>NC_047055.1:102667024-103310271 GCF_011762595.2 Tursiops truncatus | reverse complement strand
AATCACAATGTGTGTATCCAATAAAAAATTATTAGACATGCTAAGAATCAGAGAAATGTGACTCATAAAGAGAAAAATCAACCAATGGAAACAGAAACAGAAATGACACTGATGATAGAATTAGTAGACAAGGACATTTAAAATGATTATGATAACTATATTTCATATGTTTAAGAAGGTAGAGCAGAGCATTAGCATGTTAAGGAGAGAAATGGAATATATTTTAAAACTCTAAAATTGAACATCTAGAGATTTAAAAAATGATTTTTAGATGAAAAATACATTAGATGGAATTAACAGCAGATTAGGTACTCGATGCAGGAGAAAAGATCAGTGATCTTGAAGACTAAGCAGTAGAAACTCCAAAACCAAACACAGGAAAATGACTGAAAAAAATAAATAGAGCATCTGTGAGCTATGGACAACTACAAGAGGCCAAATATATGTGTAATTGGAGTCCACAAAGGAGAGGGAAGTGGATGGAAGAAACATTTTAAAACGTAATGGACAAAATTCTTCCAAATTTGATTTTAAAAAAAAGCTATAGGGGCATCCCTGGTGGTGCAGTGGTTAAGAATCCGCCTGCCAATGCAGGGGACACGGGTTTGAGCCCTGGTCTGGGAAGATCCCACATGCCGTGGAGCAGCTAAGCCCATGCACCACAACTACTGAGCCTGTGCTCTAGAGCCTGTGAGCCACAACCAGTGATCCCACATTGCTGCAACTACTGAAGCCTGAGTGCCTAGAGCCCATGCTCCGCAACAAGAGAAGCCACCACAATGAGAAGCCCGTGCACCGCAACCAAGAGTAGCCCCCGCTCGCCACAACTAGTGAAAGCCTGCACGCAGCAACGAAGACCCAACACAGCCAAAAGTAAATAAATTTTAAAAAATGCTAAAAAAGAAAAAATCTCAATGAACCCGAGGGATGAGAACTATTTTTTTAATTAATTTTTATTGGAGTATAGTTGCTTTACAATGTTGTGTTAGTTTCTGCTGTACAGCAAAATGAAACAGTTATACATATACATATATCCACTCTTTTAGATTTCCTTCCCATTTAGGTCACCACAGAGCATTGAGGAGAGTTCCCTGTGCTATACAATAGTTTTTCATTAGTTATCTGTTTTATACATAGTAATGTGTATATGTCGATCCCAACCTCGCAATTCATCCCATTCCCCCTTCCCCCCTTGGTAACCGTAAGTTTGTTTTCCACATCTGTCTCTATTTCTGCTTTGCAAATAAGTTCATCTGTACCATTTTTCTAGATCCCACATATCAGTGATATTATACAATATTTGTTTTTTCTCTGACTTCACTCTGTATGACAATCTCCAGGTCCATCCACGTCTCTGCAAATGGCACTATTTCATTTCTTTTTATGGCTGAGTAATATTCCATTGTATATATGTACCACATCTTCTTTATCCATTCCTCTGAGGGATGAGAAATATTAAACACCAATGCACTTCATAGTCAAATTGTTCAAAATTAGAAATCAAGGTAAGATCTTGAAAGCAGCCAGAGAAAAAGTACAGATGAATAAAGATATAAATGACAGCTGACTGCTCATTAAAAAGCACAAGCCAGAAGATAGTGGATGCATGTCCTTAAAATACTGAAGGGGGAAGAATATGTCAACAGTTGTGGTGTTGGTATGAGGGAAACAGACTTACCCTGAGTAAAATGGTCCCAGTTCAATATAGAAATAATGTCTACTATAATTCCCAACTAAGATGGGCACCAAATTTTGTAGTTTCTACCTGCTTTTCCCTATTGAGTCATTAAAAGAAAAGCTCAAGTTAGCTGGTACTGATAAATGCCTAGAATAAAAGAAAATTCAGTGTTGTGCTTGTCTCTCTGGATTCCCATGTTGTCTTAGATTTTTGTCCCATAATGTGTTCTCTTAACAGCACTTCGATGTCTTTAGTTTGTTTTCATTAAGAGGATGGTCTGAATAACCTAGCCTCTCCATATTTCTGAAACAGTAATTAGTAATTTTCATGGTCATTTTCCACCTCACTACAAAGTATTATAAACATTTTTGTTATTTAAAGGTCATAGTTTAGATAATTAATCATATTGGTAATATACAATAACATGGTAAGTTGCATACATCATTAAAACGCACAATGTGTAGAAAGAAAACAAAGTAATATCATTGCCTCTCTCCATTTTTCTGCAATGTAGAACTACAACTCATCCCTCAAGGACCTCACTGACTGTGGGCAGGATACTCTGACGTGTGAGGAGGGCACGTTATCAGTAAAAAAATGAAAGCTTCATAAAACTGAATTTACTCTTCATTTTAAATTAAAAATAGACATTAATAGGATTTCTAATATTTTCTGATCTCCATGGATCATATTGTTGAAAGCTGAACCATATGAGTTTGTGATTTTGCAGTAAAAATGAACAAATATTGGCAATTTCTTACGGTTAGACTTAATTCACCTCATTTCAGAAACCATTGATATAGCCAGAAGGGCACAGAATTGAGAGACAGAACTTTGATTCCACGATTTAGCTATCCCTGGAGCTTTTGAGACATTACTTTGCATCTCTGAACCTCTGGAATATTGTGAGATTTAAACAGCATGACTTTCCTAAAATGATTACCAAACAGTGATTACCGCATTCTGGCACAGCAGGAAATCAGTTTAGCACAATGGTTAAGATGCTGGTCCAGGCATCAGTCAACTGTGAGATGAAACTGATTCTATCATCTACTAGATGAGTCACCTTGGTAATTCCATAAATTTTCTGTGCCTCAGTTTCCTCATCCATAAAACAGGGATAAAATAATACCCATACCACAGTGTTGCGATAAAGATTAAATGCCTATGTTTATAAAATACTTAGAAAAGTGCCTGGCACATAGTAAGCAAATAGGTATTCACTTTTTATTACAGCTGGATATCATTAAAAATAAACAGCATCCGTTCACCCCCTTCGAGTGAACACAATCAAGAAATGCAGACAGAAGAAAACTAATGCAAATGAGAATCATTACTCATCTAGAAACCAAAAACATCATTGAAAGTAACAGATATCTGGAATTCCAATCATGATGGATAAAAGGTTCATGCTTATAAGAAGGCAAAAGACTGTAAATGTAATAACTATTTGTTGATGTAAGAAATGGCCATGCAGAAGAGTAGAAACTACCTTAAACATTTCCACTTGCATCAGATGGAAAATCAAGCAGCTGCTTTAGTTACTTGCAGTTTTTCAGTAATGCACTTCACTTTGTCGTTGTAGAAATTTGGTGCATTGAATTGTTGAAATCCTCTGTATTCTTTCTCCACATGGCTTCTGCTCCAAGGAAAATGTGACATAAGGGGCTCACAGCTAGAGTTACTATCAAAAACTAGGCAAGCAGAGAAATATTCATGCTCCTGTAAGATGCTGCAATTATGGAATACAATAGCAACTTTAGGCCAAATGTTGAATCCTACAAGGATCAGTTTGAAATGTTTGCCCCAACTTTGTCT
This sequence comes from Tursiops truncatus, assembly GCF_011762595.2. NCBI lineage: Eukaryota > Metazoa > Chordata > Mammalia > Artiodactyla > Delphinidae > Tursiops > Tursiops truncatus. The sequence continues at coordinate 103,306,775 of NC_047055.1, read as the reverse complement.
TATACCACACATGTTTTGCGGTTTTGTAGTCTTTCTAACAGAGGTTCCTAAATTTTCTTGGTTCGTGGTGCCCTTAGTTTCTCAGTAATTTTTTCATGACCCTCTAGCCAACCCCCCCCCCAAAAAAACTTAATAGTTCTGTTTACTAAGCAGTTAGGTCCAAAGAACTTAATAAGTATTCATCTCCTAACAACTTAGTAGTTGTTTGGAATAATATTTTTATTTGTACTTTATAATACTTAAAAGTTGAAAAAAATAATTTTAAATAATCAGTTATTTACCAATGGGATATATGTGCCTGTTGGTCACTGTACAACTTCTCAAACCTTGGAATCCAATTGGACACTGCCTCCCTCATTTCCTGTTCCACATTGATTTTTTCACAGCACTTGCTTTTTATCACAACTACCAGAGTGCCAGCTTTGCAAAGATATGACATCGTCAAAATGAATGTAATCCACCTGGTAGCCCACATATGTCGCTGAGTTTACCTTGAAATTTTAAACTATCCTAAGGTGTTCCTGTAAGTTTACTGTGTTGCCCTGTGACACGTTGGCACACAGTTTGGGAACCACAGCTCTATGCCATTTCCTATGTATTTGAAGTTATTTCAAATAGGTATCCATTATAGACAGATTGCTGTATGGATCTAAATATCACTTTCTGCCTTTCAGAGCGTTTTTATTGAGAAGGAGGCTGGATGGTGGTATTTGAATAAGTAAATATAAGGAGTTACATCATCATAAAATATTTATTGAGACTTTATTGAACGTAAAGGGTGGTGAGGAAGGCAAACAGAATTTATGTTCCTTAAGAAGTTTAGTGTATTTGACTAAATAGTTTATATGTATGAGATCTGATTATTTCATTTTCTCAGTGAACTTTGTTAATACCTCTCCTATATCTCTACTATATAGTCCTTCAAAGTTTGGGCTCCCTTTGTTTTTTTCTGCTCATACCCTGTCTCTTTCTGATATTATATCTCTTCCCCTGCTTCCCAGCTCCCCATACTCAAATATAATCATTTCATCATCACCCTAATAAGCTCTATGATTCCCAACTTCATGTCTTTATCCATGGCATTTCCTGTCTGGTGAAATAAATTTCTCCCTATTTTTCACTTAACAAACTCCCATTCATCCTTCTAGCCCAGCTCAAATATTTTTCTTAGTGAAATCTTTCCCTACCCTTACCCTTACTGTTCTTCCCCTTTCAGGAAAAATTACTCATTCACTCACCTTTCTTCTTATAGTACTCAGTATATATGCCTGTGTTTCTATCAGTGTTCAATAAGATAAGAACCCCCGGGGAGGGGGAGGGGGGAGAGAAAGAGAGAGGGGTGGGGGCAGAGATCGATGACAGATAGACAGACAGACAAGGGATTTCATAAAGGGATTTTACTTTCCCTGATTTTGGGGGGAGCAGATTAAACAGTCTGTATATTTTTGTGTCTGGAGATTGAAGTCTGCAGCGAAATCAGTCAAAAAAGAAGATACTGGGGAAGCAAGGATAAAGTAGAAGCTGTGAAACTGAGCTTGAACTAATGAGAACTTACTAGAACCTAGGTTGATTTCTCACTGCCTCAAGATTCCAACTTTGACATTGGGGGTGTCCTGCAGGAGAAGCTGATGCTCATCATCAAGCAGCTAAACATTCCTCTGGCCTAAGAGTCAGAGGAGTTGAAGAAGCTCTCTAAGAACTCTGGCTCCACACCCATCCTGGGAGCTCACAGAGAAGCTTAATGGAGCTGCAGCAGAGCTCCTGTCCTACACCAACCTTTAAAGCAAAAAATGAAGATGGCAGCTGCTTTAATTCTGTCTTCTGAATCTCACACAATATGTATCCTCTTTTGCCCATGTTATTTTATTTGAGCATCATAACAGTTCTAGATGGCATGTACTATTTTTTGTAATTGAAGTATAGTTGATTTACAGCGTTTTACAACGTTGTATTTCAGGTGTACAGCAAAGTGATTCAGTTCTTTTTCAGATTCTTTTCCATCAGAGGCTATTACAAGATACTGACCGTAGTTGCCTGTGCTATACAGTAGGTCCTTGCTGGTTATCTATTTTATATATAGTAGTGTGTATCTGTTAATCCCAAACTCCTATTTATCCCTCCCCCTCCCCCCCTTTCTCGTTTGGTAACCATAAGTTTGTTTTCTGTGTCTGCAAGTCTATTTCTGTTTTGTAAGTTCATTTGTATCATTTTTTAAGATTCCACATATAAGTGATATCATATGATATTTGTCTTTCTCTGTTTGACTTACTTCACTTAGTATGATGATCTCTAGGTCCATCTGTGTTGATGCAAATGACAATATTTCATTCTTTTTATGGCTGAATAATATTCCACTCTGTGTGTATGTGTGTGTGTATACACACCACATCTCCTTTATCCCTTAATCTGTTGATGGACACAGGTTGCTTCCATGTCTTGGCTATTGTAAATAGTGCTGCTATGAACATTAGGGTGCATGTATCTCTCCTATTAGAGTTTTCGTGTTTTCCGTATATATGCCCAGGAGTTGGACTGCTGGATCATATGGTAACTCTCTTTTTAGTTTTTTAAGGGCCCTTCTTACTGTTCTCCAAAGTGGCTGCACCAATTTATATTCCCACCAACATGGTAGGAGGGTTCTCTTTTCTCTACACCCTCTCCAGCATTTGTTATTTATAGAGTTTCTGATGATGGCCATTGTGACCAGTGTTAGGTGATACCTCATTGTAGTTTTGATTTGCATTTCTCTAATAATTAGCCATGTTGAGCATCTATCTTTTCATGTGCCTTTTGACCATCTGTATGTCTTCCTTGGAGAAATGTCTAGGTCTTCTGCCCATTTTTTGATTGGGTTGTTTATTTTTTTTTGATATTGAGTTGTATGAGCTGTTTGTATATTGTGGAAATTAATCCCTTGTCAGTTGCATCATTTGCAAATATTTTCTCCCATTCCGTAGATTGTCTTTTCATTTTGTTTAGGGTTTCCTACGATATGTATATTGTAGTCTACACTAATGTGGACCTGGGAAGAGAAGGAAATCCTGAGAAACATAATTTTAACTTGGCTAAGTTGACACAATGCAAATACACCACAGCCTTTAAGTGCACTTGCTTAGGTGCCTGTTTCTGCCCCTAGAATGTGGGCTCCTGGAGGGCAGGGACCACATCGTACTTATAATCTCTCTCTAGTGCTTCATACAAAACCTGACACATAATAGGTGCTCACATATTTTTGTTGAATGATGAATGAATGAATGAACAAATGAATGAATAGGAAGAGATGATGAACACCCTCAGACATCACACTGTAAGTATTAAATATTTGGTCATATAAAAAGGGAATAAATAAGCAGGAAGAATCACTTGTTTCCAAAAGCAAAAACTTAACATACCTTATATCGCCTAATCCCTTTAGGATGAGGTGAATATATTTAAGCCTATCAAAATTTTATCATGTATATAGACCTTCCAAATTTAAAGATTGTGTTTATTGAGGTTCATTTGATAACTTATTATTTAGTTAAATATAATTAAGTCACCACTTTTCTGGATGTATGTATGGCACAAAAATATTCTTTAAAATAAGCCTCAATTATATTATAAAAATAAGAGTAAATGTTGATTACTAGTTAAATACCAATTTAAATTTAGTTTCTTTTCATTTATATACCTCATATTTCAGAATCCACTAGCACAGAAGTCACTGAAGATAAATATCGCCAACCTGTCTCTGTCTGCATTTCTATTTATCACAGCTTCTCCTGGCATCAATTCAATCCCAAGTCCTGTTTTTCAGAGTGTTTTGGCCTGGTTTAAGCTCCAAAGCATCACTACCGTGATCATTCCTTAATTTTCAGTCTTCAAAGACATCATCATCTATAGCCTATACCCATCTGTAATCACATGATTAATAGGCTACAGCAGGACAGAGCCCAAACTCTATGTAGAACTGCATCCTTCATAGAGAGGCTTTAAGAATAAGTAGCCAAATTAAACTTATTCTGATCCTTATGGAAGCAAAATTAGTACCTTGCCTTGCTGTCATTATGGGTAAGATGCACATCATGTCTCACTGATAGTCCCCAGAATATAAGTAATCTTTAGCTTTTGCTGTTTGCTGTTGGCTCATTATAAAACAAAAATTTAAAACAATAATAAAACACTTGATCCTTGACTTTCGTTGATATCTTAAGGTATGTGAAAACTTTTACAGATATGACAAAACATGAGAAAGTTCTGTTTTACTAAGAACAGACTAACTGTAACCTTGGTAACTGTGGAATCATTTTTTTTTTTATTTCTCTAAAAGCCTGTTGTATTTTTAATTTAATGAATCAGTTATTCTAACCCCTGGACAACTTTTCAAAATTCTTAGCAAGTAAACTTCTTTTCTAAAAGTTTGTCTCTGCATCTTCAAATAACAAGAGGGAACTAAAATTTAATGAGTGGCAACTCTGTGCTATACATAGGTTATGATGCAGTCACTCTTATTCTCATTTACAAGTGAGAACATTTAGGATCAGAAATGTTAAAAATCTCCTTAAAACTAAACAGCTAATAAATTTGAATGCCAAGACTTTAACCAGTTAAAGAGGGCAAACCTTTTATTCCCTCCATTATGTCATAATGCTTCCCTACCCACCATTACTATGGGATGGTTTCAGGATTTAGGATAAGTTTTAAGAAAGCATAGCAGTTCTTTTCCTGGTGCTTTGCATTATCCTTAGACACAGTCATTATTCATTCATTCTTTGATTCAACAAATATTTATTGAGTACCTTATATATACCAGTCACTTCTCAAGATGCTAGAGATATAGTGATGAACAAGACAAAATCCCTATTCTTATTGAATTTCCATTCTAGTGAGGAAGACAGATATAACCACAGAAATAAAAAATAAAATACATATAGTTTCAGGTAACTAAAGTAAAACATCACAGGGTTAAGGGATGAAAGATGATAGAGGTTAGGGGACAAATTGCGCTTTATAAATAAGGGGAAATGGGGTGCCTATAAATATTAAGCTTCTCCAACTATATAGAACTAAGGTGAAAAGGATATTCCAAATAATATTCTCATCTATGCTTAATTGGCTTAAAAATAGGGATTGATTACTGTTACTATGAAATAATCAAGGAAGACTAGAAAAGAGTGAGATTTCAGAGTAATAATCATGAGAAGTCTTTCAAGACTTGTATTGACCTGTCAGTATTCTGCCTCTAGTATCATCTTAGATCATACTGAAGTGTAGGAACTCTGGCTTTCCAAGTTTAGAGGTCCTCTCTCTCCAACTTTATGACTGTCTTTCCCATTGATCCTGTCCTGAAATATGATTCCCTTTAAAAACTTTAAGGACACCTTCTTTCTACTTCTGTTACAAATGACAGACTCCTAAAAGTCAGTCATTTTTTATTTTCCTTTTTTCTTTCCATAACATTCTAAATATTAACACAGAGAACCACACATGAATTAAACATTTTCATCATGACTGGGTTTAAAATGGATCAGCAAGAAAAAGAAAAACATAACCTTGACACTGTAGAGGAAATGAGATTGAAGACAATTCTTATTTTAATGTTGTTTACCAGGAAGGCAGTATAGCAAAGTGATCAAAACTCAAGTGAGTCCTAAAGCCAAATTACCTGTGTTCAAGTCCAAGGTCTGGTGATGACTTGTTATATGATTTGAACAAATTACTAGACCTTTTGGATTCCACATTCTCATCGCGATTATACATGCTCCATATGTTCATTTTAGTAAGTAAGATTAAAAAGTAATATTCTTAATGCAGCACCAGGCACTTAATAACACACTACAGATAGATATTAGTTAATATTATTTTCACCACTGATAAATAGATAGATTTAAGGACAAAAGATATCTTTCCCATCTCATCTGGGAAACTCCTTTGTATATTTCAAAACTATGATTTAACATTCCTTCTCCTATCAAGCCTTCTGTGATTCCCGAGGAAGACTTAGGTGTCATTTTCTTGTGTTCCCATTGTACTTTATTCCTAATTCTATGTTAGAATTGTAAGGGGATACAGGCAACTCTCTTTTCAGTGGCTATGAAATCAATTGTCTGAAGTGAAGTTTCCTAAATGCAAACCCTAAGGTAAAGATTTAAGTGCAACTGATTTATTTGGGAAGTGGTCCTGAGAGAGACTGGAAAGGGGAATAGGGGAGATCAGAATAGACAAAGCCAAAGAAAGGTATGACTTCAGGTGAAGTCCCACTCAGTCTGATCCCACAGCAAGCTCTGGAGCTTACATTATAACTCAGAGTTTGTCATCCTATAAGGTGAGAAAGCTGGGCTTTCATACTACCCTATCAGTCAGTCACTGGCTAAGGGGGTGGTATGGGGCATAAACTCGAAGGTACTTCCAGCTCTCTGCAGGCAATGCTTTGAGAAAGGTCTCAGGTGGGAGCCATCAAAAACAAAGCACACAGAAGATGGGACATAGGCGCACACAAGTCAAGCGGGGAAGGAATCTGGGTGTAGTACCAGCAGTATCCTGACTCGCAGTCCTTTCTTAATGAACTCCCACTATCTTAATGACTTTATTCCCAGCTCCCCTGTACTGCCGTATTACTTCTGCTTCCTGTCTCAGTGCCAAGAGGGATTGGCCTTAGAAGCCCTTTTGTATAGTAAATAGCATTCTACCTGACGGCAGTAACCAGAGTGCCTTTGGCCTTAGCCTTAGAACAGTGTTGACACACCATGCAGGAGCCTCTGGTGGCTGACTTTTCTGTTTGTGTTGCTACTGAGCAGCTGCTATCGCCTGGCATTATTGCCCAAGTGTCACAGTCCTTAGACAGGCACTTTGCCACTCCTCCTTCCCTACTCCGACTCCTTTCCAACCTCTGTATCCGATTCTGTGGTAGCTGCTGCCTCTTCTAATCTACAGTAGCTTACACAAGGCTGTAAGTCTGGTTTCTTTCCAAGCCTACTAACCACATACACCTAGATGGCCACTTGCCTCTTCTTTGTTTGAAGACTTGCTGCCCCATACTTCTTCCTAAATCATTCTATCCATTCCACTCTAGCAGTTCCACTGGGGAAAGAGAAATTGCCTTTATCCCTTCCAATTAAAAATTGAAAAGTTCTGTCTCCTTCTCTGATGTTCTTGCCATTCCACATGGGGTTGCATCATCAATTTCTCAGGGTACCAAAATCTGTCACCCGTGTCTTCTGTTTCACAGTTGGAATCTGTCCTATAAATAGAGTATTCTTATTGTTAGACAACATTTTAGAATTGAAGATTTGTGTTCAGAATTCAACAGTGTTATTTTCATATATATTATATCCATATTTAAAAAATTTTTTGTCAATACTATGCAGGATTCAGCGACATTTCCCCACTATATCACCATTCTTTATTATAAAATTAGAGAGTCTCCCTAATAGTATGTAAGAAAGAAAAGAGCTGCTCAGTGATTGAAATTTATTGTATAATTTTAAAATGCCATATAAGAGAGATCTTATGTGATACTTTTGCTTAAATTCAGACTCCCTAGTCAGAAATAGATTTCCATAGGTAGATGGATAGATTAGATAGATGGATGATAGATAGATGATTTATAGCATAGATTATAATAATTTCCTTCTACTTCGTTGCTCATTTATTCTTTAATATTTATTGATTTGCTACTACAGTACAGCGGTAGGCCCTGGGAATAAAAGATGATAAAGAAACCAGAACTGCCCTTAAGGCATCATAATCTAATGGGAAAAACAGACATGAAATAATTACAATACAGTGCTAACGGTGCCATTGGGTGGGGGGGGAAACAAGGGCAAGAGGTAGGAATGGCAAATATTTTCCAAACTACCTTTGTCTTGAATTTGCACCATGCTCTGTTCAATTAGTGAACTTATGATTGATCCTGAATCAGCTCAAGCCACACAGGCTGAGTTAGATTCTCCCTCTTTGTGACGCCCTTAGAATTCATCACATAATCCTATATTTCTCTGCTTGTCCACCTCCCTGACTAGACTTGGATTATCTTGAACATAGGATTTTGTCTAATTATCTTTGTATCCAAAGCATCAGTCATAATTTTTGGTACGTAGTTGCTCCTCAATAAATGTTTGTAAACTGAATGAATGACCGAATGAATGAACTAAACAAAAGATGGGGAAGAATTTCTTTGAAGTCTTTATATATAAATTTATATTTAAACTACTAAGCATCTCATACTGTCCAGCTAAAATTCTGAAACTGCAAGTGAGGTTGAGAGGATCACCTAATGTCACGGGCTGGTCTCAATTTTGTTTTCTTGTCCAAAGCTCCAGACTTCGCAAATTCGACAGAGTTGTCTCCATTCACCATGCTGAAGCTCCGTAGGGACAGAAAACAGCTGCACCTTCCAGAGCAGCTTGTGAGATGTACAGAAAAGAACTGAATATTTCCTATATCAAGAAAATGGGCTTTTAAACACTTGTTGCATCTAATTCTGGTAATGTTTGCTTTTTAAAAAAATCGTCTACATAGTTATTATTTGCTGTCTCTGCAGTACCATTACATGACTGCTGCCTCAGCCTTTTGCAAGCAGTTATGGTGAGTTTTAAAATCAAGTAGCAGTGCAGGGGTGCAATTCTCCTGGTTCTCTAATGTAGCTCGAGTTCATGCCTTAGTATTTTTTAATCCATCATTATGTGATTCTTGATGGGCTTTGTTTTTTTTTTGAATTTTATTATATTTATTTTTTTATACAGCAGGTTCTTATTAGTTATCTATTTTATACATATTAGTGTATATATGTCAATCCCAGTCTCCCAATTCATCCCCCCCAACCCCCCACCGCTTTCCCCCGTTGGTGTCCATACATTTGTTCTCTACATCTGTGTCTCAAATTCTGCCCTGCTAACCGGTTCATCTGTACCATTTTTCTAGGTTCCACATATATGCGTTAATATACGATATCTGTTTTTATCATTCTGACTTACTTCACTCTATATGACAGTCTCTAGATCCATCCACGTCTCTACAAATGACCCAGTTTCGTTCCTTTTTATGGCTGAGTAATATTCCATAGTATATATGTACCACATCTTCTTTATCCTTTCGTCTGTCGATGGGCATTCAGGTTGCTTCCGTGACCTGGCTATTGTAAATAGTGCTGCAGTGAATATTGGGGTGCATGTTTCTTTTTGAATTATGGTTTTCTCTGGGTATATGCCCAGTAGTGGGATTGCTGGGTCAAATGGTAATTCTATTTTTAACTTTTTAAGGAACCTCCATACTGTTCTCCACAGTGGCTGTATCAATTTGCATTCCCACCAACAGTGCAAGAGGGTTCCGTTTTCTCCACACCCTCTCCAGCAATTGTTGTTCGTAGATTTTCTGATGATGCCCATTCTAACTGGTGTGAGGTGATACCTCATTGTAGTTTTGATTTGCATTTCTCTAATAGTTATGTTGAACAGCTTTTCATGTGCTTCTTGGCCATCTGTATATCTTATTTGAAGAAATGTCTTTTTAGGTCTTCTGCCCATTTTTGGATTGGGTTGTCTGTTTTTTTTAACATTGAGCTGCATGAGCTGTTCATATATTTTGGAAATTAATCCTTTGTCCACTGATTCATTAGCAAATATTTTCTCCCATTCTGAGGGTTGTCTTTTCGTCTTGTTTGTAGTTTCTTTTGCTTTGCAAAAGCTTTGAAGTTTCATTAGATCCCATTTGTTTATTTTTGTTTTTATTTCCATTACTCTAGGAGGTGGATCAAAAAAGATCTTGCTGTGATTTATGTCAAACAGTGTCTTCCTATGTTTTCCTCTAAGAGTTTTATAGTGTCCGGTCTTACATTTAGGTTTCTAATCCATTTTGAGTTTATTGTTGTATATGGTGTTAGGGAGTGTTCTAATTTCATTCTTTTACATGTAGCTGTCCAGTTTTCCCAGCACCACTTATTGAAGAGACTGTCTTTTCTCCATTGTATATCCTTGCCTCCTTTGTCATAGACTAGTTGACCATAGGTGCGTGGGTTTATCTCTGGGCTTTCCATCCTGTTCCATTGCTCTATATTTCTGTTTTTGTGCCAGTAGCACATTGTGTTGATTACGGTAGCTTTGTAGTATAGTCTGAAGTCAGGGAGTCTGATTCCTCCAGCTCCATTTTTTTCCCTCAAGGCTGCTTTGGCTATTCAGGGTTTTTTTTGTGTTTGCATAAAATTTTAGGATTTTTTTGTTCTAGTTCTGTAAATAATGCCATTGGTAACTTGATAGGGATTGCATTGAATCTGTAGATTGCTTTGGGTAGTATAGTCATTTTCACAATATCGATTCTTCCAATCCAAGAATATGGTATATCTCTCCCTCTGTTGGTATCATCTTTAATTTCTTTCATCAGTGTCTTATAATTTTCTGCATACAGGTCTTTTGTCTCCCTGGTAGGTTTATTCCTAGGTATTTTATTCTTTTTGCTGCAGTGGTAAATGGCAGTGTTTCCTTAATTTCTCTTTCAGAATTTTCATCATTAGTGTATAGGAATGCAAGAGATTTCTGTGCATTAATTTTGTATCCTGCAACTTTACCAAATTCATTGATTAGCTCTAATAATTTTCTGGTAACACCTTTAGGATTCTCTGTGTATAGTATCATGTCTTCTGCAAACAGTGGCAGTTTTACGTCTTCTTTTCCAATTTGGATTCCCTTTATTTCTTTTTCTTCTCTGATTGCTGTGGCTAGGACTTCCAAAACTATGTTGAATCATAGTGGTGAGAGTGGACATCCTTGTCTTGTTCCTGATCTTAGAGGAAATGCTTTCAGTTTTTCACCATTGAGAATGATGTTTGCTGTGGGTTTGTCGTATATGGCCTTTATTATGTTGAGGTAGGTTCCCTCTATGCCCACTTTCTGGACAGCTTTTATCATACATGGGTGTTGAATTTTGTCAAAAGCTTTTTCTGCATCTATTGAGATGATCATATGGTTTTTATTCTTCAATTTGTTAATATAGTGTATCACATTGATTGATTTGCATATATTGAAGAATTCTTGCATCCCTGGGATAAATCCCACTTGATCATGGCATATGATCCTTTTAATGTCTTGTTTGGTTCTGTTTGCTAGTATTTTGTTCAGGATTTTTGCATCTATAGTCATCAGTGATATTGGTCTGTAATTTTGTTTTTTTTGTAGTATCTTTGTCTGGTTTTGGTATCAGGGTGATGGTGGCCTCATAGAATGAGTTTGGGAGTGTTCCTTCCTCTGCAATTTTTTGGAAGAGTTTGAGCAGGATGGGTATTAGCTCTTCTGTAAGTGTTTGATAGAATTCACCTGTGAAGCCATCTGGTCCTGGGCTCTTGTTTGTTGGAAGATTTTTAATCACAGTTTCAATTTCATTACTTGTGATTGGTCTGTTCATATTTTCTATTTCTTCCTGATTCAGTCTTGGCAGGTTGTGCATTTCTAAGAATTTGTCCATTTCTTCCAGGTTGTCCATTTTATTGGCATAGAGTTGCTTGTAGTAATCTCTCATGATCTTTTTTATTTCTGCAGTGTCTGTTGTAACTTCTCCTTTTTCATTTCTAATTTTATTGATTTGAGTCCTGTCCCTCTTTTTCTTGATGAGTCTGACTAATGATTTATCAATTTTGTTTATCTTCTCAGAGAACCAGCTTTTATTGATCTTTGCTATTGTTTTCTTTGTTTCTACTTCATTTGTTTCTGCTCTGATCTTTATGATTTCTTTCCTTCTGCTAACTTAGGGTTTTGTTTGTTCTTCTTTCTCTAGTTCCTTTAGGTGTAAGTTTAGATTGTTCATTTGAGATTTTGCTTGTTTCTTGAGGTAGGCCTGTGCTGCTATAAACTTCCCTCTTAGAACTGCTTTTGCTGCATCCCATAGGTTTGGATCATCGTGTTTTCATTGTCATTTGTCTCTTGGTATTTTTCATTTCCTCTTTGATTTCTTCAGTGATTTCTTGGTTTTTGATAACGTATTATTTAGCCTCCATGTGTTTGTGTTTTTTACATTTTATTCCCTGTAATTGATTTCTCATCTCATAGTGTTGTGGTCAGAAAAGATGCTTGATATGATTTCACTTTTCTTGAATTTACTGAGGCTTGATTTCTGACCCAAGATATGATCTATCCTGGAGAATGTTCCATGTGCACTTGAGAAGAAAGTGTAGTCTGCTGTTTTTGGATGGAATGTCCTATAAAAATGAATTAAATCTATCTGGTCTGTTGTGTCATTTAAAGCTTGTGTTTCCTTGTTAATTTTCTGTTTGGATGGTCTGTCCGTTGTTGTCAGTGAGTTGTTAAAATCCCCCACTATTATTGTGTCACTGTCGATTTCCTCTTTTATAGCTGTTAGCAGTTGCCTTATGTATTGAGGTGCTCCTATGTTGGGTGCATATATATTTATAATTGTTATATCTTCTTCTTGGATTGATCTCTTGATTATTATGTAATGTCCTTCCTTGTCTCTTGTAACATTCTTTATTTTAAAGTCTATTTTTATCTGATATGAGAATGCTACTCCAGCTTTCTTTTGATTTCCATTTGCATGGAATATCTTTTTCCATCCCCTCACTCTCAGTCTGTATGTGTCCCTAGGTCTGAAGTGGGTCTCTCATAGACAGCATATATATGGGTCTTGTTTTTGTATCCATTCAGCGAGCCTACGTCTTTTGGTTGGAGCATTTAATCCATTCACGCTTAAGCATTTAATCCGTTCACGCTTAATTATCGATATGTATGTTCCTCTCACCATTTTCTTAATTGTTTTGGGTTTGTTTCTGTAGATCCTTTTCTTCTCTTGTGTTTCCCACTTAGAGAAGTTCCTTTAGCATTTGTTGTAGAGCTGGTTTGGTGGTGCTGAATTCTCTTAGCTTTTGCTTGTCTGTAAAGCTTTTGACTTCTCCATAGAATCTCAGTGAGATCCTTGCCAGGTAGAGTAATCTTGGTTTTAGGTTCTTCCCTTTCATCACTTAAATATGTCATGCCACTCCCTTCTGGCTTGTAGAGTTTCTGCTGAGAAATCTGCTGTTAACCTTATGGGAGTTCCCTTGTATGTTATTTGTCATTTTTCCCTGGCTACTTTCAATAAGTTTTCTTTGTGTCTAATTTTTGCCAGTTTTATTACTGTGTGTCTCGGCGTGTTTCTCCTTGGGTTTATCCTGTATGGGACTCTCTGTGCTTCCTGGACTTGGGTGGCTATTTCCTTTCCCATGTTAGGGAAATTTTCGACTATAATCTCTTCAAATATTTTCTCGGGTCCTTTCTCTCTCTCTTCTGCTTCTGGGACCCCTATAACGCGAATGTTGTTGCGTTTCACGTTGTCCCAGAGGTCTCTTATGCTGTCTTCATTTCTTTTCATTCTTTTTTCTTTATTCTATTCCACAGCAGTGAATTCCACCATTCTGTCCTCCAGGTCACTTCTGCATTCTTCTGCCTCAGTTATTCAGGTGTTGATTCCTTCTAGTGTATTTTTTATTTCAATTATTGTATTGTTCATCTCTGTTTGTTTGTTCTTTAATTCTTCTAGGTCTTTGTTAAACATTTCTTGCATCTTCTCAATCTTTGCCTCCATTCTTTTTCCGAGGTCCTGGATCATCTTCACTATCATTATTCTGAATTTTTTTTCTGAAAGGTTGCCTGTCTCCACTTCATTTAGTTGTTTTTCTGGGGTCTTATCTTGTTCCTTCATCTGGTACATAGCCCTTTGCCTTTTCATCTTGTCTATCTTTCTGTGAATGTGGTTTTTGTTTCACAGGCTGCAAGATTGTAGTTCTTCTTGCTTCTGCTGTCTGCCCTCTGGCAGATGAGACTATCTAAGAGCCTTGTGCAAGTTTCCTGATGGGAGGGACTGGTGGTAGGTAGAGCTGACTGTTGCTCTGGTGGGCAGAGCTCAGTAAAACTTTAGTCTGCTTGTCTGCTGCTGGGTGTAGCTGGGTTCCCTGCCTGTTGGTTGTTTGGCCTGAGGCCACCCAACACTGGAGCCTACCCAGCTCTTTGGTGGGACTAATGACAGACTCTGGGAGGGCTCACGCCAAGGAGTACTTCACAGAACTTCTGCTGCCAGTGTCCTTGTCCTCACGGTGAGACACAGCCACCCCCCACCTCTGCAGGAGACCCTTCCAACACTAGCAGGTAGGTCTGGTTCAGTCTCCCCTGGCTTCACTGCTCCTTCCCCTGGGTCCCGATTCACACACTACTTTGTGTCTGCCCTCCAAGAGTGGAGTCTGTTTCCCCAAGTCCTCTTGAAGTCCTGCAGTCAAATCCCACTAGGCTTCAAAGTATGATTCTCTAGGAATTCCTCCTCCCATTGCCGGACCCCCAGGTTTGGAAGCCTGACCTGGGGCTCAGAACCTTCACTCCAGTGGGTGTGCTTCTGTGGTATAAGTGTTCTCCAGTTTGTGAGTCACCCACCCAGCAGTTATAGGATTTGATTTTATTGTGATTGCGCCCCTCCTACCGTCTCATTGTGGCTTCTCCTTTGTCTTTGGATGTGGTGCATCTTTTCTGGTGAGTTCCAGTGTCTTCCTGTCGATGATTATCCAGCAGCTAGTTGTGATTCTGGTGTTTTCACAGGAGGGAGTGAGAGCATGTCCTTCTACTCCACCATCTTGAACCAATGTCTTCATGGGCTTTTGAAAGACTATTTAGGAATCAGAGTGTTGTGCTGTTGACTTTCAGGTATTGGAATATTTTTCCCCCTTTTTGAAATACAGTCTAAAAATTCTGACTGCTCGTTAGAATTGACTCTAATAACTTATGGATTCCCATCACAGAAGTTAGCTCTACAGATAATCATCCTGTTCTGCTAAGTTCCATCAACTATATTTGCCCCAAATGCCTCTTTAGAAGGTTCTAGAAAAGTGTTAGTTTGGAAGACAGATGCCTTCCTGAAATTTTTTTTTTAATGACTCTAAAGGGGAAATTTAGGTTGAGAATAACCAGATAACACTTCTTTCCTTTTCCTTCAAAATAATCAGGATGTGTTTTCCAAAATTCTGGAAGTTCAGTACTCTCACCTGGAGACAAAGCTGCCTTGTGTTCATTCTGAAGCAGCTGCTCCTGGTATACCCATATGTGCAGTATCAGATGGAGCAGAAATCCAGCTAGCTTGTCCTTGCCTCATTCTCGTGTCAGTTCTGAGTGCTTCGTCTCCTTCTCTCTTTCTCTGCACTCTGGAGCACCTTCGTTTGACCCTGCCACTCCCCTGTTACTAAGCTCTTGCTGTCTGTGAAGAAGCCTGTTTGACGCCTTTCAGTTCTTGTTTGGCAGAAGAACTTCAAAATGTTCAAAAGAAACAATGGTCTAACTTGCCTAGGAAGTTAAATTTGATCATTCCCCTTGTGAAAGTGGCCTGTGATTGTATTCCAAGCTGCTAGGCTATCTCTTATTTTTTTTTAGTGGCTCAAAATTAGTAGAAAAATAAGGAAAGATCCAAAAGTTGTACTCAGAGTAAAAGTTATTTACGAGCAGCTGGTGTTCAAATGGGGGTTTAAAATGCAATTAGCACCTGTCTTCTAAATATCTGGTAAGCATAAACTGAAATGTGTATCTCATCTGTAAAATGGTCTGTTGCTTTTTGTGAGAAGAAATATAAGCATAAAAATACAAATAGAAAAGAATTAATTCAGTGATGATATTCTTTATTGGCTTTTTAAGTAGAAACATAACATGTAACAGGTTTTACTGAAAGGGACCTAAGGTATAATTTAGACTCATGACCTCTAAGAAGATCATAGTATTTCTTCCTGATAACACAGCTGAACTGGGAACAGTGAAACTACAACTCAGGACTCCTCATCCTACTGTGCGCTTCTCACTTTAAGCATCAGGTTCAATGAATTTGCAGACTGTTTGCTAAGTTAGGGCTTCTTACACTGGAATCTTTGGAAGGGATTTGTAGATCTTCTCTAATTTCATGTAATTTTCAGTGTGAATGTGCATTTTCTTCTGGGGGGAGCATAGCTTTCAAAAGACTCAGAATAGCCCATCCCATACTCCCCCTCGCCCCGAAAAATGAGGTATAAGAACCTTTAAATTAAATAAATATTTGTTTTCTCTTAATGTAAAAATCATGGATAAATGTTTTAGTGCTGTATCTTCCTTCTCTCAGCTATCCATATATGAAGTTAGTGTAGTTTCAGTTCTAATTCAGTTGTCCATGGAGAAGGCAAAGGACCACCAAGTGAAAAAAAGTGAATCCATATACCTTGACCTTACATAATCAATCTGTTAAGAGATCTTTCATTTACACCCTCTGCCTATATATATGGTTTCCATTTCCTCACCACTTAGCCCACTAACCTCCCCCCCCACCCCTCCAACTCCTTCCTGGAGGAACTGTCAAAATATCTAACTTATATATCATAGTAAGGCAGCTCTCTTAGGCAACTACTAAAGACCTGTTGGAAAAAATTAGTAAAGGGGTTTGTTTGCTCTTTTTAAATTATCCATCTAAATTCTTTATTATATATTGTTCATTACTGTAGTAATATGGTTCCCTTTTTGGCAATTTTCTTTTCTCAGCTAGTATAGCACTATTTTCTCTTCAGCTGGCTCTGATTCCACCTTCTTCTCCCACCTTCTGACTCCAGATATCCAAAAATCTTTAGTTTTTGACCTTCTTCATATGCATAATATGTTATACACATTTCCTCGGGGGTCTCATTCATTCTGAAGATTTAAATGTGTTCTCTCCACCTAGGAATCCCAAATCTTCCTCTCCAGCTTCTTTCTTAACATCTTATATTTCCAACCAGTTAGATTTAAGCCCAGTCTATTTTATATTCCTCCATCAAATGTGGACCATCCCCATGTATTCTCAAAGGAAATGAATCTCTCATATGCAAATTGAATCTCCCTTCTGCATTCCAAGTGTCTGACAACAATACCAACTTTTTCACTATCTCCAAATTGAGATGTTCAAACTAGTTTTTGACATCCTATTCTTTTTTATTGACAGCATCCAAGAACTATCTACATTCTGTTTGTTTTTCCCACTGGATAGCTTTTGCTTTCAGTTTATTTAATAAATAAATGTTTTTTGAGAATCCAGTAGGTACCAGGTGATTTGCTAGGTGCTATGGGGGAACCAAGATGAATAGGCTTTGTTTTAGCCCTCTAAGGAGTCACTAACGACAAGTATGAAGCATATTTACAAATAGCTACAATGTAAGGCCTTCATAGCATTGGCAGTGGCTACCCCAACTCCAATTATGCCTTGCTATTATTGACTTCTGTCCAAATCCATAGCCATATATAGGGTTTATTTCAGACTTTTCCATTCTGCACACCTTACTTTATTTTTATTTTCTTACTTTTTCACTCATGGTCATTCTAACTACATGATTTTGATTTTGATTTTTTTCTCTCTTTGATTTTTCCTCTCTTCTGGCTCTATGTGTAGAAGGTTATGACTCCGTAATCCTCCTGTTGATCCAGTAGAGGGTTTTTTTTTGAGCCGTGCCCTTTGGCAATCAGCATGAACCAGAGGATAGCCTGGACATTCACATTCCTACCTGAAAAGCTGATTTTAATTAACTCACGCTCCCTTTCTCCAACTCTCTTTGGATTTGAAAAGCTGAGATCATTTACTGCTTCAGCTTGGGCTATGTTTTTCTTACTGGGGGAGATCTGCCTTTTGCAGTTATGCTAAGGATGACTTTCAAGGCCCAAGTCACATCTGAGTATCCTTCTCTTCCCACCTGGAACACTTTGGTATGCTACAAGTGGTGATAAAGTGATCACTAGGCCCAGATTGACAAAAGGGGACCTGACTGCCCAATAAACAAAAAACTGGGCCCAGTGTTTGGTTGCCCAGGCAAAAGGCTGCCAAAGCAAAAACCTATTCTTAAAACTAGGCATATTTGTTTATATTTCTTCTGCCATTAATTAATCCATGAAAGCATCATTTTCACATCCTTTTTTTAAAACAGGAAATCCGGGCTTCCCTGGTAGCGCAGTGGTTGAGAGTCCACCTGCTGATGCAGGGGACACGGGTTCGTGCCCCGGTCTGGGAGGATCCAACATGCCGCGTAGCAGCGGCTGGACCCGTGAGCCATGGCCGTTGAGCCCGCGCGTCCAGAGCCTGTGCTCCGCAACGGGAGGGGCCACGACAGTGAGAGGCCCGCGTACCGCAGGAAAACAAAAAACAAAAAACAGGAAATCCATTTTATTCAACTCTTCTAAGATCTTATGAGTGAACAGTCGTTGAAACATGATTTTGTTTATTTTTAGGATAAGATTTTACAGATTATTTGTAAATAAAGAAGAAAAGAGAGGTAATAGCCACATTCTTGCCTTGATCTTTTGCGGTACGCGGGCCTCTCACTGCTGTGGCCTCTCCCGTTGCGGAGCACGGGTTCCGGACGCACAGGCTCAGCGGCCATGGCTCACGGGCCCAGCCACTCCGCGGCATGTGGGATCTTCCTGGACCGGGGCACGAACCCGTGTCCTCTGCATCGGCAGGCGGACTCTCAACCACTGCGCCACCAGGGAAGCCCCTTGCCTTGATCTTGTTTCTAACCTGAAAGATTATCCAATTGACTAATGAAACATAGGTGGTAAATGTAATTATCTACCTTTGAAAGCACTCCTTTTGGAGGTGGCAGGTGTGTGCATGTGCGCGCACCTGTCTGTCTCTGAGATTGCTGCTTTGCAATTTTGTATTTTATATTCTGGGAAATCTCACCTTTCAATTCTCTGTTTAGAAAACAGAAATTCAGGATCTCTTCAAATATTCATTCCTGTGACTCTGAAGTGGGGGGTGTGGAGGGGAATGAATAGGTCACTGCACTGAGAGGAATTATAAGGGTATAGTGACATCTACAGGTAGCATGTATATTGTCAAATAGGATGTGGTTACCATCTGCTGAGGAATGAACTGTTGTTAACAAGCCTCTCTCTGCCTTAAGTTTGTTCAAACATGCCTTGCCCAAGGTAATCAACACAAAAGGTTAGGACAATTAAACTGGAATAGATGACGTAAGGGATCTCGCTAAAATTAAAATTTCTGTAATAAAGGGGCCTTATTTTACCTACTTTCTTATACCTAGTCTATCTTTGTTTTTGAAATGGGAAAAGCATTTTGATTAGCAGTTCATTCTGAAAATGAAATTATATATAAGCCATACCTATATAGTTGATAAAAGTAGTCACTGAAAATTCATGGAAATCACAGAGAAAGAATATGCCAATTAGAAATTCAAAAAGTCATTTTTGGCTCTCAGTGACAAAAGAACCAAAATAAAACCATTCTGTTCCAGTAAATAACCAGAAGTAACAACTCAGGTTAACATTATGTCAGAAATTATTCCTACATTTTCTTAAGCAAAGGAGGGAGAAGAACAGTAACAGTAGGGGCTGTGGTTAATAATAAATTATAATTGAATTAGGCTCATTAGTGTCAGTTATTTTGCTATCTTTGCAAAAACAAAACAAATCAGGGAAAGGAAAAAATAAAAGTTAAGCTCCTTGTAGGGTGAGATTATGTTATAGATTTTGTATTTCTCATGGTGGCTAGACATACATAGTGAATAGTTGCTCAACTGAGAAAAAAATAGAAAGATGTAAAGCTGCTTTCAAAACTCCTTATTCTAATGTCTATTAATTTAGTAGAAAAGAATGAGATATTTAAGCATAATTGGGATTTAGCAGTCAAGTTGCTAAAACATCTTTTTCAGTATTCACTCTGTGCAAAGTGCTACACGAACCTACTTAAAGGTGGGAAAATCCAACTGCTTAATTAGTTCTTATTACTTCTTCATGCCTTCTTTTTATTCTTGCATCTTTCCACTTCCAATATTTACTTTAACATCAAAGAGGGATACACTAAAATATATATCTTTTCCCCAACAATTTCAAGTGTTTTTTCCATTTCATTGCTTTTGTTTGTATGTTTTTGTTTTATAATCTAGAATATCTTTTCTTTCTCTGAATATACAACTCCTATGCAGCTCAAATGTCCCATTCTCTAAGTCTTTCCTGGATAAATCAAAATAGTTATTTATTCCTTTTTTAAATTCTCTTAACACTGTCTTATGTCACCTGTCATCTTTTACCTTGAGATTAACAATATTTATCTATTTTAGCTCTCCTTAGATATATTGAGGGCAGGAACAATCTTGAACATTTTTATTTATGTGCCTTGCATACCTTGGGTACTCAATAAATATTTGTTGAGTAAAGTAAAAGATTCATCCTGTGGAAGTTGAGTAACAATTTAAGAATTAGAGGATAAGGTAATAGTTACAAAAATGAGTTCACAAGCCTGTTAATTGGTCCCTAGTTTAAGGGGTCTTCTTTATTCCTGAAGATCTCTTTTGACATAAATCAAAATCTTAAACATAATTTAGGATTTCATTTGTGTACTTATCTGAGAAGGAAGAATAGGCTTAAACACATATGGATGACTGGAGAGAGAGGGAGGGCGATAGAGCAGTCTGAATTCCCTCCTTTTGGCATGCGAAAATATATGAATTTCCAGTGGTCACTACCAAGATTACCTGGCCAGAGCAAGTTTGCTAATAGCCCAATGAAGGAGGCTGGCTACCAGGTGAGGCACCTTAGCAACAGGCGGCTATAGGATGTTCTGCTAAATGGGGACCTCATCTGTCAGGGAACAGCATAGTAGAGAGGCTTCTTGGAGACCCACGAAGAACCTAGATGTATGTCCAATGATCAGATCGATATTTCAGCATTGCCACACAGAGGGCATCTTCAGCCTGTCAGTATTAGAGAGGCAGGAATAGCCACAGAGAGGGTTATTAAAGAGAGAGGAAAAAGGTGTCTCAGAGCCAGACCCTGCCAACACCTTCCATCTCAAATCTCATAGTTAGGACTGCCACTCAAGCCTGACCTGAGGATAAGGAAGGGAGATGAGATTTAAAACAACTTTGAAATTAATGCTTTAATTTGAACTAAATTTTTATACCCCAAAGTGGCCACAAAGCTAGGGAATCTTCATAAGATCATATTGCTGTACTGGAAAGGGAGATCCAACAGTACACGAGAGAAGACAGTAATTGGAAACACTGAAGCCACTTTATCTTGATTTTGCACCAAGCTGAAACTTCTCAGTAAACCCAGTTACATTAGTCAACAAAGGACTGTCTTGGTCTTCTACGGCTGCCATAACAAAATATCATAGACCGGGTGACTTAATCAACAGAAATTTATTTTCTCAAAGTTTTGGAGGCTGGAAAATTCAAGATCAAGTTTCCGGCAGGGTTCAGTGTCTGGTGAGAGCCCTCTTTCTGTCTTGCAGATGGCCACCTTCTTGCTGAGTCCTCACGTGGCACAGAGAGATGGAGAGAGATGAGATCGATCTCCGGTGCTTCATTTTTTATAAGGACATCAGTTCTATCAGATTAGAGCTCCACCCTTATGACCTCATTTGACCTTTACCACCTCCTTAAAGGCCTTACCTCCAATAGAGTCTCATGGTCGGGGGGGGGGGGGGGGGGGGGGCGGCGGCTAGGGTTAAACATATGACTGTAGGGGGACACAGTTCATTCCATAGCAAAGACTGCTTGCCATGAGGCACAGACTGTTTAGAGACAGAATAAAATAGAGAAAACCAGGCTAGAAAATGATTCTCGATTCCTTCCATTCCGTTCCAATGTCTGGCTATTGCAATTACAAATGGAAGCAAGAGCTTTCAGGCTTCATTAAATAAATCTTGGTTATACGGTCATGATTAAGAGCAAAGGAACCAAAAAGCTGATTGGAAACTCAGAGGCTCAACTCTTTGTCCCCAGTGCCAGAGATAGTTGATGCTTCCAAATCCTGGGGGACTTCTGGGGTGGGTGGATTTTCACAATAATTCAGCATGGCATAAAAGTCAAATATGTTCTTCAAAAATTGACATGGGCCATTGGTAGTCTAGAACTCAACAGTAGCAAGCCTAAACTTAATCAACAGTACATTGGAGAATATAGATAGTAGGAATTATATTGGAAATTTAAGGCCAAGTACAAAAAAACCCCAAAAGATTGCATCTGAAAACTACTTGTTAAGTCAGAATAGAAAGTCTCCTCTTAAAAAAGAAATGGTTCTGACTTCCAGTTTTAGGTCTGACACATAAAGAGCTTCGAAGTACTCACAAGAAGAGCTTTGGACTTCCCTGGCAGCGTAGTGGTTAAGAATACGCCAGCCAATGCAAGAGACACACGTTCAATCCCTAGTCCGAGAAGATCCCACATGCCGCAGAACAACTAAGCCCGTGTGCCACAACTACTGAGCCTGCGCTCTAGAGCCCGCGAGCCACAACTACTGAGCCCACATGCCACAACTACTGAAGCCTGTGCGCCTAGAGCCCATGCTTTGCAACAAGAGAAGCCACCACAATGAGAAGCCTGCGCACTGCAAGGAAGACTTGCCGACGCTTGCCTCAACTAGAGAAAGCCCGTGCACAGCAACGAAGACCCAACACAGCCAAAAATAAATAAATTTATTTTTAGAAAAAGAGAGAGCTTTCCTCAAGGTAAAAATCAACAATTCTTGTATTCGTCAGAGAATGGAGCTCATAGGGAAACTCCTGCCCTCCAAACTAGAGAGACAAACAGAAAAAGCAAGGACACCAGAGGAAATTTTAGCTTCTGACACCACAATTGCAACAAAAAGTATACACAGTGTACCTCCTAGTCAGATAAATTTAAACCTCATACTACCTCAGTTCCTTTTACCCAGTACATCATGTTTGGCTATAAAAAAAAATCACAAGTCGTACTAAAAGACAAAAAGCACACTCTGAATGAACAAAGGCAGCATCAGAACCAGACTCAGATATGGCAGACTCAGATATGGCTGAACCAGACTCAGATATGGAATTATCAGACTGCGAATTTAAAATAGCTACAATTAATATGCTAAGCATTCTCAGGGAAAAAGTAGACAAATGCAAGAAAAGGTAGGTAATGTTAGCAGAGAGATGAAAACTTTAAGAAAGAATCAAAAGAAAATGCTAGAAATCAAAAACACTATAACAGAAATGATGAATGTATTTGATGGATTCACTCATAAAGAATCAGTGAACTTGAAGATAGATCAATAGAAACTTCCAAAACTGAAATACAAAAGGAAAAAAAATGAATGAAAAAGACTAAACAGAATATTCAAGAACTGTGGGACAATTACAAAAAGTGTATATACATGTAATATCAATACCAAAAGGAGAAGAAAGAAAGGAACAGAAGAAATATTTGAAGTTTTAAAGGCTAAGAATATAAAGCAGAAACTAACACACCATTGTAAAGCACTTATACTCCAATAAAGTTGTTAAAATAAATAAAGGCTGAGAATTTTCCAAAAATGAAAGACAGACACCAAACCACACATCCAGGAAGCTCAGAGCACAACAAACAGGATAAATGCCCAAAATCTGATATCTAGGCATATCATATTCAAACTGCAGAAAATCAAAGACAAACAGAAAATCTTGAAAGAAGCCAGAGAAAATAATGTCTTACCAACAGAGGAATAAGAACAATTAAATCGAACTTATCTTCAGAAACCATCCAAGCAAAAAGAGAATAAAGTAAAATATTTGAAGTATTGCTGACTGTGAGGATGGCGGAGAGGAGGAAGCTAATTGTGGTGATGGGAGACGAGGACACGGTGACTGGCTTCCTGCTGGGTGGCATAGGGGAGCTTAACAAGAACTGCCACCCTAATTTCCTGGTGGTGGAGAAGGATACTACCATCAATGAGACGGAAGACACTTTCCGGTGGTTTCTAAATCGGGAGGACATCGGCATCATCCTCATCAACCAGTACATCGCAGAGAGATGCAGCATGTGCTCGATGCCCACCAGTGCTTCACTGCAGCGCTACTGGAGATCCCGTCCAAGGAGCACCCCAGTGATGCTGCCAAGGACGCCATCCTGCGCAGGGCCAGGGGCATGTTCATGGCCCACGACCTGCGCTATGGGACTCCCCACAGTCATGCAGCCTCTCCCCAGGCTTGCCATCAACCCTTCTCTAAGATTTGAGCCTCTGAGTTCCAATTCCCTGCCCCTTCCCACTCCACTGAGAGGCTCGGTGAGGTGCTTCCAGGTTGCTGGAGCTCTGCCATTGAAATCAAGGCTGGTTAGGGTTTAAACAAAAAAAGAAAAAGAGAGGAGACACAAATTACTGGTATCAGAAATGAAAGAGGAACCAGCTCTACTAATCCCATGGACAGTAAAATGATAATAAAAGAATACAGTAGACCCTTGAACAACACAGGTTTGAACTACAGAAGTCCATTTATACACAGGTTTTTTTTTCAATAAATACTACAACACTACATGATCCACAGTTGGTTGAATCCTTGAATGCAGAACCATGGATACGGAGGGCCTACTATAAAGTTATGTGTGGATTTTTTACTGCACAAGGAGTCTGTGCCCCTAACCACCACACTGTTTAAGTGTCAACCGTATTTTGAACTCTACACCCACAAATTTGATAAAAGGTGAAATGGACCAATTCTTTGAAAGACATAATCTACCAAAACTCACACAAAGGGAAATAGGCAATCTGAGTAGACTTACAACTATTAAAGAAATTGAAATTAATAACCTTCCAGAATAGCAAGGACCAGGCCCAAATGGTTTCACTATTGAATTTCACCAAACATCTAAGAAACAAATGATACCAATTCTCTACAATCTGTTCCAAAAAATAGATGCAGTGTGAACACCTCGTAACTCATTTTATGAGGTCAGCATTATCTAATACCAAACCCAGGCAAAGACATTACAAGAAAGGAAAACTACCAATCAATATCTCTCATGAACATAGATTCAAAAATCCTCAGCAAAATATTAGGAAATAAAATTCAATGATGTATAAAAAGGATTATACACCACAACCAAATGTGTATTCCAGGTATCCAAGGGTAGTTCAAAATTTTAAAGTCAATTAATGTAATTCATTACATCAACAGGCTGAAGCAGAAAAATCATACGATCATATTAGTGGATGCAATAAGAACATTCAACAAGATACAACACCCTTTCATGATAAACTCTCAGTAAACTAGAAATGGAGGGGAAATTTTTTCAACTTGATAAAGAACATCTTCAAAAAGACTACAATTAATATCATAATGGTGAAAAACTAGACTTTCCCCCCTAAGATGGGGAACAAGGCAAGGACGTCCCCTCTCACTACTCTTTATCAAAATTGTACAGTACAATTATAAATTGTACTGTAAACCCTATGTAATGTAATAAAAAAAGACAAGAAAAGGAAGGAAAATTTAGAAGAGGGAGTAAAACTGTCTTTGTTTGCAGGTGATGTTATTGTCTATATAGAAAAATCTCAAAAAATTGACCAAAAAACCCCTTCTGGAACTAATAAGCAATTATTGCACAGATGCAGGATTCAGGGTTAATATATGAAAGTCTATTGTTCCCTATATATCGGCAGCGAACATTTGGAATTTGAGTATAAAAAGTAAAATACCATTTACATTAGAAGCAAAAAAATTAAAATACTTAGGTATGAATCTAACAAAATTTTATAAGGTCTATATAAGGAGAACTACAAAACTGATGAAAGAAATCAAAGATCTAAATAAATGGAGAGATATTCCATGTTCTTGGATAGGAAGACTCGATATTGTTGAGATATTAGTTATTCCTAACATAATCTATAGGTTCAACACAATCCCAATGAAAATCCCAGAAGTTTACTTTGTGGATACCAACAAACTGGTTCTAAAGTTTGTATGGAAAAGCAAAAGTTCCAGAATAACCAATTCAACACTGTAAAGGAACACAGTTGGGGGACTGGCAGTACTCTAGTTCAAGACTTACTCTAAAGCCACAGTAATCATGACAGTGTGGTGTTGTTAAAAGAATAGACAAATCAACTTAATGGACCAAAAACCCCAGAAATAAACCCACACAAATATGAGCAACTAATTGTTGACAAAGGAGCAAAGGCAATCCAGTGGAAAAGGATAGTGTTTTCAACAAATGGGGCTTAACAACTGCCATTCATATTCAAGAAAATGAATCTAGACACTGACCTTATATCTTTTAAGAAAAGTGACTCAAAATCAATCATAGACCAAAATGTAAAATGCAAAAATATAAAACTTATAAAAATATAAAATGATAACAGAAGAGAAAATCTAGGTGACCTTGTGTTTGACAATGAGTTTTTAGATACAATACTAAAAGCATGCTCCATGAAAGAAAAAATAGCTAGGTTAGAGGTCATTGAAGTGAAAAACTTCTGCTCTGCAAAAGACACTCTGTTAAGAAATGCAAAGACAAGGCACAGCCAGGGAGAAAATATTTACAAAAGTATATCAGATAGAGGACTTGTATCCAAAACATATAAAGAGCACTTAAACCTCAACAACAACAACAACAAAATGAACAACCCAATTTAAAAGCTGGCAAAAGATCTAATCAGCTTACCAAAGTAGACATACAGTTAGCAAATATGGCACATATGAAAAGATGCTGCACATCATACGTCATTAGAGAATTGTAAATTAAAACATCAATAAGATACTACTACACACCTATTAGAATGGCCAGAATCCAAAACTCTGACAACATCAAATGCTGGTGAGGATATGGAGCAACAGGAGTTCTCATTCATTGCTGGTGGAGATATAAAATGGTACAGCCACTTTGGAAGATAGTTTGGAAATTTCTTACAAAGCTAAACATAGTCTTGCCATATTTTAGCATTCATGCTCTTTGGGATTTATCCAAATGCATTGAAAATTATGTCCACATAAAAACCTACACAGGAATGTTTATAGAAGATTCATTCATAAATGTCAAAATTGGAAGGAACCAAGATGTCTTTCAGTAGGTGAATGGATAAACAAATTGTGATGCAGTCATGCATGCAATAGAATATTATTCTGTGATAACAAGAAATGAGGTATCAAGCCATGAAAAAAAAATGGCGGAAACAAGCATAGCGTTACCTGAAAGAAGCCAATCTGAGGGAATTTCCTGGTGGTCCAGTGGTTAAGACTCCGTGCTTCCACTGCAGGGAGTCCAGGTTCAATCCCTGGTCGGGGAAGTAATCCTGCAAGCCACACAGTGCAGCCAAACAAAACAAAACAAAGCAGAAGAAGCCAATCTGAAAAGGCTATATATACTGTATAATTCCACCGGCAGTTAAGTCCCCTACATATGAACAAGTTCCATTCCGAGAGCACGTTGTAAGTCCAGTTTGTTCGTAAGTCCAACAAAGTTGCCCTAGGTACCCAACTAACACAATTGGCTATATAGTGCTGTACTGTAATAGGTTTATAATACGTTTGCATCTTTGAAAGTTCGCAACTTGAAGGTTCGTATGTAGGGGACTTACTGTATATGACATTCTGGAAAAGGCAAAACTATGGAAACAAAAAGATCAGTGG
Source organism: Tursiops truncatus (assembly GCF_011762595.2). Taxonomy (NCBI): domain Eukaryota; kingdom Metazoa; phylum Chordata; class Mammalia; order Artiodactyla; family Delphinidae; genus Tursiops; species Tursiops truncatus. The sequence continues at coordinate 103,279,430 of NC_047055.1, read as the reverse complement.
TTGCCAGGTGTTGAAGAAAGGGGGAAGGAGGAATAGTTGGAGCATAGGGAATTTTTTAGAGCAGTGAAAAGCTTCTGTATCAGAGAGAGAGAGAGGAAGGGGAGGGAGGGAGGGAGGAAAGAAGGAGAAACAATTTGTATAGATCAGCATTTTCTAATAGCATTTCCTACATTAATGGACATGTTCTATATCTGTGCTGTCCAGTATGAGAGCCACATGTGACTACTGAACATTCGAGATGTGGATAGTGCAGCTAAAGAACTGAATTTTAAATTTTATTTAATTTTTATTCATTTAAATTTAAATAGTCACATGTGGCTAATGGCTACTGTATTGAACAGCACAAGTATATATACTTTTCTCAATTGAGAAAATTCAGTGTTGAAAAACATCTTTTGGGTAAGTCATTTTTGAGACTCTACTACACTTAAAATACTAACTTTAAATATTCTGCATATTAAAAGAAGTAAAATCTGTGCTCCTCCTCCTGGAAATTTATTTGAGGGGAAATGCATGAACAATTAAGTAACAACTGAAATGTGACCTATGAAATGTAACCTCTACACATAACCTACAGACACTACTTTCAACTGTAAGTGTGAGGATATAAAGAAAATTATAAGGATAGAAGTGAAAAGAGGTTAATAAATAAATGAAGTCTTTAAAAGGAATGGAAAAAGAATATTATATATGACTTAAAACCTGTTTTTATTCTCACCTACCAAAAAATTCTAGATATTAATAGTGCCCTAGGAGGGTTTCAAGTAACATTTTGAGACATTCTTATTTTATTCATCCTGTCACAATTTGGACAGTTTGAGGCCTGTATTTTAATAAATGTCCATAGCTAGCTTAAAAATATTCATTACTGGAGGAAAACTCAGCACTTGAATATGATCATCAAAAATTTTCAGAGAAGTTCCAGAATATCTATAGACTTCCCATTAATATGTTTAAATTTAAATGAAAAACACCTTATCTTCTGGGAAAACCTTAATTTCTAAAAGTTTAACACTTCTTAATGAAGTGCTAACAAGACATCAGTGTGGGTAACAGTGTGGCTCCAAAGTCAGCTTCTCATCAGAATCACTTGAGGCTAAAAAAATGGTTCTGAAGAACCTAGGGGCAGGACAGGAATAAAGACGCAGACATAGAGAATGGACTTGAGGACACGAGATGGGAGAAGGGTAAGCTGAGACAAAGTGAGAGAGTGGCGTGGACATATATACATTACCAAATGTAAAATAGACAGCTAGTGGGAAGCAGCCACATAGCACAAGGAGGTCAGCTTGGTGCTTTGTGTCCACCTAGAGGGATGGGACAGGGAGGGTGGGAGGGAGACGCAAGAGAGAGGAGATATGGGGATATATGTATAGGTATAGCTGATTCACTTTGTTATACAGCAGAAACTAACACAACAATGTAAAGCAATTATACTCCAATAAAGATGTTAAAAAAATAAAAAATAGGGCTTCCCTGGTGGCGCAGTGGTTGAGAGTCCGCCTGCCGATGCAGGGGACGCGGCGGGTTCGTGCCCCGATCCGGGAGGATCCCACATGCCGCGGAGCGGCTGGGCCGGTGAGCCATGGCCGCTGAGCCTGCGCGTCCGGAGCCTGTGCTCCACAACAGGAGAGGCCACAACAGTGAGAGGCCCGCATACCGCAAAAAATAAATAAATAAATAAAATAAAAAATAACAAAAATTTTAATTCTCTGTGAAGAAAAAAAAAAGAAAAAAATCTCGATTCCAAGGCTGCTCTTGGGTTACAGTGGGCCTAGAAATCTGTATTCTCAGTAACTCCCCAAGTGATTTCAATTATGGGGGTATGGTACCCATTCTTTTTAAGAGCTCACAATTTCTGTTACCCATTGCTTTGCCTCAGCTAATGCTGAGAGACTGGAAAGAACCCACCGCTTCCCCAGTATCCTGTCATTTTGTTTTACTTCCAGTGTTCCCGTTTCCCATCCCACTCACTGCAAAACACACAAATCCACTTTCCCCCTACATCACTTGTATGACTCTCAGCAGCATGACTGTGCATTCTAGATCTGTGAATGGACTCTGAATTTAACAAAGATCTCCTTTAATTTAAACAGAGCTCTAATTTAAAACAGTGCTCCTTTAATTTCAACACCTATTCGTTTGTATTGTAATATCTTTGTACCTTTTATTTATCATTTGATATTGATCTGGATTTTGAATCCATAGTGTTTTTTTGTCATTACTCAGTGTGGAGTCCATTTTGTTCTTTAAATAGCTTACCTATGTCTTCACCTTCTGTGGAGTACTGAAAGCCAGGGAAGTCTTGGTTCTATCGATTTGGACCTGGATGCACATTTGATAAAATCCAGAACTTAAGGCCCCACCTCTTTAGATCACAGACAGTTGATCTAGACTTCTAGCTTTCAGTCGCAAATGTCACATTAAATCCAACTCATTAACTAAATATCTAACAAATGTAGGTCACTTGGTCATTGGGTGTTTAGTAGATATTAAAGTCTGGAGAAAAATTACGTTCTACATTCTACACGTCAATCTCTGACAAAGCCTGAAATTCAAATCCTGACGGTGGATTTTTGTTTCCGTTTATTCTTGCTCTCTGAATATCCTATGCAATTTTTAAGCTATTTTCTCTGTAGGGTTCTTCTTTTAAAAGAAAAATCATTGTCAATGGCTTAAACAAAGTCCTGCAGTAATCAAAGCAGTGTATAGTCATTCGATGAAGAAAAGTAGGGAGGAATAATTAAAAGGGCAGCATTCTTTTCTTGGGGCTGAGTTTCTTCACCCATCTGCAAACTGAAAAGAACTAACTAGGTGGTAGGAGTCTGCCATTGTTCACTAGGTGGTTTGTGTATGCCAAGCTGAGATTTTTTCAGAGTCTTCCAAAATTGCCTAATAACTAATAGAAAGAATAGTTTGATGACAGCAGATGTCTCTGAGTAGTGGAGATTATATTGTTATTTTTCTTTGTGCTGTTCCTACTTCCCTCCCTCTCTATAACAATCACTTTAAACATTAATATTTTTGAATAGATTTTTACAATGAAATGGAAAAACCAGTTAGAAGAATCATAAGAATGATTTTCTAAAATTAAACTGGAATTTTGAAAAACTGATAATCCTCTTAAACATTGATTGAGTTGTTTTTTTTTTTTTTGTGTGTGGTATGCGGGCCTCTCACTGTTGTGGCCTCTCCCGCTGAGTTTTAGTTTATGCCAAATGTCTCTCGAAGGTGAACTCGCTAAACACCAGTACTTCTGACTCTATGTAATGTATTATCCTTAATTGACATTGATATTCTATAGAAGAGTTTTATGCTTTCATGATTTCCTGAAAATGAATGTAAGTTTTTCACCTTTCTGTAAGCAAAAAGTTCTTCTAATTCCTTGGATTTTTAAAAGCTACCACCTGAAGAAAGCATAGAAGTTATCTTTTTTTTTTTTGCGGTACGCAGGCCTGTCACTGCTGTGGCCTCTCCCGCTGCAGAGCACAGGCTCCGGACGCGCAGGCTCAGCGGCCATGGCTCACGGGCCCAGCCGCTCCACGGCATGTGGGATCTTCCCAGACCGGGGCATGAACCCGTGTCCGCTGCATCGGCAGGCGGACTCTCAACCACTGCACCACCAGGGAAGCCCCTGATGGAGATGTTTTTATTTTGACCTGGGTTTCTTGCTCTATAATGAAAGAATGGTATTTGGTAGCACATAATTATAAAACTTGAAGTTGTCTCCCAATATCAATGGATACTCTAAAGGTGTGTTTTCAAATGAAAAGATTTTTAGTAAAGTCACAAAGCCCTGTTACAGTTCCCTGATGAATAATTTTATAATATTTTAAAATCATATACATATCCAAATATCATAGAGGGAAATATTTAAGTACTAAAATCCCATTGAAGAGGCATTGCTAAAATATATGCCGGAGGCACAGGTTTCAGAAATGGTTATATTTAATATCTTTATTAATTAGCTAGTACATGACTAAAACAGTATTTTAACGACAGTCATGAGTTTTGTTCCACTGAGAGATGAAGACACTAATGAATACTGAAATTACCCAAGAGATGCACTAATATAGCTCTAAATATGTTACTTATATGCTGTTTTTTTTAAATGTCCGCTATCTTGAGCCACCATCTTGTTTCTCTTTTATTTGAAATCCTTTGAAATACAGCATTTAAGAAAGTAGCTTGCTCAGATCAACGTACTTCTAATTATCTGTACACCCTAAGTCCAAATCACAAGATAAAGGCTGGGTTTGCATTATAACTTTGCCTAGGAAATTGCTTTAGTTTTTAAATTTATTTGAACTGTAAAGAGGAAAACGGATATGTGTTTTTAGCTGTACTCCTCTAGACTTCTGCAGGCATCTCTGGGTCATTGCTCTCAGCCCCTGTCTCTATCCCCTGCCTTTGTCTTTCCCAGATCAACTATGTGTGTCTTCTGCAGGAACATGGCCTGCACCAGTTTCTGAACTAAACACTGTAAGAATAGCAGAAAGAATACCAATAACCTCAATCCTAACATCTGGAGAAGTCCAGAATCAGGTCTTTTGAAAGACACAGTACCCTGTACCACTGGGATGAATTGCAGGCACTTGTGTAGCTTCCTTATTACTGTGTTCCCCCGGACGCGCAGGCTCAGCGGCCATGGCTCACGGGCCTAGCTGCTCTGCGGCATGTGGGATCTTCCTGGACCGGAGCACGAACCCGTGTGCCCTGCATAGGCAGGCGGACTCTCGACCACTGCGCCACCAGGGAAGCCCCACACCTTTTCTGATTAGGTCCCCTACAGCTGGGCTAGCTCTAGCATATTTTCCCCCTGGAGGTTTGGATACTTACAAAATATGCATCTACTCTCCTTTAAGTAGCTGTAACATAGTAGTATTCTTTGGGAAATTTAGGATGACCTATGTTTAACATGACCCTTAGAGTATGTCTCTCAATGATCAGGCATCTCAAGGAAGTTTTGGATGTGGTTGCATCCTATTGACTCTAAATTGAAATTTTGGAAAAGTATCAAGAGTTGATATTTCATGTCACTTACTAAGGTCTTTGTGCTTTAGATATCATCTTTATTGGCACTAAGGCAGCCATTTTGTTTTGAAAATGTGCCTGGCTGGTCTTCCTGCCCCATCCAAGGGCCACTATACTGTAACTGAAAACATTCAGAAAAACATAAGCTGAGGATCTGCCAGGAACATCATAGACAGCATCTCCAAAATGTTCTGTGTTGAAGTCCTGAGATTCGATGTGAAAAAAAAAATGGCAGGAGGACATGCTTTTCATGGTCAAATATGTTAAGAAAACTCATCATGCTATATTATCCCTCTTGGAGTTTCTCAGTGCGTATTGGCATATTGAGGGCTTTGGGAAGTCTTGCAGTGAAAACAAAACCAGAAACTAAAACTTACTCAACTTTATTTAAATAATTTGCCTTTTTTGGAAGAGCACCTATTATTACTTCACAGGCCCTGTTTTTGAAAATACTGATGTAAACACCACTCCAGCACTGATTAGGGGGTATATTTGATTGCCTGTAACAATGTCTCAGCAAGACATGCAGGCACAGTCTGACGTTCCACCTGTCATTTTTGTCACTCTCTCCCCAATAGGTCCCTGGCATGCCCTCAAACTTGCTTTTCACTGAGTACCATGATTTCTCCAAATACCTCCCATATGAACTGAGAATAATATAACTCCAGAAGAGAGGAACCCCAGAGGCCTGCTGCACCCCTGCCCCGAGACCTGGGAGGCCCAGACAGTTTCAAGCTAAGGACCCTCACTTCGCCCTCAGGTAGGTTTGCCAGACATCCTGTTAATAAAAAAACAGGTCCTATATTTCTTTGTCCAGTGTTATTTTCTCCTCAGACGACTCAAGGAAGTGAGGCCTGAAGGGGATAAATGACCCCAGTTAGGCAGAGGGAGGAATTCCATACTCTGTCAGGAGTCAAGGTGAAGAACCGGCATGAGCGGTGAGGGGACTACTTACCCCAGAAGAGAGAGTGTCCCCCAGAGTCAAGGCCCTGCTGTCAACCTTGGGAGGACCCAGACAGAGGTGACCATATGAGATGTCTCCATCACTTCCTTGTAGGAGTCTCAGAGAGATGAAGGCCTCGATCTGAAGGGAGATGGCCTCAGGTCAGTAGACTGAGTGTCCCAGGAACTGCTAGGAGTCACAGTGAGGACCCTGAGTGAGGACTGAGGGGAATACTCTAATACCAGTGCACCTAATAGAGCCCATTTCTCCCTGCCCTACTGTGAGCCCTGGGAAGTCTCCAACTGGGTTGGCCGGCTGAGCTGTGAAATGCCTTCTCAGTTCCTTCTTCAAGTACTTGTGGAACAAACAGGACAGGAGACTTGTGAGGCCCTAGAACACTGCCCTTAGGAAAAGTCTGGTGGAGTTGGCCTTCATCAGAGCAAATAAAATTGAGTTTACCAGCTGACAGCACTTATATCTTCCTCCTCTTCTTTAGCCTGTGGTGGCCCATTGCCATGCCTTCTACCCACACTCCTGCCTACTGGTACCAACAAGAGCGGTCATGCCTCAGTATCAGAAGCAGTGGTGCTGCACGCATGAGCAATGCTTTCAGGCCCTCAAGGAGACCCAAAGACTCAAAGTCAGGAGTGTTCATAGGTATCTCATCAAGCAGGACTCCAGTGGTCAAATAGAGGAACAAAGTCAGAGAACCATACACTTTGCCAGACACTAAGAAGTTGCCCAACACACTCTTGCCTAGAAAGTGGTTTTGGTGGTGAATTCCCTGGTTCTCAGTTATCGAGTTAAAGAGCCCATCACAAAGGCAGACATGGTGAATAATGCCCTAAAAAATGATGAGGAGCATTTCACTTCCTGGGATCCTTAGGGGAGCCTCTGAGCACATGGAGCTGGTCTTTGAGGTTGATGTGAAAGAAGTGCACCACTCCTATGTCCGTCTCAGAAAACTGGACCTCACCTAAGATGAGAGGCTGAGTTATGTAAAGGGCATGCAGAAGATCAGCCCCCTTGTGACTGTTCTGAGCCTATTCATGAAGGGCAAGTATATCACTGTGCGAGGGATGGGATGTGTCCTGTGCTCTTGTGCCAGAGCAGGAGAACACAGTATGCAAATTAAATGTTTCATTCACATCGTCTTCAGGGAGTTTCTGAGAAATAAGTGTAATTCTCCTTTGAGGCAAGATGGTAAGAAGCCACTGGGCACCTTTGCACTGGGCTGGGAGGGTCAGAGCCCTCTCCTTCAAAAGGGCATTCAAATTAAGTTATCGTGTTTAATCTGATAAACTCTATACGAGTTCTGGGTTTTTGGTGATGGTTAAATTAATGAAAAGAAGGGTAGTTTAGATGGAAGGGCTGCTTGTAGGGAGGGAAGTTGGTGATCCTTGACACAGACTTAGGGGGTTTGTGTTGTATCTAACTGGGAAAGTATATCTTATACCCATATTGAATAATTTATCATGTAATAGGGAAATATTACTTAGCTTTTCTTGCTAATTGGCATTTTGGATGATTGGGTTTTCTTTGTTCTAGGTTGCCACATATTTTCTGGCTTCTCCTGGAGTTTTAAAAAAAAAAACCAACCCCAGCAGAGTGGGTGGTATCATGGGGTCCAAATTAATCATAGTAATAAATGCCACGTTGAAGTCTCAACACAGGCCAGTCACTGTGCCAGACACTTAACACATATTAACCACCTTTCACTAGTTCTACAAGACAGAGCTTGGCAAACCCACTTCATAGATGCAGAGCCCGGTGCTCACAGAGTTTAGTAATGCACCCAAATTCATATGGCTGTTAAGGGACAGGTTTGAAACTAGATCCTGGGTCTGGATTAATCAAGAGCCCACACTATTCCAATTCTCCAAGGCTGAGGCCCACCTTGTGTTTCTTATATTCAGTTTTCCTCTTTCTTCTTAAAAATGCATCTCAGGCAATAAATAAAAGAAAAACTGTGCTCATGCTACTGGGTTGGAATACATTCCCAGAGCAATATGAATACCAATGTAAATGACAGGCATGAATAAAGAAAAGAAAGGTAATACTCAGTGACTGATCATCTTCATATGCAGTGTCAGATAACCTCAAAAGATCAGGGGCTCACAAAATCATCCTGGACAGCCCCTTCCCCGTAAAATATAAATCTGTCAGAACAGAATTTACATGAGGCTCTTGGGTCTGGCTGGTGAAGAGAAGGAAAATATCAGTGTATTTTTCCCCTGATACAATACCACCTGTCTGGAACTCCTGCCTTATGCTTTAGCTTCCCCATCTCACATCGCTCCTAAGGCAGGGACCAAGGTTTGCAGAGGGGAAACTGCTCAGGTGTTTGCAAGGATGAGGTATTTCTCAGGAAACTTTTAATCCAAGAGCCAGGAGCCAAGCGGATTGCCTCAATACTAGAGGGCTTAGAAGACCAACACCCCAGAATACAGGGAGTCACACCTAGACAGGCTTCCACCTGCTGTTGGATTTAGAGAGCCTCAGATAGAGCTGTCAGGCTGAGCATGCCCTCACGTATTCTTCAGACTTCTCAGGGACTTAAGAGCCTTGGCCTAAAAACAATGGAAGGAGATAAGCAGAAAGAGTCCCAGTCTTCGATAGATATGAAGGTAGGGACCCTGACTGAGGAATGATGGAAGGACCCAGCCAGAACAGGGGGTTTTCTGTAAAGTCTGACTCAGGCCATCAACCCTTGGAAGTCCAGAACAGTCCTGGCTGGATGCGGCTCATCCTGGCTTCCAGCTGGAGGTCTCCAGAATGGGAGTACCTTGATTTGATGCGAGCAGCCTCAAGTTAGCAGACAGTGGAGTCCCTAGGCTGGTCAGGTATCTGACCAGACTCTGAATGAGAATGAGGGAACCACACACCCCAGAACAGAGAAGTCCCACAAATCCCCCGAATGCTGTCAGCCCTGGGATGCCCAGGACAGATGTTTGAGGTAGACGAACCCCCTCAGTCTCCCTGAGGAGTCTCATGGAGTTGAGGACCCTGGACTAGTGGGACAGCCACTGATCTACAGAGAGAAAACTCAGGCCTAAACAAGAGTCAAGAAAATTACCTGGCTGTTACGAGGGGACCCCCAAAAGCAGAGGGGGCCAAATAGAATTCTGTACAGGTCTTAGCCCTGGGAGACCCAGAAGAGCTACCACTGAGTCATCCCCTCATTCCACCCGTGTGTTGTAGTTTATCTTATGACAGGGCCGAAAGTAAGCTCATCACACGAGATGAATTGTGCCGAAGCAGAGCAGTAGAGGGCTGCCGCTCGCTCAGGCAAAACAGCGCCGTCTGTCCTGCTGTGGTAGCTTTTATTAAAGCATTATCTAGGTTTACACTTTAAGACTTGTTTTCTTAACGTTTCAGAAATGCCAAAGCAGCAACCTATGTTTTTATTAATTATACAAGCAATAATTGGCTTTCTTGAGAACCTGCCGTGCTTCGTCCTTGAGCGCAAAAGCAGCACAAAGTTCCCACCATTATTTTGATTATACTGAAGTAGCACAAGGACATTTCCTTGCGTTCCCACCATTCTGATTATACTGAGGACATCTCATGGATCAGTGCCCAAAGCACTCAATGCTTCTTCGCAGGCCCCCGGTTTGCCGCGGGGGGGTGGGGGGGGGGCTCAAAGCATTCAGGACTGTTCACAGCTCTGGCTTATTCGCATGCCCCCGGTTGGCCGGGGGGGCTCAAAGCAATCAGGACTGTTTCCAGTTCTGGCTTATTCGCCAGTCCCCAGTTTGCTGGGGGCGGGCTCATGGGTCACGTCTCCTTTCCATGTCCTCACTTATTCCACTACACCGTGTGATCTCAGGGAGGGAAGGGCCTCATCTAGCAGGATCGGACTCCAGTTCTGCAGAGGGGGACGTCTTGGCCATAACCAGAGTCAAGGTGAGGACCCTCAGTGCTAATGAGGGGGTCTCTCCCCCAAGGAGGGAGGCTCACAGGGTGGCGCCCGTCTTGTCAGGCAGAGATGGTCGGAGCAGCGCCCTGACTTCCCCCCACTAGGGCCTCGGGGAGGTGAGGGCTTGGTTCGGAGGCTGGAGGACCCGGGACCGTAGAGGGAGGGGTCCCGGGCTCTGATAGACGGCACCGACAGGACGCAGGGACCGTTGACCCCTAAACAGTGGGCATCCCCGCAGAGTCCCGCCCCTGCCGTCAGCCCTCGGAGACCCCACGCAGTGCCAGATGCGGCTCCCCCCGACTTCTGCTTCGGAAGCGAGGAGCCCGACCGGGAGCCGCGGCGTTTGTTCGTCCGAGCGTGGATTTTCAGGACTCGTCCGGAGCCACGGTGAGGACCTGAATGTAGCCTGAAGGGACCTTCCTTCCCCCCTCCCCCCATAACAAAGGTGACCCCTGCCTCCCGCCCCTGCCTGCCATCAGCAGCGTGGGACCCTGATCTGACGTATATGCCAGAGGAGTTGCCGTCTGGAGGGCCTCAGAGAGTGGAGGGCCTTTGTCTACAGGGGCCGGCTTCTTAGGCAAAGGGTGTAGTCTTGTCCCCAGCAGGTGAAAAGTGGGACCTTCAGAGCTGACGAGGGTCCCTCCTTCCGAAAGGCGTGACTGCACGGGGCCCCCTCCCGCCTTCACTCGCGCGATGCCCTAGAGTAATTCAGGCTGAGAGAACCCCTCATTTCTGCCTGGGGTGGGAAGTGGGGTTGGGGGCTAGGGGACATTCGGGTAGAGAAAGGCCTTTATGGAAAGGGGGCAGAACTTCCCTGGCGGTCCAGTGGTTAAGACTCCTCGCTTCCACTGCAGGGGGCGCACGTTCGATCCCTGGTGGGGGAACTAAGATCCCACATGCCACATGGTGCGGCCAAAAAGAAAGGGCGGGGGCGTGGACCAAGAGGGTGTTCTGTATGCTAAGTGAAATAAGTCAGGCAGAGAAAAACAAATACTGTATGATTTCACTTACACGTGGAAGCTGAAAAAACAAATGAACAAACAACAGAACAGGAACAGTTATAGACACAGGAAACAAACAGGTGGTTGGGGGGAGGAGAGAAATTAGGTGAGGACAATTAAGAGATACAAACTACCAGTTACGAAGTAAATGCGTAAAGGGTGTGAAATGTAAAACAAGAGGTTGTTGGATGGATGGATGGATGGATGGATGGATGGATGGATGGATGGATGGATAGATAGATAAGGCAACCCCATTAAGCTTAGGGAGGAGACTTGGCCCTAAAAGAAGCAGAGGTAGGACCATCAGTGTTAGTAAGCAGACCTCTCGTGAAAACAGGGAACTGCACAAATCAGCAGCCCTGCTCTCACACCTGGGAGTCCCCAGATAAGGTAGCCGGGATGTGGAGCCCCCGACTTCTCTTCTAGCTACTCAAGGAGGTGAGAGCTGCGGTCTGAGGCATGTAGATTCGGGTCAGTGGAGGGAGGAATCCCAAACCCTACCCGGACTGGACGCCAGAGTCCTGAATGAGGACTGAGGGAGCCACCAACTCCAGAACAGTGGGGTCGGAGAGTCCCACCCTTCCTGTTACCAGGCGTAGCCGAGCCCCAGATCAGCTTTGGCAGAATGAGGCTCACTCTGACTGTAAGCTCAGGTCCCAGGAAGATGAGGACCTTTTCTGACGGTCATGGACTCACGTCAGCAGAGGGCAAAGTCCCAGGCAGGGTGCAGAGTCAAGGTGAAGATCCTGAGTGAGGAAATGGAGACTGCTCCATACACAGTGGAGAGAGCTGCATCTCATGCCGCCCCTGGCGTTAGCCCCGGGAGGCCCAGGGCAGAGCTGGCAGGCTCAGGTGCCCCCTAACTTCTGCCTGTGGGGTCTGAGGGAGATGAGGGCCTTGCTTTAAGGGCTGGCTTCCCGGTTCAGCAGAAGAAGGGGAGTCCCAGGCCATGATCGATGTCAAGGCACAAATTCTATGCGAGGAATGAGACAACCGACTCCCCCAGAACAGAGGACACCCCACAAAGTGCCACATCGGCCTTCACCCTGGAGAGCCAGGTTTAGAGCTCTCAGGCTGCATTGCCCTCTCAGTTCCTCCAAGAGTGGTCTCAGGGACGTCAGGGTTTGGGTCTAATGGGAGAGGCCTCATTCAACATAGGGAAGAAGCCTGGTTCCTAACGAGAGTCAAGGTGGTAACACTGAGTGAACATGAGGGAGCCCCACCCAGAAAGAAGTGAACCCCATAGAATCTCATCCCTACTCTCAGACCTGGGAGGGAGACTCAGGCATGGTGACCTGATGAATATCACTCACGTTTTCCCGGACCATGGCAGGGAGGTGAGGAACCTCCTTGATGGGAGTATGGGCTCAGGTGAGCAGCCGGAGGATTTCCAGGTAATGCCAGGATCCAAGGAGAGGACCCTGAGAATTGAGGGGACCACGTACACCACAATAGTGAGGGCCACAGAATCTCTTCCTGCCTGTCAGCATTGCAAGTCCACACACAGTTGTAGCTAGAGAGACAAGAAAATTTTCTTTCTAGCGGGTCTCGGGGAGTTGGGGGCCTTAGTATGAGGGGATAGACGTCAAGTCAAGACACAGAGGATGTCCAAGTCCTGCTGTGCGTCAGGGTGAGGACACTGAGGGATGATGTAGATGCAGACCCACCCAAAGCAGTGGGGGCCCACAAACTCCCACCCCCCTCAGCCCTGGGAAACCCCAGGTAGAGGTAGCCTGATGTGTCACCCCTCACTTCGGGCCCCAGGGACCCAGGCAGATGTGGGCCTTGATCTGAGGCCAGAAGACTCAGGTGGGCTGAGGGAGGAGCGTAGATGCCGTCTGAGTGAGGGCGAAAGAGGCCAACGATGCCGCAACAGTGGGGTCCCGTGGAGTCCAGCCCCTGCTACCAACCCAGGGAGGGCATGGACGGGGATGACTGGCAGTGGCTCACCCTTTCTTTCATCTTGGGGATCTCAGGAAGGTGAGAATCTTAATGTAATGCAAGCGAACTCAGATCAGCGGAGGGAGGATTTCCGGGATTTGCCAGGACTCACGGAGAAGATGCTGAGGACTGGGGGGGGAAGTCCACCCCGTGCCAGCGGGGACCGCGCAGAGTCCCTTTCCATTGTCGTTCCTAGAGGTGCCCCCAGGCACAGATGTGAGGCACAAGTGCCCATCAGTTCCCCACTCGGAACTCACAGGGAAGTCAGCATCTTGGTGTGATGGGTCAGCAGAGGGAGGAACCGTAGACCCTCCCCTGAGTGAGAAATGGGGACCATGAGGGAGGACCACACGTTATAGGGCCTCAGCCTGCCTGCTGCAACTTTCAGCCTCTGGAGACTAGGGGCGCTGTGGCCAGATAAGGCCATCGTCACTTCCACTGTTCGGTCTCAGGGAGCTGTGGGCCGTACTGTGAGGAAATGTCCTCAAGTCAAGAGAGAAAGGAGCCCCCAGATCCTCCCAGGAGACCCAGTGGGGACTGTGAATGACGACTGAAGGTAGCACACCCCCCTTCCACCGAATCAAAGGCATAATAAAGAGTCCTGCCCAGGCCTCTGCTCAGCCCTTGAAGGCCCAGAGCATGGTTGTCAGGCGGAGGCTCCTCATTTCTTTGTATCATTTCTAAGGGAGACGAGATCCTTCGTCTGAAGGTGCCACACCAGGGGCAGCAGGAGGGGTCCCAGACCCTTGGTGTCGACAAGATGAGGACGCTGAATGGTTGAGGACCAGCGAGTTCAGGACAGAGCAGGCCCCACACAACTGTCAGCGCTGTGCACCCTGACAGTGTCCATGACTCAGTTCCTTCTCGTGGGCCCCAGGGAGCTTTGAGGTGTCACCTTTAGAGCAGCACAGGAAAGAGGTCCTGGCCCTACCAAGAGTCGATGTGACAATCCTGTTTGTGAACGAAAGGGACCCTTGGAACCCAGAGAGTGCCTACCCTACCAGGATCTGTGGTCACCGCCGTCAGCCACAGGCAGGGCTGGCAGGCTGTAGCCTGAGGCTCACTCAGTCTCGCTTCTTACACTGGGTTCTCGGGGGACAGGCTGACCAAGAACAAGAAAGAGCCTAGTGGTTCCTAGAGCAGTGCCCTCAAGGAAACGTGCAGAGCGGCCTTCTTCAAGTCAGGGTGGGACCTCCCTGCTGAAGGTGCTCACACCCTCTCACCTTCCCTCCTCCAGGTTCCAGCATCACCTGCTCTCCTGCCCACTCCCCCGCTTGCTGTCCCTGCCCATAGTCATGCCTCGGGGGCAGAAGAGTAAGCTCCGTGCCCGCGAGAAGCGCCACCAGGCCCGGAGGGAGACCCAGAATCTCGGGGGTGCTCAGGCCACTGCAGCACAGAGAGAAGAGTCGCCTTCGTGCCCCTCTTCTCCTTCTCGGGGTACTCCCCCGAGCTCCCCTGCTGCTGGCACTCGCCAGGAGCCTCAGGGAGCCCCAGCCACTAGCTCTCGTGCTGCAGGGGTTTCAGGCCCAGGATCTGATGTACGCGCCAAGGGCCCGGTTCAGGCAAGGAGAAGTTCCTCCCGCGCCTCAGCCTCTGGTGAGAGCTTTCAGAGAGATCCTCTGATCAAGAAGGTGGGAATGTTGACAGAATTCCTGCTGGAGAAGTATACAGTGGAAGAGCCCATTATAAAGGCAGACTTGCTGAAGCTTGTGAACAAAAGGTACAAGGGGAAGTTCCCTGATATCCTCAGGAGAGCTGCTGAGTGCGTTCAGCTGATCTTTGGTCTTGAGTTGAAGGAAGTCAAGCCGGGTGGTGATTCCTATACCCTTGGCAGCAAGCTACATGTCAGCGATGATGGGTGTCGGAGCAGTGGCTGGCGGTTTCGGAAGAATGGGCTTCTGATGCTTCTCCTCGGTGTGATCTTCTTGCATGGCGACCGTGCCTCTGCGGAGGAGATCTGGGAATTCCTGAGTGGTTTGGGTGTTTATGTTGGAAGGTGTCACATAATCTTTGGGGAGCCCAGGAAGCTTATCACAGAAGATCTGGTGCAGGAAAAGTATCTGGTGTATCGTCAGGTGCGCGACAGCAATCCCCTGCGCTATGAGTTCCTGTGGGGCCGGAGAGCCCGCGCTGAAACCACCAAGATGAAAGTCCTGGAGTTTGTGGCCAGGGTCGCTGGTACCGTCCCCAGTGCCTTTCCAGTCCATTATGAAGACGCTTTGAGAGATGAGGAAGACAGAGCCCGATCCCAAGCCAGAGCTGCAGCCAGGGCTCTAACTCGTATCAAGGCCAGTGCGCCTTCCAAGGTCATGTCTAGCAGTTCCTCCCACCCTTAGTGAGGTCTGAGGCAGCTTCTTCACTTTGTGTTTGACCAACGCTGCCAACCTTTTCAGTAGTGAGAGGCTAAGCTGGGGCTGGAAAGATCATAATATATATCTTCTTTGTGTTCCTGTTTTACACTAGTATCTTTCAAATGTTTCTTTTAGTAGAATGTTTCTTTAGATTCAGAATCCAAGTTTATAAATGACATGGATCACATATTTGTTGTTGTTTATCAGGTTTAAGCGTAAGAGTTTAGGTACCGTGTAGTACCATGTGAAAACTCCTTGCATCTTTCTGGGGTTGTGGACTGAGATAATATGGCTTTGGAATAGGAATTTTCTCGGAAATGTGAAAGAATGCTGTGGTTTTAAAATGGATGAAAGCAAAGTAAAGTTTAGTCAAATTTTGGTTTGTCTTATTCACCTTTGTCTTTCTCTTTGTAAAATTCAAAGATATACACCTAGATGTCCTTAGCTTATTCAAGAATGCCGACAAAATTAGATAGTAATAAGTTACATTCCTCACTCAGTGCCTCATTGATTCCCATCTGTAATTGAGCATCTGCTCTTTGGAAGGTTCTGTGCTGGTAGTGATGATGCTAAGATAAAAAAGACCCTGCACTTGCCTGTAGATGTTGAGAGTATAAGAGCAGCTATTATATAAGGAAGGTGGTGTGATGGAAAAACCCAGTGAGGATGGTGCGGAGAGAGTCCAGATGAGAGCAGTGAAGTATAAATTCTCTTAGCCAGAACACTTTGAGGTTTGGTTATTTTGCAAATCCCTCCTTGGGAGGTAATTTTAAGTTGGCTGCGTGGTGGGCTAGATGAGGCTGTGATAATGGTGAGCAGGGGTCCAGTGCTTTTGCCCCGGTGCAGGTGAACACGGTGCCCAAACAAACCAGGTGTTTTATGCAGATTGTCTCCTTTGTGGTGGGATGCTGAGAAGCCCCTGGGCTGGCACTCTGTGCCCTGGGCTGGAGGAGCCCCAGCCCGCTCCATTAATTAGTTATCGGGTTTTTTTAATTGGAGTATAATTGCTTTACAATGTTGTGTTAGTTTCTGCTGTGCAACGAAGTGAATCATCTACACGTATACATATATCCCCTCCCTGCTGGACTTCCCTCCACCCATCTAGGTCGTCACAGAGCACCAAGCTGAGCTCCCTGTGCTGTACAGCAGGTTCCCACTAGCTGTCTATTTGACACATGGTAGTGCACATAGGTCAATCCTAATCTCCCAATTCATGCCACCCCCCCTTCCCCCGTGTCCACATGTCCGTTCTCTGTATCTGCATCTCTGTTCCTGCCCTGCAAAGAGGTTCAACTGTACCAGTTATCTAGATTCCACATATATGCGTTAATATATGAGATTTGTTTGTCTTGAGTGTAATCTGGCAGAACTCCTAAATGGGCCCAGACTTTGGTGGTGATGAAACACATGAAAATCGGGGGGGTTTTGGGAGGCAGGGGAATTATTGGTCCTTGACACAAATTCTATAAGGTTTGATTTGCATCCTGGTGGAACCCCCGCCTCCACAAATGAAACAACATATTCTCTGCTAGGGAAAATGTACTCAGGGTTACTTGCTAAGGAGCACTTTGGTTAATTCAGCTTTCTTTGTCCTAGAGGCCCGCATAGTCTCTGACATCTCCTGGATAAAATGAAAAATTCCTAGAGATGAGGGTATCTCTAGGACAGAGAAGACCAGTCTCTTCTGGTATGAAAATAAGCATCAGAATAACTGCCATGCATGAAAGACCCAGACATCGCCAGCCACTGTGCCAGGTGCTTTACATATATCACATATGTTCCGACAGTTCTATAAGATGAGGCTTATCAAACCCACTTGGCAGACAAAGAACTTGCAGTATTCTCCGGACTGGTAAAGTGACAGAACCGGGAGTACAGCCCGGTCTGAATTCCTCCAGAGCCCATACTGTTCCACTCCTCCCAGCCTGAGGCAGCCCTTCTGTCTCTTAATCCATTTCTCCTCTCACTGCTCCGTGACGTCTCTCAGGCAATAAGAAAGAGGAACTTGTAGCCAAAATATTAAAAGCAGGCCTAAAGAAGGAAGGTGAACATGAGAATCAGACACCATTTGGGGATTGTCTGTGGGCTTCATTTACCTAGGATCCTCCTGCCCCTCGCCGCAGGCTTCCCTGAGAGCTGATTGCCCTGGTCCCGGCACGGGGGTCCAGTCCCAGCACTTTGCGGCATCACAGCACCCTGCCCCTGGGTCTTCCCCAGTGTGCCCTCGTGTCCAGACTGGAAGCTGACCTGCTGGCCAGCTCTTCTCTGCATCTTCCTCTGGAGGCTGCACTCAGCTCCCGGAGGAACGGACAGCCCATATGCCCTGCCCTCCCCTGACTCGGAGCATCCCGACTCCCCGCAGATCCCGTTCGTCACCGTGGACCCCTGGGACAGCAGCTGCCCTTTCCATGTATCTGTTCACTTCAGACAGTGACGTTTACACACCTCCTCATCCCCACTGGGTGCCTCCACCACATTCTCAGTGTTTGCAAGCGTGCTGGTGACGAGACTCTGATTTGGTATGGACTCTACAGGGCCTTGGCTTATAACCCCAAGGCTAGGGAGGCCTTGTTTGAAACAACGTGATATTTGCAGTAGGATTTTAATGAAGTGTCTTCTTTGAATCTGGCCACTGAATCCATACACTGATGAGTGAACTTAATTAAGGGGTCCAAAACCAAAGCCTTCTTCCTAAGTGGTAAAGGAGGAGGGACCAAGGAAATCACTGTGTAAACAAACATCTGCTGAGGCTGAATTCCTAAAAACCCATCTTGGAGTCCTTCTCGGAGGTGGAAAATGGTTCTTTGGCAGACATGCTAGCTTTGAATAACAAGGAAAAGTAATTCACCATCCTCCCAGTAATCCTTGTCTGTATCGGTCCCAGGGGAGATGCTGTTTGTTCAATATGCTTAATGGCACCTGTTCGGGTGTTCAGGTATGTTCAGTCAGGTGATGGGTGGCTATGATTTTGACCATGCAACCAAAAGTTAGGAGAAAATTCCCAGCCTACTGAGGTAACACAGGTTATTGCAACTGGCAATGCGGAAAGGTACTGGTGAAAGCCCTCTCTGCTGAGATGTACAGGGTACTTTTGGAAATTAGATGGAATCCTGTATTTGCAAACATGTCTTACATAGTATGCACAAGAAAAACTTGGTGAATTTCAAGGTAAATTTGGCCTTCTCAGAAACTCCTCCAACTAACTAAGAGGGTTGTTGTCATAAGCAATTGCAGTAGTTGCTCTTTATTGAGCACACACTATACACCAGTTTATGGGAGACTGCAAACCTCATCCACATCCTGTCTTGCTCTCCTTGGGTTCCTGGGGAGACTATATTCCCAGTCCACTTGTAATTAGGAAGGGTCACCTCCAGACCAAGGCACGAGGGAGTCAGTACGGCACCTCTGTGCTTTCTCTTCCATTCAGCAGCAAACAGAGAGAGCCCGTGTTGAGGTGTGGAGCCACGCGACGTACATAGCCGGGATCTCGGAGTCATCTGTGAGCGGTGAGCCTCTGCCAACCTTCATCAGATTTTATGTGCACAAGAAACAGACTTTTGTTGTGTTAAGTCATTCAGATATCAGGTTTTCTCTGTTGCGTCAGTTAGCAGTTACTTAATCCGAGTGATACACAACTACTATTTCTTCTCTTAGGCTCATTTAAATGTTTTAATGACAGAGCTAATCATAGCATATATATTCTTCTTATAAAAACTTCTTACACACATAAATCACAATCTCCCCCCTTACAACATTGCTCGAAAATTCAGCCCCCTTTTCAAAAGTAACCACAATTAACTGTCTGGTGTGTGTCATTCTAAAGCTGATTTGAGGCTTCTTTGTACATAGATGTGCTACAAAAATATGTTGAATTTTTAAAAACACAGGGGCCACAGTGTACATATAGTTCTGTGACTTGCTCTTGTAACTTAATGGAAGTGAATGCAAGATCTTTCTGTGACAGCTTGTAAGACCCACCTCACGTTTTAAAACTGTCATCACCATTAGAAAAGGTCCCAGCCAGCCCTCTGGTCCTAAGCTACAGCGTGAAGTAGAGCCCCTCAGCCAACCTGTAGATCTGTGAGAACAAACAGTTGTTGTGTTAGGATGCTACGTTTTGTGGCTCTACATTGGGCAGTGGAAGTTTACTAATAAGTACATTAAGGGCTAGCAGTTCATATTTTAATTTTTTATGTTCTTTGTCTTCCACAGGGAGCACATACTATTCCTAAAAATATTTTTAAGGTTAAGAAAAATAAACTTCAAAAGGCATGGGAAATTCTAATTACAGACGTTAGGGAAGCCTTTAAAATGGGAAAAATAAGCAAATAATTTACAAAAGAAGAGTGAAGTGACGCATGATTATTTCTCCTACAGAAAGAAAACAAAAAGATTACCTATAGACTATTCTCTCTCCAGCTGGTGGATTGATAAAGAGAAATTTTATATCAGAGGATAAGTTCCTGATAGTTCATGAGTTTCAACATAGTTCTGGAGCACGTTTATCTCGCACCATCTAGAAAGGCGATATGTAGTACGTAAGAGCGTGAGATTCTGGAACCAGACACCTGGTCTTTCACTCCCAGCGCTACCATTTACTAGTTGTGTAATCTTGGGTAAATTCCGTAACCTCTTTGTGCCTCTTTTCTTATCTGTAAAATTGTGATGATAATAATACCTAACTATAAGATTATTTTGTGAATTAAGTGTAGGGCATTCAGCACGGTGCCCACGAATTCATAAGCGTTATATATGTGTTAACTATTATTTTATTATCAAAGCATTTTGCTGAGTTTTCATTGAAGGATTAATTGACATTTAATACAGGAAGAATACGGGCCCTATAGATAACCTTAACACTTAAAAACTACAATGTAGAACTACTAACCTCTGAGAGGGAATCTGTCACCTCTGTAGTCCCTAAAGCACTATCGGATGATTTCCATTAATATTAATTAGGTCAATAAAAAGTATTAATGTTTAAATACAAGCCATGGTTATCAGAAAAACTTATTAGCCTTAATACTTCACTCCCCATTTGTATAGGATAAATGAGGTAATTCAAAAGAGAGAGATTTTATGTTTTATCATTAGTAAATAGCTAAGCAGTGAAGAACTGAGGAACTCAGCTTTGACCACATCTTGGACTAAGTGAGATTTAAGGATTGTTTGGTATCCAAGGATACCTCTTAATGTAATTTCTATAAATCTGAGAAGAAAAGAGATTGTGATGATCTCATTTGAGAGTAATATGTGGAAGAAGGACCAGAATACGTTGGAAATGCTGCCTAATCAAAGCATTGTTTTCATGTATATTTTATAGTTTTTAAGTGATTTTTTTTAGGTTAATGTTTTGTAGCTGGAACATTTTATGTCATAATTACTAGTCTCATCAGAGATTTCATTTTTATTTATACAAATATGTGGAATCTATGATTAGATGTGTGCATTTAGGCCAGTTGGACCTCCTTTATTTTACATCAATGTACTTTTGGAATTTGGAATTCTCCTTTTTCAAGTATAATGCATATATATCTGGCACAGCTTCCTGCTTGACTCTATTGTTGTGCCTTATGTAAAATGACATTTAGTTTGCTTCTCATTGATTAGAATCAATAACATAAGTCATAATTATGTCCTGGAATAATATGCATTTCTAGTCTGGCTGCACTGTAGGTGGTGGGATATGGCCTGGGAAGCTAATCATCCTTTATCATTTCTTTCCACTTGGGAAAGGGCACCCAGAACGCTAAACAATCAACTTCGTAACTGAATATATAGGATAAAGTTGTTTATAAATTGGGGTGTCTTGTACTAAGGGGAAATATTGAGACCACCCTTTTTGCAAAACATAAATGGAGAACTAAGGCAAAGATAATTCAATCAGAATTTATGTCATCACCTCAAGATTTCAAGCCAAACCACAAGACTAGTACACTGAAATGTGTATATGTGTTGTGATGTCAATGTCCAATTCAAGTTAACTCTACATTTTACTGATCTGATGAGCACATTTGTTTGCTAAAGCCAAAAGACAATGCAGGTTCCCTGTCAGACTGTTATGATTGAGAGACCCCCTAAATTGTTTGGACTTATTGGCTTAATTATTCCACATTTGGGAATCCATGGAAGGGTCTCTGTTCTGGAACACTGATGCGTGTGAGACTGTTGTGACTGTTCTCTCCTTTGCAAAATATTCTACTGCCTTGGCTTGTGTACTAGTCAAGATAAGCTAGGTTATGTTAGAGTGTCAAATTAATCCTGAAATCTCAGTGTTTTACCACAACAAAGGTTTATTTCTCAACCACACTACATGTTCAATGGTTATGGGGGAGGGAGGGGCATTTGGGGGTTTTCTCTGGGGCTTACCTATTCACTGAGGCAGGGGAGAGTGGGCAGAGAGTCTCTAAAGGGCTGTTCTTTCATTCAGCCAAACCCATCACTTCTTCTCCCATTTCATTGGCTGAAACCAGTCATAAATCCTCGGTTAGCCTCAAGGGGTCTGAAAAATGGAGTTTTCCATGTGCCTGAGAAGAAGGAATATAGAATTGGGTTTGGCGAGCACAGCACTGTCTGCTGCAGTTTTAAGACACTGCCCTGTCCTGGTTCTTCTGCCTCTCAATCTGTTTTTTCTCTGCCTCCTCAATGGACTTCTTTTCCGTCACCCCTTGGGGAACTGGTGCTCCCCAAGTTACCATATCCGGTCCACTATTTTTTTCTCCCCACATCTATCCCCAGGTAACTTCATCCACTCCTCCAGTTCTAACTGCAAACTATCTGCTGCTAACTTCCAGATCTATTATCCCAAGCCCTGACCTACCCACAAAGCTTTAAACATAAATCCAACGATGACTGATTCAAGGATATCTCAAACTCAATGTGAAAAAAGATAAACACATGATTTTTTTTCCCAACCTCATTCGTCCTCTTCCTGTATTCTTTGTCCCAGTTAGTGGCAGCATCGTATTTCCAAGTCTAGATTCCTCCCTATCATTCCCACCTCTTAATTTTGTACGCCATCTTAGCTAGGCTGTGCTGTTTAGTCAGTTATCAGTCTAGATGTCCACTGTGAAGTTATTTTTTAGATGCGATTAATAGTTACATCTGTAGGCTTTGAGTAAAGCAGATTGCCACCCATAGTGTGACTGGGCCTCGTGCAATCAGTTGAGGGCCCCAAGAACAAAGACTGAGGTTTCCTGAAGGAATTCAGCCTCAAGACTGCAACACAGGGACTTCCCTGGTGGTCCAGTGGCTAAGACTCCGTGCTCCCAATTCCAGGGGCCCCGGTTCGATCCCTGGTCAGGGAACTAGATCCCACATGCATGCTGCAACTAAGAGTTCCCATGCCGCGACTAAAGATCCCGCATGCCACAACGTGGACCCGGCGCAGCCAAAATAAATATATAAATATTAAAAAAAAAAAAAAAAGACTGCAACACAGAAACCCTGCCTGAGTTTCCAGTATGCCTGCCCTGCTATACAGACCTTGGACTCAAGACTGTAACATCTGAGTTTCTAACCTGCTGGCTTGCTCTATGAATTTCAGCGCCCTGACTTCCCCCAGCTAGGGCCTCGGGGAGGTGAGGGCTTGGTTCGGAGGCTGGAGGACTCGGGACCATAGCGGGGGGTTCCAGGCTCTGATAGACGGCACCGGCAGGATGCAGGGACCGCTGACCCCTGACCATTGGGCGTACCCGCAGAGTCCCGCCCCTGCCGTCAGCCCTCGGAGACCCCACGCTGCGCCGGATGCGGCTCGCCCCGACTTCCGCTTCGGAAGCGAGGAGCCTGACCGGGAGCCGCGGTGTTTGTTCGTCCGAGCGTGGGTTTTCGGGACTCGTCCGGAGCCACGGTGAGGACCTGAATGTAGCCTGAAGGGACCTTCCCTCCCCCCTCCCCCCATAGCAAAGGTGACCCACCTGCATCCCACCCCTGCCATCTTGTTCTTGGAAGCCCCCGCAGAGCTATCGGGCTGAATTCGGCCTAGGATGTCTCAGGCAGAAGGCCTTGGTCTGTGAGAGTAGCGCTGATTCTACAAATGGAGAAGGTCTAAGTCCTAGATGAGGGCCCTGAGTGCTAGTGAGCAGACCTCGACCCCCAAAGCGGGCCACAGTGAGCAGCGCCCCTGCTCTCAGCTCTAGGAGGCCCTAGCAAGGTAGACAGACGTTGAGTGACCTAAATTCCCCTCTAGTGACGAAGGGAAATGAGGGCTACCTCATGGCTCCCAAACTCAGGAGAGGAGGCTCCGGGCGGAGCTGGCAGGCTGTGGTGCCCCCTAATCTCCTCTGGAGATGGTCTCAGGGAGATGAGAGCCTTGGTCTAATGGAATAAGCCCAATTCCGCAAAGGGACCTAGTCCTCAACAGCATTCATGGTTGTGACACCGAGTGGGGATGGGGGCCCCTCCCACAAGAAACGGGGCAGCATAAAGCACCAGCCCTGTTTTCAGGCTTGGGAGAATTGGGTATTTTGACATGAGTTGCATTCACTTATTCCCAGGACATCTCAGGGAGGTGAGAGACCAGGTCAAAGGGGGCAGCCTCGGGTTGGCAAGGGAGGATTTCAGGTTATGCCAGGTGTCATGGTGAGAACCTTGAGGACTGTGGGGATGTCCCACATGAAAGCATTCAGGCCACAAAGAATCCTCACTATTAGCATCCCTGGGAGACCTCAAGCATAGATGTCAGGCAGAAATGCCCATCAGTTCCCACTACAGGCTAACAGGGAAATAAGGGTCTTGGTCTGAGGAGAGTGGTCCCATGTCAGCAGAGGGAGAAATCTTAGACCCTATCAGGAGGCACATTTAGACCTTGAATTGGGATCTTGTGTGGGACCACAAGGACTTCAGCCTGCCTGCAACAGCTTTCATTCTTGGGAGACCACGTTTAGTTAGATACGGTCATCTTCGCTTCCTCCTATTGGGACACAGGGTGGTTTGGCTCTTACTATCATATAGGCATCAATTCAGGCAAAAGTTGAGCTTCTCTACCAGGAGCCCAATTGAGGAACCTGAGTGAGGAGTCAAAGTGTCCAGCCCAACCCTTGGATTTCAGCCCAAGAAATCTCTGGGAAGGACTGTCAGGTAGAGCGTCTGCTTCACTTCTTTATATCACGTCTAAGAGAGGTGAGGTCCTTAGTCTGAAGGTGCATCCACCAGTCAGCAAATGGAGAGTAGTGGTTCCAAGCCTTTAAAGGAGCCAAGGTGAGGACCTTGAATGATGATTGCAACGAACTCAGGATAGAAAGGACCCTACTGAGCTCGCAGCTCTGGTGTCCCCTGGCAGGGAGGTGGACTGAGGCACCCCTTCACTTCCTTCTCCTGGATCGCAGGGAGGTTTGAGGTGTCAGCTTAAGAGTAGCAGCGGGGAGGGTGCCCAGGCTCTGCAGAGACCTGACATGATAATATTGAAGATGAACCGAGAGGACCCCACTGCCAGCACCTGTTGTCACCTGAGTAAATCCAAGGCAGGGCTGATAGGATGTGGAGTAAAACTCTAAGGCCTCTGTGTTTCCTCTATGGGATTCTGGGAGGACAGGCTGACCGGGAAAACAGGAACCTTGTGGGTTCCCAGAGCAGTGCCCTCAAGGAAACTTGCAGAGGCAGCCTTTGATAAAGCCAAGGTGGAATCTCCCTACTTTAAGGTGCTCACGTCATCTCATTCTCCAGCCTCCAGGTGTCCAAATCACCTGTCATTGGCCCACACTCCTGTCTGCTGTCCCTGACCACAGCCACCATGCCTCGTGGTCAGAAGAGTAAGCTCCGTGCTCGTGAGGAACGCCGCCGTAACAGAGGTGAGACCCAAGGTCTTAATGCTCAGGCCACCACAGCAGGGGTAGAAGAGACCACTTCCTCACCCGTTTCTGTTTCTCAGGGTACTCCCCCAAGCTCCGCTGCTGCTGGCACTCGCCAGGAGCCTCAGGGAGCCCCAGCCACTAGCTCTCGTGATGCAGGGGTTTCATGCCCAGGTTATGATGTACATGCCAAGGGCCAAGTTGAGGAAAGTAAAAATTCCTCCCAGGCCTCAACCTCCAGGGATCCTGGGAAGGATCTTGTAACCAGGAAGGCAGGGATGTTGGTGCAGTTCATGCTGTATAAATATAAGATAAAGGAGCCCATTAAAAAGGGAGAAAAGCTGAAGATTGTCAACAAAAGGTATAGGGAGCACTTCCCCGAGATCCCCAGGAGAGCCTCCGAGTGCATGGAGCTGGTCTTTGGCCTAGAATTGAAGGAAGTCAAGCCCAACAGTCATTCCTATGCCCTTGTCGGCAAGCTAGATCTCACCGATGATGGGCGTCGGAGCAGTGGCGGGCGGTTTCGGAAGAATGGGCCCCTGATGCCTCTCCTCGGTGTGATCTTCTTGCATGGCGACCGCGCCTCTGAGGAGGAGATCTGGGAATCCCTGAATGTTTTGGGTGTTTTTGATGGAAGGAGGCACTTCATCTTGGTGGAGCCCAGGAAGGTTATCACAGAAGATTTGGTGCAGGAAAGGTGCCTGGAGTACCGCCAGGTGCCCAGCAGCAATCCGCCATGCTCTGAGTTCCTGTGGGGCCTGAGAGCCCGCGCTGAAACCAGCAAGATGAAAGTGCTGGAGGTTCTGGATGTGGAACCAGAACCGTATCTCCATGGATCTGGAGATCCACAATACGGTCCCCACTGCCTTCCCACCCCACAATGAAGAGGCTTTGAGAGATGAGGGAGAGAGAGCCCGAACCAGGGCTGCAGCCAGGGCTGGCACTACTGCCACTGCCGTGCGCGTTCCAGGGCCACATCCAGCCTCTCCTCACACCCCTAGTGAGGTCTGAAGCCCACCCATTCTTCACTTTGTGGTTGGAAAAGCCTGTTAACCAGTGTTCCTGATATGCTTAAATAACTTGTTGACTTTTTTCCTGCATTTTTAATTGGTGTTCCTTTCAACAGAAAGTTTATTTAGATTCAGAATATAAGTATATGAATGACATGGATCACACACTTACTGCTGCTTGTCAGATTTAGGAGTAAGAATTCTGTTTTTAGAAATACAAATTGGAAATCCTTAAATCACTTTTGTGGTCCAGAACAAGAATAACATCTCTTTAGGATAAGAATATCCTCGGAAACATGAAAGAACACAATGCTAAAATAGGATCAGAAGATAGCTAGGTAGCTAGATGGAGAGATAAGATAGATAAGACAGATAGAGAGCTAAAGGCAAAGTTGATCAATTCTTGGTTTGCCTTACTCCATTTAGTCTTTCTTTTGTAAATTTAAAGGATATATACTGGATTTGCTTATGGTTTTCAAGAATGTTTGAGAATACAAATTATAGCAAATGATTTGTTCATGACTCTTATTTTACACAAACATTAACTGAGCATCTGCTCTTAAGAAGTCTCTGTGCTCGTACTGGGGATGTTTAATCAAAAAAGTCCTAGCCTCTGCCCATGCAATTACAGTTTCTCAGAGAAGCTATTATTGTATGGAAAAGGGTGAGATACTCTCTACTTCAAGAAGAGCAAGTAAAAAAGCAGGGTAAAGAGAAGGTGGAGAGAACATATTCCTTAGTTTTCATTGTTAAAAGCAGAATTTTGGCTGATTGGGAGGATTTTTTCCGGCTAGAATGCTGCATATTCTCTGACATATCTTAGATGTAAAAAAAAAAAAAAATCCCAGCTGGATTGATGGTAACGTCTGAGGTCAAGATAATCATAGTAATAACCGCCATTCCCTAGCGTCTCAATACAAGACAGGCACAGTGACAGCTGCTTTCCATACATTACATATATTCCACCAGTCCTACAAGACAGGTCTTATCAAACTCACTTCACAGTGAAGATCCTGAGGCTCATAGAGTTAGAGTTTGGTCATGTGCCAAAATTCATAAGGCTAGTAAATGACAGGGGTGGGACTAGACTCCTGGTCTAAATTACTGTAGAGCTCGTACTGGTCTACTCCTCCTACCCTGAGACACATCCTGTGTCTTTTATTTCAGTTGTTTTCTCAGTACTTCAAACTTTGTCTTAGGTGATAAAAAGAATGGCCTTGTGCTCAAACTACTGGATTGGAATACGTAGCCAGAGCAGTAAGAATACCAAAATACTTGAGAGGTATAAATAAATAAATAAATGAAAGAGACAATACTCGGTGACAGTATAAGCATCTACATTTGCGATGTTAGATAACCTCAAAAGACTAGGGGCTCTCAAAATCATCCTCACAGTCTCTTCCCTGTAGAAAGTAAATCTATCAGAACAGAAGTGATGTGGGAATCTTCATCTGGCTGATGAGATAGAATAGATCAGTGTACTTTTTTTCCCTGATAGGCTACCACCACCTGTTCTGGGACTCCTGCCTTGTGCTACAGCTTCCCCATCTCACATTACTCCTGGGCCAGGGACCCATTCTCTGTAAGGTTTGCAGAGCGAAAACTGCTCAAGAGTTTGCAGAGATGTGGAATTTCCTAAGCAGGCTTTAATCCAAGAGATAGAAAGCAAGATGAGGGCCCCGTGTAGGAGGACTGAGGAGACCAAAGCCCAGAATATTGGGGGGTGGTCATTGGGACACCAGTCCTGTCTGCTATCAGACACAGAGGGTCTCAGGCAGACCTGTTAGGCTAACCGTACCCTCACTTATTCTTCAGGCTTCTTGGGGCCATAAGAAATTTGTCTAAGGGCAGAGTTCTCAGGTTGGTAGAGGAGAGAGTGTGAGTCTCTCACAGAAATGACAGTGATAAACCTGAATAAAGACCCAGCCAGAACAGTAGGATCCCATAAAGTCCCATCCCTTTTGGCAGCCCCTTGAGGTCCAGAACAGTCCTGGCTGCTTGTGACTAACTCTTTCAACTCAGGTCGCGGGAAGGTGGGGACTCTGGGGATCAGCAGAGCCCTCAGTCTTAGATCAGCAGAGAATGGAGTCCCAGGAAGTGTGCAGAGTCATAGTGAAGACCCTGTCTGTGGACATGGGGACCACTCAGTCCACCACTGTCAGGGCTACACTTAGCCCCTCCTCTGCTGTTAGCCCTGGGAGGCATAGGCAAGAGCTGGCAGGGTCAAGTGCCCCCTGACTTCTGCCTGGAGGGTGTCAGGGAGGGGAAGACCTTGGTTTATAGGCTGGCTGTTCAGCAGAGAGTGGAATCCCAGGCGTGACAGTGTCAAAGTAAAAGTCCTGTATGAGGAGTGCGGCAACCAACTACCCCGTTACAGATACATCCTTAGAAAGTCCCGCGTCTGTAATTGGCCTGGGGAGGCAATAGACAGGGCTTTCAGGCTAAGTTTATAGCTTATTGCCTGAAGGAAGATGGTTTCAGGGACTTAAAGTCCTTGGACTGATGGGGGAGGCCTCATTCAGCAGAGGAAGGGTACCCAGTTCCTAACAGGAGTCAACATGATGACAGTGACTGACAATGAAAGGATCTCTCCCAGAAAGAAGGGGACCACATAGAGCACTGTCCCTGTTGTCAGACCTGAGGCTATGTCACTTAGGCATGGTGACATGATGCGTCATACTCACTTCCTCCCAGAGCTCTCATGGAGGTAAGGAACCTCATTAAAAACCAGTGTGCTCAGTGGCTCTCCTTAGGATCTCAGGGAATTGTTCCCTGTACATTTTGTTGACAACCTTCAGCATGTCTACCTCCATAATGGGCTCTTTTATATTTCTGCAGTAGGAATTGCCTGCCGATGCAGGGGACACGGGGTCGTGCCCCTGTCCGGGAAGATCCCACATGCCGCGGAGCGGCTGGGCCCGTGAGCCATGGCCGCTGAGCCTGCGCGTCCCGAGCCTGTGCTCCGCGACGGGAGAGGCCACAACAGTGAGAGGCCCACGTACCCGGAAAAAAAAAAAAAAAAGCTCATATTTTGTTTTATTTGGGGTTGTAGTCAGAGCATAGTGCATAGTATACAGTAGGTACCTTATATTTAATCAATAAAGGCCGAAAGAAAGACTATAAATAAGGGAAAGATCGTCAATTTGTGGTTTGCCTAAATCCTTCTCATGTTTCTTCTTGTAAAAGTAGAAGTCATACACCTGGATTTGCTTAGATTATTCAGGAATGTAGGATAAATTAAATTTTAATGGATTAGGCCACATGCTTACTCCTTTTTAATTTCCCAATCATTAATTGAGAATGGGCTCTTAGGAAGGCATCATACTAGTACTGTGGATGCTTCCCCCCGCCACCCCCCAGAAAAAGCCCCCAAACAACAACCACCACAAAAACAAGATCTAGCCCCTGCCCATTGAATTTTAGAGTCTAGGAGCTGCTATTATATAAAAAGATGGTGGGATGCGCTCTACGACCTAAAGAACAAGTAAAAAGTAGGGTTAAAGAGGGCAGGCAGTTGGAGCTGAAAGCAATCAAGTGTAAATGGCCTGAGGCAAGGCAGTTTGGCGCCTTAGGAAAATGCAAAGCCTTCAGTGAGAAGTAATTTTAAGTGAGGTTGCCTGGTGGGCTAGATGAGACTGTGGGAGTGGTGAGCCCGGCCAGAGCCTCAGATGGAGGGCCTCAGAGAATCCAGAATCCACTGGGCTGGCAGTCTTTACCCTGGGTTGGGGGAGCCAGAGACCTCGCCATTAAAAGCGTACTCAATTATTCTATCTTGTGTGTAATTTGGCAAATTCTAGGCAAGTTCTAGATTTTTGTTGGTAGTTAAATAAGTGGAAATAATGGTTATTTAGAAGAAAGGGTAGCGGGTAGGGAAGATACTGGTCAATGACAAAAATTCTAAGGACTTTGAGTTGTTTCCAACTAGGAAAGATTCTCCCACAAGCGCATTATGTATTATATCCTCTGGTGTGGATATTACATGATTGTCCTTGCTAGGCAGCATTTTAGTTAATTGCGATTTCTTTGTCTTGCTGTTAGGTTAATGTGCTCAAGCTCACGGGTATAGTGAAACAGCACGTAAAACAATTGATCAGCTTAAACTGGTTTTGCCTCCTTAAATAGGTTGTTGATTAATCAAACCTTGTGTTATTTTACAGAGACAGAACTGCACATCTCCAAGAAGCAACCCATGACCCCAGGATGACCCTGGAACCAAGATCTTCAGTCTGCAGAACTCAGAGAACAGAAATGTTGCCTGGAGAGCCCGTGACAATCCTTCAATTAAGGAAAATCTGGCCTCCAGCAGCATGAGTAGCTTATATGGACTAATTGAAGACTAGCCAATTAGCTTCCAAGTTTGAAATTACCCTGACCCCTTAAATTTCACCCAGACCGCTGGATTGAGGTGAGATTTGAGAGCCTTGTCTCCTGTGTTAGTCGGCCTTGCAGTGAAGCTCTTTTCTCAAAAACTGTTGCCATAGTGTTGGCTTCTGTGCACACAGGGCAGTGAGCCCTTGTTCAGTAAGTTTTGGCAACCCAGGTGAGATTTAGGTCTTGTGACCGCCTGCGTGAGGCACTGTAGCCCCTGGCAGAGCGTGGGCCCTCAGCACCAACCTTGCGTAGCCACCTAGACTGAAATTGTCTAGAAGGTCGGCTCTTGGGTTCCTGCTTCCCCGCCATGGCACTCCAGGCTCCTCGGGCTACTTTCACTTTTGAGAAAAGAAACAGCTCCTGGATCAGTCGTCTTTTGGGTGAGTAACCTTGTTAAAATGTGCCTGTACCTAAATTGTCTAATAATCTCATCGGAATTGTGGGTTAGAGTCCTGCCTGGGGGAGTTTTTTTTGCTCGGGATAGAGTCCAGGTTAGAGTCCTAAGTCTAGGATCGTGGGCTAGAGTTCCACCCTAAGAGAGACAGTACAAAAGGTTACAGCTGCTGAGGTACTCAAAGGATTGGGTTAAAGTCCCAGGCCTTTGGATTTGTTTGCCTATGTTTGTTTAGGTCTGACTGTTATATCTGTTAGGATTGGCTAATGGGAGTTGGCTATTGGATGACTGTGGCAAAACTTTATTAAACCTGATTGATATTAATGAGGGTCCTCTGACTCAGGAGATAAAAGACCTTGCTCCTGGACTGGAAACCTTGCTTTACAGGGTGATGGGGTTTTTCACCCATGCCTAAGATGATTGCCCAGAGGTGGTGTTACACGTGTATATTCCTTTTTTGTTTTTTTGTTGCTTTATTGGAGAATAGTTGATTTACAATGTTGTGTTAGTTTCAGGTGTACAGCAAAGTGAGTCAGTTATACATATACATATATTCGTTCATTTTCAGATTCTTTTCTCATACAAATTATCACAGAATATTGAGCAGAGTCCCCTGTGCTATACAGTAGGTCCTCGTTGGTTATCTGTCTTATATATAGCAGTGTGTATGTTAATCCCAAGCTCCTGATTTATCCATTCCCCCCCGCCCCACGTTTCCCCTTTGGTAACCATAAGTTTGTTTTCGATATCTGTAAGTCTGTTTCTGTTTTGTAAGTAAGTTCATTTGTGTCATTTTTAAAAATTAGATTCCACATATGAGTGATATATGATATTTGTCTTTCTGTCTGACTTATTTCACTTAGTGTGATAATCTCTAGGTTCGTCCCCGTTGCTGCAGATGGCATTCTTTCTTTCTTTTTTTATGACTGAGTAATATTCCGTTTCATATATGTACCACGTAGTTTTTATCCATTCCTCTGTCGATGGACATTTAGGTTGCTTCCATGTCTTGGCTATTGCAAATAGTGCTGCAGTGAACATTGGGGTGCGTGTACCTTTGCAAATTATGGTTTTCTTTGGATATGTGCACAGGAGTGGGATTGCTGGATCACATGGTATTTTTTATTTTATTTTATTGGAGTATAGTTGATTTACAATGTGTTAGTTTTAGGTGTACAACAAAGTGATTCAGTCACACATATACGTATATTCGTTCATTTTCAGATTCTTTTCTCATACAGATTATCACAGAATATTGAGCAGAGTCCCCTGTGCTATACAGTAGGTCCTCGTTGGTTATCTGTCTTATATATAGTAGTGGGCGTGTTAATCCCAAGCTCCTGATTTATCCATTCCCCCCCGCCCCACGTTTCCCCTTTGGTAACCATAAGTTTGTTTTCGATATCTGTAAGTCTGTTTCTGTTTTGTAAATAAGTTCATTTGTGTCATTTTGTTTTTCAACACATTTTTTTAACATCTTTATTGGAGTATAATTGCTTTACAATGGTGTATTAGTTTCTGCTTTATAACAAAGTGAACCAGCTATACATATACACATAGCCCCATATCTCTTCCCTCTTGCATGTCCCCTACATTGGCAGGCAGATTCTTAACCACTGCACCACCAGGGAAATCCCGGAATAAAGTGTTTATCTCAGAAGGCAGTGTGATAGTATTGGCTTCTATGCATGTCAGGCAGTGAGCCCTTGCTGGGTAACACTAGTAAATGACAGGCCTGGGACTAGACTCCTGGTCTGAATTCCTCTAGATCTCACACTGTTATACTCCTCTTGGCCTAAAGCAGAGCTTGTATTCCTTGACACTCAAATGTATCTTGGGATAAAGATAAGGACTGTGTGGCTAAAGAACGGGATTGGAATCTATCCAAAGCATTGAAGAATACCTCAGTAAATGCCAGTTAGGAATAAGAAGGAGGAACAGGAATAAGGAGAAGAAACAGATGCTGCTCAGTGACAATAGGATCATCTCTATATGCAGTGTCACATAACCTCAATCAGGGGAAGCACAAAACCATCCTGGACAGCTCCTTTCCTTTAGAAGTATGCGTATATCTCAGACACTGTGGGTTGGGTTCTAGGTCACCACAATAATGCGAATATTGCAATAAAGTAAATCGCACGAAATTTTGGGTTTCCCAGTGCTTATAAAAGTTGTTAATCCTATTGTACACGTACTAGACAGTGTCTAAAAAAATGTACACATCTTAATTTAAAAATACAAAACAGTGGGCTTCCCTGGTGGCACAGTGGTTGACAGTCCGCCTGCCAGTGCAGGGGACACGGGTTTGTGCCCCGGTCCGGGAAGATCCCACATGCCACGGAGCGGCTGGGCCCGTGAGCCATGGCCGCTGAGCCTGCGTGTCCGGAGCCTGTGCTCTGCAATGGGAGAGGCCACAACAGTGAGAGTCCCGCGTACCGCAAAAAACAAACAAACAAAAAAACAAAAAACAAAAACAGTTACAAGAATAACAAAGGTAACTGAGCAGAGAACCATAAGAAAATAACGAAAAAGTTTAAAATATTTCAAGAATTAACAAAATGTGGCACAGGGACCCCACGTGAACACATGGTGTTGGGAAAACGGCACCCATTCACATGTTCAATGCACGGTAACCACAAACTTACAATTCATAATAAAACAGAATATCTGTGAAGCATGATTAAGTGAAATACGATAAAAAGAGGTATGCCTATAAATCAATTAAAACAAGTCACAGAAGAGGCTAATTCTGGCTATTGAAAAGGACAGATTAGCATTATTTTTCTCTGGGAGCCCACCCCTGTCCTGGGCCCCCTGCCTTATGTTGCATTTTCCCCATCTCACGTCAAGTCTGGGACATGAAACTACAAGGTTTGCATTAGGTACGCTGCTCAAGAGTTTGCAGGGATGTGGCATTCCCCAGGAACCTTTTAATCCAAGAGATCGACAAAAGGAACACCCCCCCCCCGAAATGAGTGAGGACCGGAGAGACAACCACGCCAAAATATAGGTCATTCAGAGACCTGCCCAAACGTGCTCTCAGACCTAGAATGCCCAGGCAGGGCATCCTCTCTTATAAGTCTCATAGTTTTCAGTGAGGTCAAAGTCTTGGTCTAAGAAGAACAGCCTCAGTTCAGTAGAGGGAGAAGCTCAGGTTGGAGGGTCAGGGAGGATCCGGTCCCGGGACTGGCCAGGAGTATGGTGGGGTCCCTGAGTGAGGAAAGAGGTATCACTAGACCCACAAATGAGGGGGCTTTACAGACCCCTGCCCCCATTCTTAACCACGAGAGGCCCCAGGCAGAGCCATAGGGATGAGAAGCCTCCTCATTTCTGTCTGTCTGGTCTCGGCGAGGGAAGGGCTTTGTCTATCAGGATCAGGTCCCAGTTCTGCAAGGGAAGGGGTCTTGGCCATAACCAGACAAACCAGGGTCAAGGTAAGGACCTCAGTGCTAATGAGAGCGTCTCTCTCCCAAGGAGGGAGGCTCACAGGGTGGCGCCCTTCTTGTCAGGCAGAGATGGTCAGAGCAACGCCCTGCCTTCCCCACTAGGGACTCGGGGAGGTGAGGGCTTTGTTTGGAGGCTGAAGGACTCGGGACCACAGAGGGAGGGGTCACGGGCTCTAATAGATGGCCCGGAGAGACCCGCGAGTGGAGGATCATGGGACGGCTGACCTCTGAACCCCAGGATCCCATAAAGCCCTGCGCGTCCCGTCAGCCGTTGGAACCCCGCACGAGGCAGCCGCAGCCGGTAGTGGCTCCCACACTTCCGCTCTGGGGGCGGAGCCGGACGGTTGTTCACGGCGTTTGTTCGGCCAAGGGCGGATTCCCAGGACTGCTCTGCAGTCAAGGTGAGGACCTGAATGCGGACCCAAGGGATCCTTCCCCCCTCCCATAACAAAGGTTACCCCCACAAATCCCGCCTCTGTGATCGAAAGTGGAAGGTTCCTGAAAAACTGTTAGGCTGAGTTCTGCCTGGAAATTCTCAAGGGGGAAAGCCTTAATCTAAGAGAGAATTTCCTGATTCTGTAAATCAAGGAAACCTAGGCCCTAACTGAAGTCAAGGCGGCGGGTGGGGTGAGGGGCGGGGGGAGGGGCGGGGCCTGAGCGCTAATGAGGGAGTAGAGATGGCAACAAAGCTGCACCCATGCACTCAGTTCCCGGAGCCTCCAGGCCGGGGTGGTCATATATAGCAGGCCCAGACTTCCCCCCCACCCCCAGGAGCTCAAGGAGGTGAAACTTGTGGGCACAGTTCAGTAAAGGGAGGAGTCCCAGGCTCTGACAGATTACAAGATGGGCACCCTGTATGTAGGACCTAGGGAGCACCGGCTCCAGAACACTGGAGTACCACAGACCCCCGCCCCTGCTGTCAGCTGTCAGAGACCCTGAGTAGTTGTGGCCGGATGTGAGTCATCCTGATTTCGGCTTCAGAGGTTCCAGGAAGTGAGAACTTTCATCTGAGGGCCATGCCTCCGGCAGCCAAGAGAAAATTTCCAGTACTGGTCTGGAGTCAAGGTGAAGACTTTGAGTGGGGAGTGAGAGGTGCCACTCGGCCCATAACAAACTGCACTAAGTCTCGCTGCTGCTGTAGGCCCTGGGAAGCCCCAACAGAGCCATCAAACTGAGTTCTGCCTGAGATGTCTCCGGGCTGGGAGGGCCTAGGTCTAGGGAGTAGCTCCATCTTGCAGATGGAGGATACCTAGGTCCTAACTGAGGTGAAGGTGAGGGCCCTAAATACTGATGAGGGGGCCTCTCCCCATTTAGGGGTGGCATCACAAAGCAGCACCCCTACACTTGTGGGAGGCTCCAGCCAGGGGTAGTCATATATGTAGGGCCCTGACTTCCCCCTCTAGGGACTCAGGGAATTGAGGACTTTGCTCTGAGGCTGGACTACCCAGGTTATTGGTGGGAGGAGTCCTAAGTCCTACACAGAGTTCGGGTCAGAGACCTGAGTGAGGACTAAGGTGAACACCGACTCTAAAATGTAGGGTCTCATAAATTCTGCCCGTGTTCTGAGTAGAAACCAAGAGTATCTGTCAAGCTGAAGCACTCTTCTCATTTGTCTGGAGAGTTCAGAGATGTGAGGGTGTTGGACTAATTGAATAGCCTCAATTCTGCAGAGGGAAGAAACCCAGGGCTTTATAGGAGTCAGGGTGAGGACCCTGAAAGAACAGTGATGATACCACTCACCCACAAACAGAGGAGACAACAGGGAGTGCCCCCCTGCTTGCTTGCAGCGATGGGTAGCCCAGGTATGGAAGTCAGGTGTGTGTGAGCCCTCCTTTATTTCTTTTTTTTTTAATATCTTTATTGGGGTATAATTACTTTACAATGGTGTGTTAGTTTCTGCTTTATAACAAAGTGAATCAGTTATACATATACATATGTTCCCATATCTCTTCCCTCTTGCGTCTCCCTCCCTCCCACCCTCCCTATCCCACCCCTCCAGGCGGTCACAAAGCACTGAGCGGATATCCCTGTGCTATGTGGCTGCTTCCCACCAGCTATCTACCTTACGTTTGGTAGTGTATATATGTCCATGCCTCTCTCTCGCTTTGTCACAGCTCACCCTTCCCCCTCCCCATATCCTCAAGTCCGTGCTCCAGTAGGTCTGTGTCTTTATTCCTGTCTTACCCCTAGGTTCTTCATGACATTTTTTTTTCTTAAATTCCATATATATGTGTTAGCATACGATATTTGTCTTTCTCTTTCTGACTTACTTCACTCTGTATGACAGACTCTAGGTCTATCCACCTCATTACAAATAGCTCAATTGCATTTCTTTTTATGGCTCAGTAATATTCCATTGTATATATGTGCCACATCTTCTTTATCCATTCATCCGATGATGGGCACTTAGGTTGTTTCCATCTCCGGGCTATTGTAAATGGAGCTGCAATGAACATTTTGGTACATGACTCTTTTTGAATTATGGTTTTCTCAGGGTATATGCCCAGTAGTGGGATTGCTGGGTCATATGGTAGTTCTATTTGTAGTTTTTTAAGGAACCTCCATACTGTTCTCCATAGTGGCTGTACCAATTCACATTCCCACCAGCAGTGCAGGAGTGTTCCTGTTTCTCCACACCCTCTCCAGCATTTATTGTTTCTAGATTTTTTGATGATGGTCATTCTGACTGGTGTGAGATGATATCTCATTGTAGTTTTGATTTGCATTTCTCTAATGATTAATGATGTTGAGCATTCTTTCATGTGTTTGTTGGCAGTCTGTATATCTTCTTCGGAGAAATGTCTATTTAGGTCTTCTGCCCATTTTTGGATTGGGTTGTTCGTGTTTTTGTCATTGAGCTGCATGAGCTGCTTGTAAATTTTGGAAATTAATCCTTTGTCAGTTGCTTCATTTGCAAATACTTTCTCCCATTCTGAGGGTTGTCTTTTGGTCTTGTTTATGGTTTCCTTTGCTGCGTAAAAGCTTTGAAG
Source organism: Tursiops truncatus (assembly GCF_011762595.2). Lineage (NCBI taxonomy): Eukaryota > Metazoa > Chordata > Mammalia > Artiodactyla > Delphinidae > Tursiops > Tursiops truncatus. The sequence continues at coordinate 103,242,242 of NC_047055.1, read as the reverse complement.
TTTCATTAGGTCCCGTTTGTTTATTTTTGTTTTTATTTCCATTTCTCTAGGAGGCAGGTCAAAAAGGATCTTGCTGTGATTTATGTCATAGAGTGTTCTGCCTATGTTTTCCTCTAAGAGTTTGATAGTTTCTGGCCTTACATTTAGGTCTTTAATCCATTTTGAGCTTATTTTTGTGTATGGTGTTAGAGAGTGATCTAATCTCATACTTTTACATGTACCTGTCCAGTTTTCCCAGCACCATTTATTAAAGAGGCTGTCCTTTCTCCACTGTACATCCCTGCCTCCTTTATCAAAGATAAGGTGACCAAATGTGCGTGGGTTTACCTCTGGGCTTTCCATCCTGTTCCATTGATCTATCTTTCTGTTTTTGTGCCAGTACCATACTGTCTTGATTACTGTAGCTTTGTAGTATAGTCTGAAGTCAGGGAGCCTGATTCCTCCAGCTCCGTTTTTCGTTCTCAAGATTACTTTGGCTGTTTGGGATCTTTTGTGTTTCCATACAAATTGTGAAATTTTTTGTTCTATTTCTGTGAAAAATGCCAGTGGTAGTTGGATAGGAATTGCATTGAATCTGTAGATTGCTTTGGATAGTAGAGTCATTTTCACAATGTTGATTCTTCCAATCCAAGAACATGGTATATCTCTCCATCTATTTGTATCATCTTTAATTTCTCTCATCAGTGTCTTATAATTTTCTGAATACAGGTCTTGTGTCTCCTTAGGTAGGTTTATTCCTAGATATTTTATTCATTTTGTTGCAATGGTAAATGGGAGTGTTTTCTTGATTTCACTTTCAGATTTTTCATCATTAGTGTATAGGAATGCCAGAGATTTCTGTGCATTAATTTTGTATCCTGCAACTTTACCAAATTCATTGATTAGCTCTAGTAGTTTTCTGGTAGCATCTTTAGGATTCTCTATGTATAGGATCATGTCATCTGCCAACAGTGACAGCTTTAGGTCTTTTTTTCCAATTTGGATTCCTTTTATTTCCTTTTCTTCTCTGTAGCTAAAACTTCCAAAATTACATTAAATAAGAGTGGTGAGAGTGGGCAACCTTGTCTTGTTCCTGATATTAGTGGAAATGCTTTCAGTTTTTCACCATTGAGGTTGATGTTGGCTGTGGGTTTGTCATATATGGCCTTTATTATGTTGAGGAAAGTTCCCTCTATGCCTACTTTCTGCAGGGTTTTTATCATAAATGGGTGTTGAATTATGTCAAAAGCTTTCTCTGCATCTATTGAGATGATCATATGGTTTTTCTCCTTCAATTTGTTAATATGGTTTATCACATTGATTGATTTGCGTATATTGCAGAATCCTTGCATTCCTTGAATAAACCCCCCTTGATCATGGTGTGTGATCCTTTTAATGTGCTGTTGGATTCTGTTTGCTAGTATTTTGTTGAGGATTTTTGCATCTAGGTTCATCAGTGATATTGGCCTGTAGTTTTCTTTCTTTGTGACATCCTTGTCTGGTTTTGGTATCAAGGTGATGGTGGCCTCGTAAAATGAATTTGGGAGTGTTCCTCTCTCTGCTATATTTTGGAAGAGTTTGAGAAGGATAGGTGTTAGCTCTTCTCTAAATGTTTGATAGAATTCGCCTGTGAAGCCATCTGGTCCTGGGCTTTTGTTTGTTGGAAGATTTTTAATCATAGTTTCGATTTCACTGCTTGTGATTCGTCTGTTCATATTTTCTGTTTCTTCCTGATTCAGTCTTGGCAGGTTGTGCATTTCTACGAATTTGTCCATTTCTTCCAGGTTGTCCATTTTATTGGCATAGAGTTGCTTGTAGTAATCTCTGATGACCTTCTGTATTTCTGCAGTGTCAGTTGTTACTTCTCCTTTTTCATTTCTAATTCTGTTGATTTGATTCTTCTCCCTTTTTTTCTTGATGAGTCCGGCTAATGGTTTATCAATTTTGTTTATCTTCTCAAAGAACCAGCTTTTAGTTTTATTGATCTTTGCTATTGTTTCCTTCATTTCTTTTTCATTTATTTCTGATCTGATTTTTATGATTTCTTTCCTTCTGATAACTTTGTGGTTTCTTTTTCTTCTTTCTGTAATTGCTTTAGGTGCAAGGTTAGGTTGTTTATTTGAGTTGTTTCCTGTTTCTTAAGGTGGGCTTGTATTGCTATAAACTTCCCTCTTAGAACTGCTTTTGCTCCATCCCATAGGTTTTGGGTCGTCGTGTCTCCATTGTCATTTGTTTCTAGGTATTTTTTTATTTCCTCTTTGATTTCTTCAGTGATCACTTCGTTATTAAGTAGTGTATTGTTTAGCCTCCATGTGTTTGTATTTTTTACAGATCTTTTCCTGTAATTGATATCTAGTCTCATGGCGTTGTGGTCGGAAAAGATACTTGATACAATTTCAATTTTCTTAAATTTACCAAGGCTTGGTTTGTGACCCAAGATATGATCTATCCTGGAGAATGTTCCATGAGCACTTGAGAAAAATGTGTATTTTGTTGTTTTTGGATGGAGTGTCCTATTAATATCAATTAAGTCCATCTTGTTTAATGTATCATTTAAAGCTTGTGTTTCCTTATTTATTTTCATTTTGGATGATCTGTCCATGGGTGAAAGTGGGGTGTTAAAGTCCCCTACTATGAATGTGTTACTGTCAATTTCCCCTTTAAGGCTGTTAGTATTTGCCTTATGTATTGAGGTGCTCTTATGTTGGGTGCATAAAAAGTTACAATTGTTACATCTTCTTCTTAGATCGATCCCTTGATCATTATGTAGTGTCCTTCTTTGTCTCTTCTAATAGTCTTTATTTTAAAGTCTATTTTGTCTGATATGAGAATTGCTACTCCAACTTTCTTTTGGTTTCCATTTGCATGGAATATCTTTTTCCATCCCCTTACTTTCAGTCTGTATGTGTCTCTAGGTCTGAAGTGGGTCTCTTGTAGACAGCATATATATGGATCTTGTTTTTGTATCCATTTAGCCAATCTGTGTCTTTTGGTGGGAGCACTTAGTCCATTTACATTTAAGGTAATTATCGATATGTATGTTCTTATTCCCATTTTCTAAATTGTTTTGGGCTCGTTATTGTAGGTCTTTTCCTTCTCTTGTGTTTCTTGCCTAGAGAAGTTTCTTTAGCATTTCTTGTAAAGCTGGTTTGGTGGTGCTGAACTGTCTCAGCTTTTGCTTGTCTGTAAAGGTTTTAATTTCTCCATCAAATCTGAATGAGATCCTTGCTGGGTAGAGTAATCTTGGTTGCAGGTTTTTCTCCTTCATCACTTTCAGTATGTCCTGCCACTCCCTTCTGGCTTACAGAGTTTCTGCTGAGAGATCAGCTGTTAACCTTATGGGGATTCCCTTGTGTGTTATTTGTTGTTTTTCCCTTGCTGCTTTTAATATGCTTTCTTTGTATTTAATTTTTGACAGTTTGATTAATATGTGTCTTGTTGTATTTCTCCTTGGATTTATCCTGTATGGGACTCTCTGTGCTTCCTGGACTTGATTAACTATTTCCTTTCCCATATTAGGGAAGTTTTCAACTATAATCTCTTCAAATATTTACTCCATCCCTTTCTTTTTCTCTTCTTCTTCTGGAACCCCTATAATTCGAATGTTGGTGCATTTAATGTTGTCCCAGAGGTCTCTGAGAGTGTCCTCAGTTCTTTTCATTCTTTTTTCTTTATTCTGCTCTGCAGTAGTTATTTCCACTATTTTATCTTCCAGGTCACTTATCCGTTCTTCTGCCTCAGTTATTCTGCTATTGATCCCATCTAGAGTCTTTTTCATTTCATTTATTGTGTTGTTCATCATTGTTTGTTTCATCTTTAGTTCTTCTAGGTCCTTGTTAAGTGTTTCTTGCATTTTGTCCATTCTATTTCCAAGATTTTGGATCATCTTTACTATCATTATTGTGAATTCTTTTTCAGGTAGACCGCCTATTTCCTCTTCACTTGTTCGGTCTGGTGCATTTTTATCTTGCTCCTTCATCTGCCGTGTGTTTTTCTGTCTTCTCATTTTGCTTATCTTTCTGTGTTTGGGGTCTCCTTTTTGCAGGCTGCAGGTTCGTAGTTCCTGTTGTTTTTGATGTCTGTCCCCAGTGGCTAAGGTTGGTTCAGTGGGTTGTGTAGGCTTCCTGGTGGCGGGGACTAGTGCCTGTGTTCTGGTGGATGAGCCTGGAACTTGTCTTTCTGGTGGGCAGGTCCACGTCTGGTGGTGTGTTTTGGGGTGTCTTTGGCCTTATTATGATTTTAGGCAGCCTCTCTGCCAATGGGTGGGCTTGTGTACCTTTTTTGCTAGTTGTTTGGCATAGGGTGTCCAGCACTGTAGCTTGCTGGTCATTGAGTGAAGCTGGGTGCTGGTGTTGAGATGGAGATCTCCGGGAGATTTTTCCCCGTTTGATATTATGTGGAGCCTGGAGGTCTCTTCTTGACCAGTGTCCTGAAGTTGGCTCTCCCACCTCAGAGGCACAGCACTGACTCCTGGCCGCAGCACCAAGAGCCTTTCATTCGCACGGCTCCTCAGTTTGGGATGATTCGTTGTTTATTCAGGTATTCCACAGATGCGGGGTACATCAAGTTGATTGTGGAGATTTAATCCGCTGCTCCTGAGGCTGCTGGGAGAGATTTCCCTTTCTCTTCTTTGTTTGCACAGCTCCCGGGTTTCCCCTTCTTTATTTCTGATGGTATCAGATTGGTGAGAGCCAAGGCAAGGACCCTGAATGAGGACTGAGGACCCCAAGGAGCCCAGGACAGAGTCCCATAGCGCTGTCAGCTGTGGGTGCCCCCTGGTAGGGGTGCTAGGCTGAGGTGCCCCTTCACTTCTTCTTAAGGTATCCCAGGAAGATGAGGATCTGGGTCTGAGGTATAAATTTAGAGCAGCACAGAGGAGGGGGCCCAGGCCCTGCCCAAAGTTGATATGATGGTCCTGCATATGAACTGAGGGGACCCCAATGCTCCAGAGTAGAGGGGGCTCCACAAGGACTTGATAATTGCCCACTGCTGCTCTCAGCCCCAATAAGCACCAGGCAGGGCTGGCAGGCTGCAGCCTGAGGCTCACTTTAATTATTTCCACAGGGTTCTTAGAGGACAGGGTGATCAGAACAGGAGTCCTGTGTGTTCGTAGAGCAGGGCCCACATGGAAACCTGAAGAGCGGCCCTCTTAAAGGCAGGGTGGTACCTCCCTGCTGTAGGCACTCACTCCCTCTCATCCTCTCGCATCTCTGCCAGATCACCCCGCTGTCCTACCTGCACTCCTGCCTTTTGTCCCTGACCACAGTCACCATGCCTCGGGGGCGGAAGAGTAAGCTCCGCACCCGTGAGAGACGCTGCCAGGCCCAAAGTGGGACCCAGGGTCTGACGGGTGCTCAGGCCACTGCAGCTGAGGAGGAAGCCGCCTCGTCTTCATGTCCTTCTCTTGGGGTTACTACTCGGAGAAAGCCGGGTGCTAAGTCACGTAGCACTCTCAAGAGTCCTCAGAGGGCCCTAGCCACCACCACTAATCCTGCAGGTGTTTCTCCCGCAAGATCAAACAAAGGAGCCAAAGGCCAAATGAAGAAGAAGCACAGTTCCTCTCAGGCCCCCGTCTCCGCCGTGCGGTCTCGAAAAGGCCCTCTAAGGAGGACAGCGAGTGTGTTGGTGCAGTTCCTGGTGCACATGTATAAAATGAAAAAGCCTGTTAGGAAAGCACATATGCTGAAGTTTATCGCTAAGAAGTACCAAAATCGATTCCCTGAGATCCTCAGAAGAGCTTCCTTCAGCATGGAGATGCTATTTGGTGTTGACTTAAAGGAGGTCGACCGTACCAAGCATACTTATACCTTTGTCAGCAAAATGGCTCTCCCCAACGATGGGACCATGAGCCGTGGCAGCGGGTTACCCAAGACCGGTCTCCTGATGTACATTCTGGCTGTGATCCTCATGAAGGGCAACTGCGCCACAGAGGAGAATATCTGGGAATTCCTGAATAAGATGAGAGTCTATGCTGGGAAGAGGCACTTCATATTTGGGGAGCCCAAGAAGCTCATCACCCAAGATTGGGTGAAGCTGAAGTATTTGGAATACCGGCAAGTGGCCAACAGTGATCCAGCGCGTTACGAGTTCCTGTGGGGCCCGAGAGCCCATGCCGAAACCAGCAAGATGAAAGTCCTGGAGTTCCTGGCCAAGGTCAATCACACCGTCCCCAGTGCCTTCCAGTCTTGGTATGAAGAGGCTTTGAAAGATGAGGAAGAGAGAGCCCAAGCCAGTGGATGTTCCAGTGTTCTGTCCAGCTCCTCCCACACAGAATCTGAGGCAAATTCTGCACTTTGTGGCTGAAGAGAGCATTCAATATTTCAAGTAGTGTAGGGCTGGGTGTGACAGAGGGAATACTGTATAATACCTTCGTGTTCCTGTTCTGTATGGGGAATTTGGAAATACGTCTTTGTTTTTTGCTGTTTTTCAAACGTTACTCCTAAATGAAATTTTATTTAGCATTAGAATGTAAGTTTATGAATTACATCAGTCATACTGTTGTTTATCAGGTTTAAGAATAAGAGTTTTGCTGTTTTGTAAAACTTATTGGGAAAACTTCCATCTTATTTAGTAATTTGGTGGAAGATAACATGGCATTGCAATATGCAATTCCTTGAAAATGTGAAAAAGTTAAGTATAGTATAGTATACTGTATGTAGTATAGTATAGAAAAAGTAAGATGGTCAATATTTGGTTTACTAATTCCTTTTACTCTGTTTTATAAAATTAGAAATAACAGTATGTGCTTGGCTCATTCAAAAATGTAGAATTAAATCATAATAAATTAGACCTCATGCTCACAGGCTCATTTATTCCCCAAACATTAATTGAGCATCTGCTCTTAGAAGGCTCCTTGCTAGTACTGTGAGAGCTGAGAAGAAGGAGACCTAGCCACTGACCATAAAATTATAGAGCCGAGAAGCAGCTATCATATAAAGAAAATGGTGATGTATACTCTAAGACCAAAAGGTCAAATGAAAAGACAGGATAAGAAAGGAGAAGGGGTGGTTTCACATGATAGCAGTCAAATGTAAATTCCTTGATGCAAGGCAGTGGTGGGCCTTGGGAAAAATGTAAGTCCTTCAGTGGGAGGTAATTATAAGTTAGGTGCGTGGTGGGCTAGATGAGACTGATAATTTTGAGCAGGGGCCAGATCCTCAGATGTTGGGCCGTACAGTTGAAAGACAAAGCCTGGAATGGGAAACTGCCCTTAGCAGTTACAGGCACACTTCATTTTGTTGTGCTTTGCTTTATTGTATTTCACAGATAGTGCTTTTTCTTTTCTTTTTTTAACAAATTGAAGGTTTGTGTCAACCTTGCTTCCAGCACGTCTTTCAGCGCCATTTTTCCAACAAGGTATTCTCACGTCGTGTCTCTGTGTCACATTTTGGTAATTCTCACAATATTTCACACCTTCCACCAGCAAAAAGATGGACTCGCTGAAGGCTCAGATGATGGTTAGCATTTTTTAGCAGAAAGGTATTTTTTAATTAAGGTATGTACATTGTTCCTTGACATAATGCTATTGCACGCTTAATAGGCTGCAGTATAGTGTAAACATAAATTTTATAAGAGCACTGGGAAACCAAAAAATTCTTGTGACTCACTTTATTGTACTATTCACTTTATTTTGGGGGTCTGGAACCAAACCTGCAATATCTTCGAGGTCTCCTTGTACTTTGGGGTTGTGGGTAAATCAGAGAGAAATCACCTGAGGCAGGAATAGAATGTGTCCTGTGCTCTTGTCCCAGTGCAGGTGAACACTATGCAAATTAGATGTTTTATTCACGCTGTCGTGTCTCCAGGGAGTTTCTGAGAAATAAGGGTGCTACTCCCCTGAGGGGTGGGGGTACCCAGAAGCCACTGGACTGGCACTCTTTGCCCTAGTTGGGGGAGCCAGAGCCCACTCCACGAAAAAAAGTCATTCAAATTAAGTTATCTTGATTGTAATTTGGCAAACTCTAGGCAAGGAATAGATATTCGTGGGTGGTTAAATGAATGAAAGTGGGAGTGGTTTATAAAGAAGGGCAGCTGAGAGGGAGGTAAGTTTTAGGTCCGTGAAACATTTTAGAGCTTTGTGTTGCATCTACTGAGGAAGTCTACCTCATGTTGACCTTGAATGACATACTCTAACAGGGAAATACTAGTTTTCCTTGTTAAGCAGGATTTTGCCTGATAGGGGTTTCTTTGCCCTAGAGCCCTGCTTATTCTCTGGCATCTCCTGGATTGAAAGTTAAATCTCAGTGTAGTGGGTTGAAACTCCAGGGGACAAATTAATCTTAGTAAGAACTGGCATCCTTGAAAGTCTCAGTACCGGCCAGGCAATGGGCCAGGCACTTCACAGGCATTATATAAATTCTATCAGTCCCCAAGACAGAGCTTCTCAAACCCATTTCACAGATGAAAAAACCGAGGCTCACAGAGTTTGGTAAGGTGTTCAATTTCACACAGCTGTTAAGTGACAGTGTTGGAACTAGACTCCTGGCCTAACTAAGTCTGACGCCCACACTTTTCCATTCCTCCCAGCCCGAGGCCAACTTTGTGTTCCTTAATTCACCTTACTTCTCACTCACTACAAAATATATCTCAGGTGATAAAAAGGAGGACTCTGTGCCCAAAACACTGGATGGGAATACATAAGCACAGCAATAAGCGTCTCAAAATAGTTGAAAAGGGTGAAGAAAGCAGAGGAAGATATTTAGTGACAGTATGATCATCTACATATCCAAAGTCAGATAACCTCAAAAGATCTGGGGCTCAGAAAATCATGCTGGACAGCCCTTCGCATTTGGAAGTTAAATCTATTCAAAGAGAAGTTACATAAAAGGCTAAGTCTTGCTGGTAAAGAGAAGGGAAAAACCAATGTATTTTTTTTCTTTGACAGCACATCCATCCTGCCTTGCGTTACAACTTCCCTACTTCACATCACTCCTGGGACGGAGACCCAGTCTCTGAAGGGTTTGCAATAGGGAAACCGGTCAAGAGTTTGCAGGGATGGGCCCTTTCCCAGGAAGCCTTTAATCAAGAAACAGGAGCCACGATGAAGGGCCCCTTACGGGTGGCCTGGGGAGAGCAACATGCCAGGCAAAGTTGTCAGCCTGAGCATGCCCTCACTTACTCTTCAGGGTTCTCAGGGACTTGTGAGTCCTACCTAGGAGGATGAGCTCAGGTCAGTAGAGGGAGGAGTCCCAGTCTCTGCCACATGTGGTGGTGAGGACCCTGAATGAGGAATGAAGGAAGCACACCCGCCACCCCTGAACAGTGTGTCCCATGGACTCCTGACCCTGCCGTCAGCCCTCAGAGTCCCCAGACAGCCTTGGCAAGATGTGGCTGAACCTGATTTCCACGTAAGAGGTTGAGAAAGTGAAGACTTTGGCCTGAGGTTGGCCAACTCAGGTCAGTAGAGATAGGATTTCCAAGGTGCGCCAGGAGGAAGGTGAGCACCCTGAAGAGTTCAGGGCCCACCAAACCCATATCAGCGGAGACCTCACAGAATCCTCCCTGTTGCCGTGACAGATCCTGGTGTAAATGTCAGGAAGAGACGGCCTCATATCCTTCTCGGGGATCACAGAAAAGTGCGGAACTTGGTTTGAGGGGGAGGTCCCAGGGCAGCAGAGGGGGGAATCTTAGGCCTTCACGTGAGTCAGATTTAGGGTACTGAGTTAGAACGCTTAGTGGGATCACCATCATATGGTCTCAACCTGCCTGATACAGTTGTCACTCATGGCATGGCAGGTGTGGCCAAGTAAGGCCACCCTCACCTCCTCCTATTGGATCTCAGGGAAATAAGAGCCTTTCTCTGAAGAAATGTCCTCAGGTCGAGAAAGAGGGGAGCCTCAGGCCCTGCCAGGAGTCAAATCAAGGAAACTGAGTGAGGACTGAGAGGCCCACCCACTCTTGCATAGAGGGGAAAACTGGCCCTGCACCTGCACTCAAGACTTAAATCCCCAGGGAAGGGTGTGAGGCTGAGCAACAACCACCACCCCCCATCAGTTTTTTTTAGTTCACTTTATTTTTTTTAAAGCAGTTTTAGGTTCACAACAAAATGGAGCAGAAAGTACAAGGAGTTCCCATGTACCCTCTTCCCCGACACAGCTCACACCTCCCCCACTATCAACATCCCCCATCAGAGTGGGCCGTTTGCTACGATCTATGAAGCTACATTGACACATCATTAGCACACAAAGTCCAGAGTTACATTAGGCTTCATTCTTGGTGGTGTACACTGTGTGGGTTCCGACGAACGTATGATGACTTGTATCTACCATTATAGTGTCATACAGAGTAATTTCACTACCCTAAAAATTCTCTGTGCTCTATTCATCCCTCCCTGCCCCCAACCCCTGGCAACCACTGGTCTTTTTGCTTTTTCTATAGTTTTGCCTTTTTCCAGGATGTCATGTAGTTGGAATCACGCAGCATGTAGCCTTTTAAGATTAGTTTCTTTCACTTAGTAATACACATCTAAGGTTCCTCCATGTCTTTTCATGGTTTGATATTTATTTCTAGCACTGAACAGTATTCCATTATTTATCCATTTACCTGCTGAAGGACACCTTTGTTGCTTTTAAGTTTTGGCAGTTATGAGTAAAGCTGCTATAAACATCGGTGTGCAGGTTTTTGTGTGGATGTAAGTTTCCAACTCATTTTGGTAAATACCAAGGAGCATGATTACTAGATTGTATGGTAAGAGTATGTTTAGTTGGTTTTTTTAAAAAAAGAAAACAATTTATTGAGGTAGGATGGACATACAAAAACCGTACATATTTAATGTATACAAATTGATGAGTTCGGAGATAAGTATCCACTTGTGAAACTATCAGTCACCACAGTTTATGCCATAAACCTATCTATGACCTCCAAATGTTTCCTCCCACCCTTTTTATTTTGTGTGTGTGATAAGAACACTTACCATAAGATTTAACCTGTTAGAAAGTGTACAATATAGTATTCTTAACTGTAAACTCTATGCTGTATAGTAGATCCCTAGGATTTACCTTGCATAACTGAAACTTTGTAACTTTTGATTAAAACCTTCTCATTTTCCCCATCTCCATAGCCCCTGGCAACCACCACTCTACTCTCTGCTTCTCTGACTTTGACTATTTTAGATTCCTCATATAAATGACATCATGTAGTATTTGTCCTTCTGTGTCTGGCTTATTTCACTGGAACATAATGTTCTCTAGATTTATTCACGCTGTCATAGCTGGAGAAGTTTTAGCTTCTTTTTAAAGCTGAATGATATTCCATTGTATGTATACTTTACACTTTATCCATTCATCCATCGGTGGACATTTAGGTTGCTTCCATAGCTTGGCTATTATGAATAATGCTGCAATGAACATGGGAATGCAGATATCTCTTCAAGGTTCTGATTTCAATTCCTTTGGATAGTAGTGGGATTGCCGACAATATCATATGTTATTTTTGATTTTTTTTTTTTTTTTTTTGCGGTACGCGGGCCTCTCACTGCTGCGGCCTCTCCTGCTGCGGAGCACAGGCTCCGGACGCGCAGGCTCAGCGGCCATGGCTCACGGGCCCAGCCGCTCCGCGGCACATGGGATCCTTCCGGACCCGGGCACGAAGCCACGTCCCCCGCATCGGCAGGCGGACTCTCAACCACTGCACCACCAGGGAAGCCCTATTTTTGATTTTTTGAGGAGCCTCCATACAGTTTCCCATAGTGGCTGGACCAATTTACTTTCCCACCAACAGTATAGAATATGTTTAGTTTACTGAGAAGCTTGCAAACTGGCTTCCAAAGTGGCTATACCATTTGCATCACCACCAACAATGAAAGCGTTCTTGTTGAATCCCATCCTCACCAGCATTTGGTGCTGTCAGTCCTCTGGATTTTGGCACGTAGTGGTTTCTGGTTGTAATTTTAATTTGCAGTTCCCTAATGGTACATGATGGTGAGCATCTTTTCATATGCTTGTTTGCCATCTGTATATCTTCCTTAGTGAGGTATCTGTTCATATCTTTTGTCCATTTTTTTAATCGGGTTGTTAGTTTCCTTCTTATTGAATTTTAAGAGTTCTTTGTATATTTTGGATAAAAGCCTTCATCAGATCTGTCTTTTGCAAATATTTCCTCTGAGACTGTAGCTCATCTTCTTGTTCTCTTGATGGTGTATTTTTGCAGATTAGAAGTTTAAGGGAATGAAATCTAGCTTATCAATTATTTCTTTCATGGATCCCCATCCCATTTTTTATGAGTTCTGGAAGGAGGTGAGATCCTTGGTCTGAAGGTCCAGCCCCCAGTCAGCAAAAGGAAGAGTCCATGACCCTGTGCGATATCCAAGTGAGGACTCCAAATGATGACTTAGGATCTAACAAGCTCAGGACAGAGAGGTACCCACAGAGCTTTAACTACTGGGTTCCCCCTGATAAGAGTGGTGGGCTGAGGTGCCCCTCTCACTTCCTTCTTGTGGGTCCCGGAGAGCTTTGGGGTGTCACCTTTAGAGTAACAGAGAGGGGAGTTTCCAGGCCTTGCCAAGAGCTGTCATGATAATCCTGAAGCTAAACATAGAAGACCCCCTACACTGAAAAACACAAGTGGCCCCACTATCAACCATGCTGTCACCCTAGTCACTAAAACACAGGGCAGGCAGGCTGCAGCCTAAGGCTCACCGTTTCTCCACTGGGTTCTCAGGGACTGGTTGACCAGGAGAACAAGAGCCCTGCAGAGTCCTAGGGCAGTGCCCTCAAGGAAACCTGCAGAGATGGACTTGGTTAAAGCTTATGTGGAATCTCCCTGCTGAGGGTCCTCACATCATCTCATTCCCCCGCCTCCAAGTGCGGGCATCACCCACACTCCCGCCTGCTGTTCCTGATCACACTCATCATTCCCTAGGGTCACAAGAGTAAACTCAGTGCTCGTGAGAAATGCCAGCATGCCCGGGGTGAGACCCAGGATCTCCAGGGTGCTCAAACCACTGAGCAGGGAAGAGTCCCCCTTCTCTTCCTCTCCTGTTTTGGGAATGTTTCCTTGGACTCCCCGGTGGCTGGCATTCCTAGGAGCCTCAGAGATCCACATCCACCATCATTACTTCTCAGCTATTTCATGCACAATGTCTGAAAAAGATGTCAAGAGCCAAGATGAGAAAGTGCACGTCGCTCTAAAGCCTCAGCCTCCACTGAGAGCTTACGGAAGGACCTTCTAACCATGAAGGCAGGGATGTTGATGCAATTCCTACTGCAGAAATATAAAAGAGCCCATCATGAAGGTAGACATTCTGAAGGTTGTCAACAAAATGTACAGGGAACAATTCCCTGAGATCCTAAGGAGAGCCACTGAGCACATGGAACTGGTCTGCGGCCTTGACTTGAAGGAAGTCAAGCCGAGTGGTGATTCCTATGCCCTTGTTAGCAAGCTAGATCTCACCGATGATGGGCGTCAGAGCAGTGGCGGGCGGTTTCGGAAGAATGGGCCCCTGATGCCTCTCCTCGGTGTGATCTTCTTGCATGGCGACCACGCCTCTGAGGAGGAGATCTGGGAATTCCTGAATATTTGGGGTGTTTTTGATGGAAAGAGGCACTTCATCTTGGTGGAGCCCAGGAAGCTTATCACAGAAGATTTGGTGCAGGAAAATACCTGGTGTATCATCAGATGCGCGACAGCGATCAAGAGCCCAAGCTGAAACCAGCAAGATGAAAGTCCTGGAGTTTTTGGCCAAGGTTGATGATAGGGTCCCCAGTGCCTTCCCATCCTGGTATGAAGAGGCTTTGAGAGATGAGGGAGAGAGAGCCCGAGCCAGGGCTGCAGCCAGGGCTGGCACTACTGCCATGGCCAGTGCACATTCCAGGGCCACATCCAGTCGCTCCTGTCACCCCTAGTGAGGTAGAGGCCGATTCTTCACTTTGTGGTTGGTAAAGCCTGTTAACCCGTGTTCCTGATGTGCATAAGTTCCTGTGGCTTATTTTTTTGGTAATTTTCAAGTGATTTTCTTTTCAAAAGAAAGTTTATTTAGATTCAGAACAAGCTTATGAATGACATGGGCACACACTTATTGCTCTTTATCAGATTTAGAAGTAAGAATTTTGTTTTTTGAAATACAAATTGAAAATTTTTAAATCATTGATGTGATCCAGAGCAAGACTGCATGGAATTGGAATAGGGATATCCTTGGTAATGTGAAAGAACTCCACAGTAAAATAGGATAAGAAGATAGAGAAAACAAATTAAAATTGTTCACCTATGGGTTTGGCGTACTCCATTCAGTCTTTCTTTTCCAAAATTTAGAAGATATACACCTTTTAAAGTTAGGAAAGATATATACCTTTTGCATTTAGGATGTGCTTAAATTATTCAAGAAAATATGATTTTATGGGACTGTAAATTGATGCAGCCACTATGGAAAACAGTATAGAGGTTCATGAAAAAATTGAAAATAGAACTACCGTGCGATCCAGCAATTCCACTCCTGGAAATTTATCTGAAGGAAAAGAAAACAACAACTTTTTTCAAAAGATATCTGCACCCCCCCCCCAATATTCATTTATTTACCATAACCAAGACATGAAAACAACGTAAGTGTTCATTGATGGATGAATGGATAAAGAAAATGTGATACACACACACTCACTCTCCCTTGGATATTATACTCTCACTCTCACTCTTGGATATTATTCAGCCATTTAAAAAAAAAAAGGAAATACTCTCACAGTCATACTCTCACTCTCCCTTGGATATTATTCAGCCATTTAAAAAAAAAAAAAGGAAATCCTGCCATTTGCAATAACACAGAGAGACACACAAAGACAAATACTATATGATCTCACTTATATGTGGAAATTAAAAAAAAAAAAAACACCCAGAGAACAGATTGGTGGTTGCCACAGGTGTGGGGTGGAGGATGGATGAAATGGGTGTAAATGGCCAAACGGTACAAACCATTTACAAAATAAAGAAGTCCTGGGGATGTAATGTACAGCATGGCGACTATAGTTAATAATACTGTACTGTATATTTGAAAGTTGTTAAGAGAGTAGATCTTTTTTAATTGAGGTATAGTTGATGTACAATATTTTATAAGTTTCATGTACACAACAGAGTGATTCACAATTATTAAAGTTATATTCCATTTACAGTTATTATAAAATATTGGCTATATACCGTTTGTTGTGCAATATATCCTTGTAGCTTTTTAATTTTTATTTAATTTTTATTTTTTTGCAGTCCGCCGGCCTCTCACTGTTGTGGCCTCCCCTGTTGCGGAGCACAGGCTCCAGACGCACAGGCTCAGCGGCCATGGCTCACGGGCCTAGCCGCTCCGCGGCATGTGGGATCTTCCCGGACTGGGGCACGAACACGTGTCCCCTGCATCGGCAGGCGGACACTGGACCACTGCGCCACCAGGGAAGCCCACTTATTTATTTTATACATAGTATTTTGTATCTCTTAATCCCCATCCTTCCCCTGCCCCTCCCCCTTCCCTCTTCCCACTGGTAACCACTAGCTTGTTCTCTATATCTGTGAGTCTGTCATATTTCCCTAGTTTGCTTTATTTTTGACATCCTTCATATAAGTGGTATTATACAGTCTTTTTCTTCCTCTATCTCTTATTTCACTTAGCATAATACCCTCTAACTCCATCCATGTTGTTGCAAAATGGCAAAAGTTCATTCTTTTTTATGGCTCACTAGTATTCCATTGTGTGTGTGTGTGTGTGTGTGCGCGCGTGCGAGTGTGTGTTTGTGTAAAGAAGATGTGGTATATACATCTTGGCAATTGTCGGTAATGTTGCTATGAACATTGGGGTGCGTGCATCTTTTCGAATTAGTGGTTTTTTCCTTTTTTAACAGTAATTTAAAGTTTATTCTGGCTATAATGCAGGTTATTCTGACTTTAAGGTAGCATACCTGGCATACTTCTGAGTCCGTTCCTGAGAAATTCTTTTGTACTTCTCTCTCTCTGTTTTATAGATCCATGCAGTCTATGGCACTAGGGGGGTCATCTGGGTTTGGATCATATAGCAGTGAACAAATGGATGAAAGAACGTTAGAAACGATGAAAGGAGGAGACCACTGTGATCTTAGAATATTGAGACAAATGCTGCCATTAGTGTTAATGTCTGAATGATAAATTCTTGTTGCAAATGCAACCTTAGGTAGTTTGAAGGGGTAGTCTGTAGGAAAATGAATTGTCAAAAGGAATACACCACCTTGATATGGGTTTTCATTAGCTTCCATAATTGTGGCTTGCCAGTGAAACATATTATCCCCAGCTGGACCTGCAGAGCAGTATGCTGGAGGGTCACGGGCCAAATCACTAAGTTCCTTATTAATCCCTTTCAGCACCATAGTCTGTGCTTTTCCTCTGGCCCCTCACAGTCCTGGTGTGTGCTCAAAGATCCAGTCAAAACTCTTGATTATCCGGGCGGCTGGGAAGGACTGTCTCTTCATCCTATCCTGGCTCTGCCAGACACAGGCACCTTCTTACTAAACAGAGAGGTTGGACTGGGAGGGTGGGGTCAGAGGCATGTAGACGAAGCTGGGGGGAAGGGTAGATGAGCGGTGGAAACCCTTAGACTCAGAGGACCATCGAGAACCTGAAGGAGACCATCCAACTTAGTGAGGGGGTGGGGTTGTTGTTTTTTGTTTGTTTGTTTGTTTCTTTTGGATACATACCCAGGAGTGGAATTGCCGGGTCATATGGTAGCTCTATTTTTAGTTTCTGGAGGAACCTCCATACTGTTTTCCACAGTGGCTACACCTATTTACATTCCCACCAACAGTGTACAGATCTCCACGTGCTTGCCAGCATTTGTTATTTCTGTTCTTTTTGATGATGGCCATTCTGATAGGTGTGAGGTAATACCTCATGGTAGTTTTAATTTGCATTTATCTGATGATTAATGATGTTGACCATCTTTTCATTTGCCTGTTGGCCATCTGTATGTCTTCTTTGGAAAAATGTCTGTTTAGGTCTTCTGCCCATTTTTTCGATTGGGTTATTTGGTTTTTTTTTTTTAACTGTTGAGTTATATGAGCTGTTTATATATTTTGGATGTTAACCCCTTATTGAGCATATCATTTTGAATTATTTTCTCCCATTCCACAGGTTGTCTTTTCATTTTGTCAATGGTTTCCTTTGCTGTGCAAAAGCTTTTAACTTTAATTATATTCCATTTGTTTGTTTCTGCTTTTATTTCCTTTGCTTTAGGAGACAGATCCAAAAAAATATTGCTACGATTTATGTCAAAGAGTGTTCCACCCATGTTATCTTCTAGGAGCATTATGGTTTCCACTCGTATGTTTAGGTCTTTAATTGGTTTTGAGTATATTTTTGTATGTGGTGTTAGAGAATGTTCTAATCTCATTCTTTGACGTGTAGCTGGACAGCTACACGTCAAAGAATGAGATTAGAACATAAACAGAATTTGGCGATACAACAAAAGGAAATATGCATTTACATTTGAGCCAGTAACTCCAATTTTTCAGAAATTAACCCCGAAGGCACATCCACAACAATGTGAAAATACTGCAATGTCCGTGAATATATTAATTGATAAAAACATGGTATATTCACAGAGTGGAGCACTATACTATGTAGCTATAAAAAAGAATGAGCATGATCTTTGTAAACTAATATGGGGTGCTTCCAGGATAGTTATGGATATAGATATATAAAAGAATGTGTGAGTTTGGGGCTAATGTCAGTGATACCAAGCCCAGTGCCTTCCCATCCTGGTATGAAGAGGCTTTGAGAGATGAGGAAGAGAGAGCCTGAGCCAGAGCTGCAGCCAGGGCTCATACTGCTACGCTGGCCAGTGGGTGTTCCAGGGCATGTCCCAAAGCTCCTCCGGTCCCTAGTGTAGGCTGAGCGGATACTTCACTTTGTATTTAAAGAAAGCAGTCAGTCTCCCAACTAGTGGAGGGCCAAGGTGGGGCTCATGGGAACACAACATATATTTGTGTTCCTAGACAATATGCACAAATCAGAGATTTTTCTTTTTTCTATTTTTAAATGTTGTTCCTTTCAATTAAAGATGTGTTTAGCTTCAGAGTCTAAGTTTATTAATGACATGACTCACACATTTAGTGCAGCTTATCAGGTTGAGAAATAAGAATTTTGGTATTATGTAACACAAACTGGAAATCCTCGAATCATTTCTTGTCATTCGGAACATTGGAATATGGACTTTTTGTGAAAAAGGAAATTATTCCACAGTAAAGTCTGTGTGATCATGAGATACAGAAAAAAAAACTGAAGAGGTATTCACTTCTTGGTTTGTTTTATTCCTTTTAGTCTTTCTTTGTAAAATTGAAGTATATATACCTGGATTCGGTTAGCTTATTTAAGAATGTGGGAGAAGTGAAATCACAGTATTTTGCCTTCTTGCACACGTGCTCTTTTTTTTTAATTTGTTAATTTTTAGCTGCGTTGGGTCTTGGTTGCTGCAAGGGCTTTCTTTAGTTGCGGAGAGTGGGTCTACTCTTCATTGTGGTGCGTGGGCTCCTCACTGCGGTGGCTTCTCTTGTTGCAGAGCACGGGCTCTAGGCACGTGGGCTTCAGTAGTTGTGGCACGTGGGCTTCAGCAGTTGTGGCTCGCGGGTTCTAGAGCACAGGCTCAGTAGTTGTGGCGCACGGGCTTAGTTGCTCCGCGGTATGTGGGATCTTCCCGGACCAGGGCTCGAACCCGTGTCCCCTGCATTGGCAGGCGGATTCTTAACCACTGTGCCACCAGGGAAGCCCTGATCTTTAATTGTTCAAATATCAATTTAGCGTCTGCTCTTCAGAAGGCTTTTGGATGGTACTGGGGATGCTAAGAAACATAGACCCAACCCCTGCCTGTAGAATTCTAGAGTCTAAGAGCAGCATTCATAGAAAGCAGCTGGTGAACGAAGATCTAAAGGCCCAATAAAAATCAGGGGTAAGAAGTGGGGGTTGAGGGGTTCCTCATGAGGAGTCTAGTGTAAATGTCCTGATGCAAGGCACTTTGAGACTTTAGGACAATATAAAAGTCCTGCAGTGGGAGATAATTTTTAAGTTAGGCCGTATCGTGAGCCAGCCAGTGAGGCTGTGGAAACACTGAACAGGGGCCAGGCCCTCAGATGGTGGGTCTCAGAGTTGAGAGACTTAAGCCTGGAATGGAAAACTGCCCTTAACAGTTACTTTGAAACCATGAGTAAACCAGAGAAAAATCTCCACCCGGGGCAGGGATGGAACGTGCCCCATGCTCCTGTCCCAGTGCAGGTGAACACAGTGCAAAACCTAGGTGTTTTATGCACATCATCTCCAAGGAGTGTCTTTGAAATAAAGGTGACAGTAGTCTGAAACTGGAAACTCAGAAGCCAGTGGGCTGATACTCTTTGCTGGGGGACAAGGAGTCAGAGCCCATTCTATTAAAAGGGCATTCGCATTCAGTTTTGTTTTTTTTTTTTGGTTGTAATTCCGCAAAGTCAACGAGAGGTGTAGATTTTCGGTGACGGTAAAATTAATGACGATAGGGGTTGTTTAGTTTAGATGAAAGGGCAGCTTGGAAGGAAGAAAGAGTTAGTCTTGGAAGCAAATTCTAGAATATTTGAATTTCATTCAGTTGGAAGGAAAATATAATTTTCATATTTGATTTATTGGGGAAATTAAAGATTCTTTGTAAACAGCATTTTGGACTGATTTGGTGTTCCATGTCCTAGAATGCCACATATTCTCTGATATCTCCTGGATTTAAAAATTCCTTCAGGGTGGGTGGTATCGTCTGCAGCCAAAATAATCATAATCATGGTAAAAACAGACATTGTGTAACGTCTCAATGTGGTCCAGGCGCTGTGCCAGGTGTTTTACATACATTACCCGCATGCCACTAGCCCTGCAAAATAGGGCTTAACAAAGCCACTTCACCTGAGGCTCACAGAGCTTGGTGATGGACCTGAGTTCACACAGCTAATAGGTCACATGGCTGGGACTGGACCTCTGGTCTGAATTTGTCTAGAGCTCGCGCCATTCCACTCCTCCCAGCCTGAGGCTGATCATGAGTCAGTTAATTCACTGTCTTCTACCACTTCGAAATGTATCTTGAGTGATGAAAAGAAGGACTCTGTGACCAAAACACTGGATTGGAATACATACCCACAGCAGTACAAATACGGAAATAAACAAGAGATATGAATAAAGGAGAGAAAGAGATAATGCTCGGTAACAATATGATCATCTGCATGTGCAAAATCAGATACCCTCAAATGATCAGGGGCTTACAAGATTATCTGGCTCTATCCTTCTATGTAGAAAGTAAATATTTTAGAACTGCCCTAAGTCTGGCTGGTGAAGAGAAGGAATATATCAGCTTTTTTTCTCTGACAGCGTAACATCTGTCCTGAGGTCCTTAATTTGTGCTGCATTTTCCTAATCTTACATCACTTTCGGGACAGAGACCCATTTTCTCCCGAGATTTGCAATACGGTAACTGGTCAAATGTTTGTAGGAATATGCGTTTCCCAGGAAGCCTTTAATCAAGAGACAGAAGCTGATATAAGAACCCCCATGAATGAGGACCGAGGAGACGATCACCCCTGATCGTCTGATAACTCCTGATAGGAGTTATCCAAAGACTAAGGAGAGTGACCTCAGTTCCGTAGAAGGAGGAGTGCCAGGCTTTGTTAGATGTAGTGAGCACGTTGAGTGAGGAATCATGGAAGGACCCAGCCAGAACAGTGAGGTCCAATAGAGTTGCATCCCTGCTGCCTGTTCTTGGAGGCCCCAATGGACTATGGTCATATGAGGATCACCCTGACTTTCAACTTGGAATTCTTAGGAGAGTAGGACCTTGATGTAAGACAAGCAGCTTCAGGAAAGCAGAGAGTGGAGTTACAGGATTGATCATGTGTCAAGGTGAGGATCTGAATGTGGACTAAGGGTAGCACGCACAGCATAAAAGGAGGCCCCGGAAAAATCTCTGATGCTGTCATCCCCGGGAAGCTCTGGCCATAGATGTCAGGTTGATTTCAGCCTGGAAAGTCTCAGTGAGGTGAGGGTCTCTGTCTAATGGGGTTGGCCTCAGTTTTGCAGAGAGAGAGATAGAGACCTGAGCCCTAACAAGAATTCATGTGACGATGCTGAGTGTTATGAGGGGACCCCCAAAAGCAGAGGGGGCCAAATAGAATTCTGTACAGTTCTTAGCCCTGGGAGACCCAGAAGAGCTACTGCTGAGTCATCCCCTCATTCCACCCGAGTGATCTCAGGGAGGGAAGGGCCTCATCTAGCAGGATCAGACTCCAGTTCTGCAGAGGGGGACGTCTTGGCCATAACCAGAGTCAAGATGAGGACCCTCAGTGCTAATGAGGGGGTCTCTCCCCCAAGGAGGGAGGCTCACAGGGTGGCGCCCGTCTTGTCAGGCAGAGATGGTCGAAGCAGCGCCCTGACTTCCCCCCACTAGGGCCTCGGGGAGGTGAGGGCTTGGTTCGGAGGCTGGAGGACCCGGGACCATAGAGGGCGGGGTCCCGGGCTCTGATAGACGGCACCAGCAGGACGCAGGGACCGCTGACCCCTGAACAGTGGGCGTTCCCGCAGAGTCCCGCCCCTGCCGTCAGCCCTCGGAGACCCCACGCAGCGCCGGATGCGGCTCCCCCGGATTTCCGCTTCGGAAGCGAGGAGCCCGAGCGGGAGCCGCGGCGTTTGTTCGTCCGAGCGTGGGTTTTCGGGACTCGTCCGGAGCCACGGTGAGGCCCTGAATGTAGCCTGAAGGGACCTTCCCTCCCCTCTCCCCACTTAAGAAAGGTAACACCCCGCCTCCCGCCCCTGCCTGCCATCAGCAGCGTGGGACCCTGATCTGACGTATATGCCAGAGGAGTTGCCGTCTGGAGGGCCTCAGAGAGTGGAGGGCCTTTGTCTACAGGGGCCGGCTTCTTAGGCAAAGGGTGTAGTCTTGTCCCCAGCAGGTGGAAAGTGGGACCTTCAGAGCTGACGAGGGTCCCTCCTTCCGAAAGGCGTGACTGCACGGGGCCCCCTCCCGCCTTCACTCGCGCGATGCCCTAGAGTAATTCAGGCTGAGAGAACCCCTCATTTCTGCCTGGGGTGGGAAGTGGGGTTGGGGGCTAGGGGACATTCGGGTAGAGAAAGGCCTTTATGGAAAGGGGGCAGGACTTCCCTGGCGGTCCAGTGGTTAAGACTCCTCGCTTCCACTGCAGCGGGCGCACCTTCGATCCCTGGTGGGGGAACAAAGATCCCACATGCCACATGGTGCGGCCAAAAAGAAAGGGCGGGGGCGTGGACCAAGAGGGTGTTCTGTACGCTAAGTGAAATAAGTCAGACAGAGAAAAACAAATACTGTATGATTTCACTTACATGTGGAAGCTGAAACACAAAACAAATGAACAAACAACAGAACAGAAACAGTTATGGATACAGAGAGCAAAAGTGGTTGGGGGAAGAGAGAAATTAAGTGAGGACAATTAAGAGATACAAACTACCAGTTACGAAGTAAATGCGTAAAGGGTGTGAAATGTAAAACAAGAGGTAGTTGGATGGATGGATGGATGGATGGATGGATGGATAGATAGATAGATAGATAAGGCAACCCCATTAAGCTTAGGGAGGAGACTTGGCCCTAAAAGAAGCAGAGGTAGGACCATCAGTGTTAGTAAGCAGACCTCTCGTGAAAACAGGGAACTGCACAAATCAGCAGCCCTGCTCTCACACCTGGGAGTCCCCAGATAAGGTAGCCGGGATGTGGAGCCCCCGACTTCTCTTCTAGCTACTCAAGGAGGTGAGAGCTGCGGTCTGAGGCATGTAGATTCGGGTCAGTGGAGGGAGGAATCCCAAACCCTACCCGGACTGGACGCCAGAGTCCTGAATGAGGACTGAGGGAGCCACCAACTCCAGAACAGTGGGGTCGGAGAGTCCCACCCTTCCTGTTACCAGGCGTAGCCGAGCCCCAGATCAGCTTTGGCAGAATGAGGCTCACTCTGACTGTAAGCTCAGGTCCCAGGAAGATGAGGACCTTTTCTGACGGTCATGGGCTCACGTCAGCAGAGGGCAAAGTCCCAGGCAGGGTGCAGAGTCAAGGTGAAGATCCTGAGTGAGGAAATGGAGACTGCTCCATACACAGTGGAGAGAGCTGCATCTCATGCCGCCCCTGCCGTTAGCCCCGGGAGGCCCAGGGCAGAGCTGGCAGGCTCAGGTGCCCCCTAACTTCTGCCTGTGGGGTCTGAGGGAGATGAGGGCCTTGCTTTAAGGGCTGGCTTCCCGGTTCAGCAGAAGAAGGGGAGTCCCAGGCCATGATCGATGTCAAGGCACAAATTCTATGTGAGGAATGAGAACCGACTCCCCCAGAACAGAGGACACCCCACAAAGTGCCACGTCTGCCTTCACCCTGGAGAGCCAGGTTTAGAGCTCTCAGGCTGAATTGCCCTCTCAGTTTCTCCAAGGGTGGTCTCAGGGACGTCAGGGTTTGGGTCTAATGGGAGAGGCCTCATTCAACATAGGGAAGAAGCCTGGTTCCTAACGAGAGTCAAGGTGGTAACACTGAGTGAACATGAGGGAGCCCCACCCAGAAAGAAGTGAACCACATAGAATCTCATCCCTACTCTCAGACCTGGGAGGGAGACTCAGGCATGGTGACCTGATGAATATCACTCATGTTTTCCCGGACCATGGCAGGGAGGTGAGGAACCTCCTTGATGGGAGTATGGGCTCAGGTGAGCAGCCGGAGGATTTCCAGGTAATGCCAGGATCCAAGGAGAGGACCCTGAGAATTGAGGGGACCACGTACACCACAATAGTGAGGGCCACAGAATCTCTTCCTGCCTGTCTGCATTGCAAGTCCACACACAGTTGTAGCTAGAGAGACAAGAAAATTTTCTTTCTAGCGGGTCTCGGGGAGTTGGGGGCCTTAGTATGAGGGGATAGACGTCAAGTCAAGACACAGAGGATGTCCAAGTCCTGCTGTGCGTCAGGGTGAGGACACTGAGGGATGATGTAGATGCAGACCCACCCAAAGCAGTGGGGGCCCACAAACTCCCACCCCCCTCAGCCCTGGGAAACCCCAGGTAGAGGTAGCCTGATGTGTCACCCCTCACTTCGGGCCCCAGGGACCCAGGCAGAGGTGGGCCTTGATCTGAGGCCAGAAGACTCAGGTGGGCTGAGGGAGGAGCGTAGATGCCGTCTGAGTGAGGGTGAAAGAGGCCAACGATGCCGCAACAGTGGGGTCCCGTGGAGTCCAGCCCCTGCTACCAACCCAGGGAGGGCATGGACGGGGATGACTGGCAGTGGCTCACCCTTTCTTTCATCTTGGGGCTCTCAGGAAGGTGAGAATCTTAATGTAATGCAAGCGAACTCAGATCAGCGGAGGGAGGATTTCTGGGATTTGCCAGGACTCACGGAGAAGATGCTGAGGACTGTGGGGGGAAGTCCACCCCGTGTCAGCGGGGACCGCGCAGAGTCCCTTTCCATTGTCGTTCCTAGAGGTGCCCCCGGGCACAGATGTGAGGCAGAAGTGCCCATCAGTTCCCCACTCGGAACTCACAGGGAAGTCAGCATCTTGGTGTGATGGGTCAGCAGAGGGAGGAACCGTAGACCCTCCCCTGAGTGAGAAATGGGGACCGTGAGGGAGGACCACACGTTATAGGGCCTCAGCCTGCCTGCTGCAGTTTTCAGCCTCTGGAGACTAGGGGCGCTGTGACCAGATAAGGCCATCCTCACTTCCACTGTTCGGTCTCAGGGAGTTGTGGGCAGTACTGTGAGGAAATGTCCTCAAGTCAAGAGAGAAAGGAGCCCCCAGATCCTCCCAGGAGACCCAGTGGGGACTGTGAATGACGACTGAAGGTAGCACACCCCCCTTCCACCGAATCAAAGGCATAATAAAGAGTCCTGCCCAGGCCTCTGCTCAGCCCTTGAAGGCCCAGAGCATGGTTGTCAGGCAGAGGCTCCTCATTTCTTTGTATCATTTCTAAGGGAGACGAGATCCTTCGTCTGAAGGTGCCACACCAGGGGCAGCAGGAGGGGTCCCAGACCCTTGGTGTCGACAAGATGAGGACGCTGAATGGTTGAGGACCAACGAGTTCAGGACAGAGCAGGCCCCACACAACTCTCAGCGCTGTGCACCCCGACAGTGTCCATGACTCAGTTCCTTCTCGTGGGCCCCAGGGAGCTTTGAGGTGTCACCTTTAGAGCAGCACAGGAAAGAGGTCCCGGCCCTACCAAGAGTCGATGTGACAATCCTGTTTGTGAACGAAAGGGACCCTTGGAACCCAGAGAGGGCCTACCCTACCAGGATCTGTGGTCACCGCCATCAGCCACAGGCAGGGCTGGCAGGCTGTAGCCTGAGGCTCACTCACTCTCGCTTCTTACACTGGGTTCTCAGGGGACAGGCTGACCAAGAACAAGAGCCTAGTGGTTCCTAGAGCAGTGCCCTCAAGGAAACGTGCAGAGCGGCCTTCTTCAAGTCAGGGTGGGACCTCCCTGCTGAAGGTGCTCACACCCTCTCACCTTCCCTCCTCCAGGTTCCAGCATCACCTGCTCTCCTGCCCACTCCCCCGCTTGCTGTCCCTGCCCATAGTCATGCCTCGGGGGCAGAAGAGTAAGCTCCGTGCCCGCGAGAAGCGCCACCAGGCCCGGAGGGAGACCCAGAATCACGGGGGTGCTCAGGCCACTGCAGCACAGAGAGAAGAGTCGCCCTCGTGCCCCTCTTCTCCTTCTCGGGGTACTCCCCCGAGCTCCCCTGCTGCTGGCACTCGCCAGGAGCCTCAGGGAGCCCCAGCCACTAGCTCTCGTGCTGCAGGGGTTTCAGGCCCAGGATCTGATGTGCGCGCCAAGGGCCCGGTTCAAGCAAGGAAAAGTTCCTCCCACGCCTCAGCCTCTGGTGAGAGCTTTCAGAGAGATCCTCTGATCAAGAAGGTGGGAATGTTGATAGAATTCCTGCTGGAGAAGTATACAGTGGAAGAGCCCATTATAAAGGCAGACTTGCTGAAGCTTGTGAACAAAAGGTACAAGAGGAAGTTCCCTGAGATCCTCAGGAGAGCTGCTGAGTGCGTTCAGCTGGTCTTTGGTCTTGAGTTGAAGGAAGTGAAGCCGGGTGGTGATTCCTATGCCCTTGTCAGCAAGCTACATGTCAGTGATGATGGGCGTCAGAGCAGTGGCGGGCGGTTTCGGAAGAATGGGCTTCTGATGATTGTCCTCGGTGTGATCTTCTTGAATGGCGACTGCGCCTCTGAGGAGGAGATCTGGGAATTCCTTAATGGTTTGGGTGTTTATGTTGGAAGGTGTCACATAATCTTTGGGGAGCCCAGGAAGCTTATCACAGAAGATCTGGTGCAGGAAAAGTACCTGGTGTATCGTCAGGTGTGCGACAGCGATCTCCCGTGCTATGAGCTCCTGTGGGGCCGGAGAGCCCACGCTGAAACCAGCAAGATGAAAGTCCTGGAATTTATGGCCAAGGTGGCTGGTACCGTCCCCAGTGCCTTACCAGATCTCTATGAGGAGGCTCTGAAAGATGAGGAAGAGAGAGCCCGAGCCCGAGCCGCAGCCAGGGCTGGTACTCGAGTCAAGGCCAGTGCGCCTTCCAAGGTCATGTGTAGCAGTTCCTACCACCCTTAGTGAGGTCTGAGGCAGCTTCTTCACTTTGTGTTTGACCAACGCTGCCAACCTTTTCAGTAGTGAGAGGCTAAGCTGGGGCTGGAAAGATCATAATATATATCTTCTTTGTGTTCCTGTTTTACACTAGTATCTTTCAAATGTTGTTTCTTTCACTAGAATGTTTCTTTAGATTCAGAATCCAAGTTTATAAATGACATGGATCACATATTTGTTGTTGTTTATCAGGTTTAAGCGTAAGAGTTTAGGTACTGTGTAGTACCATGTGAAAACTCCTTGCATCTTTCTGGGGTTCTGGACTGAGATAATATGGCTTTGGAATAGGAATTTTCTCGGAAATGTGAAAGAATGCTGTGGTTTTAAAATGGATGAAAGCAAAGTAAAGTTTAGTCAAATTTTGGTTTGTCTTATTCACCTTTGTCTTTCTCTTTGTAAAATTCAAAGATATACACCTAGATGTCCTTAGCTTATTCAAGAATGCCGACAAAATTAGATAGTAATAAGTTACATTCCTCACTCAGTGCCTCATTGATTCCCATCTGTAATTGAGCATCTGCTCTTTGGAAGGTTCTGTGCTGGTAGTGATGATGCTAAGATAAAAAAGACCCTGCACTTGCCTGTAGATGTTGAGAGTATAAGAGCAGCTATTATATAAGGAAGGTGGTGTGATGGAAAAACCCAGTGAGGATGGTGGGGAGAGAGTCCAGATGAGAGCAGTGAAGTATAAATTCTCTTAGCCAGAACACTTTGAGGTTTGGTTATTTTGCAAATCCTTCCTTGGGAGGTAATTTTAAGTTGGCTGCATGGTGGGCTAGATGAGGCTGTGATAATGGTGAGCAGGGGTCCAGTGCTTTTGCCCCGGTGCAGGTGAACACGGTGCCCAAACAAACCAGGTGTTTTATGCAGATTGTCTCTTTTGTGGTGGGATGCTGAGAAGCCCCTGTGCTGGCACTCTGTGCCCTGGGCTGGAGGAGCCCCAGCCCGCTCCATTGAGGAGTTATCGGGTTTTTTTAATTGGAGTATAATTGCTTTACAATGTTGTGTTTCTGCTGTGCAACGAAGTGAATCATCTACACGTATACATATATCCCCTCCCTGCTGCACTTCCCCCCACCCATCTAGGTGGTCACAGAGCACCAAGCTGAGCTCCCTGTGCTGTACAGCAGGTTCCCACTAGCTGTCTATTTGGCACATGGTAGTGTACATAGGTCAATCCTAATCTCCCACTTCATCCCACCCCCCCCTTCCCCCGTGTCCACATGTCCGTTCTCTATGTCTGCGTCTCTGTTCCTGCCCTGCAAAGAGGTTCAACTGTACCAGTTATCTAGATTCCACATATATGCGTTAATATATGAGATTTGTTTGTCTTGAGTGTAATCTGGCAGAACTCCTAAATGGGCCCAGACTTTGGTGGTGATGAAACACATGAAAATCGGTTGGGGGGACGGGTTTGGGAGGCAGGGGAATTATTGGTCCTTGACACAAATTCTATAAGGTTTGATTTGCATCCTGGTGGAACCCCCGCCTCCACAAATGAAACAACATATTCTCTGCTAGGGAAAATGTACTCAGGGTTACTTGCTAAGGAGCACTTTGGTTAATTCAGCTTTCTTTGTCCTAGAGGCCCGCATAGTCTCTGACATCTCCTGGATAAAATGAAAAATTCCTAGAGATGAGGGTATCTCTAGGACAGAGAAGACCAGTCTCTTCTGGTATGAAAATAAGCATCAGAATAACTGCCATGCATGAAAGACCCAGACATCGCCAGCCACTGTGCCAGGTGCTTTACATATATCACATATGTTCCGACAGTTCTATAAGATGAGGCTTATCAAACCCACTTGGCAGACAAAGAACTTGCAGTATTCTCCGGACTGGTAAAGTGACAGAACCGGGAGTACAGCCCGGTCTGAATTCCTCCAGAGCCCATACTGTTCCACTCCTCCCAGCCTGAGGCAGCCCTTCTGTCTCTTAATCCATTTCTCCTCTCACTGCTCCGTGACGTCTCTCAGGCAATAAGAAAGAGGAACTTGTAGCCAAAATATTAAAAGCAGGCCTAAAGAAGGAAGGTGAACATGAGAATCAGACACCATTTGGGGATTGTCTGTGGGCTTCATTTACCTAGGATCCTCCTGCCCCTCGCCGCAGGCTTCCCTGAGAGCTGATTGCCCTGGTCCCGGCACGGGGGTCCAGTCCCAGCACTTTGCGGCATCACAGCACCCTGCCCCTGGGTCTTCCCCAGTGTGCCCTCGTGTCCAGACTGGAAGCTGACCTGCTGGCCAGCTCTTCTCTGCATCTTCCTCTGGAGGCTGCACTCAGCTCCCGGAGGAACGGACAGCCCATATGCCCTGCCCTCCCCTGACTCGGAGCATCCCGACTCCCCGCAGATCCCGTTCGTCACCGTGGACCCCTGGGACAGCAGCTGCCCTTTCCATGTATCTGTTCACTTCAGACAGTGACGTTTACACACCTCCTCATCCCCACTGGGTGCCTCCACCACATTCTCGGTGTTTGCAAGCCTGCTGGTGACGAGATTCTGATTTGGTATGGACTCTACAGGGCCTTGGCTTATAACCCCAAGGCTAGGGAGGCCTTGTTTGAAACAACGTGATATTTGCAGTAGGATTTTAATGAAGTGTCTTCTTTGAATCTGGCCACTGAATCCATACACTGATGAGTGAACTTAATTAAGGGGTCCAAAACCAAAGCCTTCTTCCTAAGTGGTAAAGGAGGAGGGACCAAGGAAATCACTGTGTAAACAAACATCTGCTGAGGCTGAATTCCTGAAAACTCATCTTGGAGTCCTTCTTGGAGGTGGAAAATGGTTCTTTGGCAGACATGCTAGCTTTGAATAACAAGGAAAAGTAATTCACCATCCTCCCAGTAATCCTTGTCTGTATCGGTCCCAGGGGAGATGCTGTTTGTTCAATATGCTTAATGGCACCTGTTCGGGTGTTCAGGTATGTTCAGTCAGGTGATGGGTGGCTATGATTTTGACCATGCAACCAGAAGTTAGGAGAAAATTCCCAGCCTACTGAGGTTACACAGGTTATTGCAATTGGCAATGCAGAAAGGTACTGGTGAAAGCCCTCTCTGCTGAGATGTACAGGGTACTTTTGGAAATTAGATGGAATCCTGTATTTGAAAACATGTCTTACATAGTATGCACAAGAAAAACTTGGTGAATTTCAGGGTAAATTTGGCCTTCTCAGAAACTCCTCCAACTAACTTAAGAGGGTTGTTGTCATAAGCAATTGCAGTAGTTGCTCTTTATTGAGCACACACTATACACCAGTTTATGGGAGACTGCAAACCTCATCCACATCCTGTCTTGCTCTCCTTGGGTTCCTGGGGAGACTATATTCCCAGTCCACTTGTAATTAGGAAGGGTCACCTCCAGACCAAGGCACGAGGGAGTCAGTATGGCACCTCTGTGCTTTCTCTTCCATTCAGCAGCAAACAGAGAGAGCCCGTGTTGAGGTGTGGAGCCACGCGACGTACATAGCCGGGATCTCGGAGTCATCTGTGAGCGGTGAGCCTCTGCCAACCTTCATCAGATTTTATGTGCACAAGAAACAGACTTTTGTTGTGTTAAGTCATTCAGATATCAGGTTTTCTCTGTTGCGTCAGTTAGCAGTTACTTAATCCGAGTGATACACAACTACTATTTCTTCTCTTAGGCTCATTTAAATGTTTTAATGACAGAGCTAATCATAGCATATATATTCTTCTTATAAAAACTTCTTACACACATAAATCACAATCTCCCCCCTTACAACATTGCTCGAAAATTCAGCCCCCTTTTCAAAAGTAACCACAATTAACTGTCTGGTGTGTGTCATTCTAAAGCTGATTTGAGGCTTCTTTGTACATAGATGTGCTACAAAAATATGTTGAATTTTTAAAAACACAGGGGCCACAGTGTACATATAGTTCTGTGACTTGCTCTTGTAACTTA
This sequence comes from Tursiops truncatus, assembly GCF_011762595.2. Lineage (NCBI taxonomy): Eukaryota > Metazoa > Chordata > Mammalia > Artiodactyla > Delphinidae > Tursiops > Tursiops truncatus. The sequence goes on along the minus strand of NC_047055.1, from coordinate 103,211,773 downwards.
ATGGAAGTGAATGCAAGATCTTTCTGTGACAGCTTGTAAGACCCACCTCACGTTTTAAAACTGTCATCACCATTAGAAAAGGTCCCAGCCAGCCCTCTGGTCCTAAGCTACAGCGTGAAGTAGAGCCCCTCAGCCAACCTGTAGATCTGTGAGAACAAACAGTTGTTGTGTTAGGATGCTACGTTTTGTGGCTCTACATTGGGCAGTGGAAGTTTACTAATAAGTACATTAAGGGCTAGCAGTTCATATTTTAATTTTTTATGTTCTTTGTCTTCCACAGGGAGCACATACTATTCCTAAAAATATTTTTAAGGTTAAGAAAAATAAACTTCAAAAGGCATGGGAAATTCTAATTACAGACGTTAGGGAAGCCTTTAAAATGGGAAAAATAAGCAAATAATTTACAAAAGAAGAGTGAAGTGACGCATGATTATTTCTCCTACAGAAAGAAAACAAAAAGATTACCTATAGACTATTCTCTCTCCAGCTGGTGGATTGATAAAGAGAAATTTTATATCAGAGGATAAGTTCCTGATAGTTCATGAGTTTCAACATAGTTCTGGAGCACGTTTATCTCGCACCATCTAGAAAGGCGATATGTAGTACGTAAGAGCGTGAGATTCTGGAACCAGACACCTGGTCTTTCACTCCCAGCGCTACCATTTACTAGTTGTGTAATCTTGGGTAAATTCCGTAACCTCTTTGTGCCTCTTTTCTTATCTGTAAAATTGTGATGATAATAATACCTAACTATAAGATTATTTTGTGAATTAAGTGTAGGGCATTCAGCACGGTGCCCACGAATTCATAAGCGTTATATATGTGTTAACTATTATTTTATTATCAAAGCATTTTGCTGAGTTTTCATTGAAGGATTAATTGACATTTAATACAGGAAGAATATGGGCCCTATAGATAACCTTAACACTTAAAAACTACAATGTAGAAATACTAACCTCTGAGAGGGAATCTGTCACCTCTGTAGTCCCTAAAGCACTATCGGATGATTTCCATTAATATTAATTAGGTCAATAAAAAGTATTAATGTTTAAATACAAGCCATGGTTATCAGAAAAACTTATTAGCCTTAATACTTCACTCCCCATTTGTATAGGATAAATGAGGTAATTCAAAAGAGAGAGATTTTATGTTTTATCATTAGTAAATAGCTAAGCAGTGAAGAACTGAGGAACTCAGCTTTGACCACATCTTGGACTAAGTGAGATTTAAGGATTGTTTGGTATCCAAGGATACCTCTTAATGTAATTTCTATAAATCTGAGAAGAAAAGAGATTGTGATGATCTCATTAGAGAGTAATATGTGGAAGAAGGACCAGAATACGTTGGAAATGCTGCCTAATCAAAGCATTGTTTTCATGTATATTTTATAGTTTTTAAGTGATTTTTTTAGCTTAATGTTTTGTAGCTGGAACATTTTATGTCATAATTACTAGTCTCATCAGAGATTTCATTTTTATTTATACAAATATGTGGAATCTATGATTAGATGTGTGCATTTAGGCCAGTTGGACCTCCTTTATTTTACATCAATGTACTTTTGGAATTTGGAATTGTCCTTTTTCAAGTATAATGCATGTATATCTGGCACAGCTTCCTGCTTGACTCTATTGTTGTGCCTTATGTAAAATGACATTTAGTTTGCTTCTCATTGATTAGAATCAATAACATAAGTCATAATTATGTCCTGGAATAATATGCATTTCTAGTCTGGCTGCACTGTAGGTGGTGGGATATGGCCTGGCAAGCTAATCATCCTTTATCATTTCTTTCCACTTGGGAAAGGGCACCCAGAACGCTAAACAATCAACTTCGTAACTGAATATATAGGATAAAGTTGTTTATAAATTGGGGTGTCTTATACTAAGGGGAAATATTGAGACCACCCTTTTTGCAAAACATAAATGGAGAACTAAGGCAAAGATAATTCAATCAGAATTTATGTCATCACCTCAAGATTTCAAGCCAAACCACAAGACTAGTACACTGAAATGTGTATATGTGTTGTGATGTCAATGTCCAATTCAAGTTAACTCTACATTTTATTGATCTGATGAGCACATTTGTTTGCTAAAGCCAAAAGACAATGCAGGTTCCCTGTCAGACTGCTATGATTGAGAGACCCCCTAAATTGTTTGGACTTATTGGCTTAATTATTCCACATTTGGGAATCCACGGAAGGGTCTCTGTTCTGGAACACTGATGCATGTGAGACTGTTGTGACTGTTCTCTCCTTTGCAAAATATTCTACTGCCTTGGCTTCTGTATTAGTCAAGATAAGCTAGGTTATGTTAGAGTGTCAAATTAATCCTGAAATCTCAGTGTTTTACCACAACAAAGGTTTATTTCTCAACCACACTACATGTTCAATGGTTATGGGGGAGGGAGGGGCATTTGGGGGTTTTCTCTGGGGCTTACCTATTCACTGAGGCAGGGGAGAGTGGACAGAGAGTCTCTAAAGGGCTGTTCTTTCATTCAGCCAAACCCATCACTTCTTCTCCCATTTCATTGGCTGAAACCAGTCATAAATCCTCGGTTAGCCTCAAGGGGTCTGAAAAATGGAGTTTTCCATGTGCCTGAGAAGAAGGAATATAGAATTGGGTTTGGCGAGCACAGCACTGTCTGCTACAGTTTTTAAGACACTGCCCTGTCCTGGTTCTTCTGCCTCTCAATCTGTTTTTTCTCTGCCTCCTCAATGGACTTCTTTTCCGTCACCCCTTGGGGAACTGGTGCTCCCCAAGTTACCATATCCGGTCCACTATTTTTTTTCTCCCCACATCTATCCCCAGGTAACTTCATCCACTCCTCCAGTTCTAACTGCAAACTATCTGCTGCTAACTTCCAGATCTATTATCCCAAGCCCTGACCTACCCACAAAGCTTTAAACATAAATCCAACGATGACTGATTCAAGGATATCTCAAACTCAATGTGAAAAAAGATAAACACATGATTTTTTTTCCCAACCTCATTCGTCCTCTTCCTGTATTCTTTGTCCCAGTTAGTGGCAGCATCGTATTTCCAAGTCTAGATTCCTCCCTATCATTCCCACCTCTTAATTTTGTACGCCATCTTAGCTAGGCTGTGCTGCACAGTTGTTTAGTCAGTTATCAGTCTAGATGTCCACTGTAAGGTATTTTTTAGATGTGATTAATAGTTACATCTGTAGGCTTTGAGTAAAGCAGATTGCCACCCATAGTGTGACTGGGCCTCGTGCAATCAGTTGAGGGCCCCAAGAACAAGGACTGAGGTTTCCTGAAGGAATTCAGCCTCAAGAGTGCAACACAGGGACTTCCCTGGTGGTCCAGTGGCTAAGACTCCGTGCTCCCAATTCCGGGGGCCCCGGTTCGATCCCTGGTCAGGGAACTAGATCCCACATGCATGCTGCAACTAAGAGTTCCCATGCCGCGACTAAAGATCCCGCATGCCACAATGTGGACCCGGCGCAGCCAAAATAAATATATAAATATTAAAAAAAAAAAAAAAGACTGCAACACAGAAACCCTGCCTGAGTTTCCAGTATGCCTGCCCTGCTATACAGACCTTGGACTCAAGACTGTAACATCTGAGTTTCTAAGCTACTGGCTTGCTCTATGAATTTCAGACTTGCCATATATATATATGTATATATGATCTCTTATTGGTCTGTTTCTTTGAAGAACCCTAACTAGTATGCCACCATACACAAATGGAAGAGTCCCACCAAATATCCTTCCTAAGCACTTCTTCATCCTCTCTGTCCCTATTTACCAATGCTCTTATTCAGAGCTCTGCGGTTTCCATCCTAGTTAATTGAACTTACAACTCTGATATTGACCAGCATCAATATCTTGAAATTACTTATTTCTTTTCCTGATAGTCATAGTTCTTTGTCCCCTTACTTATTGTTAAACTTTCTCACAATTCTAGCAGTTCCTTCCTGTGTGCTACTTCTAGGTGATCAGCAAATCTGATTTTTTAGATATCCAGATTTTTTTAGAAGCATATCAAATTAAAATCAAGAGTTTACTTGTGAATCACCTGAATGGTTGTCCTGTGAGTCGAGTGCATTTGTTTTTATACAGGGACACTGGCTGGTCAAAGACCTTGCCTAATTACCTGATCTACTGTAATAGTCCAGCTAGAACCTTGAGACAAATAGAATGCTATTACATTTACTCTTGACCATGCCACGAAATTTTTTAAGTTTATTTTTAACCAGGTGGCCAAGTTACATTAAAATCAGTGGTCTACACTGATCTATCAATTCCTTCACTTTTACTTCTCAACACATCTGTCCATCTTTCTTACTTCTCCACTGAAACTCCTTTCACTACCACCACTAGGGATCTCCTGGGTGATAAATTCATTGGGTACTTTAAAATATAATGTTTATTTTTTCAGCTTTATTAAGGTATAATTGACACATAAGAATTGTATATATTTAAGGTGTACGATGTTTTGTTATATGTAAAATGTCAAAACACTGTGAAATAATCATTACAATCAATCTAATTAACACACTCACCACCTCACATAGCTACTATTTTCTATTTTTAATAAAAATGATATATGTCCACTACAGTACATATGAAATTTTTAAAAAGTTTAATACAGAAATTGAACTATCACCTATAATTCCATCACCTAAAGATAACAATTAACTACTAACAGTTCAGTTGAATCATTATTAATAATTTGATGCATTTTCTTTCAGAAATACATACATTTATGACAATAATATATATTATAGAATTGCAATAAAGTGCCTGCCATAAAACAGATAGGTATCTTTCTTTTTAAAATAATACTTTGCAAATATATTACCATGTATTATTCTTCTAATATAAGTGATTACTCTGTACATTGATTTGTGCATTTAAAAATTTTTTTTATTTATTTATTTGTCTGTGCCCGGTGTTGGTTGTGGCATGTGGGATCTTCAGTGCGGCATGCAGGATCTTTAGTTGCAGCATATGGGTTCTTAGTTGTGGCATGTGGAATCTAGTTCCCTGACCAGGGATTGAACCCAGGCCCCCTGCATTGGGAGTGCAGAGTCTTAGCCATGGGACCACCAGAGAAGTCCCTGATTTGTGCATTTTATATGTAACTTTATGAGTGCAGCCATTTCTCTAACTTAAAATTTTTATACAAATTAGAGTCTGTTTTATTGATATGTCTATTGTGACACCAATATAATACTGTTTTAATATTAAACACTTAAAATACATTTCAAAATGCAGCAGCTATTTGCTATATTTATTCTTTCAGTTGGCTTTTAAAATTTCTTTGCCAAATTCAAACTGAAAATTCACTTGGATTTAGAGTAGGTTTAAGTTAATCCTACATGTTTTCAAAATGACTTCTTTATGCTATTTAGTCTTTTTAACTCCAAGCACATTTTGATCTTTATCCTACTTTAGAGCATTTGACATGGTTGGCTACCCTTTTGTGCTTGAAATACTCTTCCAGGTTGCTTTTGGAATTCTACTCACCATCAGTTTTACTCTCATCTTTCTGATCTTTCTTCTTATTCTTCTTGTGGTCTTCCATTTTGGGGTCTCATCCTTAAGTATTAATGTCTTTGTCTCTCCTCTGCTTTCATCGTATAAACACTCCTGGAAGACCTCATTCTTTCCCATGGCTTCAACCACTGTCTGGATGCTGATATCTCTCAATTCAAAATTTCCAGACTTTCTAGACCTCACGTCTTATGAGACAAGTCCTGTAGTACAGGGATCTTGGTTGCTTAAATGCCTCACATAATTATCTCTTCAACTGTGATGTTCTGGCAGAATCCTATAAGACACATCCACTTAGATGTCTGTCAGGTACTTAAAATGAAATCTGTCACAAATCTAGACTCATAATTTTATCTTCACCAACCTGCTCCTCCTCTTTCCTTTCCCTTAGGAGAATCCCACCACGATACTATCAGTTACCCATTCCAGAAAGCTGGGAATCACCATTAATCCCCTACATCTTTTCTTCCTCAAGTTTTAAGACCTGTAGTACCTTTTGGATTCAATTTTGGGCTTCGTTTTCATGAATTTTAAATGGTACTTTAGATGGACCTTGAGATATTTTCCAGTTATCCCACTCTGATTTGTGCCCTAGCACGTTGTATTCTCGGGGTTACTATAGGAATCTTCCAGAGTCCTACTTAGAGAATCCTGAAGTAGATTGAATGTCTGGAGGATTTGGTTAGAAAAGGAAAGCATCAGCATCGTTTCTCGATCTTACACAGCCAGGTGGCAGTGTTGCTTCTTGGAAGATAATCATCAGAGGTTTGTAGGTTTGGAACTGGGTTTAGGGCTTGACTCTTAACATTTATTTTATTATTCTTTTGAATCCGATCTACTGGCACCTTATTTCTCCCCAGTCATGTCACTGGAGCAGCAACACGAGCCTGATTCCTTAACTTTTTCAGGTATCCTTTTTTTTTTTAAACACCTCTGATTTCCTAGATGAAATATATTTACCTGAAAGAAAGATTGTATGAGGAAGAATTAAAATACAGTTCCTGGCTGTTCTTCCTATGGAAAGACTCATTATCAGGGAAGAAATTGTAGTTTCATTGCAACAGATTGTATGAGAACTGCAGCACAAGAATACTTTAAACAGTTTAGTCCATTCCATGTGACTGCAGGGTAATTAGTGAAATCCAGATTAATCAGAAACTTGCTAGGCAGCAGGGTGATTTGACTAACAGCCTGGGAAGGTACAAAATAACTGGGTAATGAAGTGGATCCGGTGATAATGTGCAAGACTGCTCCTGGGATTGTACAGAAATACATTATTTAGACAGATGCTGTATCTTGTGGACAAGAGATCTTTAAAACTGGAAATATTGTATCTTTCCTATCTGATTCTGCTTCATGCCCCCATGGACTAAAGATTGAAAAGCAGCATTAGAGAGGGGAATATTTTAGGAAACTCTTTCCAGGTCCAATCTGATATCTGTCATCAAAGGTGGAGGATGTGTTCTGTGTTACTCTAGGGCTTTGTCACACATCTGACCCTCATAAAAAATAAACACTGTCTCAAGTAGGAAGAACAGTTATCGCTCTCACTTTTTTTCATAGGTGATGAACTTGAAACTCCAAATGTGAAATGTGACAATGGAATGTAGTTACTCACAGCATGCAAAGACAAGCTTTCTTTCATTAGTGATGCTATGGGAGTTGCCAGGTATCCATACCCAGGCTGCAGCTGAAAAATCCTCTTTAATTTTGCTCAGGCAGAGTGGAAAACTCCATGCACACATTATTGGGCAAATCATCAGCTTCATGGATGATATGAGCACATTTTTGCCCAGGTGAAGTTCTCAGGGATAAGTAAGTGCAAACAGCACCCACTGCTTATTAACTCTAACAAGAAGAGTTGGCCTTAGGCATAAAGGAAATAGGTGTCTGCCTATGTGGCAAGATTCAGGAAGCAGCCAAATGGCTTCTTGCCTTTCCCTGATACAAATAGATCTTTGTCCCTACCATTGCCATTCTCCCAAGTGGGACCGCATCCACAGGACCAAAGGTAGATGGTACGGTCCTTAGAGGGCAGCATGGGGATGCTAGACGAAATGCATGGCTGGGACATTTGGCAAAAGGAGAAACAAAGAGACAGCAAATTTCTAGGCTTTGAGAGAGGAAACATAAGCAGAGTTTAGTTCAACTTCCCCGTGAGGAATTAGCAAGTAGAAAAAAATCAACAACAATAACAACAATAATAAAGATTATTCCTTAGGAATTGCAAGGCATTATACTGGGTGACATGAGCAATAAAAATGAAAATATATATATATAAACGTTGTGCCCTCAAGAAGTTTAGAATTTACCTTGAAAGATGACACGTGCATGTAAAATCCCACCTAACTGTTTAAGGCAACACACTACAGGTGTGAAATGTCTGACAGGGCAGAGGGTGCTTGAGCTTGGTAATCCAAAAGAATGCTCTTTGCCTTTTTTTCCTTAATGTTTAGTTTGTGATTCGGGAGCACATGGGCATTGCTCTGGGGTTAGAATTTAATGTTTCAGAAGAGGCTGGATAAAAGTTGAAAGGTGTTATTTATTTCTTAAAACCAAAACAAAGATATAAAGATAATCTGACTCTGCTCTCATCTCTCCAGTTCTAACTATAAACCACATAATTCAGTCAGTGAGAAGTGATTGAATGCCAGTCATGGGGGAGATGCCCTATATTTGTGTAGCATTTAATAAGTTATAAAATCACATGCATGTTTATACTTTCTATGCATCCTCATAACTTCTCTGCAAAGTAAGTGGGGCAGAAAGTACTCTGGAAATTTATGGTTGAGACCCCTGAACACACTGCCAAACTCAAAGGTCGATTTAACCACACTGATGCTCAGTGGATGGTTCTGCCATCAAAGGCCCTGGCCCCAGTAGGGGTGGAGACATAAGTCACACACATGAGAAGAAAAAGAAACTACAGAGAGATAGTAAAATTAAAAGGCATTGGACTATTAATCAGAATATTTTGATTTATACCCTGATGCTGTTGATTACACTGAGTGAACCGAAAGAAGTTACTTGATGTCTTGTGATGCCTATTTTTTCATCCATAAAACTAGGCAATAGCTTGCTTCAAGGGGTTGCACACATACTGGATAGGCTTTAGACACAGAAAGGTTCTACATAAATCTGTGACATTAAAAGGGAAGAAAGAATGAAGAAGTATGAAGAGAAATTTTTGTATATTTATAAAAATATATAAGATTTTGGTTAATCTCTACAAGAACTTTTGAAGTAGGTATTATAGCTTTTTTTAAATTTTTTTTTATTTTTTGCGGTACGCAGGCCTCTCACTGTTGTGGCCTCTCCCGTTGCGGAGCGCAGGCTCAGCGGCCATGGCTCACGGGCCCAGCCGCTCCGCAGCATGTGGGATCTTCCCGGACCGGGGCACGAACCCGTGTCCCCTGCATTGGCAGGCGGACACTCAACCACTGCGCCACCAGGGAAGCCCGATATTATCCCATTTTATAGATGGGGAAAACTGAGGTTTGAAGATGTTTAATCAGTCGCTCCTGTTTACTTACTAGTAAATGGCAGGGCCTGGATTCAAACTAAGACATTTTTACTTGCAATTCTCCATGTTTCCTCATGTACCTATGCTTCCCTTTAAAACATATTGTAATTATCATAGTAGTTTGGGGGAAACTAGAAGAAGTCACAGGCAATCAGGAAGCCTACATTCCAGCCCCAACCCTGTCACAAAATCACTTAACCAGTTAACTTACTTTGTTTAGTCATTTAGATACTCTGTTTTCAGGTCAGTAAATTGAGAAGGTTGATCTAGATAATTTCTGGGATCTCTTCTAGCTCTTCAGTGACTGACTTGTCTCAGTTTTCCTGGATTGTCTCAGTTGTAGCACTGAAATTCCCACATTTCTGGATATCCCACAATACTGAGATTTTTCTGTTAACATTCTGTGATTCTGTGTTCAGGGAAAAAGCTTTGTGGAAGAGGGAGTATGAGCTGAGCCCTGCAGGTTGGGCAGTATTTAAATAGGCAGAAAATGAATTATTCCCATCGAAATAAATGTAAGACCAGCAATGTACAGAGGCAGCAATTAATCAGTCACAATGGACAAAAGGATGTGAGAGATGACATAGGAAACATAGACGGCACAGGCCCATTTTATGGGGAGTTAAACATCAGAATTTTGACTCCATGTGGATCTCAATGTAGAGTTTGCATAGATCTAAGGATTCTTTGTAAGAACAGTAATGATAATAGCAAATATTTGCTGAGTGCTTACTGTATACCAGGTACTAAGCTAAACCCTTAACATATATTCTCACTTTTAATTCTCCTTATAAGCCTACACAGCAGTACAATTATTAACTCCATTTTCATGATGAAAAAGGTAAGGACTATAGAATTTAAGGGAACTGCTAAAGCTTATACAGATAGTATGTTGCAGGGCTAGGATTTGGACTCTGTTCATTTCAGGCAAAGCCCTTAACATTTATTCTCCACTCATTCAATATCTGCATTTTCCTGTTATGCTTGCTTGAATAATGACTCACTCATTCCTCAACATATTTATTTCTAATTTTTAGCAACTTGCACTATTCCTTGAGCCGACCACAGTGCTATGGCAATTGACGGCAACATGAATTAAGAGTTTTCAGTCAAAATGGGAATTGGCAATCTCTAGCAGGTGGATGTGCCCCACGTTGCCCTCTGGAAGGGTCACCACCAGCCACTGTACCATTTGCAAATGATAGCACCCAGTTATGCTCTCCCCAATTCTCCTAACTCCTCTATCTAAAACCAAAGAAGAGATGGTTTTCCTGGTTTGAAAATTGTTTCAATATTGAGGATATAATTTTACGTTTCTCCATCTTTGTCCAAGAAATAAAGGATCAAGAGACCCAATGTGTCTCCTTCTGGCTGTTGATCATAACCCACAGAATCAGGAAGATGGCCAGATCTAGGAGATGTGATAAAGTTATAAAACACGATAGAGACAAAATGAATGTAATTTAATTCAAATATATATATATTTATTTATATCTTTATTGGAGTATAATTGCTTTACAATGGTGTGTTAGTTTCTGCTTTATAACAAAGTGAATCAGCTATATATATGCATATATCCCCATATCTCCTCCCTCTTGCGTCTCCCTCCCACCCTCCCTATCCCACCCCTCTAGGTGGACACAAAGCACCAAGCTGATCTCCCTGTGCTATGCAGCTGCTTCCCACTTAATTCAAATATTAATTCAAACATTTGTCTTTCTGGGAAAGGGACTGTGTATTCCATTGCAGATACCTCTATTGCAATACCATTTCAAAGAGGGAAAAAGAATGTAAAAAAAAAAAGATGCCTTTAAAAATACGTTTAATTTCACAATGGTAGGATAACATATGAAGTTACAAATAAATGTGATAATCGTAATGAGGCTTAAGAAGTTATCATTTTTTACAATGGATGAACTGGTATTTTTTTTCCCTATAGTGACATTAGCATAGGAAAGTTAGACATTTAAAAGTAGGCCATACTTTATATTTCACATTCCTTTCGGAAAGTTAATATATATTATTTTTTATTTTTCTCTCTGCTAACCACTCACTTATGGAGAGATGATAAGGTGAAGTAATTGATGGTTTGAAGTCATTCTATTTCTACATTTAAATATATCTGATACTAAAAGAGGGAAAAAATAACTATACACTGGAGCAATTTGCAAAAAATACCCACAAAACTAGGCCCTTATAATAAGCAGCATTATAGAAACCACTGTGGAAATGAAATAATGTGCTTCAGTAACTGAATTCCTTTCTACCAGTTACATTTAGTTAACATAGAAATATTGAAGTGATGGAATTAATTTTAGCCATTTATGCTGAAGATGGTTATAATTAAAAGTATACTTTATTTTTGAGGTCAGGCTCTGGCTTTTTTTTTTCTTTTTTCTGTTTTTTCCCTCTTGCGTCTCCCTCCCTCCCACCCTCCCTATCCCACCCCTCCAGGCGGTCACAAAGCACCGAGCTGATCTCCCTGTTCTATGCAGCTGCTTCCCACTAGCTATCTACCTTACGTTTGGTAGTGTATATATGTCCATGCCTCTCGCTTTGTCACAGCTTACCCTTCCCCTTCCCCATATCCTCAAGTCCATTCTCCAGTAGGTCTGTGTCTTTATTCCTGTCTTACCCCTAGGTGCTTCATGACATTTTTTTTTCTTAAATTCCATATATATGTGTTAGCATACGGTATTTGTCTTTCTCTTTCTGATTTACTTCACTCTGTATGACAGACTCTGGGTCTATCCACCTCATTACAAATAGCTCAATTTCGTTTCTTTTTATGACCGAGTAATATTCCATTGTATATATGTGCCACATCTTCTTTATCCATTCATCCGATGGTGGACACTTAGGTTGTTTCCATCTCCGGGCTATTGTAAATAGAGCTGCAATGAACATTTTGGTACATGACTCTTTTTGAATTATGGTTTTCTCAGGGTATATGCCCAGTAGTGGGATTGCTGGGTCATATGGTAGTTCTATTTGTAGTTTTTTAAGGAACCTCCATACTGTTCTCCACAGTGGTTGTATCAATTTACATTCCCACCAGCAGTGCAAGAGTGTTCCCTTTTCTCCACACCCTCTCCAGCATTGTTTCTAGATTTTTTGATGATGGCCATTCTGATTGGTGTGAGACGATATCTCATTGTAGTTTTGATTTGCATTTCTCTAATGATTAATGATATTGAGCATTCTTTCATGTGTTTGTTGGCAGTCTGTATATCTTCTTCGGAGAAATGTCTATTTAGGTCTTCTGCCCATTTTTGGATTGGGTTGTTTGGTTTTTTGTTATTGAGCTGCATGCGCTGCTTATAAATTTTAAAGATTAATCCTATGTCAGTTGCTTCATTTGCAAAAATTTTATCCCATTCTGAGGGTTGTCTTTTCATCTTGTTTATGGTTTCCATTGCTGTGCAAAAGCTTTGAAGTTTCATTAGGTCCCATTTGTTTATTTTTGTTTTTATTTCCATTTCTCTAGGAGGTGGGTCAAAATGGATCTTGCTGTGATTTATGTCATAGAGTGTTCTGCCTATGTTTTCCTCTAAGAGTTTGATAGTTTCTGGCCTTACATTTAGGTCTTTAATCCATTTTGAGCTTATTTTTGTGTATGGTGTTAGGGAGTGATCTAATCTCATACTTTTACATGTACCTGTCCAGTTTTCCGAGCACCACTTATTGAAGAGGCTGTCCTTTCTCCACTGTACATTCCTGCCTCCTTTATCAAAGATAAGGTGACCATATGTGCGTGGGTTTATCTCTGTGCTTTCTGTCCTGTTCCATTGATGTATCTTTCTGTTTTTGTGCCAGTACCATACTGTCTTGATTACTGTAGCTTTGTAGTATAGTCAAAAGTCAGGGAGCCTGATTCCTCCAGCTCCGTTTTTCATTCTCAAGATTGCTTTGGCTATTCGGGGTCTTTTGTGTTTCCATACAAATTGTGAAATTTTTTGTTCTAGTTCTGTGAAAAATAGCAGTGGTAGTTTGATAGGGATTGCATTGAATCTGTAGATTGCTTTAGGTAGTAGAGTCATTTTCACAATGTTGATTCTTCCAATCCAAGAACATGGTATATCTCTTCATCTATTTGTATCATCTTTAATTTCTTTCATCAGTGTCTTCTAATTTTCTGCATACAGGTCTTTTGTCTCCTTAGGTAGGTTTATTCCTAGATATTTTATTCTTTTTGTTGCAATGGTAAATGGGAGTGTTTTCTTGATTTCACTTTCAGATTTTTCATCGTTAGTGTATAGGAATGCCAGAGATTTCTGTGCATTAATTTTGTATCCTGCAACTTTACCAAATTCATTGATTAGCTCTAGTAGTTTTCTGGTAGCATCTTTAGGATTCTCTATGTATAGGATCATGTCATCTGCCAACAGTGACAGCTTTAGGTCTTTTTTTCCAATTTGGATTCCTTTTATTTCCTTTACTTCTCTGATTGCTGTAGCTAAAACTTCCAAAACTGTGTTGAATAAGAGTGGTGAGAGTGGGCAACCTTGTCGTGTTCCTCATCTTAGTGGAAATGCTTTCAGTTTTTCACCATTGAGGACGATGTTGGCTGTGGGTTTGTCATATATGGCCTTTATTATGTTGAGCAAAGTTCTCTCTGTGCCTACTTTCTGCAGGGTTTTTATCATAAATGGGTGTTGAATTATGTCAAAAGCTTTCTCTGCATCTATTGAGATGATCATATGGTTTTTCTCCTTCAGTTTGTTAATATGGCGTATCACATTGATTGATTTGCGTATATTGAAGAATCCTTGCATTCCTGGAATAAACCCCACTTGATCATGGTGTATGATCCGTTAAATGTGCTGTTGGATTCTGTTTGCTAGTATTTTGTTGAGGATTTTTGCATCTATGTTCATCAGTGATACTGGCCTGTAGTTTTCTTTCTTTGTGACATCCTTGTCTGGTTTTGGTATCAGGGTGATGGTGGCCTCATAGAATGAGTTTGGGAGTGTTCCTCCCTCTGCTATATTTTGGAAGAGTTGGAGAAGGATAGGTGTTAGCTCTTCTCTAAATGTTTGATACAATTCGCCTGTGAAGCCATCTGGTCCTGGGCTTTTGTTTGTTGGAAGATTTTTAATCACAGTTGCAATTTCAGTGCTTGTGATTGGTCTGTTCATATTTTCTATTTCTTCCTGATTCAGTCTTGGCAGGTTGTGCATTACTAAGAATTTTTCCATTTCTTCCAGGTTGTCCAACTTATTGGCATAGAGTTGCTTGTAGTAATCTCTCATGATCTTTTGTATTTCTGCAGTGTCAGTTGTTACTTCTCCTTTTTCATTTCTAATTCTATTGATTTGAGTCTTCTCCCTTTTTTTCTTGATGAGTCTGGCTAATGGTTTATGTATTTTGTTTATCTTCTCAAAGAACCAGCTTTTAGTTTTATTGATCTTTGCTATCGTTTCCTTCATTTCTTTTTCATTTATTTCTGATCTGACCTTTATGATTTCTTTCCTTCTGCTAACTTTGGGGTTTTTTTGTTCTTCTTTCTCTAATTCCTTTAGGTGCAAGGTTAGGTTGTTTATTCGAGATGTTTCCTGTTTTGTAAGGTAGGATTATATTGCTATAAACTTCCCTCTTTGAACTGCTTTTGCTGCATCCCATAGGTTTTGGGTCGTCGTGTCTCCATTGTCATTTGTTTGTAGGTATTTGTTTATTTCCTCTTTGATTTCTTCAGTGATCACTTCGTTATAAGGTAGGGTATTGTTTAGCCTGCATGTGTTTGTATTTTTTACAGATCTTTTCCTGTAATTGATATCTGGTCTCATAGCATTGTGGTCGGAAAAGATATTTGATACAATTTCAATTTTCTTAAATTTTCCAAGGCTTGATTTGTGACCCAAGATATGATCTATCCTGGAGAATGTTCCATGAGCACTTGAGAAAAATGTGTATTCTGTTGTTTTTGGATGGAGTGTCCTATAAATATCAATTAAGTCCATCTTGTTTAATGTATAATTTAAAGCTTGTGTCTCCTTATTTATTTTCATTTTGGATGATCTGTCCATTGGTGAAAGTGGGGTGTTAAAGTCCCCTACTATGAATGTGTTACTGTTGATTTCCCCTTTTATGGCTGTTAGTCTTTGCCTTATGTCTTGAGGTGCTCCTATGTTGGGTGCATAAATAGTTACAATTGTTGTATCTTCTTCTTGGATTGATCCCTTGATCATTATGTAGTGTCCTTCTTTGTCTCTTCTAATAGTCTTTATTTTAAAGTCTATTTTGTCTGATATGAGAATTGCTACTTCATCTTTCTTTTGGTTTCCATTTGCATGGAATATCTTTTTCCATCCCCTTACTTGCAGTCTGTATGTGTCTCTAGGTCTGAAGTGTGTCTCTTGTAGACAGCATATATATGGGTCTTGTTTTTGTATCCATTTAGCCAATCTGTGTCTTTTGGTGGGAGCACTTAGTCCATTTACATTTAAGGTAATTATCGATATGTATGTTCCTATTCCCATTTTCTTAATTGTTTTGGGTTCGTTATTGTAGGTCTTTTCCTTCTCTTGTGTTTCTTGCCTAGAGAAGTTCCTTTAGCATTTGTTGTAAAGCTGGTTTGGTGGCGCTGAACTCTCTCAGCTTTTGCTTGTCTGTAAAGGTTTTAATTTCTCCATCAAATCTGAATGAGATCCTTGCTGGGTAGAGTAATCTTGGTTGCAGGTTTTTCTCCTTCATCACTTTAAATATGTCCTGCCAGTCCCTTCTGGCTTGCATACTTTCTGCTGAAAGATCAGCTGTTAACCTTATGGGGATTCCCTTGTGTGTTATTTGTTGTTTTTCCCTTGCTGCTTTTAATATGGTTTTTTTTGTATTTAATTTTTGACAGTTTGATTAATATGTGTCTTGTTGTATTTCTCCTTGGATTTATCCTGTATGGGACTCTCTGTGCTTCCTGGACTTGATTAACTATTTCCTTTCCCATATTAGGGAAGTTTTCAACTATAATCTCTTCAAATATTTTCTCAGTCCCTTTCTTTTTCTCTTCTTCTTCTGGAACCCCTATAATTCGAATGTTGGTGCATTTAATGTTGTCCCAGAGGTCTCTGAGACTGTCCTCAGTTCTTTTCATTATTTTTTCTTTATTCTGCTCTGCAGTAGTTATTTCCACTATTTTATCTTCCAGGTCACTTATCCATTCTTCTGCTTCAGTTATTCGCTATTGATCCCATCTAGAGTATTTTTAATTTCATTTATTGTGTTGTTCATCATTGTTTTTTTCATCTTTATTTCTTCTAGGTCCTTGTTAAGTGTTTCTTGCATTTTGTCTATTCTATTTCCAAGATTTTGGATCATCTTTACTATCATTATTCTGAATTCTTTTTCAGGTAAACTGCCTATTTCCTCTTCATTTGTTAAGTCTGGTGGGTTTTTATCTTGCTCCTTCATCTGCGGTGTTTTTTTCTGTCTTCTCATTTTGCTTATCTTACTGTGTTTGAGGTCTCCTTTTTGCAGGCTGCAGGTTCGTAGTTCCCGTTGTTTTTGGTGTCTGTCCCCAGTGGCTAAGGTTGGTTCAGTGGGTTGTGTAGGCTTCCTGGTGGAGGGGACTAGTGCCTGTGTTCTGGTGGATGAGGCTGGAACTTGTCTTTCTGGTGGGCAGGTCCACATCTGGTGGTGTGTTTTGGGGTGTCTGTGGACTTATTATGATTTTAGGCAGCCTCTCTGCTAATGGGTGGGGTTGTGTTCCTGTCTTGCTAGTTGTTTGGCATAGGATGTCCAGCACTGTAGCTTGCTGGTCGTTGAGTGAAGCTGGGTGCTGGTGTTGAGATGGAGATCTCTGGGAGATTTTTGCTGTTTGATATTATGTGGAGCTGGGAGGTCTGTTGTGGAGTTGTGTCCTGAAGTTGGCTCTCCCTCCTCATTGGCACAGCACTGACTCCTGGGTGCAGCACCAAGAGCCTTTCATCCACACGGCTCAGAATAAAAGGGAGAAAAAGTAGAACGAAAGAATTAGTAGAAGTAGAAAGAGAGATAGAAAGAAAGAAATAAAGAAAGGAGGGAGGGAGGGAGGAAGGAAGGAAGGAGGGAAGGAAGGAAAAAAGAGCAGATAAAGTAAAATAAAATAGAGTAAGATAAAATATAATAAAGTAATTAAAATAAAAGAATAATTATTAAGAGAAAAAAAGAAAAAACTTTAAAAAACAAAAATAAAACGGACGGATAGAACCCTAGGACAAATGGTGGAAGCAAAGCTATACAGACAAAATCTCACATAGAAGCATACACATACGCACTCACAAAAAAAGGAAAAGGGGAAAAAATCATAAATCTTGCTCTCAAAGTCCACCTCCTCAATTTGGGATGATTCGTTGTCTATTCAGGTGTTCCACAGATGCAGGGTACATCAAGTTGATTGTGGAGCTTTAATCAGCTGCTTCTGAGGCTGCTGGGAGAGATTTCCCTTTCTCTTCTTTGTTCTCACAGCTCCCAGGGGCTCAGCTTTGGATTTGGCCCCACCTCTGCCTGTAGGTCGCCGGAGGGCATCTGTTCTTTGCTCAGACAGGACGGGGTTAAAGGAGCCACTGATTCGGGGGCTCTGGCTCACTCAGGCTGGGGGGGAGGGAGGGGCACGGAGGGCGGGGCGAGCCTGCGGCGGCAGAAGTCAGCATGATGTTGCACCAGCCTGAGGCATGCCGTGCGTTCTACCGGGGAAGTTGTCCCTGGATCCCGGGACCCTGGCAGTGTCGGGCTGCACAGGCTCCCCGGACGGGGGGTGTGGATAGTGACCTGTGCTCACACACAGGCTTCTTGGTGGCGGCAGCAGCAGCCTTAGTGTCTCATGCCTGTCTCTGGGGTCCATGCTTTTAGCCGCGGCTCGCGCCCGTCTCTGGAGTTCCTTTAAGCGGCGCTCTTAATCCCCTCTCCTCACGCACCAGGAAACAAAGAGGTAAGAAAAAGTCTCTTGCCTCTTCAGCAGGTCCAGGCTTTTCCCCGGACTCCCTCCTGGCTAGCCGTGGCGCACTAAACCTCTGCAGGCTGTGTTCACGCCACCAACCCCAGTCCTCTCCCTGTGCTCCGACCGAATCCCGAGCCTCAGCTCCCAGCCCCGCCCACCCTGGTGGGTGAGCAGACAAGCCTCTCCGGCTGATGAGTTCCGGTCGGCACCGATCCTGTGTGCGGGAATCTCTACGTTTTGTCCTCCGCACCCCTCTGGCTGCGCTCTCCTCCGTGCCCCGAGGCTTTCCCCCTCCGCCTCCCACAGTCTCCGCCCGCAAAAGGCCTTCCTAATGTGTGGAAACCTTTCCTCCTTCACAGCTCCCTCCAACTGGTGCAGGCCCCGTCCCTATTCTTTTGTCTGTGTTTATTCTTTTTTCTTTTGCCCTACCCAGGTACGTGGGGGTTTCTTGCCTTTTGGGAGGTCTGAGGTCTTCTGCCAGCGTTCAGTACGTGTTCTGTAGGAGTTGTTCCATGTGTAGATGTATTTCTGGTGTATTTGTGGGGAGGAAGGTGATCTCTGCATCTTACTCTTCTGCCATCTTAAATTAATTATCAGGCTCTGGCTTTTTATCTTATTTAGAAGTTTAGGTTTCTCTTAGAAATTTTAGCTTTAAAAAGCTAGCTTCTATCACCAAAATAGGTTTGGTAAAAACTACTAAAATCAAGTGTCTCATCCCTGAACTTCAGGGTGTATATTCTTTGGAATTTCTTTGCGATTTACGGTCCTGAAGCCCCACTGACATTGTCTATTCCTCTCTGTTCAACACGTCTCGTGGCTTCTAGCCAGTTTCAACTTGGTTCCTGCTTGGATTGATATACATAGAGGATTTAGCTTTTGCCTTTTGGCACGAGCCCCTCACCTTCAGAATATTCTGAGATCTCCTGCCACGTGGTCCCTCATCCCCTGTCATGGCTCTTCCTCCGTAGCTTCTGCCTGATCTCAGCTGCTTTTGTGGGCCTTTAATTTTGTAATTTATGGATTACATTTGTTTCCTGGTTTTACTGCAAATGTTTCTGTTATTGTTTTGTGTGACTTCAAGGAAAAAAAATAGAAGACAGTGAAGTATGGTACTGTGCTTTTTGTACTGAAGGTACCTATTTAGTTATTTAATGTGAGATGTGGTTGAATATGTTATCATGAAAAAAATATTAATAAAAAATAATGTAATAAATATAATCAAATTTTAGCCCTATGAAAACTGATATGTTTTTGAAATAATATATTTCCAATAAGAAATGGATTAACTAGAACATGTTGAGAAAATAGTCTATTTATTAAGACAGATGTTTATAACTAAAAAAAACATATAGGCAATTTCTTGAATGAGTTGGATTTAATGGGGTGAAATTATGAAATAACTTTATTTTTCCCATGTATGTGTCTTTCAAAAATCCTGTATTATATCTTTCTTGCTTGAATTTCAGGGTTTTTCCCACTTGAGCACATCTCAAAAGTTTTTTCAGTTACTCTTACTTATGAACAGTCTCAATTTCAGGCATTAGAAGTCCGTTCCAATCTAAAATAAAAATCTGAGCCTCTCACTCAATTTATAGTTCTCCTTGTTCTCCAAGTTGGGCTGAAAAGAGAAGGTTGAGGAGGAAGAGGGGAGGGGTAGTGGGGAGGGGGAGGGAGGCCAAGTAACAGCACTAGAACCACCAGTAGCAGCATGTAAGGCGTCTTGATGTCTAGGCTTGAAACTGGCACACTGTCACTTATACTGAATTCTATTGACGAAAGCAAGTCATAAGGCCAGCTGTATTCAAGGGATGAGAAAGTCAGTGCTTCTCTCTTGCTGCAATATTGCATTGCAAATGGATTGGATTCTTGGAGGATAAGGAATTGAGGACATTACTACAATCACTCTACTACAATTGCTTTTGCTGCTGCTTTGCAGATGACTCCCCCAAATCCACCGCAATATTTCTTAGTATGGGAGATGTCCCTTCCAGCTGGCAGTTTACCGCTCTCTCTTCAACTCCTGCTTCTAGTGGTATCTCACACTTGCATCTAGCCATGGCAGCCAGACCTTTGAGGGGCAGGCCTTTCAGAATATCCAAGTCCAGCTCCATTTTGTGTGTCTCTTCTGGTCCATGGGACACTTGCTTTTTTGTATCACCATCAATGGAAATACAGTTTTACTCCCTGGAGCCCTCTCTCCCCAGCTAGAAAGAGATGCTTTCAGTCTCTTATTTCTATACTTTTTCAGATCAAAGTTTTTGTTCTAACTTCAGGGAAAACAGTTCAAGATCCTCTGACTCATCTCTAACCACCCTCCCTCTTCCTTGGCTTGAGTTGTGGAGATGAAAATAGAAATGACAGTGGGAGCAGAGAAGTGCCCAGTGCCCCATCAACCCTCTCCAAAGAAATCCCCACTGATCATTTATCTCTCTTCCCACTCCCACTTCTTGTACATCCTTGAAGTGGGAGATCAGCTATAGGACCATTGGACTGTTTTTTGCTCCCACTTCTGCAGCAAGTCTGATATAGATGGTCTGTTCTCACATGCAAAGTATTATAGCAGGAAAATCTCCATTTAATAGTTCTATATTAAATTTTTAATTAGGCTAGTACTTTAATTGTGCAAATTCAGAAATTAAGTGATTGGGATTGTAAAGAATCGTAGTATGGTTCAGGGACCTGGAGATCTTTGATTTATAGAGAAGATTCAAGGAGGATGCAAAATTTATCTTCTGGAATGTGAATAGCTGTCAAGTCAAAAGAGAGAGATAAAGAAATGTGTCTTATTCATCGTTTTATGCCAGCACCTACCTCAGTCCCTGGCAGAGCTATTCTATGATATTTATTAATTGAACTGATTTGAATTAAACTATTTATTTGAAACTTCAGAGAGCAAAACTCGGATCAAAAAATAAAAGTCACAGGCAACTTCTAGTTAAGCAGAAGGTGAAGCTCCCCATGAATTACAGCTGTACAAAATAGACATCTTAGAGAAACAGTGAGATACCGCACCTGTTCAAGCGGAAGGTATCTGGCCATCTGTGAGCGATACTATAAAAACAATTCTTACACTGCATGGGAATAGGGAATAATCCGTAAATGTTTCCTCTCTGCTAGTTCTAAGATGCTGTAGTTATTTTATATGTACTCTAGTTATATTTTTAAAAATCAATAAGTTTGTCTGTTGGATTGTTTGGTTGTCATTACTATAGGTCATGTATATTATATACAGCTAGAATTGTATTTGTAATTTTCCATGTATAATTTCTAAAATTTAAATCATACGCACTTAGTCATAGAAACCTACTCATTTTCCTCATTTTCTCATAATTATTAGGGAAGTAAGTCTCCAAAACAGTGGTAGTATACGTGTCTTGAAGTACTTTGAATTGTCGACTTTGTGAATATTTGCCTCATACTCAGTTTCTACTAGTGCATCAAAATGGTAAATGTGATCTCCACGGGCTATTGCATTTTATAAGTTTTTGCCAAATTAGTATAACTGTTTCATTTACCCTTGTACTGCTTTTATTTATTTATTTTTTGCTACCACTTTCACTTTTGAGGATTTACATACTTGATACATTACCTCAAAGACCAGGAGATAAAGTGTGTTTTATTATTTATGCTTAGCAAGTATTGCATCAAACTTTAGATAAACTTAATATCAAACTTTAGCTAATCTTTGTTTTTATCCAAAAGCAGATGCATCAAATAACAAGTTCCAGGGAGATGTAATAATGAGTTGTAGTGCCTAAGATATTATTATTAAATTACATGAGGATTAAAAGATGCCTTCAGCATGCTCCAGAAAACTCTTCCCCTTTTCAGTCATAATCAAAATTTACAAGTTTATGAATGGTGTGTGTAGAATTCCAAATCCAAATCATACTCAAAATGATTACTGGGATTCTAGTACGTACTCCTTTCCTTCCTATATTCACACATTCTGCAGCATCTTCAAGACTCTCACCAAGGTCTACTTTTTCCATAATGCCATCCCTGATGGGCCCAGATCTCAGATATGAAGGTCCTACTCTAATATCTACTGTTCTGATAGTTTTCACACAGTTAGCAATTATTGAATAATTATTTAATCATAATCAAATACAAATTATTAATAAATAACACCTTGTACTCTAGCTAAACTATATAGTGTATTGTGTTATTCTCTCATTGCTTCATGTATCTCATCAGTGCATGAGGGTGGGGTGGGGTAGGTGAGATTCATGTATCTCCTGAGAATTAAGATGTAAGAAAACCTTGATGTTCTGCCTCAGCATACATCATTTCAGCATGTTTTAAGAATTATTAATACAACAGGAACACATTTTCTCTCTAACTGAGCATTGAAAGAACTAGGAATCATTTCCAGGCAGAGTTTTGATCTTGAAATCCATTGAGACAAGTGCCAGTGCTGAATTATACAATCTTTTATCTTCTTTGCGGAGTTTTGCTTCTCGTGTCTCCTAGGCAGCAGCTCTCATTACAGAGCAGGTATCTCAGAGAATGAATGAAGTGAAACATTTTCCTTCATTACAGCATTCTGTGTATTTACTCTTCGTGTGTAACTCCTGTCCTCAAGATTCTGCATCTCAGTGCTCACGGTTGTCACATACTCACCACATGTGCATCTATATCGATTATGGTCCATTAATTATTGGTATTTGTTGGACTCTTTTATTTTTGTCTAATTCTTAGTGATCTTTTTTTCCCTTAGTGCTCTTTGCCCATCTCTGTTTTCACAGCATTTATTTTGAGCTCACAGTTTATTGGATTTCTCTTTTCATATGTCATTCAAAATTTTTTCTTTAGGCTTCACAGAATTCCTACACAAAGTTCAGTCATTGTCATACTTCTTGAAACTTGTCAACCTTTGAGTAAATAAACATCCAAGAACCTATATAAATTGTTTGATTAATATACAGAATTGTACTCAATTCATATGAATGGTCACCACCTATCATTTATAAATTAAAGGTCACTGTTTTATGTCATCATTATGGGATTAGCTGAAGTGTGTCCATGAAAACTCCCCCCAGCTACACCTGGGGGAATATTCCAGTGTTTGATATAAAGGTACCATGATGGTTCTTTTGAAATAATAATGTTTTCTGCATATTTTTCTCTTCCTTCATTTCAAACAGTTGTTAGGTTTTATAATTTCCTCATAGATTTTTACAGAACACATAGAGATTGGATGGCTAAAGTCATTGGCTCCACCTTCCCTTTGTTAAATGATAATTTTGTCTGTCCCACAACTCACGTAAGGAGAGAGAGAGAGATGGCTTTTGAAGAGAGGCGAGAAGGAGAAAGAGGAAGTTTGAGATTGGGGCTGACGTTGGACAAAAACAAGAAGTTGAGGGTCCTGGTGAGATCAGAGACATGATAGCCCTTTGAGGGGCTCAAGGAGTCTGGGTCTCATGCACAGGGGCTTTCAGACTCACCAAGTGAGTCACAAACAGGACTGGGAAGCAGCAGAAGTGCCAGACCTGAAGAGACTGTGTAGAAGCCTTAATAAAAGCTAAAATTGCATTTTCCAACAGCCTGATGGGATGGCACCTGGCTTTGGATTCAGGTTTAATTTTATTTAAATAAAATAGCAAATGAATATTTCTTACACATCTGAGCGTGTTGAATAAATTCCTACCTACTACACATGGAGGCTCATCTGAAACTGCTAAGAGCCCTCATGTTGCATATATCTTCATCCTGGACTGACTATAATCTCCTGCTTCCAGATGTGGCTCCCAAGACAACTGTGCTCATCTGCATCAAGCTAGCAGAGGAGAAAAGACATGGAGGACATTAAGGATACCATTTGTATGCATCAGCTTGGAAGTGGCACGTATCACTTCTGTTCACATCTCATTGGCTAGAACTCCATCTTATGTCCACACCTAACTGAAAGGTAAGAGGTAATACTCAATGGTGTATTCTAGCTGTGTACCCAGGAAGAAGAAGACCCCAATTTGTGAACAGATAGACAGCCTCTTCCAGTGTTTATCCTTCTGGTCACCAAATAGCCATTTTGTGCTTTTTCCCACATATGGAACACATTAACCCTCCTCCTCAAGCAAGATAACCCAAAGTGCAATCCAGGCACTGCATCCAGCTGAGCATCCAGGATCTCTGGGTGATCTGTCCTCTTCTCCATAGGATCCAGATGTTCCTTTCTGTGATCTGAGATATACATTGAATATGCAATGATAAGTCAGGGACAGGATAAATGCCATAAAAGCTTTCATTCAGAACAGAAAAGAATGGAAGATACTCAGCAGTCACTGATCTATAGAAATTATGAAATCCTGCTTAGGTAGAAGACATTTCTTGTCTCTCTGAAAAGGAGTGACAAACAAAAAACAATGTAAATGAACAAACCAAACCAAATAAAAACAAACACAGAGGTACAGGGAACAGAGTAATGGTTACAAGAGGGTAAAGGGCAGAGGGGGAGAGGGTGAAATAGGTAAAGTGGATCAACTATATGGTAATATATGGAAACTATTGGTGGTGACCATGTTTGAGTGTATACAGAAGTAGAAATATAATGTACACATGAAACTTAAAAATGTTATAAATCAATGGTACTTCAATAAAAAAATTTAAAGGAATGTGAAATTGCATATATTTGGAGAGTAATTGGAGTGAAGAATCTCTACTTTTTTTTTACTTTAGTATTTTATAAATGTGCAAACTACAGAAGTTCAGAAACTTAACAGCTAGTAAGTGGTGGAGCTGAGATTTCAATCCAGGCAGTCTGGCTTCAGAGGGCAGGTTATTATTCACTCTGCTAAACTGCCTCTCAGTTAAAATGAAGAAATTGTTTATTGTTAATTAGTTATTAGTTAAATAATGTTTATTGATATCTAGGTAATTCTACTGAGAAAGACAGAAACATTTTACTAGCAAGAGCTTATCAAGAACTATTTGTGTGATCTTAATCACCTGAGTTGTTTTTTTTTTCAACCAGTTTTTCTAAATACTAGGAGCAATAGTGTAACCTCCCAGACTAACTAAACATTTTAGTCTCATGGCATCTTTGACATTTTTCAGCAGAAAGGAGAATGAATTTTGCAGTGAATTTTGAAGACAAATTTTGTGTGTATCATATTTAAACAAATTTTAAGGTTACATTGACCATTATCTCCTTCATCTCGTTTTTCTGCAGTCACTTTATTTTGTTTTTTAATTTTTATTGGAGTATAGTTGATTTACAATGCTGTATTAGTTTCAGGTATACAGCAAAGTGAATCAGTTATACATATACATATATCCACTCTTTTTTAGATTCTTAACCATATAAGCCATTACAGAGTACTGAGTAGAATTCCCTATGCTATACAGTAGGTCCTTATTAGTTATCTATTTTATATATAGTAGTGTGTATATGTCAATCTCAATCTCCCAATTTATCCCTCCCACCCCCTTACCCCCTGGTAACCATAAGTTTGTTTTCTACATCTGTGAATCTATTTCTGTTTTGTAAATAAGTTCATTTGTACCATTCTTTCTATTTTTTATTTATTTATTTATTTTATTTATTTATTTTTGGCTGCGTTGGGTCTTCGTTGCTGCATGCAGGCTTTCTCTAGTTGCAGCAAGCGGGGGCTGCTCTTTGTTGCAGTGCACAGACTTCTCATTGCAGTGGCTTCTCTTGTTGCGGAGCAAGGGCTCTAGATGCGCGGGCTTCAGTAGTTGTGGCGCACGGGCTTAGCTGCTCTGTGGCATGTGGGATCTTCCCAGACCAGGGCTCGAACCCGTGTCCCCTGCATTGGCAGGCGGATTCTTAACCACTGTGCCACCAGGGAAGTCCCTGTACCATTCTTTTTAGATTCCACATATAAGTGATATCGTATGGTATATTTGTCTTTCTCTTTCTGACTTACTTCACTTAGTCTGATAATCTCTAGTTGCATCCATTGTTGCTGCAAATGGCATTATTTTGTTCTTTTTTATGGTTGAGTAGTATTACATTGTATATACGTTCCACACCTTCTTTATCCGTTCATCTGCCAGTGGACATTTAGGTTGTTTCCATGTCTTGGCTGTTGTGAATAGTGCTGCTATGAACATAGGGGTACATGTATCTTTTTGAATTATAATTTTGTCTGGATTTATGCCCAGGAGTCGGATTGCTGAGTCATATGGTAATTCTATTTTTAGTTTTCTGAGGAACCTCCATACCGTTTTCCATAGTAGCCGTGCCAACTTACATTCCCACCAACAGTGTAGGAGGGTTCCCTTTTCTCCACCCTGTCTCCAGCATTTGTTATTTGTAGACTTTTTAATGATGACCATTCTGACTGGTTTGAGGTGGTACCTCACTGTAGTTTTGATTTTCATTTCTCTAATAATTAGTGATGTTGAGCATCTTTTCATGTGCCTACTGGCTATCTGTATGTCTTCTTTGGAGAAATGTCTATTTAGGTCTTCTGCCCATTTTTTCGATTGGGTTGTTTGGTTTTTTTGGTTGTTGAGTTCTATGAACTGTTTGTATATTTTGGAGATGAAGCCCTTGTTGGTCGTATCATTTGCAAATATTTTCTCCCATTCCGTAGGCTGTTTTTTCATTTTGTTTATGGTTTCCTTTGTTGTGCAAAAGCTTGTAAGTTTGGTTTGGTCCCATTTGTTTATTTTTGTTTTTATTTCTATTGCCTTGGGTGACTGACCTAAGAAAACATGGGTATGATTTATGTTAGAGAATGTTTGGCCTATGATCTCGTCTAGGAGTTTTATGGTATAATGTATTATGTTTAAGTCTTTAAGCCATTTTGGGTTTATTTTTGTGCATGCTGAGAGGATGTGTTCTAACTTATCGATTTACATACAGCTGTCCAACTTTCCCAGCACCACTTGCTGAAGAGACTCTCTTTTCTCCATTGTGTATTCTTGCCTCCTTTGTCAAAGATTAATTGACCATTGGTGTGTGGGTTTATTTCTGGACTCTCTATTATGTTCCATTGATCCATATGTCTGTTTTTGTGCCAATACCATGGTTTTGATTACTGTAGCTTTGTAATATTGTCTGAAGTCTGGGAGGGTTATGCCTCCTGCTTTGTTTTTTTTCTTCAGGATTGCTTTGGCAATTCTGGGTCTTTATGGTTCCATATATAAAATTTATATGTTCTAGTTCTGTGAAAAATGTCATGAGTAATTTGATAGGGATCGCATTAAATCTATAGATTGCTTTGGGTAGTATGGCCATTTTAACAATATTAATTCTAATCAAAGAGCATGGGATACCTTTCCATTTCTTTGAATCATCTTCAGTTTCCTTTATTAATGTTTTGTCATTCTCAGCATATAAGTCTTTCACCTCCTTGGTCAGGTTTATTCCTAAGTACTTTATTTTGGGAGGTGAGATTTTAAAAGGTATTATTTTTTTACACAGAATCTCTATGTTTTTATGACTTTTTTCAAACTTTCACAGTTGTCTTGCTCACATCTAGGATCAGCATACCATTTGGTAGCAATTTTCTAGGGATTTGGCAAGAATGCAGGTAAGGCTAGACTTGAGCTATGTGGTTTCCAGCCTTGCTGAAGATTGCTATGTTTCAAGCAACAAAGAAATAACAGAGAGGGGCATTAGGACCAGGAGCAGCATAGGGGTCACCATTAGACCCAGGATTTGGGGCCAAAACTGGGAGAGGGGAAGTCTGAAGAATGATTAGGGTTGAATATCTCACTGGCCCTGTGGGTTTAGCACTTGAGGTCAGTTTTAATTTGATTTCAAGAATAAACGACTGAATATTTCTTTAACAACTAAATTTTAGTTTGAGATTCATTCTTGTTAGATAAATAAGATTATCCTCTTAAGCACAGAGATTTGGAAAGGCATGTTGAAGAGACACTCATCCCAGGACAGCAAAACATAGTGGGTATCATAATAACATTTTTTTAAATGTTCAATTTGGAGGAAATATATTTGGCAACAAAAATTTTAGGTAAGGGGGGAGAAGCAAATGTTGGCACATCAATGCAATACTGTCTGGGAAAACAAAAGCCCAGTCATGCCAACCTGATCTCCCTAACAGTGAGGAGGTGAACTCCTGGTGATACTAAACATTTCAAATATTTTTTTTCTTCTTGTCTCATTCCATATGCAGCATTTGACTTTCTGATATTTTGGCATCTAGCATAGCCTGTCTGTTAAAAAGGGCATGTCAAGCTGGCTTCAATTTGTGATTCTAATTATAAATTAACTTTCCAATTTGATGTGATAGCCCTGTGAATTTGGATACATCCTGGATACAAACAGTTCTGAGGCACTGTGGTGATTTAACACATTAATGCAAATGCTTTGACTTTCTTCTTACTGAGAGGTGGGGCCTGTGTACTCTCCAGTTGAAGCTGGGCAGACTTTTGTCACTGCCTTGACAAAGAGAATGCAGTAGAAGTGACTTTGGTGTCTGGGGAGAGCTTCTGCCTATTTTGCCTGGGACAGTCACACTTCAGATCCCTGAACATCAAGTAAGAGGTCTGCTTGTGGTTGAATTTTTTAATTAATTAGCAGTTGGACTACTATAAAGTTTGGTTTTAGGTTTATCAACCACCCCACTATCTCTACCCTGTCTCCATGGACGCCTGCATGCATACATACACACACACACACACACACACACACACACACACACACACACACACAGACATTTTGAGTTTAGAACTAATCGAGCATCAAAAAATTTGATACAGGCATACTTCATTTTATTGTGTTTTGCTTTACTGTACTTCACAGATATTGTGTTTTTTACAAATATATTTGGCAAAAAAAGTTGTAAAAATATTGAACGTTTGTGGCAACCTTGCATCATCAAGTCTATTCATGCTATTTTTCCAACAACATTATATTTTAATTAAGGTATATACATTGTATTTTTTATACATCATGCTATTGCACATGTATTTGGCTATAGTGTAGTGTAAATAAAACTTCTATAAGCAGTGAGAAACTGAACAAAAAAAGTAAGAAGTTTGGCTACCCTGAGGCTACCAGGCTGGAGAGACCACATGGAGAGAGCCTGAGACTATATGAAGAGAGTGAAATGCCTCCTGTTACTCCAGATCCAACCTCTTGTTCCTGTTTCAGCCACCAACTGACTGCAAACATGTGAGAAACACTGAGACAGAACCACCCAACTGAACTGTCTCCCAATTCCCAGAGCCCAGAAACTGTGAGAGATAGTAAATGACTACTGCTGGTTGAAGCCACGAAGTTCTGGGGTGATATTTTTAGGTGGGGATAGATAACTAGAAGAGGCACCAAGGAACTTGGATTTCTAGGCCTACAATGAAGAGGGCCAGGGGCTGGACAAGACGAAACCAAGCAGTTACTTCCATTGTGCTAGGCCTCCTTGTGGGCAGCCAGTCACCCATTTAGCTTCAGCTATTTAGCTTGCCTTTTTCTTTTGTAACTTGACTCCAGCTAGAAATTCTTTATGCAGAGTGAAACTGTCTTATGCTGCTTTTTATCCTGCATCTGCCTAATTTGATGTTGGCCACATAATTAATACTACCTGATCAGTAAGAGGTCTCAAGGAAGCCACACCATACAGTTTGAAAGCAGTGCCCCCAGAATCCTAGACTTGAGCAAAACTGACAAGGGGAAATCATGTCCCCAGCAGTCACATATGGAGTATTAATACCTAACATTTATAAAGCAATGGAGCACTTGTGTGCCAAACACCTCCAAAAACTTTCTGTGCATTTACACATTTGATCTTTACAACACCTCTATAAGGTAATTTCTGTTATTATCCCCATTTTACAGATGAGGAAACTGAGTCACAGAGAAGTGAGGTTACCTTACTTTCCCAGGGTCACCCTCAAGTAAGAGGCTAACATAGGAATAAGGCCTAAGTTGGTTCTAAAGTTTATTCTATTATCTATTACACTTTACTGCATCTGAATAGACTCCCAGCTCTAAAATGAAATTACTGATGGTTGTTTGTACGTGGGTAACATGGTAAAGGATAAAGAACAGTTTTGGAGTCTACATGTGCATAAGATCTTGTTCTCTTACTGTCTGTGTGACCTCAGACAGGTTCCTCTGAGCCTTCCTTTCCTTTTTGTTGTTTTAATTGAGGTAACATTGGTTTATAAGTTCCATGTGTACAACATTATATTTCTACTTTCGTATACACTACAGCATGCTCACCACCAAAAATTTAAGTTTTCATCCAGCACCATACAGTTGATCGCTTTTACCCATTTTGCACCTCCCCCTCCCACCCCTTCCCCTCTGGTAACTACTACTCTGTTCTCTGTATCTGCATGTTTGTTTTTGTTTGGTTTGTTTTTTTTTCATTTACTTTTGTTATTGTTGTTTGAACCTTCCTTTTTTTTTTAAGTCTATACAATGGAGATAATAATACCCACGTTTCAGGTTTAAATTTGATAAAGTCTGTTAAGAACCTTGCACATGATCTACACTGGTATGTATTATTGTTTAATCAACTAACTTTGGATGGCAAATTACCAGCTCATTACCAGCTAATAGGGTAAACCACAAGATGGAGTTGTAAACAAAAGTGAGGTATGACTAAAGCAGGCTGCAGTTGACTTAAGATCTGCCATGAGGATAATTTACTAGTGTAGAGTGGAGTCATATTAACAACATATGAGACTTTTTTTTTTTTTTTTTTTGTGGTACATGGGCCTCTCACTGTTGTGGCCTCTCCCGTTGCGGAGCACAGGCTCCGGACGCGCAGGCTCAGCGGCC
The DNA here is from genome assembly GCF_011762595.2 of Tursiops truncatus. Taxonomy (NCBI): domain Eukaryota; kingdom Metazoa; phylum Chordata; class Mammalia; order Artiodactyla; family Delphinidae; genus Tursiops; species Tursiops truncatus. Next base: position 103,181,100 of record NC_047055.1, on the reverse strand, counting down.
ATGGCTCACGGGCCTAGCCGCTCCGAGGCATGTGGGATCCTCCCGGACCGGGGCACAAACCCGTGTCCCCTGCATCGGCAGGCGGACTCTCAACCGCTGCGCCACCAGGGAAGCCCCACATATGAGACTTCTGAGAAGTCAGTTTGCCAAAATTTCAATGTGTAGAAAATTCTAACTATCTTAAGCCTGGGAGTTAGCATGAGATGGGAGAGTTGAATCTTCTTTCTCGGTCTCTGTTCCCAGTAGCTGTGACAGTTGGAGCTTCTTACCTCAATGGGTGTGGTTCTAGTATTTTATAAAAGCTTTTTTTTTTCTTTGAAACATGAACCTGAAGCATGGGGAAACGGTTTAAGTTGGAGCTCACCTAAGAAAGAGCAATCTAGTCCAATAGTGCAGGACAAACTAGTGCTGGTAGTGCTGGACTCACTATAGTAACAGGCAATACCATGATGATCTCCAAAGAGGAGATTTTTAAGAATCCTCAGGAATCTTTAACAGTAATATTTACTATAGTTGATTTTCATTGTATGGGCTTATGTTGTGGTGTTACCATATTCTCAACATGGTTCGTTTATTTACTTATTTTGCTCATTTAGGCCCTTACCTTTCTTGAAACAGCAAAGAAACTTCACTCATAAAGCACTTGGGCTATGTATCGAAAAGCACACTGGCATTCAAACTTCTACATGATAAAATACATTAATAAGGGAATCTGTTTCAAAATTTTTAGCTTATATATTTTTCTCACCTATAAATGTTTTAAAGGAAATTATCTTTTCCAAGTACTATAAATTTTCCAACTAATGGTGTAAATTTTATATGGAACAAATTGTTCTGGCCTTCCATTCAGACAGTGTACGGTTGACTATATCCCTGGCGACGCTAGTGTTTATTACTGCAAGCAATCTTATCTAAAAGGGAAGAGGAGGAATTCGTGTTTTCATCATTTAGTTTGTTTACGCCTGAGGTTTAGAACCATTCCAAAGCACTGTTTGTCAGATCTCTTTGAAGTGAACAAAATATTTTCAAATGCTACAGATTTTTTTTCTGTGGAGTGTACAAAAACAAGCAGATTCCCTTATATACTCAACGTTGACATATTTGGTGCTTAATCTTGTTACATTGTCAGGCAAGCCAGGGACCAGGTAATAAGGGCTTAATATACTTGAGACATCAGTGTTCATTCTGTAGCTTATTTTTCTGAGTTACACCATTATATAATGAAGTTTCTTTGGTTTTAAGCAACAAAAATAATCCCATTTTGCTGATGTTAGGCAGAGTTTATGTGGAAAACTATCAGGGGCTAGGTTTTCAAATGGGCCAGAACCAAGGCTGTCTTTAAGGCCCCAAATGGAAATCAGCAGTTGGGACAGTCAGAACATCCTTGCCCACATCTCCCACACCAGGGAGGAATGAAATTACAACCACTGTTGATCTTTATTTCTCTGCCCAAGATTTACACTGGTTTGGATTGGGTCATGTGCCCACACCCCTTAGTTGGGGGAGGACAGAGCCATTGTTCACAGCCCATGAGACTGCATTCAATAAAGAAGTAATTCCTCAAAAAACTGTTGGGTGCTTTTAGGGAGAGGAAATTGATGCTGGCCTACCAAATCCAACACATTTCTGGTCCAACCGTAATTTTTTTTGGCAGAAGAACTCTTATTAAATCGTAATTTACTTAATTCCTCCTCCTCTCCCCTGTGTCAATGTCATAACCGGCTAAAAGTTTCCTTCTGTTCTCTGTTAGTTAGTTTAACTCTTACTTGATGTAAATCCCCACACTTGGAGAAAATAAAATGAAAGAAAGTAGACCTGGGAGGTGGAGAGCCTCTCTCAGGCACTGAGGTTCCATGGGGATTGGGGGCGGGGGGCAGTTACCGCAGGGTCACCTGGAGCTGAGGGAAACGCCCCATGTTGCCAAGATGTCTTCTGGGACTTGGAGAGGGACATCCGGGGAAACTCTAGACACCAGGGAAATTGCAGCACTGCAGCTAGCAGTCCCTGTCCAAGGGGAGGAAAGATTCCCCACCCCTGACTGCCTTCAGCTGCTGCCTGCCCTCAGGGCTCTGAAAAGGTTTGGGAAGAGATGTCCACTGGGGTGCCTGGCAGCTGCCACTGTTCAGAAGGGGAGGAGATTGTCCACCACGAAGAAGGGGAAGGAGTCCTTGCTCTGCAACCCCATCAAACCTCTCCACATTCTAAGTAGGGAAGGATTCCTGAGATGGGTGCTCCCAACATAGCATGGAGGCAGGGTGCAGTTCTGCATGAAAATCTCTGAGGTTTCTCACTTTCCTTTTATGATGTTCCAATGATAAAGTTCGTTTTGGCCTCATTATTGGAGGAATTTAATAGAGAAATTATATTTTCCAGGCCTCCTCATTAATTAAAACCATAGGATGTCTTGTAAATAAGTTCATTTATATCACTTTTTAAAATTAGATTCCACAGTCAACTTATTTACAGAACAGAAACAGACTCACAGATTTCAAAAACAAACGTATGGTTACCAAAGGGGAAATATGGTGGGGGGTAAATTAGGAGCTTGGGATTAACATACACTCGCTAGTCTATATAAAATAGATAAGCAACAGGGACCTACTACTATATAGCACAGGGAACTCTACTCAATATTCTCTGATAACCTAAATGGGAAAAGAATCTGAGAAAGAATGAATATTTAAAAAAAAAAAAAAGCATACGATGTGTTCCTAATACATTAGTGAAAACTAAACAGAACAAAACATCAGAGAAAGGTGGTCGTTCATTCTTACGGTACCCTTTGATGTTATAAAAGTTAAGAAAACAAGTTAGGAAGTATAGTGGAGGAGAAGAAATTATCTTGGTTTGATAGATAAAACAGTTCCCTGGAGAAAGAATTATTTGAAATGGCTTTGAAAAGTAGACAGAATTTTAACTATCAGATGGAACTTTGAGAAGACAGACACAACGTGAGAAGAGACTCAGAAACTAGGAGAGTTCTTTAGAAAAGTGTTAGACCTTTTAAAATATTTAAATGAACTCAACTGCAACAAATGGCACGTGGCCAGAAATGTTTGTTGATTTGTGTTTTGACTTGTTTAGGTTTTTTTTTTTTATATACCAGAAAACTGCACATATTTAACGTACACAGTTTGGTGACTTTTGACATATGCATATACATGTGAAACCATCACCAACATCAAGGTAATAGTAGACATATCCATCACCTCCAAAAGGTTCCTTGTGTCCCTTTGGGTTTTTTGGTTTGTTTGTTTTTGTGGTAAGAACATTTAATATAAGATCTATCCTCAACACATGTCTAAGTGCACAGTATAGTATTACTGACTATAGGCACTATGCAGTAGAGCAGACCTCTAGAACTAATTCACCTTGTGTAACTGAAACTTTATACCAATTAAATAACAACTCCCTATTTCCTCCTCCCTGACAGCTCCTGGTAACCACTGTTCTACCCTGCTCTTATGAATTCGACTGTATTGGATACCTCATATAAGTGGAATCCTGCAGTATTTGCCCTTCCACGACTGGCTTATTTCATTTATAATAACGTCCTCCAGGTTTATCCACAATGTCACAAATGGCAGGATTTCCTTCTTTTTTAAAACTGAGTAATATTCCATTGTATGTATTTCTTTTTCCATTCATCTGTCGATGGACAGTAGCCTGGCTAGCTCAGTAGACAGAGCATGAGACTCTTGACTTGTTTTTTTATAAGTGGGTTTAGATATCCCAAAGATGAGGCCAAGTTTTTTCTGATGATCTGAATTGGTGACTTGTACATTTCCATGGTAAGAGAAGAGACCTTAAAGCCTTGCCATTCCTTAAGTGTCTATAAACTACTGAAAGTCCTCTAATTTATATTTTAATTAGTTAACTGAAATGAATACCTCTGGAATAATGTGGGGAGCAGTGCAGGGTGCCTCCAGGAAAGAGAGAACTTTCACTTAACCTTTTGCATATCTGTATTTTGAAGGAAAGAGGTATTAACCAATGAAAGGCCTCTCATAGGATTTTGCCTCCTCAGATTTGGGCAAATAATCTAGCCTTGATAATACTGATGTCTGGCATATACATGCTAAGTAAGTGTTTGTTAAGTAAATACATGTCCTCTATTAAGAAGGAACTGATGATGGTAAAAATGCCATGAACACAACCTGGTCAAAATTATTCAATCTAAATGGCCTAGCACTAAGGTTTGTGTCTTTCACAGATTTGCCAGTTCAGTTAACAAAGGGCATTTACTGGTGAAACAAAAATGGGTGTGAGAAAATTAAATATTTTCAAACAAATAGTCAAACTTTTTAATATACTTTTTCAGAATTATTCAACTTTCTGCTCTATTTTGCCTTTGGCTAGAGTAAAATCATTGATACAAATTGGAGGTGCATGGCACAGGGAAGAATAAGGAAAGTGTAAGGGAAAATGATTTATTTCTATTTATTTCTTGAACTAGGTTCAAGTTTCCTAGTACTGTCTAATTTGTATCTTTACCTTTCTTTGATATCCACATTTTTTTTTTTTTTTTTTTTTTTTTGCGGTATGCAGGCCTCTCACTGTTGTGGCCTCTCCCGTTGCGGAGCACAGGCTCCGGACGCGCAGGCTCAGCGGCCGTGGCTCACAGGCCCAGCCGCTCCACGGCATGTGGGATTCTCCCAGACCGGGGCACGAACCCACGTCCCCTGCATCGGCAGGCGGACTCTCAACCACTGCGCCAACAGGGAAGCCCGATGTCCACATCTTGATGGAATTAAAGAGTAAGGTTTTTCATAATTTAACTTGCCATCAGCATACATTGAAATCAGAGCAGAAAAACAAATACACAGTGGCATCAGAGGAGGAAGCCTTGTGCATAACTCAGAGGAACTCAAGCAAAGAGAATGTAATTGCATGCTGAAATCAAAATGCTTATTGATCTGCACATCCTTACCTACATACAAAGAGAAGAAAAATGTTTTGAGAACAAAGGACACCCAGTCCACCCAGTTATAACTTCCTGGCATTTTGTTGGCATGTGTATGAGATGGTGACTGAGGGAAAGGCCCCACCTACATGGTTTTCTGTGTACCTTGTGTGCATCTTTGGAGACTGGCTTTTCTTCAAGTCATTATTCAGCATAACTTCAGATATCTTAGGCTGAAAATTCATGGTCCTGGTTTTCAGCTTTCTTCTTACGAGAAAGTCAGCCTTTTAGTATTCATTAAAGTTTATTGATATAAAATAACATAAAGAAGTAGGCCTCCATTTATGCACACAGAATTTAAACTTGGTATACAATAGATCATGCTTCAATTTATATTTCCTAGAACACTCTGTTAACTTGCCTATAACAATTTTTGGTGCATCTTATCTAGAATAAAATTTTCTAGACTTTAGTTGCTCATTATGTATGTCTGGATATAGGGAGGAAAAGAAATAGCACCAGTAATTTGAATAGGGAAGATTAACATAAAGAATTAATAATGAATAAAAGGTAGTTAAACACTAAATGGGGTAAAAGAAGACTTGAACGGGTCTAGGGATAGCAAGTTTTAAAACGAATAATTACAGTATCTAGGGTGAGGAGAGTTGACAATGTAAGAACAGTAACTTAGCAGAGGGTCCTCCTAAGACTGAGGTTCAGACGTCTTCAAAGAGGGCAGGAGCAGGCATCCTCCACCGCCAGAGAAACTTGCCAGAGGGCACAGATCACAGCTGGTGGGCCACTGAGTGGGGAGGGTGTGGCTGGAGAGTGAAGCTGACTGGAGCTGATCCACGAGAGTCACTAGGCTCCCATGCCGAATAATAAGAAAGGAGGACCAGAGCTGGAAGGAAAGTGTCTTCCTGCTGCTATTGCGTGGCAGCGTCCCTGAAGTTTTTTCTATTGTTGAAATCAACATTGTGCCACTGGCAAAAGAGAAATGTTTATAGGGTGTGCCTGTGATATCACAGACCAAGGCAAAGAATTTGGGGTTAAGTGTCAAAAAGTGATTAACTGGCACGCTCACATATATGATTAATCTAATTTAGGTGTCCAAGGGTTGTTTTTAATATAATGGCTAATATAACATGTATATGTTTTCTGTCATCCTCACACTCACGAGTAGTAATTCTTAAAATCCTAGAAGCCCAGAAGATAACCCACGTGAGTAAAATAGAATATATATAAGATAATAAGTAGTAGTATGAATTGTGGTGAAGCAAAAAGAATATGCCTCACCTCCTCCAATTCATATAAGTATACATATCTGCAGTCTGCATACAGACCCCATAATACTGTGTTAATAATTGTAAAACTAAATAGTGAAACTGTCTACAAACCAGTGGATTTAGGTTCATTTTGGTATTTTGGGTATGGACAGTGAGAAATACCATTCTCTAATTATGGAACCACAGATTCAATCAGTCATCCAACTGATTAGAAGGATTTATCTATCATTCATCCACTGTTTAAGTGTTGTCCTGTATAAGATGCCCAAGTAAATAATTTCTAGTATTTAACCAGATATATGTATTGATGTGAGTGGTTTGGGGGCTAATTAAAAGTAATTATTTTATCTTGTAGCAGGAAGAAAGGAAGCCAAGGAAGCCAGTTTTCTTGTATTTTATATTCTACACATTATGCCTAATTTGAATTAGGATTCATTTTCCACATTGGCAATTCCCTTGTTTATAATTTAAAAAGCAATGATAATAGTAGCATTGGACTCATTACAATTGTGTCATGGAGGTAAGAAAGAAAGAACTACTTAAAGCATTGTAATTACATCAACATTATTAAAACCTCTACGTGTGTTTTTAAATGTCAGAATCCTAACATTAAATACCTTTCTGCACTGAAGCGTGAAATGGCTTCAAAGTCCTTAGCTGAACAAGGATTGTGACTAAATTAGTAAGGGTAAAGGCTGGTCCTGAGAGCATCAAAAAGATTTGGCTATAAAGGAGAGAAGCATGTCTTACAGAACCATATGTTTGGTATTTTCCAAGTGGACCATATTTCACGTGACTTTTTCTTTTCAGGTAAGGCGACTTGTTAAACATAGAATTAAATGTACTTTACATTTTATATCTTCATAAAAATTTTCATATAAACGTGTACAAACCTGCAACTCTCCTTGTCATACCTTGGGTCCCAATTTCTGGTCTGGAAAACGTGTCCACTGTAACTATACAATGGCAACATAGGAACCAGCAGATCCACTCACAGCCAAAACCCAAAAGTAGTCTTAGGTACCTGGATTTTAAAATAAGGTATATTAGATGTATTCTATAAAGTGTCACAAATGTACTTACTTCTATTTAGCTCCTGCAGCTAAGTTGGAGACAGTGTGGTGTGGTGGTAGAAACTCAGATGTGCTCATGATACAGGACTACTTTCAAATTCCAGCCATGCCTTATGCTAGTGATGGGGGCCTGGGAAAGATACCCAATCACTGAGCCTTGACTTAACTCATTTGGGAAGATAGTATAGATTTAACTTGTAGAGCTATTGTAAGGATTGAAAGATACACTCCTTGAAAAGCACTCAAGACAGAGTTTGGTACAATAAATAGTTCTTTTACTTGAAATACACTATGTTTTTTTTAATTAATTAGTTTATTGATTTATTTGGCTGTGTCGAGTCTTAGTTGCGGCATGCGGCATCTTCGTTGTGACATGCGGGATTATTTGTTGTGGTGCATGGGCTCTTCGTTGTGGCTCGTGGGCTTCTCTCTAGTTGTGGCACGCAGGCTCTAGAGCGTGTGGGCTCAGGAGTTGCAGCGCATGGGCTTAGTTGCCCTGTGGCATGTGGGATCTTAGTTCCCTGACCAGGGATCAAACCTGCGTCCCCTGCATTGGGAGGCAGATTCTTAACCACTGGACCACCAGGGAAGTCTCTACTCTATGGTTTTTTGTATCCATGAATTAAGAGTAAAACAATGTAATAATTTAGACTATTTTATGTAAATTTGACATTTTATATTATGAATTTATTTTCCCCCTTTCCCTGCTTATTTTGTCCCGCATCCTCTGCTATTTGCTACCTTCCTATTTCTGTTCTACTTATTTTTACATTTTGTTTTCTGTAGACCATCTTGCATCTTTCTCTAATCACTTAAAGCACTCTTAAAATATCTGCCGGAACTTTTGGTCTTCTGCTCTAAAATGGGGCATATGGTTTGATGAGATTTTCTGACTTCAAACGTTAGGTTCAGGGTTAGACGTCACCGATTACTCATACAGACAACAATAGAATAGAAAAGAGTTGAATTCAGCACTACTGATCAGTAAGACTTCCATAAAAAGAAATGAACAAGCCTGCCCAACTCTCTGGTATTGTTACTCTAAAACACTAAATGGTGGCTTCTTAAATCCATACACATAACTTAGTAACTGATGTGACAATGCCTGAGTTTACTATTCTAAAGAATTTGTAGATGACTTTATTGGTATATTTCTCTTCAGAGGAATATCTCACTCACTTTCACTTTAGTGGCCATGTTTCATCATACCTTATGTAAATGCAAGATGAAATTAAGTCAAAATGAAAAGAAATTTCAGTGCTACAGGGGACACCATCAACCAGATAGAAAAAGAGGGCAACAATAGAGTGAGATCACTGCAACCACTCGGACAGAATTTCTAAGTAGGCATTCAGGTTCTGTGGCTTCTATCAAAAGACCGTTTTCTACCTATTGTCAGGCCTTCTCGCTTGCCCCCCACCTGAATCATTCTACCGACCTCTTAAATCCAGATCTAAATTCTCTAACAAGATTAATCCAAAAGTTCTCTTGTTTTTCAGTAGAGACAAACTGTCATTTATTCACTGCACCTCTTAGTGATTAGTATTATTAGGAAGGAAGGAGGGAGGGAGGGAGGGAGGGAAGGGAGGAAGGAAGGAGGGAAGGAAGAAGGGAAGGGAGGAAAGAAAGAAAGAAGGAAGGAAGGAAGGAAATCTAACTTAGTAATTCTAAGGTGTCAACTTCTCTGTTGGTATTAGTAATTTAAAAGAATATTATAAGCCAAACTAATCTTTACAGATAGTATCAGCACCTCAGTGAAGTATACACTTGAACCCCAGAACTACCTTTCCTGTGCTGAATGTGGACTTTCATCCATCACCTGATGAGAGAACATTTGGAGCTTTCTCACGACAGTGCTGCTTGCCAACCAACACTTGCATTTCTAAAGTTTTGCCATCTTAGTGTGCCCATCAGAGTGTTTGTGAAATATTTAAATAGTTTCTTGCACTTTGCCCTTATTATTTTATAAGAATTTTAAAACAGGAAAATGGAAAAGAAGAAGGTGAGGGTCAGATTTAATACAACTGAGACAGAGATTGAAATCATCATGTGTACCAAGAAAAGACTCTCATTGGACTTACATGCGGATCGTAGTTCAACTGTTTAGGAAAGGAACGTTAATGAATGCACATTAATAACTGGACGTTAAAATAGGATTCCGTCGCAAGTTTCTGTTGAGGCACAAAGAAAACAAGATGCTGAATGAGGTTTAAAATCACCATGCAAGAACTGCAAAGTTGACGTGATTGTTAATCCTTCACCCACATCAAGCGTATAAAAGTACGGAAGTCGGAAAGGAGACAGAAATGTTTGGGAGCACCATCTGCGTGCTGAGGGCAAGGCAAAGGTGGAGTGGCGGAGGTACTTCCCATTTCAAGGCAAGTCAACAAAAGGACTTTAAGGGGACAACTTGGAGAGTTCGTCTGTGTCCACTGCAGTTTGGGGAATATCAGGGATTAGTGTCTGACTCTCACCTGGAAATCTAAAGGGCAACAGACAGGCTAGGTAGAACACGGAATGGCAGAGTACAGAACAGGTGGCCGGGTTGGGCAGCCTACACGCTCAAAGTTTGCCAAAGCAGAAACTCTTTCCCTTGTAAAGGGGGAGGGGCAAGACAGCGCGCGAGAGAGTGCGAGAGCGGGAGCGCACACGGCTGCTTCCACAGGTTTAGCTTATATCCTGCCCAAAAGAGTTGCCTAGCGGAGCGAAAAGGCTTAGTAGAAGGACCTGGAGAGAAGCAAAGAGATCTGGGGACTGGGAAACGAGAAGCAAGACTAGAAGGAATATAGAAGTAGTTACAGGAGAGAGATCCCAAGAGATCTGGGATGAGAGAAAGGTGGAGGAAGTTCTCCAAGTAATCTATGCAAGTGCCCACGACGTAAGAGGAGTTACCTCTAAACATCTGCCCTGGCCAGAGAAAGGTACAGAGTGCGGGGCATCATCCAGGTGAGAACTCTTCTCCCTTTACCTCTTCCTCCTTGATGTCTTCCAACCCCATGGGCATCTGCAAATGTAGCTAGCAAGATGAGGAAGGAGGACTAGACCTACGAGGTGGGGGGATGATAGAAGCCCCTGCTATCCCACTGCAGGCACTTAACTTGCGAAAGCCTTAGTCTGGGAAAAATGAGCTATTAACTTGCAGTGGTTCTGAATCAGTAATCAATGAACATCCCCTCTGTTGGAGGAGCCAGTGGATAGAAATTAGAGGTGCAATGAATTTGGGAAAAAATAGTTATAGTTATTTTTATTAAACTCTAACTGAAATTTAGCTTCTCCTTTAATTATGAATGCACATAACACAACACAGTAGTATTGGCAGTGTCTGTGCAGGAAAGAGTTGACATAGCAAGCTTAAGAGCGCTATCCTTAGAAAGGCCTGCATACAACACCGACCCTTGGCTAAATCTGGGAAGTACCATTTCAAGAGTATTTCTACCCTTCCCTAAGTGATAAAGGTGGTTGACTGTGCCTAGGTTGTTTGCGCAAACAATGTGGCTTATGCTGAGTTCCTGATTTCCTGCTGGGAATCTGAAATTTTGGTACATGCTAGGTAGAGGGTGTTCATGTGACCAGCCCCTAACAAAAACTCCAGCGATGTCTGGAATGGGCTTCCCTGGGAAAAACGTTACACACATGTTGCTAATTTTTGTTGGAGTGGGGTGGGGATGAGGCGGTCGGGAAGGGGGAAGTGTGCACCCTGAATGACCCCTCATGGGAGAGAGAGATTATAATGAAGCTTTACGGATTCCACCCGACTCTGCTTGTGTCTTTTCCCCCCTTTTGATTCAACTGTGTGTCTTCACTACATCGCTATAGATCATCTTAGCTGTAATGAAAACTACATGCAAGTGCTGTGAGATCATCTAGCGAATATTTGAATGTGGGGTGGTCTTGGCGCCCTCCAACACAATGGTGGAATTTGCTAGAATGACTCCAACTCACTGAAATTTAGCTACAGTGTTATTTGGGGAGAAAGAAAGAAAGAGAGGGAGGCAAGGAATGCCGAAAGCCCGCTAGCTGGGTGGCTATAGTGAGGTACCCATAGCATGAAGCAGCATCTGAGTGGCTGTTCGTGGTCAGAAGTAAAAGCTTCCTATGGAATGTCAACATGATAGATCCATCCCTAGAGTTTGCTCACTGCATCCCCCAGGCTGCTTTTGGTCATGCACGCTAAAGTGAGGGGAAAAAATAGCTGCAGCCCAGGTGATGACTTGTTTTTCTCCGTCCCTCCTCTGGGCAGGGGGAGAAAGGGCCCAAGCATAGAAGTGAGTTTATAGTTGCTCTCTCCTCTAAGTGGGAGGGGGGAAAAAAAGGCTAAATCTGTTCTGAGGGATGGAGCAAGGCTTTAGGTAAACCAGAGGAAGAACCACTCTAGCCCTTTCTTCAGCCTATAGCTGCTACTGCAGCTCCCCCTCCCCCTTCCCCCTTCCCAGAGAACCCAGCTGAACCAGCACTCCAGCTGGGTTCTCTGGGCAGCTGTGATGTGAAGGGTGTAAATGGTGAATTTACTGCTAGGGCTTTAAGTAAACTTGTCAAGAGAAAGAAAAGGAATTTTAAATCACAGCTTTGTGTTTTGTGGCTATTGCATCTGGATGTATGGTAAAAACTAATATAAAATGGTATATGCTTTTAATTTCATAAATGCTAGAGGGGTCATCCCAACCAGGGAAAACAGCAAAGGAAAAAAAAAGTGTTAATGGAACACAGCTCCCTTGCTTTCTGCCACAGGTTGGCAGATCGGAATTGAAACTCTTAGTATTGGAAAGAAGTCTCTGTAACTGATGATTTTTTGCTATGATTTTACGTATTGGAGCCTTTGGGAAAAGGGAACCAGTGTCCAGATGAAGATACATACTTAGAATTTTAGACAGCAGTGTTTATTTTGCTAATGAGCACTTGTAAAATCATTCCTGACCCCTTAGGGTATGATGATTTTCTGCGCTGATGTGTTTATTTTTGCTTGAGTCAATTTGGACTCTAAGTCTGACAGGGTGAAAAGTGCTTGGGAAAACCTGACTTGTCACTTGGACTTGGCACACAGGTGTCTGGCCCTACAGTGTCTCAGCTTTGCTGCTGCTGAGGAAAAGCTGCTGGTATTTTTGATATGCTGAATTCACAGATCCTAATTGCCTGAACCCGATTTCAGCTAAAACCTAATACTGTCTGCTATGGGCTGTTTCACTGTCAGCACTGAGCTGTGTTCAGCTGAAAGCAGGCACAGGCTCAGTGAAAGGAACTCAGACTCTGGCGCTGCCGGACATTTATTTAGGACACCCCTCTGTGGGGCCCTAGCTCTGAAAACATCTGACTGCTGGCTGGACCAGCTGGATCACTTGCAGGTGCCCTAGGGTGGGGGTTGTTCTCCAGTGGAGCCATTTGAGATAGAGTTGCAGATGGGCTCTGTAGTCCCGATGCAGAGCGTGATTGCAGTCCTCACTTGTGACTCCTGCTGAAAGGTGAAGTTGTGGGAGGGTGGTCCCGGGGACCCCTCTGCCCGGCTGGCAGATCAGACTCTGGAAACCCAGTGTGGGGTGGGTGGTAAGGGGAGATGCCTGAGTGCTGTTGTGTTCTGCTTTCCCAGATTAGCTGCCATTTGCAACAGTGGACTGACAGCCTGACTCTATTTCCCTCACCTTTCTCCTGCTGCACAGGCCTTAGGAAGGCCCTTGGATCATTCAGTGCAGCAGTCTTCAGAGAGGGTTTCATCTTTTCTAGGCTGCTCATCAGATAAATGATCAGGACAGGAGGCATGGGGGAAGGAGGGATTATCTAATCCATTTTTTTCAAATGTCGAAAAATCAGACTTTTGTTATCAAGCAAGGGCTCATGTGCCCATGGCACAGAAAGCCAAACTCTGACAGCGGGTGTTTACAGCAAAGTAAGGGTTTATTTGTAGGGTGCCAAGCAAGGGAGTGGAAGACAAGCCTCAGATCCACTCCAGCTTGGTCTTTGAATTAGGCATGTTTTCAAGGGGAAGAACAAAGAGGCTGGGATTAATCATCGTCTTGTGACATTTCTGAATCGGGGTTTCGGGAGCCAGGTGGTCCATGGCTTGGGGGTCTGTGAGCTCACCTTGCCCTGGAGAAACAAACTGAATTTGTACATTATTATATCTATAATAGCAGTTTTAGTACATTAATGGTGTTATTGACAACAGCACTTTTAGTCATCTGACTGTGGTTGATTAGTGTTCAGTTCGCACAGGATTGAGGTCAGAGGAGACAAGGAGGGGAATAAATTTTTGGATAGAGAGATTAATCATAAACTTGGTAAGGAAAACTGGGTTTTAGGGGGGCTCAGTTTCAATTTCACCCTGACCAGTTCCTGAATATGACGTGTCTTTTTGGTTCAGTTCTAAAAACGTTATTCTGTTAAAAAGCTTGTGTCCCTCTTGCAGATAAAAGTTCTGGGCCAAAAAGAAATGATTAGGAAAAATTGTAAAGTTAGGATTAGTGAATAGGACTCACAGATTTTGTAACAACAGAGAAAACAACCAGAACACCCTTGGCTCCTGGGTAGGCACGGGGCGGGGTTGGGGCATTCATGATCTTTGTTTTTCAACACTGCTTCTGGAAGCTTTAGGCTCTTGCTATAGAAGAATGTTCCTTCATTCTGCCTTGCAAGCTGCTGTGGGGGCGTGTCGGATTCAGATGGACAGCCAAGCCCAGATCGCTCATAACTGCCTGTGAGACAGCGGGGGCTGGCCAGCTCCTGCGGTCCCTGCTCACCACCTCCAAATGTAGTTCACCCTTGGCAGGTGACGAACCAGTGTCGCTGGCAGAACTGTTTGGAATAGACTGCCTCAGGCAGTCTGCCTGAAAGCAAGGACTGAACTGAATGACTCGGACCAGACTGAGAACCCGAGGACAGGAGGAACCATGGTGGGAAGCCACATTGGGGGCCCTGTGAGCCTATGCCGCCTGCCCAATGTGTGTCCTGCGTGGAGTGCCCGAACATCGGAAACTCTTTGTTCCAGTGCACCCTCGGGGATTGTACTTCTTGGATGTGTGCCCTGACTATTCTGACACTGCCTCAGCCCTGCAAGGCTTCGGGTCAGTCTCGTCTTACTGGCCAGAGCTCTGCAGGGCCCTGAATTGATACCTCCGGCCAGGTTAAAAAAAAAGAAAAAAAAAAAAAGGCTCATACAGGAAGTTATGGAGGAAGGCACTTGGCTTTCTAAGATAGACCTTTGTGGCTAATGGGATATGTTTTAACTGGCTTTGTGAAGGACCCGTACAGGGCACCATTGAAATCAATTCTGCAGGCTGGCCTCACCCTGATATTCTCCTGACCATAATTCTGTCAAGACTCCTTGCCTAAGGGCCAAGGGAGTGGATTGCGAAGAGGAGTTCACATACCAAGAGTGAGACTGCTATCCTTAGAATGGCCTGCTTGCAAGGTTGACCCTTGGCTGACATCTAGGAACTTCGATTTGGGGAATGTTCCCGCCCTTCCCTAACTAACTCGTAAGAGTGGCTCACTGGGCCTAGAGTGTTTGTGCAAACAAGGGGATTTATGCTGAGACCCTGTTCCCTTTCTGTGTGTTTGGAATTTTGGTACATACTAGGTAAAAGGTGCCCATGTGACCAGCCCTCAATAGAAACCCTAAATTCTGAGTCTCAAAGGGCTTCCCTGGGCAGAAATATCACACCCATGTTGTTGAATTTTTATTGCTGAGGAATAACGTGCTTGTGATCCCCCATGGGAGGGGGAGAGCAAAAGGAACCCTGCACATGGATTCCTCCAGACTCTGCCTGTGTCTTTTCCCCTATGATCTGGCTGTATATCCTTACCATATCTCTGTAATGAGTCTTAGCCCTGAAGACAACTATAGGCTGAGGCCCACGAGACCTAGCAAATCCCTGAGTGGGGTGTTGATCTTGGGGTCCCCCAACACAATCACTAATGGAAATCTCAAATATTTTCTTATCACATTATGGACGTAGATTATTTTGAAGTTTCAATTCTATTGCTCACTGGCTTGAAATTTAGATATTAGACCTGCCACCAGATAGGTTTTTGTGTTGATAAAGATGTATATTATTATACCACATTTCAAAATATTTTTAAAACTTAACATTTTTTTAATTGAAGTATCATTGATTTATCAAATGGATGGACAACAAGGTCCTACTGTATAGCACAGGGAGCTATATTTAACGTCCTGAGATAAACCATAATGGAATATTAAAAAAGAATGTAAATATATGTATAACTGAGTCACTGCTGTACAGCAGAAAGTTTAACTATTTTTTTTTATAAATTTATTTTTGGTTGCGTTGGGTCTTCGTTGCTGCGCGTGGGCTTTCTCTAGTTGCGGAGAGCGGGGACTACTCTTCGTTGCGGTGCGTGGGCTTCTCATTGTGGTGGCTTCTCTTGTTGTGGAGCACGGGCTCTAGGCGCACAGGCTTCAGTAGTTGTGGCACGTGGGCTCAGTAGTTGTGGTGCACGGGCTTAGTTGCTCCACAGCATGTGGGTTCTTCACGGAGCAGGGATCGAACCCGTGTCCCCTGCCTTGGCAGGCAGATTCTTAACCACTGCGCCATCAGCGAAGTCCAAGTTTAACATTTTTAGTACTATGACATAATTTATTTTCTTTGTAATCCTAAGTATTTTATTTGCTGCATTATTCTGAGAGACTGATTCTGAGATGTCCATAGAATTCATCAGACTGCCAAAGGGGTTTGCACAAAAGAAATTTCAAGACTCCTTGCAATGGGTTATTACCCTAGATTACCTAGATGTATTAATCACTGATGGGCAATTTATTACCTATCAGTGAATAAACATTAGGTGCCCTAAATTTTATCTGGGGACAAGGAAGAACTAGTTCTACTGATTGCATTTAAAGGGGCAGCAGGGGCCAACAATAAAGTCACTATATTTCATACCGTGCTCATTCGATGTGACAGTTACATATATAATGTATCTAAAAGGTGAGATATAATTGGGGGTTTATAACGATGTTGATTTTTCTGGAACTATAGTGCCTCCTTATAGAATGTAAGTTTCTTGTTGAACTTTACTTGCTGTGTACAGAAAAATCCCACACCAAAACTCTGAAAAATCTCCTACTTCACTTTCAGGTGCTTCTCTGATCACAGATTTCCACTTGACTTGGTACAAAGACAGTCTTGCACACAGCCAATGGGAGTGGAGAAGATAGAGCCAAGTCAACCTACAAAGACAATTTTTGTTTATGTTGCCTAGGTTTTTAATATTTTTTGAAGCCCTACTTAAACCCTGATGAACCTTTTCGCAATCAAATTAGTGGTTAACACCTTAACATTATAAGTTAAAGTTACAAATTTGATTTTGGCAGGTTCAATGGACAGAGTGGCTAAACTTGTGAAAGTAGCATATGAGTGTAGTCCCCCTGCTCGTTCCTTAAAGATGTACAGAGATGTGTTACCTGTTGGCAAAAGTTTTCCTTTGCAATGAGACAGTATGGAACAGAGGATTTTCTAATTGTTTGTAACTAAAGTTTTTCTTTAATTGAATACAAAAATACTATGCATGTAAAAATAATAAAGTTTATTTTACTCTGTTTTACACTCTTCTGCCCACAGCTCCTCATTTGTGCTTCATGGTGAACTGCTTGTGTGTGGCCCCCGTGCCTTCATTACTTCGCACAGAGCATCTCTAGCATCATATCATCCATTGTGACTGGGCCGATGATGGGCCTGAAGAACAGTTCGGCCAGGACATTGGCATTGATGAATCTCAGCAGGAAAAGGGTGCTGTTCAGTTCGGCAAATCTGGCCTGGTGCCCCCTGTGTGTCACCCTGACGTGTTCACGGAGTATCCGCTGGGTTCCCCACTGAAGTCCCTGGATGTACTTCACGCACTGCAGACCTGGTAGGTCTGGAGGAGAAAAAGGGAGAAAAACCTCTTTGTTAGAATCAGCTCACTCTGAGCCCTTTGCTAGCTTTTTAAACAGATCCAATTTCTGCCCCCTTCCCCAATTAAAAAAACGCTCAAGCTTCCTGGTTAAAAGTTCTTTTCAACAGCAAGGATAAAGTGCCAAACCACTTCTAAGGTTTCAGGAGCAACGCTTCCAAGAAGGAAATATCATGTAATTATTCTTATTTAATATTCACTATGTTTGTATGCTCACATTTAAAAACTGCTGGCCCTGAGCCAACAAATGCACACTTAATTCAGTATGACAGTAGAATATAGTTTAATGAATCATTGCTCCAGTTCACTATCTATGCACGTACAAAGAAATTAAAATTATTTCAAGAAGTGTGCACCTTTTACCTATGGCAAACAGGCCTTAGTATAAAGGCAAGAGGCTTTGCTAGGTAATATTCTACCATCCTCCCTTGAATTTCCCACCACTGTAATGATTACCGCCCATGGTGGTAAACTTCACAGCCACCAACTGTGGCTGACAGTCTCATTTAAATTATTTGCCTGCAGGCTGATTTTAGTCTACAGTCCCATAATAATTTAAGAGATAACTCTGGCCACTTAGCTCATTGTACCATGATTTCTGTACTGGGGAGGTTTTTAAAAAAGTGATTCAAATGAGCATTCCAAAGGGTTCTTTAAAAAAAAATAAAGCAGTCTTTGAAAGCATTGTCTTATAGCCATCAGAGGGTTAAAAAGTAAACATGGTGGCTTCCCTGGTGGCGCCGTGGTTGAGAGTCCGCCTGCCGATGCAGGGGACGCGGGTTCGTGCCCCGGTTCGGGAAGATCCCACGTGCCGCAGAGCAGCTGGGCCCGTGAGCTGTGGCCGCTGGGCCTGCACGTCCGGAGCCTGTGCTCTGCGGCGGGAGGGGCCACAGCAGTGAGAGGCCCACAAAAAAAAAAAAAAAAAGTAAACATGAAAACATCGATTGCAACATGGTACAAAAGTTACTTTTCAAATAAAGATTGCATGACCTTCTTGCAGTACAGTGTGATATCCAAGTAAAACTGAATGAAATGCAATGCAGGAAAGATTAAATGCCTCTAAGTTTTATAAAGAACGTGATAAGAGGAGGCTGCTTGTAAAAGTCCTTTGATCCTCCATGATAGTAATATTACTGTAAAATTCTTTAACTTGTAATTAAGAAATTACCAATTTACCATTAGGTGTAAATGATATTGATTATTGTAATCATTTTCCTTCCCTTTTTCTACAAAATCCAACAGAAAAGTATTTTAAAAGCATCATGCTAATAGTCACAGAGTAACAGAACCAGCCAGTGTTCTTTCAAAAAAAATAATAGCAATAGGCGAGTCATTTCTAGTACAGGCAAATATCAAATCTGATAAATGAGAACAAAAATACAGCAACATCTCTAATCCATATTCCAATTCTGATTACCCCAGTCCACGGATTACCATCCCCTACTACCTACAGCTCATTATCCAGGCTTGAGACCCAATTTTATTGCACTTGGATTCCATTCATGAGGGTAAGAAGAGGCTTGTGTGAAACCACCAGAAATCTGAAGCTCCCCCAGGTCTAAATTCATGGCTTATTAAAACTTCATCTCGTGAACTCCACTTTTCTCTGCTTTCATACCACACTGCTCTTTTCCCATCATCCCCTAAAAGTGTCCCCCCCACCAGAAAAAGACTTGCCTTCAAAGTAAAATCAAGAAAGAGAAAAGGCAGATAGATGGACTCCATGGGAGGCGGGAGGGAAATGTTTAAACTTAAAGATCAGGGGATACAAAATGATAAACAGCAAAGAAAGGCCACACACTTAGCAGGCATTACTTTTTCCCAGATGCAGGTATATTTATGTTTAAAGCACACCCAGCTTAGCTGGTTAAACTTATTTGAGAGAGGATTCAGAAAAGCAGAGCAAGAATAAGAGATGCAAAACAGGGTGGAGGGAAAGAGGGGAACTAGTGGAATGTAAACTTTTGAAAGCTGAGCCCTTGTCTTACCTTTTTATTCCAACAGAACAAAGCACATGGTAGGTGTCTAATAACACAGCTGAAGGAGCGAGAAAACACTGTCTTCCCAATGAACCACCTGAGGCACTTATTATGGATGCAGATTTGCTGACCCTCCACCAGAGCTACCGAATCAGAACTTGTAGAGGAGGGGCCCGGAAAGACTTTGAAGGACCGCCTTCCCTGCCAACACCACCAAGTGCACAGGTAGGTTTAGAAAACAATGATACAAGCAAAAAGTAACCTATCATGATCACTGGGATGAGCTGAGGTCTCTTAAGTCCTGAAATGTGAGGTCTGAATGAATTATTATCCCACTAAATCCTGCTCTATACCCCTTCAAAAGTGCTAGGCAGGAGGCAAGGACATGACCCCGAGACTCCTGGTGTCAGGAAAAAAGGATGTGGAGGGAGCATGATAAATACTCTCCCAACTCAAGCTGTCTGGAAACTTCCTGCCCACTTGTGACCCTTCTGGAAGGATGCTGGTTGAAGATGACTCTAGTAGTAGGACATACTCGAGACAAGGCGCTGGGCTGTCCAGGGAGATTTTCTCCAATGAGTCGGTTGCACTGTGTGGGGCAGAGTGTCCACCACCCAACAGACAACCTGAAAGTGTGGTGCAGCAGACATCCCCTTGGGCCCAGGAGACTGGAGACCCATGCTCCACAACTCACTGGCCATTTATTTTGGAGTAAGGTCACTTGGGACTAGACTACCTAACCTGCCAATGGGATGAGGAAAGGGTGAAGGGCAGAGGGGGTTGATTAGGAGGTCTCTAAGGTGTCTAAAGGCTCTAAAATGCAGTGCTCCTGCATGCAGTCTCTAACATGTCTTTCTCCTACCCCTTTGCTAACCTGATACTTACAGACACTTAGATGATGAGACAGTCCAGCTGCTTAGGACCATTAAAATGACCATTCAGAGACAGACACATGAAACACTAAGTCCAGTGTCCTGACAGTGTCCCCAGGGGATGGTGTCTCTGTGGGTTCTTAACAAATATTTCCTCTCTTGCCAGCCTAAATAGACTTCCTCCAACCAAAAGGTTCTAGTAAATTTCAGAGCTGGGTTTCAGAAAGAGACGTTGCAAAATTTGCAGTGAACACAGACTTTTTTTTTTAAAGCTATACTGCTGGATTTAAAAGATTTGAGAAGGAATAGCCATGTCCCTGAAAGCACAAACTTTTCCGTAGTAACAGAAAGGTGTAGAGAGATTAAGTACAAACCTCAACAACAAAAAAAAAACCCTCCTCTCGGCTGAGTTTCTGGCAGCACCCCACCCACGAGGAATGGTTTCTGGAGCTCCCCCAACTCTGCTGAGTTTGTCATGATTCCTGACTTGTGCCCCCCAAACTCCCCTAACAATGAAAACTCTTCAAGTGTCTGTGCCAGGGGTGGGTACTGCCCAGTGCTTGTAGGAGAAGAGAAAAGCCGGAGCAGAGAAAAGCCAGAGCCGAGGCCGGCGCCCTTACCCGGGTTAAAGAGCACGGTCCCCTTGAGGTAGGCGTACTCCTTGGTACTGATGTCCAGGCTCCAGCACTTGGCGAGGAAGCCCTTGATGGCTTGGACCTCGGCGGCCAACGGCAAATGCTCGGCCTCCGGCGGCAGTACCAAATGTGGCTGCGGCTCGTCGCCCTCGGTCTCCCGCCGCCTGGTGGTGAGGATCTTCTGCAGCAGGCTGGGCTCCGAGGTCTCCACCGTCTCAAAGTTCAAGCGGTCCTGGGCCAGCTCCAGCAGGAGTAGCGGCGCCCAGCAGCTGCGCACCAGCACCAGCTGCTGGTCCAGGGGCAGCACCTGGAAGCAGGGCAGGTACTTGACGAAGCGCAGCGTCTTCAACAGGCCTGCCGAGGCTGCCTCGCAGACCACCTGTGGGCTCTTGAGGGCCACCCGCCGCTGCGCGCCGCACGAGGGGTCCCACCAGGGGCCCCCCGGCTGTGCCTCTGGAGCCACGTGCGTTTGCTTTGCGCTCGTGGGCACGTTGCAGAGGATGCCGCCCTGCCGCGGGTGGTCTTCACCGCAAAAGCAGCAGCGGTACGGGAGCGCCAAGGCCCGCCCGCGCGGCAGCTCCTCTCTGCCCCCCAGCCTCTGCGCGCAGTAGGAGCGGTCCCACCACGCGCCCCCCGGCCGCGCCTCAGGAGCTTCCGGAGCCACGTGCGTTTGCTTTGCGCTGGTGAGCAAGCTGTACAGGATGCTGCCCTGCCGCGGGTGGTCTTCACCGCAAAAGCAGCAGCGGTACAGGAGCACCGTGGCCCGCCCACCCGGCAGTCCCTCTCTGCCCACTGGGGGCTCCGAACCACAGGAGCAGCCCCAGCACGCGCCCCCCAGCCGGGCCTCGGGCGCCTCCGCAGTCTCCTGCGTTTGCTTCGCGCTCGTGAGCATGTTGTAGAGGATGCTGCCCTGCCGCGGGTGGTCTTCACCGCAAAAGCAGCAGCGGTACAGGAGCGCCACTGCCCGTTCACCTGGCAGCCCCTCTCTGCCCACCGGGGGCTCCGAGCCACAGGAGCAGCCCCAGCACGCGCCCCCCGGCCGTGCCTCGGGCGCCTCCGGAGTCGCGTGCGTTTGCTTCGCGCTCATGAGCATGTTGTAGAGGATGCTGCCCTGCCACTGGTGGTCCTCGCCCGCCATGGCTCGCGGTGCCCGTAGCCCGGCTCTGTCCAGTGGCTGCCGCCTGCAATCTATTTATACCGAACGCACACGCACGCGCGTCGGCCGTCTCCGCCTGGGCAAAGGCGCGGAGGCGGGCGCGGCGCTCGGGTGTGTTAGCCCGTGACTTCGGCGGTTCAAAAGGGGCAGATGCTCCTTAACAGCTGAAAACGGAGGAGGAGCAGAGCCGTGGGAGCTGCCGGAAACTTCCCTCCGTCTTCTCATTACGCCCTTCCCTGCGTCTGGAAGACAGAGCTCGGCGCAGGGAGCAGGTATTTGGCGGCACTGTTCCAACTTTTTCCATTGAACCCTGGCGTCTAATTTGCTCTCTTTACTGGGAAGGCAGGGGTACCGAAAAGGGGAAAAATCTGTTTCTGTGCCATATTTGCAAACTTTCATTAAATGACTAAACTTTGTATGGCTTATTTTGTATATGGATAGGGAGGTCTCATTTTAAGGGACGTTGAAAACTATAGACCATGGACCAGCAGTGTCAGCGTCATATGGGAACTTGGTAAAATGCCCAATCTCAGGCCCCAACCAGACCTTCTGGCTCTGAATCTGCATTTTAACGAGGCTTACAAAGGATCCGCGTGCACCTTAAATGTGGAAAAAGCACTAGTCTAAGGATGCTATCATAAGCTTATTGTTTAATTCAAGTAATATTTATGAGCACCCACTTTGTCGTAGGTGTTGTGTTAGAGAGCTGGGGGCAGCGACCAGGTTATAAAAGTGGCTAATATTTAGGAATATAATAATCACAAGGGGCTAAAAAGTTGCTACAGTGAGAACTTTGGATTCTTCTAGAGATATTATATTGGGTAGATGTGCAATTAACATTTCTTCTCCCACCGTTTCTAAGCGAATAACGAGCAGCACAGGTTTCAGGAAGCCTGGATCTTTTGTTCTCACTTGCCACACAGCCTCTTTGCTCGTGCTCCATACGGTCAATGAGATCAGTGGGTAGTTCCACATCACCACCTGACCCTTGTGTAACTAGCTGTTTCACCAACCATCTGGTTAACTTGAAATCACAACCTTTTAGCCCTCAAATTTCTCATCTCTCAAATGGGAGGTTTATTTAGTGATCTCTTGGGTCCATGACTGAAAACATGGAGCAAGGAAGGGGGACTGGTGTGTACCAGCTGGTATAGGATCCCACTACTCTCTCTCTCTCTCTCTCTGTCTCTGTCTCTGTCTCTCTCTCTCTCTCTCTCTCTCTCTCTCTCTCTGTCTCTCTGAGACCTGGAATTCTGAGCATAAGAGGAAAAGCTAGGTGATGCTTATTTTGCATTCAACCTGTAATTTTATTTTGCCTGTGAGAGGCCCTATAACAGTGCTTTGCTTTAACCTCTGCTCTGGCACCAGATTGCCTTGATTTTAATTCTGGCCCTGACACCTAGTAGCTCCGTGGCTTTGGGCAGTGTATTAGTTTCCTATTGCTGCTGAAACAAATTACCACAAATTTAGTTGGTTTAAGGCAACATAAATTTATGTTACAGTTCTGGAGGCCAGAAGTCTGAAGTCAGTTTCACTGGGCTAAAATCAAGGTGACATTCCTTCTGGAGGCCCTACGGGAGACTATATTTTCTTGCCGTTTCCAGCTTCTAGAAGCTGCTTACATTCCTTGGCTCCTGGCCACATCACTCCTGCCTCTGCTTCCATCTCCTTTCTGACTCTTATAAGGATCTTTATAATTACATTGGGCAAATCCAGATAATCTAGAATAATCTCTCCATCACAAAGTTCGAAATTAATTCCCATTTGGAAAGTCCCTTTTACCATGTAAGCTAACATCTTCCTAGGTGTTGAGGATTAGGACATGAACCTCATTGGAGGCATTATTTAGCCTTTCACAGGACAGTTACTCAAGCCACCTGTGCCTCGATTTCCTTATTTCTACAACGCGGACAATAGTCTCTGTGAGGTAATCCTCCTATGTGAACTAATTCATGTAAAGTGTTTGCTTGGTACATGATAAGTGTTGGAAGTATCAACTATTATCTACCCCTTTTTAAGATAATGTGGGATAACTTCAGGGTTAAGAGGTAATATAACCCCAGCACCTATCAACTGTTATCTACCCCTTTTTAAGATAATGTGGGATAACTTCAGGGTTAAGAGGTAGTATAACCCCAGCACCACCATTATTCTCTCTCTCCTAGGAAAGCCTGTCCTCACTTTCCACCCTGAAGCTGTCTCATTTTCTTCTGCATGTCCACATTTCTTGGCCCAGATTCAGAACACTGGATGGGTCACCTGGTCCACAACAATAATATATATTGGAAATGTTATCTCATTGTCCCCTTCATCATTTACTGTTCCCAATATTCAAGCTACTGTTTAGGGTACTGTTACTGCTGCTTCAGCAATCTCCCTGCTTGATGAACCCACCAGCCAGCCTCGCTGAAAAACTCAGCCTGCCTCAGTCCCCTCCTTAAGTTGCCAGTGCTCGTTACTTCTTATTGTGTTCCATTTTATTTTCTTCCTATCAATGATCAGAATTGGGTATGATTGATTGATTTAGTTATTTGATGCTTGTTGATTATCTCTCCCAACTAGTATAAAAGTCCCTGGAGGGAAAGGAATTAGCCATGCTGTAGCCCAGCAACTAGAACAATGTCTGGCATACACTAGGTGCTCGAAATTATATTTGTTGGCCAACTGTATCTTTAGCGAGAGAGAAGGCTGTAGCTCCTACTCTCAGCACAGAGGGCAAGTGTTCCCACACAACTGTGGCTGCACTGAACCTGGAGGAAGAGAAGTTAAGAGGCCCCGTTGGACTCAGAGCTTTCTGGATGCCTTTTAAGTTTTTTTAAAAATTTTTTATTGAAGTATAGTTGATTTACAGTGTTAATTACTGCTGTACAGCAGAGTGACTGAGTTATACATATATATACATTCTTTTTCATTTTCTTTTCCATTATGGTTTGTCAGAGGATATTGAAAAGAGTTTCCTGTGCTATACAGTAAGACCTTGTTGTTTATCCATCCTATATATAATAGTTTGCATCTGCTAATTCCAAACTCCCAATCCATCCCTCTCCCACCCCCCCCCCATGGCAACCACCAGTCTATTCTCTGTGTCCGTGATTCTGTTTCTGTTTCACAGATAGGTTCATTTGTGTCACATTTTAGGTTCCACACATAAGTGATATCATATGGTATTTGTCTTTCTCTTTCTGACTTCACTCAGTATGATAATCTCTAGTCGTATCCATGTTGCTGCAAATGGCATTATTTCATTCTCTTTTTTTTGGCTGAGTAGTGTTCCATGGTATGTATATATCACACCTTCTTTATCCATTCATCTGTCAATGGACATTTAGGTGTTTCCATGTCTTGGCTATTGTGAAGAGTGCTGCTATGAACATTGGGGCACATGTATCTTTTTGAATTAGAGCTTTGTCTGGATATAAGCCCAGTAGTGGGATTGCTGGATGATATGGTAATTCTATTTTTAGTTTTCTGAGGAACCTGCATACTGTTTTCCACAGTGACTGCACCAACTTACATTCCCACCAACAGTGTAGGAGGGTTCCCTTTTCCCCACACCCTCTCCAGCATTTGTGATTTGTAGACTTTTTGATGCTGCCCGTTCTAACCAGTGTGAGGTGGTGCCTCGTAGTTCTGATTTGCATTTCTCTAATGATTAGTGATGTTGAGCATCTTTTCATGTGCCTATTTGGAGCATCCCCCCTTTTTTTGATACACAGAGTGCTACACGTGCTCTGGTAAAGTTACAAGAGGACTAGGTTGACAGCCAGAAGACATGGCTTTGAGTTTGGGCCCTTCCACTCTAAAGATATAACACTGAAAAGTCATTTAACTTCAGCCTTCACCATTATGGAATGAGGAACAATTCTATAAACCAGTATTAATGTGTACAGCCTGTTTCAAGTCATTCAAGGGGTCGTCTTATTTCTCTCTCAATATAGCCCTTTACAGAAATGTTTGCTGACCTCTTTGCTACACTGAAAATATAAAGCAACTTAACACTCATTAAGTTCACAGTTATGAGAGCTTTACACTCATCCACTTTCTAATGATTTAACATTGAGCAAAGCATTTAACACTGTTAGCCTTTTCAGCTATGAAACCAGAAAAAAATGCTATAAACTATTTTAATATATGTATCCTAGCCATGTATAATTCAAGGGTTTTTCTAAAACTCTTTTATCAACTATGTATTTTTTAAATCCTAGTAACTTAAATCCATTTTTTGTGACTTTAATCATCCACACCTCGCACGTATTTGATGCTTTTGACTTTAACTTTCAGGCATTGTCTCAAATTGAAACTTCAGTGCAGTGCCAAGAACCATGAACTTGTAATATAGTGGTTATAATTCCTGTTCTTTCCCAGGAGCAGTCTTCTGACTTTCTTACTTGTGCTTTTCTTGAAGTTGCGATCTTCTGTTCGCAACTCTGAAGGACTTTCTAGGTTCTTTGGATTGACCGTTTGGAAGAAGAGATTACCTGCTTGTCCTTCATACGTATTCATCCTTGGAAATGTCAGGAGAAAACGACTTCATCTTTCCACTTTCAGTTTTTTCCCCTGAACAAATAGCTCCCGAGAAACAAAATCATCCAAACAAGTGCAGAGATTCCCATCAAGTTATGCCAGACTGCTCGTTGCTACAGGGTTAGTGAAGACATAACCTTCTAAGGTAGGCACAGGCTTCTTCATTTGATTTGTTCTGTGTCCTCAGGTCACCATGACAGCTAGACAAAAGGACACTCATCACCTGCACCTGTCATGTGCTGAGTTTGTCCACAACTTCAATTTGGGTATTTACATGGAGTCATTGTTCGATGACCTTGGTCAATTGGACACCTGCTCTGTAGAATCCATTATCTGTTCCAACTCATGGTGGGAGTAAAGCTGCTCTGCCTGCCTGAGTGTAACCTTCAACTTCAAAGTAATGCAGTTTTCACTAAAGGATGGAGGAGTGAAGTACAGGTGGGGATAAAGCCGGGTAAAATTGTAAAACTGAACTTTGCACAGCAAGCGGCTCTTGACCTGGAAGGCATTGCGATCTGAAACCTGATAGGAATTATCAATCCAGGCTTAAAAGAGCTGGAATGCCTCAGAATTCAGTTCCTTCAGTAAACAGCTGACAGGGAGTAACAATAGTGTTTTCCTTACTTTTCAATGTATATATTGGGTAAACACTATTGTGGAAAAACAGTGGCTGATAAAATCCAAGAGATAGCCTCACTCCTATTCCTTTCCAAGACCCAGAACGTTGAAAGCTCTATTTATGGAAGAATTAATAGGCTTTAGCTGCTGATTCATGAAACCCTTAGAGAAGATCAAGTCATGATTATTTATTTCCTTCAGATGAGCTACAAAGAAGGTAATCCATTGCCTTAGGGGTCACATAGTTGCTGAACTGGAATAATGACCCATACAGTAATTCTGAAATGTTCTAAAATCAATTTTCTAAAGCAATCAAACAACCACTCCCTTCAAGGAAAAACGTTCATCAAATCAATTAATTTTATTACATCTACCAATTTTGAATACATCCCAATACCAGATGTTGATCAAATTATCTAGTTAATAAATTCAATTGACTGGCAGGTTTCAAAATGATTGCCCCATTGGTTAGCAAGCTATTAAAATTGGTTTGACTGGTAAATTGGGAAATCGTTGCTCTATTGGTTCACATAGCTATGTCCCCTAATGGTGATGGTAATTTTAGTTACAGACTCCCTGTGTATTGGGATCTGGAACTGGAGTAATAGCTCTCTTCCTGGAAATAGCTTTCTTTTCTCCACGACCATTATATCTAGAGTGCCTTGTACATTCCCTGGCATACTAAAGGCACTCAACAAACACCCGCTTAATGAAGCAGAGTGAAGTTTCTTCCACATCTACAAATCTTTTAACTTCATTAGGTTGCCCAAACTTTTCTTCTTTCCTGTCACTGTATGGGTTTTAACAATCTTGCCAGCCCTGTTGGAAAGACCCTAGGTCCCTTTTGCCAAATACCAGCTACCTGTTTTATTTTATTTTTTTAAACTTTATTAGAGTATAGTTGATTTACAACGTTGTGTTAGTTTCAGGTGTACAGCATAGTGATTCAGTTACACATATATTCATTCTTTTTCAGATTGTTTTCCCATCTAGGTTATTATAAAATATTGAGTAGAGTTCCCTGTGCTATATAGTAGGTCCTTGTTGGTTATCTATTTTATATATAGCAGTGTGTGTATGTTAGTCCTGAGCTCCTAATTTATCCTCCCCCCATGTTTCACCTTTGGTGACCATAAGTTTGTTTTCAAAATCTGTGAGTCTGTTTCTGTTTTGTGAATAAGTTCATTTATATCATTTTAAAATTAGATTCCACATGTGAGTGATAGCATATGATAATTTTCTTTGTCTGACTTGCTTCACTTAGTATGACAATCTCTAGGTCCATACATGTTGCTGCAAATGGCATTATTTTGCTCTTTTTTATGGCTGAGTAACATTCCATCGTATACATATACCACATTTTCTTTATCCATTCCTCTATTGATGGACATTTAGGTTGCTTCCAAGTCATGGCTATTGTAAATAGTTCTGCAGTGAACATTGAGGTGCATGTGTCTTTTCAAATTATGATTTTCTCCAGATATATGCCCAGGAGTGGGATTGCTGGAACATATGGTAGTTCTATTTTTAGTTTTTAAAAATATTGTTTTTAAAGCATACTGTTCTCCATAGTGGCTGCACCAATTTACATTCCCACCAACAGTGTAGGAGGGTTCCCTTTTCCCCACACCCTCTCCAGCATTTATCATTTGTAGACTTTTGATGATGGCCATTCTGACTGGTGTGAGATGATACCTCGTTGTAGTTTTCATTTGTACTTCTCTGATATTTAGCAATGCTGAGCATCTTTTCATGTGCTTTTTGGCCATCTGTATGTCTTCTTTAGAGAAATGTCTGTTTAGATCTTCTGCCCATTTGTTTTTATTAGATTGTTTGTTTTTTTTGACATAGAGTTGCATGAGCTGTTTGTATATTTTGGAGATTAATCCCTTGTCGGTCACTTTGTTTGCAAATATTTTCTTCCAAAGGGTTGGCTTTCATTTTGTTTATGGTTTCCTTTACTGTGCAAAAGCGTTTAAGTTTAATCAGGTCCCATTTGTTTGTTTTTATTTTCATTACTCTAGGAGGTAGAACCAAAAAGATATTGCTGTGATTTATGTCAGAGAGTGTTATGCCTATGTTTTCCTCTAGGAGTTTTATAGTGTCTGGCCTTACATTTAGGTCTTTGATCCACTTTGAGTTTCTTTTTGTGTATGGTGTTAGAGAATGTTCTAATTTCATTCTTTTACATGTAGCTGTCCAGTTTTCCCAGCACCACTCATTGAAGAGACTGTCTTTTCTCTATTGTATAGTCTTGCCTCCTTTGTTGTAGATTAATTGACCATAGGTGCGTGAGTTTATTTCTGGGTTTCCTATCCTGTTCCATTGATCTATATTTCTGTCCTTGTGCCAGTTCCGTACTGTTTTGATTACTGTAGCTTTTTAATATAGTCTGAAGACAGGGAGCCTGGTTCCTCCAGCTCAGTCTTTCTCAGGATTGCTTTGGCTATTTGGGGTCTTTTGTGTTTCCATACAAACTTAAAAACTTTTTGTTCTAGTTGTTCTGTGAAAAATGTTTTCATTTTTCTATGAAAAATGTTTTAACCACTCTGATTTCTAGCTTGATAATCTCGAAAATGAGAGTAAATATATTATCTGTGTTTACTTCACAAAGTTGTTGAATGTATGAAATGATTGACAATACCTCATGTGAATTATTACAGTTAGATTGCAATTTCTTTAAGTCAGAAGCATCAGACTTTGTGAAGTGATATATTGCCCACCTAAATCAAATGTGTGCATTTGAAACTCTCTGTACATATACATCTAAAATGCATTTGAAATAAGGGATCCTGCAGTTGATAATAAGTCATTCAAGTTTGGAGTTAAATGCATCTAACGTTAGTAGTGCCAGAAAGCCTAATTGCTTTCTCTGAGCCTGCAGTGACAAACATATGAAAAACAAAAAATATGTGATACTTGGAGTTACAAGCCCCTGGTTAACAGTTTATTAAGCGTGACACTGTTAGGACTGTATGTGTGTGTGTGTCTGTGCGTGTGTGTGTTTCTTTAGAAATTTTATAATGCGAGGGGGTATTCCAGGGCCTCAGCCAAAAATGATCTGGAGCCCACAAGATTCAGGATGGTAGAATTTGATTTATAGGCTGGTAAAGGGAAACCATCCAATGCCACTTCTGTAACCTTCTTCCAGCTGGAGTCTTATGGATGAACTAAAAGGTGTCATTAGGGACCAGATCCTGAAGATTATTTCAATAACCATTCAGCAGCATTTGAAGTTGGAATTCCACATATAAGAAAGGACACACAAATAAGAAATTAAACTTTTCATAAAAATTCTGCCAGCGTACACCTATACTAGAAGTACTATAATGTAAATAAATATAATTTGACATTTCTCTGGTATCTAGAACTGTATGTGTGAGCAAACTAACTTCTTAAAAATTTTGTTTGTATACCTTTATTGAACTATAGTTGATTTACAATATTAGTTTCAGATACACAGCATAGTGATTCAATATTTTTACAGATTATGCTCCATTTAAAGTTATTACAAAGTAATGGATATATTTCCTTGTTTGTATGATACATCCTTGTGCTGTACAATATATCCTTGTTTCTTATTTATTTTATAAATAGTTTATAAATATATAACAGTTTGTATCTCCTTATCCCCTACCCCTATCCTGCCCCTTCCCCTTCTCTCTCCCCACTGGTAACTACTAGTTTGTTCTCTAAGTCTGTTTCTGTTTTGTTATATATATTCATTTGTTTTATTTTTTAGATTCCACATATAAGTGATAACATAGAGTATGTCTTTCTCTGTCTGACTTAGTTCACTAAGCATAAGACCCTCTAGGTCTATCCACGCTGTTGCAAATGGCAGAATTTCATTGTTTTTTATGGCTGAGTAATACTCCATTGTATGTATATGCCACATCTTCTTTATCCATTCATCTGTTGGTGGACACTTGGGTTGCTTCCATATCTTGGTTATTGAATGCTGCTATGAGCATGGGGTACATGTATCTTTTTGAGTTAGTGTTTTCACTTTTTTCAAATGTATGCCCAGGAGTGGATTTGCTGGAGAATATGGTAGTTCTATTTTTAGTTTTTTGAGTAACCTCTATGATGTTTTCTGTAGTGGCTGCACCAATTTACATTCCCACCAGCAGTGTTCAAGAGTTCCCTTTTCTCCACATCCTCGCCAACATTTATTATTTGTAGACATTTTGATGTTAGCCATTCTGACGGGTGTGAGGTGATACCTCATTGTGGTTTTGATTTGCATTTCTCTAATAATTAGTGATGTTGAGCATCTTTTCACGTGCCTGTTAGCCATCTGTATGTCTTCTTTGAAAAAAGTCTATTCGGGTTTTCTGCCCATTTTAAAATTGGATTTTTTTTGGTTACTGAGTTGTATGAGCTGTTTATACTGGGTTGGCCAAAAGGTTCATTCGGGTTTTTCTGTATTGGGTTGGCCAAAAAGTTGGTTCGGGATTTTCCATAAGATCTTACTGAAAAACCCAAACGAACTTTTTGGCCAACTCAGTATTTTGGATATTCACCCATTGCAGGTCATATGATTTGCCAGTATCTTCTCCCATTCAGTAGGTCGTCTTTTCATTTCGTTGATGGTTTCCTTTGCTGTGCAAAAGCTGAGTGAAGTAACTTTTGTATTATTGACATCTTTTAATTCAGCAGATAAGCTTTAATCTCATAATAAGTACTTCCTTTTCAGACAGAAAAGATCATTCTAAATGGGTTTACCTTGTTTGTCATCTATTAAATGTTGATTTAACATGCTTAATTACAATTATGCATTGGTTTGCTTGGTATCTTTTATTTTTTTTTTTGCTTGGTATCTTTTTAAAGTTCTTTGATTAAGGGTCAGGTCAGTACAGCATGGTCTTTCACATATCAAGGCCATTGAGTCCTATTAGAAGGGTAAATTGTATAGCGAAATGTTTCACTGTGCAAATCTCAGCTGTATTTTAGTTAAGTAAAAGCACGTTGGCTTTTAATCACCACTCGATCAATTACTTATAACATAAAAGGGATGGCTAAACAATGGGCGCATACTTAGTCAAAATTCCAAATATAGCTTTGGGAGTAAAAGGGAAGAAGAAAATTGTTCCTTGATAATCACAAATAATAATGTTGCCTTTCAAATATTCTAAAATGGTTTCGTCATAGAGAGATTAATGGTTCACTAAGTCCTGGCTACGCAAAGTGTGGTCTTCAGACCAGAGCACCAGAATCATCTAGGAGCTTGTTAGGAATGCAGAATCAGGTCTTGCCCCAAACCTGTTGAATCAGAATCTGCAGTTGAGCAAGATCCCAAAGGTGATTTGTATGCACACTAAAGCTTGCAAGTCACTCCATCAATCTCTGCTTCTCAAATTTGGCTGCTCTTTGGTATCACCTGGAAAGTTTGAAAAATTTCTTACTTAGGACTGGATCCCACTCCCAGAGATTCTAATTTAATTAGTATAAGGCATGACCTGGGCATAGAGAGTTTGAAAAACTCCCCAGGTAATTCTAATGAGCAGCTAAGTTTGAGAATCATTGATCTTAAGAATAAAACCCAACATCATAGTCATTACGTAATAATAATAGTAGTAGTAGTAATATTTGGAGATAATAAATTCTTCAGAAAGCACAGATGAAAGCAAACATGGAAACTGTAATTAATGAAAAGATTTTGTCCCATTATCACATTAACACTGATCAGTTTATCAGATCAGCAGAGTGATAAGGGGATGGGACAGAAGTAGTGGTGAAGGATAGGACTTGAAACACGGGGTGAGGCAGAGTAACCTAGACCCTGAAAAGTACCAAAATACATGACTTTCGATAGCAAGGGTTCAGTACCTATACTAGTGTTGGCTAGCCAAGGGGTCAACATCATTCACCTTTGGAAAATTGGGACCCCAGGAAACCACATGTAGTTCTCTTGTGCTTCCCTGCCTTGTTGAGAGCATTGATATATGCACAGGATATCTAAGGAATTCATAAGAAGAAAGGGAAAAGCCAGGTATTATCAGTGCCTTAGCTTGAGTCCTCATAATCTCTTGTTTTATGTCAGTGAACTCCTAACTGACCTCCCTGCCTCTCATCATCCCCCTAAACTATTCATCTTCCAAATGTTTCCAGAGTGATCTTTCTAAAGTATGATTTTGATCCCATCAATCCATTGCTTAAAACAAACACTCCAAACACATCCCATTACATGAAACATCACCTCCTTAGCATAATGGGTCTGGGAGGGAATTAAGATTTATTGAGCATTAGATACTTCTTTTGTTCTCTAAACAAGATCTATGAGGTAGGTGTTATTGATCCCATTGTACAGATTAAGAAACTAATGTCCTTTTCCATGGAGAGACTAGTTAATGGCAGAGGCAAAATTAGAATTCTGATCTGCCTGGATATTCACTATCTAGCATGGTATACAAGATCTTTCATAATCTCACAACCTTTCTGGATTCGTCGAAATTTCAACGTTTTCCCCATGTTATAGATGCCCTACCGGACATTACACATCCTCAAAACGTGTCATACTTCTCACTATTCCTTTAAAAATGAATTTCCTTTAAACTTTTGAACATGATATTTGTTTCTATAATGTCCTCATTTTAAAAAAGAATCTTTGAACTCTTACGTAGCCTTCCAAATTCAAATTCAGTGTTGTTTCGTGCATAATGTGTTCCCCAAATCCCCTAAATAGGATTTGTCTCTTTCTTCAGTTTAATTATAGTACTTTCCACATATCCTATTAGCTTTCGACATAGTGTTTTGTAATTATTTTTATGTATTTATTTCTCTGTTATAAAATGAGGTTCTTGAGGATGCAAATCATGTCTTATTCATTTTTGTAAGCAACA
This sequence comes from Tursiops truncatus, assembly GCF_011762595.2. Lineage (NCBI taxonomy): Eukaryota > Metazoa > Chordata > Mammalia > Artiodactyla > Delphinidae > Tursiops > Tursiops truncatus. The sequence continues at coordinate 103,147,309 of NC_047055.1, read as the reverse complement.
TCTTCTTCATCTTGGGGTCTATATCAGTCAGATTGGGTTAAGTTATGCCATATAACAACCCCTTAAAACTCAGTGGCCTAAAAGGGCAAAGGTGTGTTTCTTGCTTATGATATGGGTAGGTCGTGGTGCCATTTCATGCTATCTTGACTCCAAAATCCAGGTTGATAGAGCAGATTTCACCTGGAACATGGCTGGTTTTGTGACAGAGGGAAAGGAGATAAGGTGATCCATGAATCTGTAAATTTTCTGCTTAGGATTGACACACACCACTCCTACCCATATTTTGTTGGCTAAGGCAAGTTATATGGCTACTTCTAATTTCAATAGTGTCATGATGTGTAATTTTACTGCAGGAAGGAGCATTTCAAGTTACATGGCCAGGGCTGATGTCAATGAGGTAGGGGTATGTAAGCCTCTCTCCAGTGAAAGGAGGCAATGAACAATACCATCTACCACAGGGCCACCTACACTCCAGGAACATTCCCTATTCGCCACACAGTAAAGTTGCATTTTACACAGACTTGCACTGTGTTCCTTTTAAATATTAAAGCATCAAAATATTAATAAGATCCTACTCTGAGCATAAAATTTTAAATAATGCAGATTTCTTACATTTAAATATTTATCTCAAAAATCACATAATTTCAAAACTGGAAGGCCAAGTGAAATGAAAACTCTGGTCTGTTGCCAAGTGGCAACACTATTTTACTGGTACGTGGAAATACTATCATCTTTGTTAGTACTAGTCTTTCTTTCTTCTTTTTTTTAAATTTTTTTTTAATTTTTATTTTTTTTTGTTTTTGCGGTACGCGGGCCTCTCACCGCTACGGCCTCTCCCGTTGCGGAGCACAGGCTCCGGACGCGCAGGCTCAGCGGCCATGGCTCACGGGCCCAGCCGCTCCGCGGCATGTGGGATCTTCCCGGACCGGGGCACGAACCCGCGTCCCCTGCATCGGCAGGCGGACCCTCAAGCACTGCGCCACCAGGGAAGCCTCTTTTTTAAAAAAAATAAATTTATTTATTTATTTATTTTGGCTGTGTCGGATCTTCGTTGCTGCGTGCAGGCTTTCTCTAGTTGCAGCGAGCCAGGGCTACTGTTTGTTGCGGTGTGCAGGCTTCTCATTGCTGTGGCTTCTCTTATTGTGGAGCACAGGCTGTAGTTTTGGCTCGCGGGCTCTGGAGTGCAGGCTCAGTAGTTGTAGCTCACGGGCTTAGTTGCTCCATGGCATGTGGGATCTTCCCGGCCCAGGGCTCGAACCCGTGTCCCCCGCATTGGCAGGCAGACTCTTAACCACTGCGCCACTAGGGAAGGCCAGTACTAGTCTTTCTTATACCAGGTATCAGGAAACACATTTCTTATATACAGTTGCACCTATTATAGGCAAACAATACATATTTCAACCCAGTCACCATTTTTCCACTATTAAAAATGGTATTCCCAATTTTATCCCTGATTTGACCACTAACCCACTTCCACAGAGACTTCAAAGCAAGTCAGATTCCTTCTCCCCCTCATTCATATAAGGAATAAGAATAAATGCTAAGATCCAGAATCAGTTTTGCAGGTAAGATGGCTCACGACCTCATATTTTAAAACTGGGATCTACAGTGTTCTCCTAGGTAATACAAGAGAACGGTGAAGTCCCCATTCTGTCTTCAATTATCCAGCCAATTAACAAACCTATTAAGTGGGCTCAGAAAGTGCTTTCCTTCTTTGTCATTATTCACCAAGTAAAAATTTGGTGGAAGAAGGTCAAACTTTGCTTAACAACTGCTACAAAAAGGTAAACAAAAAAAAAGAAATGAAAAAGAAAGGATTTTTTTCCTATCAAACCTTTTGTATTCAACTTACCAATATCATGGAGACATTCATCCCAGGGTCTGTTATTTTAGTTAATATGTAACAATGCAGGTGTGTTTTATTACCATGAAAGCTGACCTTCCTCCTGCTCCAAGTGCCACATTGCTCCTACAAACAGTGTGATGCGCCTTTGAAACAGAAACTGATGACATACAATTTTCTGTAACAATCATTCTGAACATAAATTAGACAAAGGCTTTTTGCCCACACATGAGCAGTTAACTCACATAAGATAATTAAAATATGTTTTATGCCTAAATAATTTATTTAAATCTTTACTGAAATCACTGAGACACTATATATATACAGATGTCCAAAAACTTCAAGCTCTATCATACAAGGATATTTTTCAATGTCCTGCATGTTTGACCTGTTTTGCATTATTGCACAATGAAAGTCTTTTCATTTAGCAGATTTTTATTGAGCACTTAGTATGTTTCAGGTACCATACTAAGCATTTTCTATCGATTATTTCCTTCAATATGAGTCTCAGGAAATACTTTCTTTGAAAGTCATACTTAAGTCAGGGCCTGAAGGGTACATGGGATTTGCCAGGGAAAGGGAAAGCCTTTCAGGTGGAAGTTAGACCTGGGCCAAAGCTCTCAAATGCAAAACATCTCAGCATGTTCAAGGAACTGAAAAGATACACATGTGGCTGGGACAGAGTGTGAGAGGTAACAAGTGGGGTATGTCGACAGTACCATCACCATGTATGGAGATGTTGAGCTACTGTACATTTTCTCTATCTAATTTATCAGTGTCAATATGTATTTGTTTAAAAAGAAACCTCATGGGACTTCCCTGGTGGCACAGTGGATAAGAATCCGCCTGCCAATGCAGGGGACACAGGTTTGAGCCCTGATCCGGGAAGATTCCACATGCCGCAGAGTAACTAAGCCCATGCGCCACAACTACTGAACCTGCGCTCTAGAGCCCGCAAGCCACAACTACTGAGCCCACGTGCCACAACTACTGAAGCCCGCATGCCTACAGCCCGTGCTCCGCAACGAGAGAAGCCACCACGATGAGAAGCCCACGCACCGCAACGAAGAGTAGCCCCCCGCTCCCTGCAAGTAGAGAAAGCCCACGTGCAGCAATGAAGACCCGACACAGGCAAAAAAATTAAATTTAATTTAATTTAAAAAAAAAGAAACCTCACTTGGCTGTGGAGAAAAGGGAACCCTCCTACACTGTTGGTGGGAATGTGAATTGGTGCAGCCACCCTGGCAAACAGTATGGAGGTTCCTTAAAAAACTAAGGATAGAGTTACCATATGATCCAGCAATCCCACTCCTGGGCGTATATCTGGAAAAGATGAAAACTCTAATTCGAAAAGATGTGTGCACCCCAATGTTCATAGCAGCACTGTTTACAATAGCCAAGATATGGTAACAACCCAAGTGCCCATCAACAGACAATTGGTTTGAGATGTGGTGCATATATACAATGGAATATTACTCAGCCATAAAAAAGAATGAAATAAGGCCACTTGCAGCAACATGGATGGACCTAGAGATTATTATCCTAAGTGAAGTAAGTCAGACAGAGACAAATATTATTTATTGTTTATATGTGGAATATAAAAAATAATACAAATGAATCTGTATACAAAACAGAAACAGACTCAGACATAGAAAACAAACATGGTTAACAAAGGGGAAAGGGAAGGGAGGAGGGATAAATTAGGAATATGGGATTGATAGATACAGATTACTATATATAAAACAGATAAGCAACAAGGATTTACTATATAGCACAGGGAATTCAGTATTTTATAATAATGGAAAATGGAAAATAATCTGAAAAAAATGTAACTGAATCACTTTGCTGTACACCTGAAACACACAATATTGCAAGTCAACTATACTTCAATTCAAAAAAAGAAACCTTACTTCCCCTTTCCTTACATGTGCAGACTTAAAAGAAAATTTTGTAGTTAATATCTTGTAACAAATAATCTGGCAGAACAGAAGTAGAACGGGTCATGTCTTTCACATTTCTACCAATCAGACTGAAGAGTGCGTTCTTTAGGCATGCGGGGTTTTTTTGGGGGGTGATTCTTTCTTTTCTTTATCTTGATACCGATATCATGGTAGCTTGAGGGTTTTTATATGTTGGCAGTAGTCGCACACACATTTTGAAAGGCAATAAATCCAGTCTGAGTAAAGTGAATTCCTGTCTTTTGGAGTACTTTATCATCACAATATTGGTTGACACAATTTAGAATTCTCATTAACTTCAGTAAGAATGTGTACTTAAGAGAGCAGCCAAAGAGCGTCTTATGTTTAAATACAGCATTTGACACTTTCCCTCTCCTTCGCATGGCTGTTACTGAATATCTATCAGGACTTTGCCTCATGTTACTTCCTTGGGTTTATCTTCTCTGAAATACGTAATCCCTTTTACTTTTAAATTTTTATTTAAAACTTTTGGAATGTTGAAATCATTTCAGTCTCTCCCATGTCTCTTATTAAAGCCGTAGCTGGATAAGGTTAGGTTTGTCTGTTTGCGGCACTCAGTCATTCAATCCAAAATAATAGTACCTTGAACAACATAGAAGTTCACTTCTACCTCATTGATAATTAGTCTGGGGATGGAAACTCCATGGCTGTTAAGGCATCGCCATGTTCATCAAGGACCCCTCATGCACATCCTTCCATCTTCCTTCTCCACCATGACTGTTAGCCTACTGCCTATTGTCAACATGACTTCTGTAGCTCTAGCCGTCAAATCCACATTCCAGCCATCAGGAGGATGAATAAGACAAGGAATAAGTGGTAAAATATCTCTTTAAACGTGTTTACCAAGGAGCTAACATGCCACCATTTTCTTTACATTATCATTGAACAGAACTTAGTTATAAAGCCATACCTGGCTGAAAACAAAGACTGGGAAAAGTAATCTTTATTTTGCACAGCCATGTGCTGTGGTAAAAGTCAAGGGTTCTGTTAGTAGAAAAGAAGGAGAAAACAGATTTCAGAGTAGGCAGCCATCTCTAGTGTAGAATATGTTCTAAAATATAAAAATAAGCTATTATATCTGACATGTGAAATGATACACCATTTTAAAGTCTTAGCTATCCTCCTTTCCCCTGACCCAGCCTGTAGGCATTACCACAAATGATCAAGCTTCTCTATGATTTTGTAATAAGTAGCTCATCCTAAGAAGTATGAGAAATATGGGATGACATATATACATTAATATGTATAAAATAGATAACTAATAAGAACCTGCTGTATAAAAACATAAATTCAAAAAAAAAATTGCCTCCCAGGGATTGCCAGCCATTGATCCTACTTGATGCTTTTGAAGCAATAAATAAGTAAATCTTAAAAAAAAAAAAAGAAAGAAAGAAGTATGAGTTATAGGTTTACTGTGTTTTGAAATAAGTGCTTTTTACCTGGAGTTCTCATTCTGAGCACCAAGATATGAGTGATTCCCATTTGGGTCTAACAATTCAGTCTATCAAAAATGTTATTCAAAGAGGTTCATTTTATTGATATAAAATTCATATAACACAAACTCACCATTTTAACCATTTTTATGTACAATTCAGTGCCTTTTAGTATATTTACAGTGCTGTGCAACCATCACCACTATCTAATTCCAGAACATTTCATCAGCTCAAAAAGAAACACTGAACCCATTAAGCAGTCAATCCACATTCCTGTTTCCCACCAAATCCTAGCAAACACTAGTCTGCTTTCTATATCTGTGGATTTGCCTGCTCTGCACATTTCATATACGTGGAATCATACCATATGTGGCCTTTTGTGTGTGGCTTAGTTCACTTAGCATAGTGTTTTCAAGGTTCATCCACGTTGTAGGATGTATGAGTACTTCTTTCCTTTTTATGGCCAAATTTATCTCATTGTGTGAATGTACCACATATTCTCTATCCATTCATCAATTGATGGACTCTGGGTGTTTTTTATTTTGGGGTTTTTTTTTTTTTTGCTTTTTGGCTATTATGAATAATATTGCTATCAACATTCATGTACAAATTTTTATTTGGACATATGTTTTCATTTCTCTTGGGTATATACCTAGGAGTGGAATTACTGGGTTATATGATAATTCTATATTTAACTTTTTGAGGAACCGCCAAACTTTTTTCACAGTACCAGGAATTTATGAGGGTTACAACTTCTCCACATCCTCACCAACATTTCTTATTTTCTGTTTGTTTCTTTCTTCTTAAATTATAGCATCTTAGTGGGTGTGAAGTGATATTTCATTGTGGTTTTTGTTTACATTTCCTAATGATCAGTGATGCTGAGAATCTTTTCATGCGTTTATTGACCAGATATTTGAATATCTTCTGTGGAGAAATGTCTCTTTGAGTCTGCCCAGTTTTTAAATTTGGTTGTTTGTAAGAGCAGTAAGAATTTTTTGTATATTCTAGATATTAATCTCTTGCAAATATTTTCTCCCATTTTGTGGATTGTCTTTTCACTTTCCTGACAGGTCCTTTGATACACAAAAGTTTTAAATTTTGATGGAGTCAGATTTATTTTTCCTTTTGTTGCTCATGCTTTTGTTGTCACATTTAAGAAACCACTGCCTAATCTATGGTCACAAAGATTTACATATATGTCTTCTTCAAAGAGTTTTATAATTTTAGCTCTTACATTTATGTATTGATCCATTCTGAATTAATTTTTGTATATGGTATGAGTTAGGGGTACAAAATCATTTTTTTGCATTGGATATCCAGTTATCCCAACACCATTTGTTGAAAAGGCTGTCCTTTTCTCAATGATTGGTCTTGGCAGTCTTGTTGAAAATCAGTTGACCATATATGTAAGAGTTTATTCCTGGAATCTCAATTTCATTCCATTGATCTGTATGGCTATTCTTATGCCAGTACTATACTGTTTTGGTTACAGTAGCTTTGTAGTAAGTTTTGAAATCAGTAAATGTGAAGTTATCCAACTTTGTACCTCTTTTTCCAGACTGCTTTGACTATTTGTAGTTCCTTGTAATTCCATATAAATATTAGGATTAGTTTGTTCATTTCTGAAGAAAAAAGACATTGAAATTTTGATAGGGATTTCATTGAATCTTTAGATCAATTTGGAGAGTATTGCTACCTTAACATTAAATCTTCCAATCCATGAACACAGGATGTCTTTTCATTTATTTAGGTCTTCTTTAATTTCTTTCAACAATGTTTCATAGTTTTCATTGTGTAAGTCTCACACCTCTTTGTTTAAATCTATCCCTACGTATTTGATTCTTCATGGTACAATTGTAGATGGAATTTTCTTAAGTTTTCAGAAACAAATCTGTGTTCAGATTGTTTCTTAAGTTTTCAGAAACAAATCTGTGTTCAGATTGTTAACAATCTGTGTTCTTAACAATCTGTGTTCAGATTGTTCATTGTTAATTTATAGAAATACAGTTGATTTTTTTTTTTTTTTTGCGGTACACGGGCCCCTCACTGTTGTGGCCTCTCCCGTTGCGGAGCACAGGCTCCGGACGCGCAGGCTCAGTGGCCGTGGCTCACAGGCCCAGCTGCTCCGTGGCATGTGGGATCTTCCCGGACCAGGGCACAAACCCGTGTCCCCTGCATCGGCAGGCGGACTCTCAACCACTGCGCCACCAGGGAAGCCCAATACAGTTGATTTTTGTATGTTGATCTTGCATCCTGCAACTTTGCTGACCTTGTTTATTAACACAAATAGTTTGTTTTATTCTTTATGGTTTTCTGTACATAAGATTATGTCATTGATATGATCTTAAATATGATATAGACAGTTTTACTTGTTTCTTTCCAATTTTGATACCTTTCATCACTTTTTCTTGCCTAATTGCTCTGGGTAGAACTTCCAGTACACTATTGAATAGAAATGGCCAGAACAGACATCTTTGGCTTATTCCTGATCTTACAGTAAAAGCTTTTAGTCTTTCACCATTATTATGTTAGCTGTGGATTTTTCATAGGTGCTCTTTATCAGATTGAGGTAGTTCCCCCTCTATTCCTAGTTTGTTGAGTGTTTTTTTATCATAAAAGGTTACTGGATTTTGTCTAGTGCTTTTTCTTGATCAACTGAGGTGATCATGTTGTCTTTGTCCTTCATTTCCATTAATATGTATTACATTAATTGATTTTTATATGTTGAACCATCCTTATATTTCTGGGATAAGTTCCACTGGGCATGGTGTATAGTCCTTTTAACATGCTACTGGATTAATTTTGCTAGTACTTTGTTGAGGATTTTTGCATCTATATTCATAAGAGATATTGGTCTGTAGTTTTCTTATGATGTCTTTGTATCATTTTGGTATCGGGGAATCCTCATAAAGTGAGAATAGAAGTAGTTCCTCCTCTTCTGTGTTTTGGAAGAGTTTGAGGAGGATTTGGTGTTAATTGGTATTTAAACATTTGGTAGAGTTTATTAGTGAAGTCATTTGGTCCAAGACTTTTCTTTGTTGGAAGTTGTTTGCTTACTGATTTAAATTCTTTGCTTGTTATAGGTCTGTTCAGATTTTCTATTTCTTACTTAGTCAGATTTGGTAGTTTGTGTGTCTAAGAATTTGCCCATTTAATTTAGGTTGTCTAATTTGTTGGTATATAATTGTTCATAGTGTTCTCTTATAATCCTTTTTATTTCTGCAAGGTTCGTAGCACTGTCCTTAATGTTTTTCCTGATTTTACTAATTTGAGTCTAGTCTCTTTTGTCCTTGGTCAGTCTAGCTAATGCTTGCCAATTTTGTTCATCTTTTGAAGGAACCAAGTTTCGATTTAAGTGATTCTCTTTATCATTTTTCTGTTCTCTATTTTATTTATCTCCACTCTAATCTGTATTATTTCCTTCCTTCTACTCGTTTTATGTTTAGTTTGCTCTTTTTCTGATTGCTTAAGGTATAAACTTAGGTCATTGATTCGAGATATTTCTTCTTTTTCAATGTAAGAATTTACAGCTATAAATTTCCCTTTTAGTACTGCTCTTGCTACATCTCATAAGTTTTGGTATATTGTACTTTCATTGTTATCTACCTCAAATATTTATTAATTTCCTGGGTGATTTCTTTTACCCATTTTCTGTTTAAGAGTGTATTAAAAAAAAAAGTGTTATTTAATTTCCACATATTTGTGAATTTTCCAGATTTCCTTCTGTTACTAATGTCTAATTTCATTTCATTGTGATCACAACAGATATTTTGTATGACTTCATCTTTTTAAAAAATTTATTGAGACTTCTTCTGTGGCATGACATGTGTTCTGTCCTGGAGAATGTTCCATGTGTTCTTGAGAGGCATGTGTAACATGCTGTTGTTGGAAAGTGTGCTCTGTGTATGTCTGTTAGGTCTTGTTGATTTATAGTATTATTCAGGTCTTATATTACCTTATTGATCATCTGTCTAGTTGTTCTAGTCTTTACTAAAAGCAGAGTATTGAAGTCTCCAACTATTATTGTTGAACTGTCTATTTCTTCCTTCAGTTCTGTCAGTTTTTGCCTCATATATTTGGGGCTGTATTGTTAGATGCATGTATGTTTATAATTACTGTATTTTCTTGACAAATTGACCCACTAGTCCTAATGGATTAATCCAATTACATTTAACGGAATTACTGATAAAGAAGGACGTCTGTCATTTTGCTTTTGTTTTCTATGTGTTTTATAATTTTTCTCCTCAGTTCATCTTCTACTGTCTTCTCTTGTGTTTAATAGTATGTTTAATATACTATTTTAATTCCTTTCTTGTTTTACGATACATTTAAAAATGATTTTCTTCGTGGTTGCTTTGGGGATTATAATTAACATGCTAATTTATAACAGTCTAGTTCACATTAATGCTAACTTAAATTCAAGAAATTCAAGACTATAGAGAGATGGTTCATGGTTTTAAGGCATGGGGAACAGGGTAACTTAAGGTTGTGTCTCAGATGAAGGTAAACTCAGAAAAAAACTGAGTAGTGTGAAGAGATAAATCCAAAACAGTACCCAGGCAAACTAGTGAAAAGTAATTCTAAATCAAAGGATTCTCTAAGTGACTCAGGAAGGATGATTTGAAGGGAAAGCAGGAGATTCCTAAAAGCATAGGTAGGCAGATTAACAGACCCTTTTAAAACATAATAGGGCCTTTTATCTCACTCATAGGTGACTGGACAATTCAAATGGTTTAAACTACTGGTAGTCAACTCAAATTATTTTTTGAGAAAAGGTAATATATTGAATATAAGTAACTAAGTATGTAATGGTTTGAATTTTCTATTTCAGAACAGCAGTGAGAAAATATTGGGCAACAGTACACTGTCTATGCACAAGGATATATTATCATGTTTTACCATAGAGAGAAACTCTATACCTTTTTATCACCCACTTATGCAAAAATGGCAGTAACCAGTCCATTTGAAGGACTAATGGAGTCATTATATTTAAAAATGTACATCAAGAGTTTTTTTTCTAACAGAAATTCAGAATGAGTTTTAAACAAATATCTTACCAGGATGGAAGGGGGTGCAAAGCCAGTATGTATCCAAATAATATTTGGTTATTTCCAACAGGCAGATCCATATCAATGTATTTATCATCAAAGACCACTGGGAGGGAGGGAGGAGGAGGAAAGGAAAAAGTGGAAGGGAGGGAGGGAGGGAGAAAATGAGAACCCTCATCCCTAAAGTCAATTCCAAGAGATAAATCACACTAAGTTTTAAATAATTTAAATAAGTGTTTTACCTCGCAGGTCAACTATGAAGAGTATGTTGAGGTTTGTTATTGGTGTTGTTACAGTACTTCAGTATTTGTTATATTCTGTGTGCACATGTGTGCTGTTAAAGCCTAACTGAGCCAAAGATCACCAGAGAGAAGCCTGGAGTCTGACATAATCACATTTATTGCCTCAGTGAAGTGAGGGGGGGCACCCCAGAGAGCCTGTGAATCGCTGCTCTCAACAAGAGGAAAGAGGGAGGCATCTTTTATAAGGTTTGGGCTCCTGTTGAAGGATTCAGTAGAGGGTGTCAGCGAAGTGCGGATTCTGAACTGGTTAGTGTTTCTGAGGTGGCATCAGGGAAAGCAGGGATTAACTAAAGGTTGGTGTTGTCATGTCTCAAGGGCAGTTTAACAGTTGGGTATCCCCAGTGATAGAAATAGCAGAGTGACTTGGGAGCTTTATTGGTAAGAAAGCAGTAAAAATTCAAATCAGGGCAGGGGGTGGGGAGAGTGGTTGCGTAGCCTTGAGTGATCCAGTGTTTCCTGTTAATTTTGCAACTAACGTTTGTTTCTATCCTCTCAGCATGATTAACAACAGAGCTGCTTTTTTTTTCTGTTTTAATTCAAGGCAGTTATTTGCAATCTCAGACAGATTTTTATTATTTAGCCATTTGTTGAATGTCATATATAATTAAGAGCTTGTTTAGTTGTAAATGACATTAAGTCTTTAAAGGTACTGTTTATTACAAAAGCATAATGGTAAAGAAATTTCTATTCCTTTGGTTAAATTTGCATTCTCTTTTTTTTAATGATTTTTAAAATATTTATTATTTATTTTTGGTTGCATTGGGGCTTCGTGGCTGTGCGCAGGCTTTCTCTAGTTGCGGCGAGCAGGGGCTACTCTTCGTTGTGGAGCACAGGCTCTAGGTGCGTGGGCTTCAGTAGTTGTGGCACACGGGCTCAGTAGTTGTGGCACACAGGCTTCAGTAGTTGTGACTTGCAGGCTCAGTGGTTGTAGCACATGGGCTTAGTTGTTCTGTGGCATGTGGGATCTTCCCAGACCAGGGCGCGAATCCGTGTCCCCTGCATTGGCAGGTGGATTCTTAACCACTGTGCTACCAGGGAAGCCCTACATTCTCTTTTAAAAAGTGACTAGGAAGTAAAAGTCTTTAAGATCTCCTTCTCTCTGTCTTCATCATTGAGTCTTAAGGGACATAAAACAGGAGGGTTAATCAAGTTTTGCCACCAGCAGCTATGCCATGTTTTTTTAAATCTTTCACATTAGTAAAGAGCTGGTTTCATACAAAGCTCACTCATAAATAAATTGGCCCAGGGTATCTGCAAACTCCTTGAGGGCCAGAATCTTGCTATATTCACATTTGTACCCCCTCATTGCTTAACACAAGACCTTGTATGTATGACTCTCAATAAATATTTGCTGGATTGAATCCTATTTGAAAAAGAACTTTGAGAGCACTACATAAAAGATTGAATAAGAAAGAGAGAAATGTTGATGTTAACTGTACCTGGAAGTGTGTATGTCATCTTAATGCGTTCCCAAAAGCAAAGGGATAATCAATCTCGAGAGACAAAACCATGTTCTTTTTTTCAAAGGGAAGTGAGTTTCCACATAGATTAAGAGAAGTAATGTCCTGTCCTTTACTGAATGCCTTCAAATCATGTCTTAGTCATGTTTTATTTTTCTACCAATCTATCTATTTAAGATAGAAGTATCTACCAAAATATAGAATTATAATAATGATATTCATCCTTATTAGTTAGCATATTAACCATTATAATTATAGTAACTATATTCAACCTATAACTTAGTATTTGTTTTAGAAACATAAAATTTTCCCTGAACACAATGAAGTCTATTGGTAATAATGGTAACCTTTATTATTTTTTCTCTCTTAACAATCCATGTCTGTGATCTGCAGAACATTAGATAATAGTTTGTATTTGGTTTGGTTCATTTTTTTAAAAATCCATTTTTCTTCACACCTGCTTGTTTGAAAAAGTGAAAAAAGCTTTTTTTCGAATTGAGCCTATCCACAGTTTGAACAGCACATTTATATTATGATTCCATTTATAATTTACGTTTGTGTGTGTGTCCAATAAGAGGAGAATGTACACAGAGCTATGAGAGTTAAGACAATCCAGAGAGCTCTTTGGTCTTGGGAACACTGAGCATAATTTCGTAGAGGCTGAATGTAAACTGGGTATTGAAGAAGGAGATGCTCTTTTAATGGGCAGCAAGGCTTTTCTAAGGAAGGGGATGATGTGAATATTGGATGGGGATGAAAAAATCCTCTGAGAATTTCAAGTTTTCCAGTTTGGTGTGGAGTATTTTTAAGGTTAATTTGGGTCAGATGTAGTAAAGGGCAATTTTAGTTTGGATTCCCCTCAAACTTGACTCTGAGACAAGGACTTGGGTGCATGCAGTTTGTTTATTGTGGAATTACTTTCAAGAAGTGTAAATGAGGAAGTGAGACAGTGAAGGGAGAAAAGCACCAAAGCAGGGTTCATTGATGAGCAGGTTACCTCTGTGGATAACTGGGGCCCAATCCCTTTAGGGATTACCCTAGTAAACCATGTGGAACACAGTGTAGAATTATTCCACTGGAGGAGGGGAAGCTGGGGCATTTATCTTTGAAGTCTCATTCCACATTGGATGAGGATCGAGGAATAAAGCTTACTACGGCACCAGACTTCTGGGTTGCTACTGCAGGCAGCAAGTCGAACTCCCAGGTTGCTGGGGAAATCCCTTAGACAGAGAAGGAGAAACACAGGGGCTCGAGATGAAAATTTGACAACAGGTTAGGAACTGTGTCCACCTGTAGATTCAGGTGAACTCAGGATAGCTGAGCATATATGGTAAGGAGCATCAACAGAGTCTACCACAAAGGCCTTGAATGCCAAGGTGAGGCTCTTTCAATAGATGATGGAACTCTTGAGACTACCTGAGAAATATGAAGACAAGTGTATCAGGAAGATACATATTGAATTGCTTAGAGGATAAACACTGGAGGGAAGGGTGACTAGACGTGGAATATAATTTATGCAGTAATAGTTAATCAGGTTTTGCATTACTTGTGGTGTAGGTAAAATGGGTCACAGTGGGAATGAAGAGAAGAAATATTCTGGGTAAGGTTTCAAGAAAAGGTGTCAAATGGTCATTCCTGGGCTCATAGGGTAGAGAGAGGGCTGAGAAGGAATATGAAGTTGGAAACTTTCTCTTAGTAGTATATCGGGCTTCCCTGGTGGCACAGTGGTTAAGAATCTGCCTGCCAATGCAGGGGACACGGGTTTGAGCCCTGGCCCAGGAAGATCCCACATGCTGCGGAGCAACTAAGCCCGTGCGCCACAACTACTGAAGCCTGCAAGCCACAACTACTGAAACCCATGTGCCACAACTACTGAAGCCCGCATGCCACAACTACTGAAACCCGCGTGCCACAACTACTGAAGCCCGCGTGCCACAGCTACTGAAGCCCGCGTGCCTAGAGCCCCTGCTCCGCAACAAGAGAAGCCACAGCAATTAGAAGCCCGCGCACCACAACAAAGAGTAGCCCCCGCTCACTGCAACCAGAGAAAGCCCACGAGCAGCAACGAAGACCCAACGCAGACAAAAATAAAAATTAAAAAAAAAAGAAGTAGTATATAGATAACTTTTTTGAGCCTAAATCATTTGGAGATTCATAGAAAGCCAGAGAATATGCACTGGGGGGTGGGGAGGGATGCAGGGAAATGACAAAATTAATTTTTATCCAGTCAATTCAGAATTTTAGGAACATTAAGAAGTCTCTGATTCCTTCCAGTCTCATTTCCGCCTCTGGGACAGAGTCTGGTTTGAGTCGTAGTTCTCAATTTCACTATCCACTCCTTAGAATTATCTAAGGAGGCTTGTAAAAATCCTGATGTCCAGGCCTCTTCCCAGGCCAGTTAGACTCCAGGAGTGATATCCAGGCTTCAGTGGTTTTTGTAAAAGCTCTCTGAATGATTCCACGATTGAGCACCACTGGGTTATAGTCATAAAGTATTTAATAAATTCTGTTTTAATCCTCAACATCAAGTTATCAGTTCTAATTCTGGTTTGGTCTTATCTCTGGGTTTTTGCTTTTTCCTGGAAAGAATTACCTTTCTTATTCAACCACTATGGTAACTGTATCCTGCTGCCTTTATAACATTCCCAGCAGCCAAATCCTCTATTTTTTGCCAAGCTTCTCCAGCCTTGAATATCTGAACTTTAGTCCTAAGGTTAAAGCTTTGTTGGCGGGCTTTTCTAATGCCAGTAGGCTGCCAGCTTGAATGTCTTTGTCAGAGTCCCATGCCCTGTCCCTAGCCAAAGAAAGTCCCTAAGACAGCTAAAATTCCTCCAGAGTTCACAGGTAAAGTAAGGTTTGTTTACTTACCTTGATACTTACTCCTGATTTTTAAAATTATGTTGTGTTTTTGTTTTTTCCTATCATGTAATAAGAATCCATTATGTTTTCCTTTTCTGGAAGGGCTGAGTGAAGCTTTACTTTAGATTTTGGGAAATGTAAAATTCAAGTGTATAGAACACTTGCTATCAAGAAATTGAAGCGAGTTGACAAGGCAGACCATGTCTTCCAGCCCGCTCTCCGACTGCCACAGAAGATACTGAACCCAAAAGTATCCACTTATCTTGTATCTGGATCAACCTCACCTCTTCCCTCTAGCTTCAGTTTATGAGGCGTTTGTCTCTTTCCCCAACCTAGTCCAAGCCCTTGTGCTATGGTTTTCATATCCTTCTTCCTTAGTGATCTTACTTTATTAATTCACTTCTCTCTCCAATTACTTAGGTCTCTAAAAGGCTAT
Organism: Tursiops truncatus; assembly: GCF_011762595.2. NCBI lineage: Eukaryota > Metazoa > Chordata > Mammalia > Artiodactyla > Delphinidae > Tursiops > Tursiops truncatus. Next base: position 103,131,946 of record NC_047055.1, on the reverse strand, counting down.
TTTTATCTTCCACCTTTAAAACAACAAACAAATGAAAAACAGACAAGCGCTAATCTTTTTTTTTTTTTTGGCCCTACATTTTCCTCTAGGCCATATTAGCCTTTCTCCTTTTATGCACTGTAAAAAATGGTTAAAAGAGTAGTCTACACTCAATAAATTTACTTTCTCAACACATTATGGTCTGACCTATGACAGCTCTTCTTTACTGAAACTTCAGAGGTTCCCAGTGACTTCCCAGTTGCTAAAACTAAATGTTTCTCTCTCTGATGTCCTCCCTACAAATTTTAACAGTTGTCCTTACTGTCCACCACATGGAGTGACATCATTTTCTTGCCTCTCTAGCCACTCTGTGTCTGTGTAAAGTCTCCTTTACAGCCTTAGCTCCCTCTACTCTTGCTGTAAACCTTAGTTTTCACTACAATCCCAATCTTGATACTCTTCTAAACTTCATAGATTTTCCATGAGTTAATTCTTGCATATTGTTGATTCCAGGATCTTTATATCCCACACGAATGTCTTGTCCAAATTCCAGGTCTGCGTTTTCAACCTCCTTCTGCATGTACCATAAACATCTCAGATTCACCCTATTGGTTCCCAAGCCATCGTCCCTGGCTACTACCTCTACTGAACACGCTTGGGAAAAGATCTCCAGTGCTCTCCTAGTTGAAAAGTCCAATGGACATTCTCTCCTTAGAAAATAATTTTGACTTCCAGGCTTCTGTAGTCTCCTGTGTCAGATACTTACTCTCGGAACATTTCTTCTCTCTTTTTTAAACACTTCTCTCTTTCCAGCTTGCTTCATAGATCTTCTTATTACTTCAGATTCTCACCTGGTACAGTTCACAGTTAGGTAGCATCTACTGAGGGGACTCCTTATGCCTGGTGTGGTGGAGAAAGAGCATGTATAATGGAAAGAAAGTTATGTTTCAGGGTATTAATTAAGGAAGTGGTAAGAGGATGATGCTGGCGTGACCCATGGTGAAGGAATGTAGAGTCTCTGTTTAGGCTCTCGGTACAAGTGGGAACACTTTTTGAACCAAATGTAATGACAGAGTCACCACCTCCAATCCTCAAGTTTTTCTGACCCACACTGAGTCACAACTGTTAAAAGAAGACTAAGACAAGAACCAAATATATTACAATTTACTATTTATTTGTGAGTCACTTGAACACAGAACTCATTCTTTCATCTCTGAATTACGAACATCTAACACACTACCTGATCATTATAAAAAACAAAGCAAAACATATTTTGAAAACAAAGGAATGACTCAAAAGCCCTCAGGGGCCAGCTAATGAGACATTTGTGCTTTTCAACCTATAGAGCCTTCAGAAGCTCAGCAGCCAGAGCAGAAAAGGAAGGTGGAGGGTGCACCCACTGGTTGCTGATTTGCAAGGTGGGCCCAATGGAAGGTGAAGTAAGTGGAACCAAAAGGGATGTTTTTAAAATAAGATGGGTTGGGCTCCAACGATAGAAATATACATCTTGTAGAAACATGTGTGGGCTAGGTAGTAAAATAGCAGGATGTGGTCAGAAGGGAAAGTTCAGAGTTGCCAATCCTGGCTGAGGATAGTTCTGAGTAATGATAAGCCTCAACTTGTGGCTATTCCAGAGTCAGTTAAAGCTATGAGGAGATGAAGTAGAGAAAACATCTAGGATACCAAGTGGCTGGTGAAAGAGTGGCAACAGATCCAAGTGCTAAGGAAAGTGAGAGGAGTTTCTATCCCAGAGAAGTAGTGTGGCACAGTGATTAAGAGTGTAGACTCTGGATTCAGAAGTGAGGTTTAACTCAAACTTCTATCATTTACCAGCTGTGTGTCCCTAAATAAGTGACCTCGGGCAAATTTTTTGACCTAGCCAAGTCTAAATATTATCATCTGTAAAACAGAGATAATAGTATCTATCTCATAAGGTTGTTATCTGGATTAAAGGAGATAATGCAAGCAAGGTGCTTAACAGATGGTGGCTAACACTGAGTAAGCCTTGGGTAACTGTTAGCTAAAAAACGTAGACATTGGCTGTGAGGACAGGGCAACAACAATATGAGAGTTGGCTCGATTTTCAAACAGTGAAAAGTGAGAGTATGTATTTAAATTCATTCTAGTCACTGAGTCCAAATAAATTCCAGGGAGTTGAAAACAAAATCTATCAATGTGATCATGGAACTATTTCTAGTAATCTTTGGAGAGTACCTTAATTAACCTGGGTTCCGCAGAAGATAAATTCTAAACAAATCAAATATTTATTGCTAAGTGAGAGAGTGAGAGAAAGAGGTAGTGAGGCCGAAAGTGACAGCAAATATAAAGAAGCATGCTACATAGTAGGGCATAGCTTCATGATAAGCTAACTACATCTTGCCAGATGGCTTGAGAGCAGTACTGCCCTTTGGCCGAGGCTACAGAGGATACTTGCCTTGAGCCATGTATCACACACACACACACACACACACACACACACACACACACAATTAAAGAACACACATATGCACGTTTCACTAGAGATAGAGCACTTAGTAGTTCTGGCACAGCTATGGTACATGTTGTAAACATCTACTTTCATGACTAACACCATCCAGGCCCCAGGGAAATGTCTCTCAATATCTCTTGCCTTATATTATCTGATGCCAATTACGGGTTGACCCACTGCCATTATTGGAAATGGAGTTGTGCCCTACTGCATGCTGCAGGGAAGATTTGAGTGGCAGAAGCACTTAGGCAAGAGAAAAAACAAAACAATTTACTTGTTGTATGCTTTCCCTTGGCCTGAAGGAAATAGATTCTCGCATTCCCTAATTAGGAAGAGGCCTGATATGAATATTCCTTTTAATCTCACCTCTATCTTTCTATAACTGCCCCGTTATCCTTCAAAAATCTCCAGGAAGCTTAAATGAAACATATCTCATACAAGGAAAATGTTACATGCCTCAGCCCTTTCTTGTCTCTTACTTTCTCCAGTAGCTCACACTTTAGAGAAGAGGTGTGTTTCTGCTTACATGAGGTGAGTGATGGGAGCAGGTGTTCCGGTGTTCCCACCATCTTCTCCTCAGTTCAGCATCCCCACCAGTGAGAACCTCACTACTTACCTAAGAAGAAAGCTGTTCTCGCTGAAGAAAGTGCCAACATTTTTTTTTTTTTTTGCGGTACGCGGGCCTCTCACTGTTGTGCCCCCCCCCCCCCCCCCCGCCCCGGCCCCGTTGCGGAGCACAGGCTCCGGACGCGCAGGCTCAGCGGCCATGGCTCATGGGCCCAGCCGCTCCGCGGCATGTGGGATCTTTCCGGACCGGGGCACGAACCCGTGTCCCCTGCATCGGCAGGCGGACTCTCAACCACTGCGCCACCAGGGAAGCCCAGTGTCAACATTTTTGCCCTCTGAAAACAAGGGCAAGTATCTTAAGAGGAAAGCATTTTCTTTCTGTTACTATGACGCTATTCCTAGCAAAACAATAATGGTGATAAAATAGTACTTACCAGCATTTGATCCTTCTAGAAGTTGATTTATATAATAGGATCCACCGCATTAGCTGTGAATGGCTCCATCACACTGACCCTGAATGGGTGGTACCAGCCTCAAATGAATTCTTTATTTTCCACATCTCTTGGTTGATCAAGGAGGAGTGTGGAGGGAGATGTGAGGAACGCAAGCAGAGAAGTTGTTCAATTCAGTTCATTGCCCATGTGCGGAAGTGAGACATAGTTGTTATTTTCTAACATCTGATAGATTTCTAAACGACCTTTTCCCAGAATTTCTGTAAATTCCTAAGAGTAGAGTCTATGTCTGTCACATTCCGCACTGTATCCCTGGCACCCAGCACAATGTCTGGCATGTGGGAAATGATAAATAAATAAAGATTGGATAAATGAATGAGTAAATAAATGAATAAAAAATGATTATACTTCTGTTGGATTAACAGTATAGAAATAGAGCCAAATATTAAAGATGTAAAAATTGACTCAACACATTGGAAAAACTTACTAGTAAGTAGAAATTGATAGGTATAATGAACTGTGTTGTGATAATGTGAATTCCTCCTTAAAGGCCCAATGACTAAGTGAACGTAATTTAGGGGAATTTTTAAACTGAGACCATTAATACCTATAGTCCTTTTTATGTCAAAGAAATTCTTCTTCTCAAGAAACAGAAAATAAAGTGCTACCAACACAATAGCCACATATATTTTCTTTTAGTTTTCACATTTTGTGTTACCATATTTTTTGCTCATTTCTTCATCAAATGCACAGTTATTTTAATAGCATTTATAAGTTATGTAAACATCTTAGTATGAAAGAAATAAAAATTTCCACAACAAATATTTTCATTTCTGTACTAGAAGAGACCAAAAAAGCAAGATAGAATATATTTTCTCAAGAATATCTTACAAAAGATTCATCCTCTGTTTATTTTGTTTAAACCAAGTACTATGTCCAAATTATTTAAATAACAGTATGTTGTTTCCATTTGTACAAAAATACATTTTAGATACATGAAAAATTATTCATACTTCTTACCTACAAATGGATGAATTGTTAAGAATTTCTTTATGTTCATTATTTTCAATTTTGTTTATCCATTAAACCCATTGTTCAAATAAAATCTTATAAGGAAACCCAATATATAAGACTGGTAGGGACTTCCCTGGTGGCGCAGTGGTTGACAATCCGCCTGCCAATGCAGAGGACATGGGTTCGAGCCCTGGTCTGGGAATATCCCACATGCCATGGAGCAACTAAGCCCGTGCACCACAAGTACTGAGCCTGCACTCTAGAGCCCGTGTGCCACAACTCCTGAGCCCGTGTGCCGCAACTACTGAGCCCATGCTCTGCAACAAGAGAAGCCACCGCAGTGAGAAGCCCACACACTGCAACGAAGAGTAGTCCCCGCTCGCTGCAACTAGAGAAGGCCTGTGTGCAGCAATGAAGACCCAACACAGCCGAAAATAAATTAATTAATTAAAAAACAAATAAATAAGACTGGTAGAGGGCATGTCACTCTGATTGAAATAGGGTTGCAGCCCTGACAGCTGCTCACTACCTCTGCCATTGAGGCAGTTGGGGTTGGAGGCAGATTCCAAATTCCCTAGGATGTCACTCGGTGCAGTTGAACCACATTTTTCATGGTTTCTTTTTCTATACTCTTGGGGGGCTGACAAAGCAGTCAAATTGTTGAAAAGTAGCTGCGTTACTTCATAAATGATCATTAAGTAGCAAGTCATTTCTCTCCTAATTGTATAAATAAATGATATATAGAATTCAATTCTAGCAACAGAATCTAAACCATATGATTTCCAAACACACTAATATCATTTCAGCCCTTTTATAATAATTCTTATTGTTCAACAAACATGTTAATCCATCCTGTAGTATTCTGATAATGAGATTTCATGAAAAGGAAGAAAATTCTAAGTCCTTTAAGCCTGCAGAGAGTAAGTGTTACTCAGGTTCAGAAATTTATTCTGTCTGCCACAGACCCTCATTGTCTCTTGCCATATAGTTAGACTAAATTATCAACTTTTATCCCTGTCTTCAAACTCTTACCCCTACGAAACCCTCCTACACTCATTACTTGAATACTCTTGAAAAACCCTTCTAATTGTATAGTTTTCCTGCTGTAAATACCTGTAGTAGCTACTTTTTTTCCTAGCAGAGTTTTAAAACTCTCAGCAATAAGTGGAAAATTCAGTCATCAACAAATGTTTTGATATATGGCCAAAAACATCAGACGAGAATGTCAAAGATGCTTGATCTCTGTCTTGTCTGTGTTTAAGAATAAAATGTAATGACTATCATGGTGGCCTTTTCATTCTGGATAGGAACCAACTAGCACCTAAGTTTCCATTTATCCCCTGGATGTATAATTTGTATTTAGAGCCAAGAATAAGGTAAATTCATAGAGGAAGAAAGAGTGTGAAAGTAGAAGACTTCAGGGGGAAATTGCGACCTTATCAGTGGAGATCCAGGTTCTGTAGCACCTAAAACTTTAAAACTGTGGCATGGGGGTGGGGTTCCTTAGAACAAAGAATACAAAATTATATGCACAAAAAAATTGGACTAGGACTTGAAAGGGACCTATAATATGAGGGACCCTAAAACTGAAGTTTCATTATCTTCATGGTAAATTCTGCTGCAACTACTAGTGGGTCAGGAGAAAGCTAACCTTTATAGCTGTGGTCTCTCCATTCGTATCTTTTTCTAGTTTTTGCTGTACTGGGCTTTAACAATGACTTTCATTCCATTAGTACCCTCCCTCCCCTTTCTTTTTTTTTCTTTTCCATTATAGTTTATTACAAGGTATTGAATACAGTTCCCTGTGCTATACAGTAGGTCCTTGTTGTCTATTTTATATATAGTAATCCCAAATTCCTAATTTATTCCCCACCCTTTTCCCCTTCGGTTATGTAAATTTGTTTTCTGTCTCTGTGAGTCTGTTTCTGTTTGGTAAATAAGTTCATTTGTATCTTTTTTTTTTTTTTAGTTTGCACATATAAGTGATATCATATGATATTTGTCTTTCACTGTCTGACTTACTTCACTTATTATGGTAATCTCCAGGTCCATCCATGTTGCTGTAAATGGCATAATTTCATTCTTTTTTATGCCTGAGTAATATTCCATTGTATATATATATACCACATCTTCTTTATCCATTCGTCTGTCGATGGGCATTTAGGTTGCTTCCATGTCTTGGCTATTGTAAATAGTGCTGCTCTGAACATTGGGGTGCATGTATCTTTTCAAATTAGAGTTTTCTCCAGACATACGCCCAGAAGTGGGATTATTGGATCATATGGCAACTCTATTTTTAGTTTTTTAAGAAACCTCCATACTGTTTTCCATAGTGGCTGCACCAATTTACATTCCTACCAACACTGTAGGAGTACCCTCCCCTTTCTGAATGTCACGTTGGTCTGTATGCTTCAATTATGTCCCAGAAACGTCTGGCTGTAGCTCTTGATCCCATACTATTTAGGCAATACAGATTTTAGGTGGTTTACACCTGGAAGTCTTTTCTCCCTGTTAGCCACAGAGTAGCTCTGCTTCTTCCCATTCCCATGTTCTTTATTAATATAGTAGCCATAAGACTCAGCTTGCTGGGATAGTCCCAGTTATGCCTGTTCTCCTGGCATAGTTATTAAAACTGCCTCCTTTCTGGAACTTCAGGGAACCAGAAAGTACTAGGGCAATCGCAGAGAGGGAGGAGCCTGATAAAGAGCCCCAATAAAGCTGTTTTTGAACTCCTAGGTCCACCCACAACCTGTGCATGCATGGATCTGATCTTAGATACCAAAGACTGAGCTAACAGAAAGACCTCCACCCACGTCCCAAACTGACCACTGGGTGGTGCCCATGAGGGACAGTTCCAGATAACCTGCAAACCCTTCAACTACTGCACTGACAGTGGTACCACAGCCCACAGAAGGTAGGTTGAGACTTGTAGCCTGAATCAAAGCAGGACATGTACATGCTGTCACAAAAATATCCAAACCAAGTACCTACTAAAACAAGAACAAAAAATTCAATATCCTTTGTAGAATTTAAACAACACCCAATCTCGTAATATTCAAAATGTCCAAGAAACAATCCCAAATTACTCAACGTATGAAGAACCCCAGAAATCTCAACTCACATGGAAAAAGACAATCAACAGGCACCAACAAGATGACACAGATAATAGAATTTTCTGACACAGACTTTAAAGCAGCTATAATAAAAATGTAGAAAGAGCAATCACAAACATTCTTGAAATGCAAGTTAAAATTAAAAGTATCTGCAAAGAAATAGAATATATAAAGAAGAACCAAGTGGAAATTTTAGGATTGAAAAATAAAATTGAAATTTTGAAACCTCACTTGATACATTCAATAGCAGAATAGCAGTGACAGAGGAAAGTTAGTGAACTTAAAGATGTATCAACAGAAATTGTCCAGTCTGAACAACAGAGAAAAAAAAGATTGAAAAAAATAAACAGAGCCAAAGGGATCTGTAAGATTACAATAAAATGTCTTAACATTCCTGTTGTTGGAGTCCTAGAAGAAACGGAGGAAGAGTGTGGTGCTGAGAAATACTTGAAGAACTAATAGACAAAACTTCCCCAGTTCTAGGGCTTCCCTGGTGGCACAATGGTTAAGAACCTGCCTGCCAATGCAGGGGACATGGGTTCGAGCCCTGGTCTGGGAAGATCCCACGTGCCGCCGAGCAACTAAGCCCATGCGCCACAACTACTGAGCCTGCACTCTACAGCCCGCGAGCCACAACTACTGAAGCCCGCGCACCTAGAGCCCATGCTCCGCAACAAGAGAAGCCACCACAATGAGAAGCCCGCGCACTGCAACAAAGAGTAGCCCACACTCGTCACAACTAGAGAAAGCCCACGCGCAGCAATGAAGACACAACAGAGCCAAAAATGAAAATAAATTTATAAAAAACAAAAAACAAAAAACCTTCCCCCATTCTAGAGAAGACCTACAAATTCAAGAAACTAAGTGAATCCCAAACAGGATAAACCCAAAAAGTTCAAGTGTAGGAACATTAGAATTAAACCACTAAAAACAAAAGACGAGGAAAAATCTTGAAAGCAGCGAGAGAAAAATGACACATTACCTATAGTAGAACAATTTCTTAAATAACAATGGATTTCTCATCAGAAACCATGGTGGACAGAAAAAAGGGGTAAAGCATTTTTAAAGTGCTGGAAGAAAACTGTGAATCTAGAATTTTATATTCAGAGAGAATATCCTTCAAAAATAAAGGTGAATTAAAGAAATTCTCAGATGAAGAAAAACTAAGATAATTTGGAGACAAAAGACCTGGTCTAAAGGAATTGCTGAAGGAAGTTGTTCAGGCAGAAGGGAAATGATACCAAAAGGAAACCTGGAACATCAGGATTGAAGGAAGAGCACCAGAAATTGTAACTATCTGGGAAAAAAGAGAGAAGACACTAATTACCAATACCAGAAATGAAAAAGGCTGTTGCTAAAGAGTCCACAGACTTGAAAAGGATAATAAGGGAATTATTAACAACTCTATGCATATAAATTGAACAGCTAAGATGAAATGGACTGTTTCCTTGAAAGCCACAAAACACCAAAACTCACCCAATATGAACTGTATAATCTGAATAGCCCTATAACTATTAAATAAATCTAACAAAACATGTACGTAGTCTGTATGTTGAAAACTACAATAAAGGAAAAAAGAAAACATAAGAAATCAGAGAAGACCTAAATACATGGAAAACATATTATGTTCATGGAATGGAAGACTCAGTATATTAAGGATGTTAATTCTCTCCAAATTGCTCAGTATTTTTAAAATAATACTAATAAAAATTCCAGTAGTATTTTTTGTAAACATAGGCAAACTGATTTAAAGTTTATAGGGGATGGAAAATGAAGTAGAATAGCAAAAACAGTTTTGAAAAAGAAGAATAAAATGGGAAGAATCATTCTAATAGATATTAAAACTTACTATATAACTAGGATAATCAAGAAAGGAGAGATATACATGTAGAACAATAGAATAGAGAGTCCAGAAAAAGAAAAATATGGCTATTTAGTTTTTACAAAGGTGTAAAAGGCATCCAATGGAGAAAGAATAGTCTTTTCAACAAATGGTTTTAGAACAATTGATCTTTCATGTGCAAAAACAGAACAAAACAAACAAAACAAAAACCTTTAACCTACCTCACACTTTATACAAGGCTTATTTCAAAATGGATCATAGATTTAAATTTAAACATAAAATTATAAAACTTTTAGAAGGAAACATAGGAGAACATCTTTGTGACATGAATTTAGGTTGAAGAGTTGGTAGACATAAAACCAAAAATACAATCTATTAAAAAAACTGATGGGGCTTCCCTCGTGGTGCAGTGGTTGAGGGTCCGCCTGCTGATGCAGGGGACATGGGTTCATGCCCTGGTCCGGAGGGATCCCACGTGCCGTGGAGCGGCTGGGCCCATGAGCCATGGCTGCTGAGCCTGCACATCTGGAGCCTGTGCTCTGCAACGGGAGAGGCCACAGCAGTTAGAGGCCCGTGTACCACAGAAAAACAAAACAAAAAACTGATAAATTGAAGTTTATCAAAATTAAAAATTTTTGCTCTTTGAAAGACACTGTTAAGAGGAAAAAGAAGTTACAGACTGTGAGAACACATTTTCAAATCATGTATCTGACAAAGGATATGTATCTAGAACATATAAAGGGCTCTCAAAACTCAGCAGTAAGAAAATGGACAATGTAGGCAATCTGTATATCTTCTTTGGAGAAATGTCTATTTAGGTCTTCTGCCCATTTTTGGATTGGGTTGTTTGTTTTATTGTTATTGAGCTGCATGAGCTGCTTGTAAATTTTGGAGATTAATCCTTTGTGAGTTGCTTCATTTGCAAATATTTTCTCCCATTCTGAGGGTTGTCTTTTGGTCTTGTTTATGGTTTCCTTTGCTGTGCAAAAGCTTTGAAGTTTCATCAGGTCCCATTTGTTTATTTTTGTTTTTATTTCCATTTCTCTAGGAGGTGGGTCAAAAAGGATCTTGCTGTGATTTATGTCATAGAGTGTACTGCCTATGTTTTCCTCTAAGAGTTTGATAGTTTCTGGCCTTACATTTAGGTCTTTAATCCATTTTGAGCTTATTTTTGTGTATGGTGTTAGGGAGTGTTCTAATCTCATACTTTTACATGTACCTGTCCAGTTTTCCCAGCACCACTTATTGAAGAGGCTGTCCTTTCTCCACTGTACATTCCTGCCTCCTTTACCAAAGGTAAGGTGACCATGTGTGTGTGGGTTTATCTCTGGGCTTTCTATCCTGTTCAGTTGATCTATATTTCTGTTTTTGTGCCAGTACCATACTGTCTTCATTACTGTAGCTTTGTAGTATAGTCTGAAGTCAGGGAGCCTGAATGGCCATCATCAAAAAATCTAGAAACAATAAATGCTGGAGAGGGTGTGGAGAAAAGGGAACACTCTTGCACTGCTGGTGGGAATGTGAATTGGTACAGCCACTATGGAGAACAGTATGGAGGTTCCTTAAAAAACTACAAATAGAACTACCATATGACCCAGCAATCCCACTCCTAGGCATATACCCTGAGAAAACCATAATTCAAAAAGAGTCATGTACCACAATGTTCATAGCAGCTCTATTTACAATAGCCAGGACATGGAAGCAATCTAAGTGTCCATTGACAGATGAATGGATAAAGAAGATGTGGCACATATATACAATGGAATATTACTCAGCCATAAAAAGAAACAAAACTGAGTTACTTGTAGTGAGGTGGATGGACCTAGAGTCTGTCATACAGAGTGAAGTAAGTCAGAAAGAGAAAGACAAATACTGTATGCTAACACATATATATGGAATCTGAGAAAAAAAATGTCATGAAGACCCTAGGGGTAAGATGGGAATAAAGATATAGACCTACTAGAGAATGGACTTGAGGATATGGGGAGCGGGAAGGGTAAGCTGTGACAAAGTGAGAGAGTGGCATGGACATATATACACTACCAAACGTAAAATAGATAGCTAGTGGGAAGCAGCCGCATAGCACAGGGAGATCAGCTCAGTGCTTTGTGGCCACCTAGAGGGGTGGGATAGGGAGGGTGGGAGGGAGGGAGACGCAAGAGGGAAGAGATATGGGAACATATGTATGTGTATAACTGATTCACTTTGTTTTAAAGCAGAAACTAACACCATTGTAAAGCAATTATACTCCAGTAAAGATGTAAAAAAAAAGAAAATGGACAGTGTAATTAAAAGTGGGAAAGGGCTCGAGCAGACAGTTCACCAAAGAGGTTATAAGGATGGCTAATAAGTATATAAAAAGATGTTCAATGTCATTAGTTGTTAGGGAAATGCAAGTTACAACCACAATGAGATACCACTATACAACTCTTAGAATGGCCAGAATAAAAAATACTGACATTATCAAGTGCTGATGAGGATGCAAAGTAACAAGAACTCTCACGTAATTCTGGTGGGAATACAAAAAGGTATAGCCACTCTGAAAAAGTGGCTTGATACTTTTTTAAAAAGTTAAACAAGCACTTATCATATGATCCAGCTATACTACTCCTGAGTATTTACCCAAGAGTAAGAATTGGCAATCTTTTTCTATAAAGAGGTAGATGGGTAATATTTTAGACTTTGCAGGTCATACAATATCTGTCACAGCGGTTCAGTTCTACTGTTATAATGCAAAAGTAGCCATAGACAATATGTTTTTTTAAAAATGAGTGTGAATGTGTTCCAATGAAATATTATTAAGAAAACAGGTGGTAGGACAGATGTGACATGAATGTTCTGTGTAGTTTGTTGACCCCTGCCCTAAAGAAATAAAAACTTACGTTCACACAAAAACCTGTACACTACTGTTTAATGCAGCTTTATTCATAATTGCCAAACATTGGAAAGAACCTAAATGTCTTTCAGTAGGTAAACAGATAAGCAAACTGTGGTGCAGTCATTCAATGGCATACTACTCAGTAATAAAATAACTACCGATAAACACAACAAGTTGGATGGATCTCAAGGGAATTATGCCGAATATAAAAAGAAAATATCAAGGTTACATACTGTATGATTCCATTTATATGACATTCCAAAAAACAAAATTACAGTGATGGAGAACAGATCAGTGATTGCCAAGGGGTATGGGGGGCCAACATAACTTTTTTTTTTTAACATCTTTATTGGAGTATAATTGCTTTACAATGGTGTGTTAGTTTCTGCTTTATAACAAAGTGAATCAGTTATACATATACATATGTTCCCATATCTCTTCCTTCTTGCGTCTGCCTCCCTTCCACCCTCCCTATCCCACCCCTCCAGGCGGTCACAAAGCACCGAGCTGCTCTCCCTGTGCTATGCAGCTGCTTCCCACTAGCTATCTACCTTACCTTTGGTAGTGTATATATGTCCATGTCTCTCTCCCGCTTTGTCACAGCTTACCCTTCCCGCTCCCCATATCCTCAAGTCCATTCTCTAGTAGGTCTGTGTCTTTATTCCTGTCTTACCCCTAGGTTCTTCATGACATTTTTTTTTCTTAAATTCCATATATATGTGTTAGCATATGGTATTTGTCTTTCTCTTTCTGACTTACTTCACTCTGTATGACAGACTCTAGGTCTACCCACCTCATTACAAACAGCTGAATTTTGTTTCTTTTTATGGCTGAGTAATATTCCATTGTATATATGTGCCACATCTTCTTTATCCATTCATCCTATGATGGACACTTAGGTTGTTTCCATGTCCTGGCTATTGTAAATAGAGCTGCAATGAACATTTTCGTACATGAGTCTTTTTGAATTTTGGTTTTCTCAGGGTGTATGCCCAGTAGTGGGATTGCTGGGTCATATGGTAGTTCTATTTGTAGTTTTTTAAGGAACCTCCATACTGTTCTCCACAGTGGTTGTATCAATCTACATTCCCACCAGCAGTGCAAGAGGGTTCCCTTTTCTCCACACCCTCTCCAGCATTTATTGTTTCTAGATTTTTTGATGATGGCCATTCTGACTGGTGTGAGATGATATCTCATTGTAGTTTTGATTTGCATTTCTCTAATGATTAATGACACCATACACAAAAATAAGCTCAAAATGGATTAAAGACCTAAATGTAAGGCCAGAAACTATCAAACTCTTAGAGGAAAACATAGGCAGTACACTCTATGACATAAATCACAGCAAGATCCTTTTTGACCCACCTCCTAGAGAAATGGAAATAAAAACAAAAATAAACAAATGGGGCCTAATGAAACTTCAAAGCTTTTGCACCGCAAAGGAAACCATAAACAAGACCAAAAGACAGCCCTCAGTTTGGGAAAAAATATTTGCAAATGAAACAACTGACAAAGGATTAATCTCCAAAATTTATAAGCAGCTCATGCAGCTCAATACCAAAAAATCAAACAACCCAATCCAAAAATGGGCAGAAGACCTAAATAGACATTTCTCCAAAGAAGATATACAGACTGCCAACAAACACATGAAAGAATGCTCAACATCATTAATCATTAGAGAAAGACCACTGTATTATTTAGAGGTCGGGAAAAGAAGGATGCATTAGCAAATGAAATTGAGAAGAAGCAAGCCAATGAGGTAGGAGGAAAATCTGGCAAACCAAGTGAAGGAAAGGTTTCAAGGAGGAGAGTAACACCAGCTGTGTGAAATGTTGCTGAGAGGTCAAGGAAGGTAGGGACTGAAAACTGATCATAGGGCTTGGTATTAAGTAGGTTGGTTACTGGTGACCTTGGTAAGAACCTTTTCAGAGTAGAGGGAATAAAAGTCTGAGAATGGGAGGTGAGAATGTGGAGACTAACTTTCAGGCTAGTTCTCTTTTATAAGGAGTGGAATAAGAGGGGCAAGACTTCAAGTGGATGATTTTTAAGTCAGTCCAAATGTAATATAGTTCACGGTTGATAAGAGTGGGTAATTACAATGTTTCAAAGACACATTGTTAGGAAGCTCTATTGTAATTAGAATTTTAAATCAATAAGAGTTATTTTCTATCTTGAAATATAAATGTGTATTAAATGATGAAGCAGAACCAAGTTAATATTTAATTCAATATCAGGATAATCTTTGAGGTCAATTCCATACATTTAAATGAAGCAAAAGACTAGCTCTGAAGATAGCTTAATAACTTTACATCTTTGAGAGGCATCTCTAAAATCACAATAGCTGATATAGCTATCTTCGGAGCTAGTCACTTAATACATGGCATTGACCCACTTTCCTCTTTATTTAAGAGTTAGCTGTTCAGTTGAATCTTGTCCTTGCAATGTGAAGAAAAATAATATAATTTGTTGTATATTTTTTAGTCAAAATTATAGAGTTCATATAACAAAAGGATCTGTTGCAAGTGAATGTAGTATAAATCATAGGATACCGAACTTGTTTTTAAAAACAGTTTTTTCAGTATGAGGAATTTAAATTACTGTTTGATTACCATTTGTTCTCATTTCTTTTTGTTTCAAATTCATTTATTTATTTATTTATTTTTGGCTGCGTTGGGTCTTCGTTGCTGTGCGTGGGCTTTCTCTAGTTGTGGTGAGCGGGGGCTGCTCTTCACTGTGGCACGTGGGCTTCTCATTGCTGTGGCTTCTCTTGTGGCGGAGCGTGGGCTCTAGGTACGTGGGCTTCAGTAGTTGTGGCACACGGGCTCAGTAGTTGTGGCTTGCAAGCTCTAGAGTGCAGGTTCAGTAGTTGTGGCGCACGGGCTTAGTTACTCTGCAGCATCATCCGGATCTTCCCGGGCCAGGGATTGAACCCGTGTTCCCTGCATTGGCAGGTGGATTCTTAACCACTGCGCCACCAGGGAAGCCCCCCATTTCTTTTTGATGTTAGACAAATTGACTTCCAAGTTATTTACTTGAGTAGTAATTTATATCTAGCCGATGCATAGGCAATTTTGAAGATTGAGTGTCTCTTGTTTTACTTTCCCTCAATAAATATAATAAAAAGCGGTTTGTGGTTGGGGTGAAAGGAGAATCACTTTTCCCATCAACAGCAAGACTGTATTACTGTCCAAATATAGCAAATCTCCTGTATGATATTAGGTGTTATGGTTTTCATATTTAAAAGCCTGATTTCTTTCCCCTTCCACTCAAGATGAAACACCTCTTGATTCACTGGCAGGTAATGACAAAACATTGCCCAAACTGCCAGACTGGGGCTAGAGCAAAATTCCACTAGAACAGCAAGCACCCTCTTTCCCTTTGCCCAGCACTGACTCAGACTCATAAATTAGCATAGCAAGTGATGGATATTTTTCCAAGTGAGGAACAGAGTTTTCCTAGAGCCAAGGAATAAAGTAACTGATTCAGACTTTTGCAAACCATCAGGAACACTGATGACAGAAACCACATAACAAACTTTATCAAGTTTTTTCCGGTTTGGCTCTGAAAACAAAGCCAAGCAGAGATGTGTTTTTTAAGAAAAGAATCATTAAAATAAAAAACAAAACTCAACCAAGGACAGGTGAGCAATAGTTAATTTTAATTAATGATCACCAAGTCATAGACTTACAGATGTTGTAAATATTCATTTTTTAAACCACTCTTGTACATTTTCCTAAATGGTTCCTTTTCTAAAACAAACACCCACAATCTCACCCCTGTGGGACATAACTTCTTAATATAATTCAAGGTCTTCATAAGCTTAAATTTGTATGAAACTTTAATGATGTCAAAATTTCTTAGTAACATAGCAAGTATAATATTGAAATGAGTAAATTATAATCTAACAAATTATATATAATATTAACTTCTTTTCTCATTTTCATCTCGGGTGTTTTCAGTGTCATAGGAGCCATATGAGGTCAACAGTTGACATGAAATATGTAGAATTTGGAAATAATTTAGAGAAAAGCAAAAATAATGATAAGAATGAGGTCTTCGGAAGTCAGCAGTTGTTTGAACAAGGATTGAATGTGTTTTCCAAAAAAAGACAGGGTTTTAATTTATTTTTGTTCTGCTTGTTTGTGGAATACAAAAATGATTATCGTACCACCAGTTAGCATTTAAAATAAGCAAGAAAGGGCTTCTTCCCTCGTGGCGCAGTGGTTAAGAATCCACCTGCCAGTGCAGGGGACATGGGTTCAATCCCTGGTCCGGGAAGATCCCACATGCCGCGGAGCAACTAAGCCTGTGTGCCATAACTACTGAGCCTGCGTTCTAGAGCCCGCGAGCCACAACTACTGAGCTCAGACGCCTAGAGCCCGTGCTCCGCAACAAGAAGCCTCCGCAACAAGAAGTCTCCACAATAAGAAGCCTGCATACCGCAACTAGAGAATCCCATGCACAGCAACGAAGACCCAATGCAGCCAAAAACTTAATTAATTAAATTTTAAAAAATAAAATCAGCAAAGAGGGTATAAGAACAGAAAAAAATAAGACAAAGAGGTTAAAAGTAAAATAAGCACACAGAATGTAGCCCAAGAGGCTCTATGTTGTATTAACATGTGCTTGCAAGAGGTGGACCACCTATTTGGCTCTGTGCTCCCCTGAAGCAAGTGTAAAGATGTATCACAGTAAATTACATCATACAGACAAAGTTTTTAGAACAACCACACCTTTTCCTAGTACTGAGACCGGAGTAATAGGCTATTTTGTTACACAATTATCAGCAACTTCAGCAACTTCCTTTCGGTGAATATAGAAATGGATTTCATAGGGCTGCTTTTTAAAAATTTCCTTAATGAATGACTGTGGCATAATATCAAAGAACATTCAAGAGAAGCACTTCTAGGAGATAGTAAGACAATATGGGGCAGGAATGTCTCACGGTCAGTCTGACATAATATAGAATAAAGCTTTAGACCTGAGCTCTTCAATACAGTAGCCACTAGCTACATGAGGCTACTTACATTTAAATTTAAATTAATTAAAATTAAATAAAACTAAAAACTTGGTTCCTCCATCACACTAGCCACATTTCAAGTTCTCAGTAGCCATCTGTGGCTGGTCCTACGCTGTTGGACAGCACAGATAAAAACTATTTTCATCTTTGTAGAAAATTCTATTGGACATTGCTGGTTTAGGCTTGTAAGAAAAGAATGTACTGAATATTTTTCAGACAAGCTACCTGTGATAGTCACTGAGAAATTGTGAGTTCAAGGTTATACTCTCACAGCCACCAGTAGGGCACCACTATCACATTCTTTGTTAAAGCCAGAACAATAGCTTTAATAGGTAATGCAGAGGTCTTACTAATTTCCTCCCAGAAAGGAAGGGAATGGTAGTGGGCTTAATGCTTTTTTTTTTTTTTTTTTTTTTTTTTTTTGGCGGTACGCGGGCCTCTCACTGCTGTGGCCTCACCTGTTGCGGAGCACAGGCTCTGGACGCGCAGGCTCAGCGGCCATGGCTCACGGGCCCAGCCGCTCCGCGGCATGTGGGATCTTCCCGGACCGGGGCACGAACCCGCATCCCCTGCATCGGCAGGCGGACCCTCAAGCACTGTGCCACCAGGGAAGCCCGGGCTTAATGCTTATTGAACAAGGCTGATGAAAGGCAGTGTATAGTAATAAAAAGAATAAGGAATAAGGTGAGACAATAGGAAATACTTTCAAGAGTTGGGGAGGGTGATTTATAGTTGTTCACAAATATGAGAATACAATGAACAGTTATTTTTCAATTATGAATAAGTGGCCTCCTGCCCCTTGAAATGCTGTGAGCTTGAAGATTTGACTGTATACCTAATAATAGTTTTGAACAGTGATCATTATCTTCACTTCTGAAAGTTTTATTATCAGCTTAAGCAGAATATCTTGGGAATATAGAAAATGACCATCTTTTGCAACTGACTTTGTTACAAACTCAGAATTTATAAACCGAGATAATGTTTGAAATTATTCCCTTCTTCCCACGTGAGAAACACTGTTGTAATCCTTTTGGTGTCAGCTTCATAGGCATTTTACAAAATACATAAGGAAAAAGGACATGATCTCACTGCTTCTACCTTTGTTCCCCTATAAATATTCTCAACATAGGTGATCCTCTATAAATGTAAGTCAGATCATAGCACTCCTCCATTCAGAGTTTTGCAGTGGCTGCCATCTCACTTGGAATTAGTGCTGAAACCCCTCTAATGGCCTTCCATGATTAGCCTGTTATCTCACTCACCTCCTCTCCTACCCCTTACTCTAGGCTCAGTCAGCTCCAGCCACACTGGCATCTCTGCTCTTTCTCAAACAAAACACACATGATCCTACCTCAGGGCCTCCGCTTTAGCTGTGCACTTTGACCCATTCTTCCACAAGACATCATTTAGTTGACTCCCTCATCTTCTCCTTCAATTCTTTGCATAAGCCTCACCTTTTTAATGAGATTGTCTCCAACTTCTCTATTTAATACTGCCACCTACCCGCCCCTTCCCAGCCCCCTAACCACTGCATTCCCTGTGCTGCATACCTCACTCTAGTTTTATTTTTCTCACTGCACTTACCCTATAATATATTGTAGTAGTATATAATTGATTTATTCCTTACATTCATTGTCTATTATCTGTCTCATCTGTCTAGAATTTAAGTTCTACAGAGAGCTCTTTATTTTGTTAACTAACGTATCCGCAGCAATAAGGAAGAGTGCCTGGCACACAGTAGGTACTCAAAAAATATTGGTTGAATGAATGAATGACTTCATAAGAATTTCTCTTTCTAAATACATAAAATGACATTTCTCCTGTTTCCACAGTGATTTCTGGCTGTTTCCAAATATCAAGTCGCTAAATTGTATAATTTTATAGTTGGAAAGGCCCTTGACAGTAATGTAGCACAATCATGCCTTTATGTATATAAGTAAACCATGACCCAGAGAGATTAAGTGTCAGCACAAGGTCAACCAGCTAATTTACAGCAGAGCTAGAGGACTAGAGAGTCTCAATCCAACTACAAAATATGATTTTTCAACACTAGGTATATTCAAAAGAGTATACCACTGTCTCTGAGAGTTATACCAGAAAAGAGATGCTAACATATTTTCAGCTACAGCATCATCATTGCAATAAGTGTATATCCTCATGTACAGCGTGAACTTGAATGAGTAAATTTAAGATTCTTTAAAATAGAATCACAAAACTTTAGAAATACTTCAGATAACCCTTCACCAAACTAGTTTTTAAATATAGTGCTTTACTTGGAGTAAAAATTAAGTATTTCTAGAAAAAGAATTAGGATCTAATCATAAATACATAAATTAAACCTTGATCATTTTCTACTTCCTTTATATTTTCCGTCGTCTGGGCTCTACTTTATTCCCTTGCTGACAGCTGCGGTCTTAATGTGCATCTTTGAGAAAATAGGTGCTTTTTGGTCCAAACCACTTTTATCTTTAGCTTATTAGAAGCATCCATATATCATAGCCTGGGGAAAGAAGATAAAATAGGGCATCTTTCTTGCATATAAATCATGGCTTGTGGATCACTGCTGTTAATTAAAAATCCTTGCAAGGCTAAATTCAACATGATGGAAGCTTAGGACATCCTTGCTAAAGGACAAACCTGAAAGGAAAAGTATCTTCAAATTTCTATGAGAAGGAAAGTAGGATTGGGTCATTGTGAATCCCTGCTTGGGAGTCAGGGTTAAAATTACTTATGCATATTATACTACACCATAATTTGTTGCTGATAGTGTGAGGTGAACACACTGCTCCTTGGTGTAACTGGGTTACTTTTTTGTTTCAGTGATGTTTGCTTTTTTCACTATTTTCTGGCAACATAGTAATCTTACTATTAAGTAGAGATAGGAAACATGCAGCCTTGATCATACAGTGTGTGAATTTCACAAGGTCAGAACAAAATAAGCAGAATTTTCACCATCCCATTTTAGTGACATATTCAAAAAAGAGGCCCATTAGCCTTGAGTCTGGTTTGCATGGTTATTTGATACCCTTAATGCATAAAGGAGAATGGTTAGTGTAGGTGTCTTTTCAAGGTATGAACGGATATTTATTTGAGGGTTGTGATTACTTATGCTCCTGGTTGGTGCCAGTCAGGTCAGTAGGATTATATTCCAGAAATTGATTTTTCCCCCAATGAGTAAATAATGAAGTAAGTTAACCTCATCTACTTCCTAATCTAAAACCTTTCACTTGTACCGGGAGGAAAGGCAGCTGCCTTTGCTCGAGATGTGCTTGTGCACAAGGCCAATAAACACCTTTGGGTTTTATATGAAGGTCACGCAAAGCTGATCATTTGGGAAATGTGTACAGTTGAAGTGCATCTTCTCTTCCTTGCTGTCAACAATCCTGGCTTTCAGAGATGTCTTCACCTATGTTAAAGGGTGAACACAATACTGCATTGATCATGGACATGGCTGCTGCCCTGAGAGTTTCTCTTTCATTTATTTTAAGTGTTTTTTCAGATACGAGCATGGAAAGAAAACAGCACTTAGCTGGAAATGAAAATAAAAAGACAGGTGGAAAGTAGTGATTGTTTAGATTATGAATTATCTGGGCTTGCTTTATACAGTGCCTGTTATTTTATTACTGCACAACCTGTGGCTTCTTGAAGGATCCTAACACACCCGGAAGTCACAATTAGACTTAAAGATTTGACTCTTGTTATAGATGGAATCACCTAGTGGTCAGAGTAGTCCCATTTTGTTTCTTCATGATTCACATAGCTAATAATAATGATGGTATCCAACATAAGCATACATTTACTGCATGCCAGGAAGAACAGTAATACTTTACTTGTATTCTTTCATTTCATCCTTTTAGGGTCAGAAATCTAGCTAGCAGTGGTTTCAGGAATCAGGGTCAGGCCATCTGATTCCAAAATCTGGGTGTTTGGGCACTGGACATCACAGCCTCCTCTGCCCATAGTTAGTGGTAAGCAACAAAAATCATTAGCCTCCAAGTCATTCATTAGCTGTTTATGCCTCCTGTGTAGATACAGGATTAAATTAGAGAGGACCTTTGGAGAGCTTCCCATTCATTTGAGGAAATGAAAAATAAAAGGGCTGAAAAACATTATAAAAAGTGATAACTTAATTGGAAATTATTTTTCCTTTCCTTCTCTGATATTTTAGAAATTGGCAGTATCTTTCCTATTTGAAAAAATTTAGAACTTTGATGCAATTTTGATTACTCCTTTATTTTTCGCTGTGATTGTTCGTGAGAAAGATGTTCACAATATTGAAAATTAAAAAATAGATAAAATCTGTCTTTTCTGGCAGACAACATTTCAATATATGGGGTTGAGGTTAAGTGACTTACTTGGGGAAACTGTAAATTCTGAGAGGAGAAATATATAGCTGGTCTTAGGAAAAATTTTTCTCTCATTTGTTCCCCAAACATCTGCTAAGCGCCCACTGTATACCAGGTAATGTGCTAAGCACAAAGACCCACCAGTTCTAGGTTAATGTCCCCTCTTATCTACTCCCCAAAACCATTAGACTTTCCCCAAACTGTATTTTAATTTTCTGATGATTTGTCTTATTTCCCTCCAGACACAGTAAGGGCAGGATGCACATCTACTTATGTGTAATACACAATCATAAGTGCCTAATAGAATATTTGGTACATGCTGGCTGAGGGAGAGAGAGGTAGACCTCACTCTGTCTGCATTCTTCCTGGACATACAGCTAGACTCAGTTTTTCCAACCACCCTTGAACATGTGTCTGAGTAATGGCCAATGGAATGTAAGCAGACAGGATAAGTAACTCTTCCAGGAGTGGCCCATGGAAACCTTCCACTTAGGATACTCTCTCTCTCCCCATCCATAAGCTAAATCCAGAGGACTCCAATGACCTCAAGGAGAGCAGGCCTATAAGATGGAGAGAGCTTTGGACCCTGAATGTAACATAGCTACCTCTCCCTGTGGTCAACCCTCACTGGAGTGGAAAGTGAGAGAAAAAATAATGTTTTATTGTGTTAAGCCAGAATTTTCTGGTTCAAAGTTTGCATAAGCTGGGTTTATTTACCTTAACTAGTACAGAGTCATGAATAAAAAAATGAATGAGCACTCCTGTCATCAAGGGGTTCTCAGTTTAATTTTTGAGTTTTGGAAATTTCATCTTTCCTATTTGAAGAGCCTTTTAGAAATCATTGGGTATTTGAAAAATATGAAAGACCTTTTTTTTTTTTTTTTTTTTTTTGCGGTACGCAGGCCTCTCACTGTTGTGGCCTCTCCCGCTGCGGAGCACAGGCTCCGGACGTGCAGGCTCAGCGGCCATGGCTCACGGGCCCAGCCGCTCCGCGGCATGTGGGATCTTCCCGGACCGGGGCACGAACCCGTGTCCCCTGCATCGGCAGGCGGACTCTCAACCACTGCGCCACCAGGGAAGCCCTGAAAAACATTTTTATGACACTTGCATAACGTGTGCTCAGAGGAACCACTTGGAAGAGTTATACTGGGAATCTGAAAATCCTTTGCCTCCACATATATAAGATAGACCAGCTCCCAAGGGATATAAAGATAAAAAACAAAATTCATGCCCTCAGGGAACTTGCATTCTGGTGGGGAGAAGAGGAGAGTAAATAGAAACTTACAACTCTGTATCATGACTTGTACTCAAGCAATCCTCTCTCTTTTCTCTCTACTCCCTCCCCACAGTCTTGCCTGTGGCTTTATCATCTGTGTGCTGACAGCTTTCATTGACAGCTTTCGTTTCACCCCAACAAACACTTCCTCTGAGATCCAGCTGCTTACCTGATATCTCAATTGGATGTCTCACAAACATCTCAAAGTGAGCACGTCCAAATTGGAACTCATAACTGACCCTCACCAAACCTGTTTTCTCAGCACAAAAAAATGGCACCGCCATTCCTCCTACATAGTTGTGCAAGTAGCAAGTTTGTGAATCATTCTTGACACCTTCCTTTTCCTCATTCCTTATCTCATCTCAACCACAGAGTCCTGTCAACTTTACCTTCTCACTATTTCCCAAATCCTTCCACTCTTCTCCGTCTTGGCCTCCATTCTAATCTAAGCCTGGGCCATAGCAAATGCTACCAAACTAGCTGCCCCATATATATTCCAATATATCTTTTATCCATTACCTACATTGCATCCAGAATGACAGTTTAAAAATAGAAATATGACTATGTATCTTCTTAGTTGAGTACCTTTCGATGACATCCCATTTTCCATAGGTGAAAATAAAATCCTTAACAATTCCAGTATCCTTGAATTTTCTGACCCCTGTCTACTTCACCACTCCCATCTCACACCAATCTCTCTCCATGACTTCATCGCCTTGGCCTGTTTCTTGAATGTGTTCCACGCTCCTTGCCCTATCAGGGCTGTTCTCTCACCAGAAATGCTCCCCGAGTTTTGTCTCAGCAAAAACATCATACCCAACCAAAGGAAGCCTCCCCTGCCCTTCTGCTGTATATCAGGTTCCTTTCCCTCTTCTTACACTTATAATTGGAATTAAGTATATAATTGTAATTAGCTAGTTAATTATGGCCTCCCCCGTTTGACCTTATGCTCTATGAGAACAGAGAGAAGGTCTCTTTGTTCACTGCTGTACTCCTAGTGCCTAGTACAGGGTCTGACATAAGTAAGGTAATAAATAATTAAACACATGATGCAATACAGACATATCAGAGAGGGAACTAACCACAGCAGGGGCATTGGAGATGCTTTTCCTAAGAACATACCTGAGTTTCTCTAGCAAGGATCAGTAAAAACTGGCCAATAAAAGATGGTGATTAAGATCTTCTTGGAAAGTATACCTGAAGCACTTGCTGTGAGTCAGGTGTAGTGATAAGCATTTCATATTCCCTACACCATTTTACATTTGAAGAAGCGGAAACACAGAAATTGAAGAACTCCCCAACATGACAGAGTCAGGATTTACATCCAGATGTTTTGACTTGAGAGGCCCTAGGACATTATAACTGTAGACCTTTTTCCTGTGAAAGAGCTTCAGAATTTAAAAAACCAGTAGTAGTTTATAAAAATCAGCAGAACCATGTCCCTGGTTTGGGGCCCTGTTCTATAAGACCCCAGGAGCAAATTTATAATCAGTGGAACTATAACAAACTAAGGATTGGAGATATCTGCCTTTGCAGTTGGTGGCGATCTGGCCTGATTGATGGGGCTAGGATTGGGTAGGTCTGGTTGTCTGAAGTGAACTACAGTATGACTGGCCTGCTGGGAGAAGGGACTCCGCTCATGAGGCAAGCAACTGGGTGAGGTGAGTGATTGTTCTCTACTCCTGGAGTGAGTGGAATTGTAGATGACAGTCTGCCTTGGCTTGTAGGTCCTCATCAAGGAAATGATCTCAAGTAAAATCACACTGGAGAACATTTACAAACTAGGAAGTCTCTCTGAAAGGGACAGGGTTCTCTACTAGGAAAAGAGACAGAGTGAGGAGGAGTAGCCATCCTTGGGAGTAAGAAAGTAGTATAAGAAGCTAAAATGACTACAGCTCTGCCTTGCTTTTAGTTTTCCACGTCGTTTATTGTCTTGGCAAAATTTTTGTAATATTAAATTATCCAGAGAGAGGGGGAAATGGTCTGTCCAGTATTCACCTGGATATTGCATAAGCAGTATCTGCATTCTCTGTGATTTCCTGTGCCCTGTTTACCAAGTTCTGGAGCCAAGAACACCCTCCCTTTGTACTTTCTGTAGATTTCTCCACAGGTCTAATCTTGCCACTCTTTCCTGATACACTGGACAGTGATTCTTTCAGTCAGTTCTCTTCCCTCCACCTCCACAAGTTAAATAACTCCTGTCAGCCAGTATGGATTTTAGAAATGTCAGGAGAGGAGTTCTGACTTTAACTGACCATGAGATTGTTATCAGTCTTCTTTGAAACACTGGCCTGGCAGTGTGTGAGTAATGACCCAGTTACAGTATTATTGGATATGGTTTTAACACAAAGCTTTTAAAAGACATTTGGCAAAGACCAACTCTTTCTGTAAAGCTCAACTGGAAATAAAGCAATGTTCACTCCTCCCATGACCTTGTTCACTCGAAGGTCATTAACCATTTTGTTACTTTAACGGATGTCTTTTGTTGTTGTTGTTCTATCCCTATAGGCAGCATACCAACAAGTGGAAGAAAAAAATCACTTTTCTCCATAACTTAGAGCCCTATACTGGAATCCTTGGAGAAGGGAAAGATTTCTTGAAACAAGTTGATATGTTGCAGTGAGATGATTCTCAAACTGATTCCACTCCAGGAGTGATCTATAGACCTCATCAGGTTAGGGTTATTTGGTACTTGAAAACTGTAGTTTTAAAACATCTCTTATTTCTCCTTGCTAGCCAGACATTGTTTGAGAATGCTAGTAGGTCTGTGTGTCGATTTAATGGCAACTACATTAAAGTTGATTGTGGTTTTTAAAAAGTCCCTTCCAAGTAAAGGTGGTAATTCAATCCAGAGTAATCATGTGTCAAAGAAGTGGTCCTAACTCAATTCCTTTATAGAAGTTGGAGCAAAGAGAGTTTGTAAGTTTTGAGCTTCCGTGGAAAAACCCAGAATAGAATTCATGCTCTAATCTATATGAAGCAGGTGGTTACCTTGACTTTCCTAGACTAGTTTTCTCCTGCCTTACTGAATTGCCTACATCTCCATTTTGCCTTTTACGTAGAGCAGAGCCCAAGCAAAGTTCAATATTCTTGCATATGTGAATTTGATATCATTTATATGGCAGGGAGAGGGAAGATACAGAGGAAATGGAACATGGGTCAGGGCTACCCTCATGGGTCAGGGCAGCAGCTTTACTCTAGGACTGCCATGTATGGCCATACATCCAGCCACACATACATTCAGCACTGCCCGAAGGCACCAAGCCCAGAAATCCAGCCTGTACTTCTCTTACCAAGTCCCACACCCTAGCATGGAATTGCATTCCCCCAAAGGAAAGGAGGGTGCCTTTTTTGCCACAGAAAGGCAACTGCAGTTTACTAAGCCAGATGCCCTTGGGATTATTGCAAACCAGAGGGGTGCCTTATTCTAACTGACACAAGACTGCCCTTTGGACTAATGGGATCCTGCGCAGTTCTTAACCCCAGACCACCGATCCCAGTTTCTAATAGGTTACAGCACCCTCACAACCCTTGCTTATACATGATGCAAGCTGATGCCTTGGATCAGATTCCTTAGAGGCAGAGCCTGAAACAGAGATTCTCATTCAAGTGTAGAGTGACCAACTATCCTTGTTTGCCCAGGACCAGGGGATTGTCCGGGATGTGAGACTTTCAGTCCTAAAGCTGGGAAAGGCTTGGGAAAATCAGGATGATCTGACCACCCTATCAAGTGACATATTGTGGGAGTTTTTTCAGGGGAAGGGAAGTGAGGGAAGCAGGATAGGGTAAGGGAATAAAGCTAAGCGAGGAAGTCGTCTCAGCTGGAGAATTCTTTCAACCTGGTCCATGGGAAACTCTGAGGTATTAATTGGTTTGTTCCACCTTGAGGTAAGAGGGTCAATTTCTATAACCTTGTGTCAGTCAGTCATTGGCCAGTGGCTGTCGCTGGGGCATGCAGGATATGGAAATTCCTGGATGAGGGAGCTCTCCTTAGGGAAAAAGCAGTGCAGGCAGTTCTACCGAAAAGGGGGCAGCTGTGGGCTAACCCTCAGAGAAGCTGGGTGCAGCCACCCAGTGAAAGAAATATGTGTGTGGCTCAGGTATTCATACCTACACTCTTTGCCGAACTATGACTCCAGGGAGAGTGATAGAGTATAACACAACACTCATATCACTTAGTGCCAAAGAGAAAGAAAGCTTTGGAAGAGCAGGTAGTTCCTGGGGATCAGATCAGGAGTGAGAACATCAGTTATGACAGCAAAGCCCCCATATTCTTTCATGGAGAAAGCCTGGTGATGTCATCTCCTCAAGGACCATAACTCTCTAT
Organism: Tursiops truncatus; assembly: GCF_011762595.2. Taxonomy (NCBI): domain Eukaryota; kingdom Metazoa; phylum Chordata; class Mammalia; order Artiodactyla; family Delphinidae; genus Tursiops; species Tursiops truncatus. The sequence continues at coordinate 103,104,643 of NC_047055.1, read as the reverse complement.
TGCACACTTGTGTTTCTGTTTGTCCTCACTGTCTAGAGTGAGAGTAAGAAGAGTTCGTTATGTCCTCCCAGTGTCTTGGAAAACCCTGGAAGCAGCGTTCTTGCCAATGTCCCAGGTAGGGTGGCCAACTTGTTCTGGTTTGCTTGGGCGTTTTCCGGTTTTAGCCAAAAAAAAAAAAAAAAAAAAAAAAATCCCACATCCTGAAAAACCCCTCAGTCCTAGGACAACCAGTACCATTGGTCACTCTAGCTCCTAGAGATTAAACCACTAAATTGTTACCCGGAGTAGGGGGGGGAGGATTTTCATTCCCTAGATGGTCTCCGAAGTGAAAAAGTCAATTAAAATCTGGAATCCTTTTAGGTATTACAGTGCTAATTCATGCTGAATGCTAATACAACTTTACTGTAGCTGCTAGAGGGCAAACAGGAAAAACTACAGGTAAATAAGAAACACAAAGCAATGAATTCCAAACTGGGCATTTGGATTCTATGGAAGAGATAAGTGAGACATGATTGGAGATGCACTTTAGGAAGATTGATCTGGGAGTAGTGTGTAAAATGTAGAACAGAGAAGTCCTAAATTAAATCAAGTATGAGTTATTTTCTCTTTGGGTGACTTTCATCTAGTGGGCTGGCAGCAGTATCAGGCACACCCTGTTTTTCTTGGCCTCACTCTGATTTGATCTTTGAAATTCCAGTTATATTCTAGAAGCTGGATGTACTTGCATAATACATCACTAGAAGGAAATATGAGAAATTGGGCCAAAAAAACACATTTCCTCTGGGGAGAACTGCATGGCTGGAGAGCAAAGTGCTGGGGAAATCGTTAATCACATGCCCTTTGGAACTTTTGAATTTTGAACAATGTGAAGGTATCACCAATTCACAAATTAATAATATAATTTAAATTTAATAAGCGAAAAAACAAAAAAGAAGCTAGGAAGGAGGAAAGACCCAGGATGAAACAGGCTGAGCTACATTTTAGAATTCTGCATCCAATTTTCCAGGCTGAATTGACTGATTCTGGGTCTAACTTAATTCCATCTGTGTGTATCAATCAACAAATAATTGATGTGTTTAATTTTATTTCGTAAGTTATGTAAATACGAAATTACTTGAAGTTGTCTTCTGCTATTTTTTCCATGTAAAACAAACAACAACAAAAATAAATATAAGACACATACGTGCATGGGGAAGTTAAAGTTCAATTTAAGCAGCAGTATATGGTGGAAAGTGCATGGGTTTCAGAATGGGACAACTGAGTTCAAATCCTAGTTGTATGACTTAATAGCTATTGGTTTTGGGGGCAGATTAGTCATCCTAATTGAGCCCATTTGCTTGTCTGTAAGTGATAATAATAGCTACCTCAGAGGGCTACCGTAGAGATTAAATGAGAATCTATATGCGAAAATTCATAAAAAGAGGAAAGTTCTCCTTCCTCTGCCAAAGCATCTAGTACCATGCTCTGCACACTGATGGTGTGATACATAAATATGAGCTGAGTAATAAAATAAATGATTGTTAGCTGATAATTAATTTGACATCAATATCATAGTATATTATTTCAGAAAAAATCTAAACAGGATTTAGGATATCTGGGTTCTGGCCTCAATACTCTTTGACCTTAAAAGAGTTACTTAACCTCTTTGGTATTGAGTTCTTTCTCCCTGAGATGCTCCCTGAGCTACATGGCTCACTGTCTTCCATTCTTCAAATCTTTGTTGAAGACTTTTCAATGAGGACTTCCCAGAACACCTATTTAAATCTGCAGATCTTTTCTTCTCTAGCTCTCTAGATTATCACCATCTGCCATGCTATTTGTTTTACTTGTTTGTTTAGTATATATTTCCTCCCCTTTTATAATAATAAACCCCATGAGAGCACGGGTTTTGTTTACTGTGTTCCCTGCTCTCTCTTGAGCATCTAGAGCAGTGTCCCATACATGGGAGGCATTAAAGTTTTGTTGAATGAATGTATGTATAAGTGTGTAAATTGAGAGGCTGGAGTAAGAGAACTTTACAGTCCCTATCAGTTCTACCGCTCCATGACAAATGCTTCCAATTTCTATTTTGTTCCAATTTTAACTTATCTTAAAAGATTTTAGGTCTATGTTACTAGAAGAGCTAACTTTACCAATAATGACAGTCTACATGATTTAAAAAATGAGACCAGTAAATACAAGTGTGTCTCTAAATAGTTTCATATTTAATTAGCAAAGAGTTTTTTTTTTTAAGAATCAGTTTTATTTATTTATTTTGGTTGCATTGGGTCTTTGTTGCTGCGCACGAGCTTTCTCTAGTTGCGGCGAACGGGGGCTACTCTTCATTGCGGTGTGCGGGCTTCTCATTGCGGTGGCTTCTTGTGTTGCGGAGCACGGGCTCTAGGCGCACAGGCTTCAGTAGTTGTGGCACGCGGGCTCAGTAGTTGTGGTTCGTGGGCTCTAGAGCGCAGGCTCAGCAGCTGTGGCGCACAGGCTTTGTTGCTCCACGGCATGTGGGATCTTCCCCGACCAGGGATTGAACCCATGTCCCCTGCATTGGCAGGAGGATTCTTAACCACTGTGCCACCAGGGAAGTCCCAGAAAACGGTTTTATTCTTTGAAAATCAGAAAAACCCTGAAGACCATGAGAAAAAAAAAAAGCAACTTAAACAACCCAATGTGATTATTAAATTATGAGAGTAAGATGGGAAATTTTTCATGTACTCCTCAAAAATAAGATAAACATAATTTAGTGTTTTCTTAGGAATTATTTACTTTGATGGCTTCTTTTATTTAAATTTTATTTATTACATAATGGGTAGAAGCTTAAATTTTTTCAATAAATTTATTTAGTTAGTTATTTTTGGCTGCGTTGGCTCTTCGATGCTGCACACGGGCTTTCTTTAATTGTGGCGAGCGGAAGCTGGTCTTCGTTGCTGTGCGTGGGCTTCTCACTGTGATGGCTTCCCTTGTTGCAGAGCACGTTGCTCTAGGCACGCGAGTTTCAGTAGTTGCGGCTTGCAGGCTCTAGAGCACAGGCTCAGTAGTCGTGGCACACGGGTTTAGTTGCTCCGTGGCATGTGGGATCTTCCCAGACCAGGGCTCGAACCCATGTCCCCTGCATTGGCAGGCAGATTCTTAACCACTGTGCCACCAGGGAAGTCCAGAAGCTTAAATTTTGCAAATAAAACTATCAGGTATACTTATGGATTTTTCAGGACAAGATTTAAACTTTTTTTTTTTTCTGGCTGCGCCTTGACCAGGGATTGAACCCATGCCCTCGTCAGTGAAAGCGCAGAGTCCTAACCACTGGACCGCCAGGGAATTACCATAAACATTCTCTTTTTAATTATTTGATTCTAAAGTTTAGTTTGCTTATTTGGAGTCCTTATTTCAGGAATTATAGTCAATTTTAGTGTTGGAGGTATAGTGTATAGAAGTGACTTAAATTTAGGTTTTCTCAGAAGTACACTAGGAAGCAGCGTCTCTCTTCCCAACTGGCAAAGTTGTTTATTGACCTTTGTATGTCCATCTTGGAAAGTTAGGTCAGTGAAAAGTCAGTTATTGGACTAGGAGACCAGAAGGCTGGTACTCTAGTTCAATATCTACCAATGCACCAATATGTGACTTTGGTTTTGTCCTATAATCCCTCTGATTTCTGGTTCCTTAACTGTAATAGAGTGAATATTTTAGAGAATGACCTTCATTAGGTATTCATCACCTTGCTGTCAGTGACAGAGGCCATTACTTGGTCTCTCTTGTCTTTCTCTCTAGAGTCCTTGTAGACCTCGGACATGCTAGTTTTAGCTCAGAAGAAGGAAAACATGATTGACCCTAGTTTGGGATTCTGTGAACAATTGAGCACAATAGAAACATAGACAATAAGTCATTATTTCAGCTCTATAATATTTGCCCCCTGTGACAGAAAGAATCGTATGTGTTCATCAAGCTATTTCATTTTTTCCTGGGCACACAGAAAGACTACATTTTCCCATCGTGCTTGTATTAATATCTAGATGAAGACATATGACCACTTTTATACAATGGATTGTAAGCAATGTTATGTATCCTCCTTTGGAGATGAGACCCCTAAAATCTTCAGTGAGATCTTCTAAGCTCTCTTCTTTTGTCTCCTGCATGGATAGAGAGCGTTTAGTGGAGGATTCCAAAGCTGATCTATGAAAGAAGTTGCCATGATCCTCAAGTCACTACTTAGAGCAAAGTTGCCCAGAATAACTGCTTAGCCAGAAATAGCTACTCTGAAGTTTGTATTGGCAAGAACTGAACTTATTGTCTTTAAGGTTTACAGTTGATTCTTATAGCACTTGGACCTATTCTAAATAATATACTCCCCTCCATTCTGCAGTTAACCAGCAAGTAATTATTTTGCACGGTTTGGTTTCCTTTCTAAATTAAGGAACTAAACAGTAATTCATGGTAACAACTGATTTGACCATACAATCAGATTTTGAAATGGTTTGATTTGGGGCATATGTAAACATGGACTGCAATTTATAGGGACTTATAGCAGTCCCTATAGTGCTAATACCTTTATAAGTGAGCAGAGAAAGAAAAGATTAAAGAGCCACTACATATTGTTACAGATAATGTCTTATATTTCATCCAGAGGCACATAGGAAAGTATTTAAAATATAGATTCACGGGCTTCCCTGGTGGCGCAGTGGTTGAGAGTCCACCTGCCAATGCAGGGAACACGGGTTCGTGCCCCGGTCCGGGAAGATCCCACATGCCGCGGAGCGGCTAGGCCCGTGAGCCATGGCCGCTGAGCCTGCGCGTCCGGAGCCTGTGCTCCGCAATGGGAGAGGCCACAACAGTGAGAGGCCCACGTACCACAGAAAAAAAAATATATATATATCTATATATATATATAGATATATATATATAGATATATATAGATTCACTAGGGCAGCTTACCAATTACATGTAAGTTTGAAAATTAAAAATTAGTGTTGCCCTAGTAATGTGAACTCTTCTAAATTGTGTATTACCCCTGGTCCAAGATCAAGTGGATATAGTTAAGTCTCAAAGAAGAAATTTCCATAAAATTATGAGAAACTGAAAATAGTGTTTTATAATAGAAGCCTGGAGAAACTTAAATTATGGCTTTTAACTTCTGGAGAAGGGGAAAATACTTGGTGACTGTTGGAAGAAAATATGTTTTATTCCTAAAAAAATTGAAGCATGAGTTTATATACTTAAATGGCCTTATTATTTATTTTCTTGTTACAAAATGAGAATGTTTATTTTTAGAAGTGTGTTGTTTAGTCTCTAAATATTTGGGAATATTCTAACTATGTTTCTATTTTTGATTTGTAGTTTAATTCCGTTGTGATCTGAAAGCATACTCTGTATGATTTCTATTTTTAAAATTTGTCAAGTTGTACTTTATGGCCCAGAATGTGGTCTATCTTGGTGAATGTTCCATGTGAGCTTGAGAAGAATGTGTATTCTGCTATTGTTGGGTCAAGTATTCTGTAAATGTCAATTAAATCCAGTTGATTGATGGTGCTGTTCAGTTCAATTATATCCTTACTGATTTTCTATCTGATGGAGCTGTCAATTACTGAGAGAGGAGTATTGAAATCTCCAACTATAATTATGGGTTTGTGGATTTCTCTTTATAGTTCAGTCAGTTTTTGCCTCATGTATTTTGATGCTCTGTTCTTAGGTATGTACATATTAATGATTGGTACGTCTTCTTGGAGAATTGACCCCTTTACAGTTATGTAATACCCCTCTTTGTCTTTGATAAACTTCCTTGCTCTGAGGTCTGCTTTGTTTGAAATTAACGTAGCTACTGCAGCTTTCCTTTGATTAATGTTCAAGTTGCATATCTTCTCATCCCTTTACTTTTAATCTATGTCTTTATGTTTAAAGTGGGTTTCATGTAGACAGAATCTAGTTGGGCCTTATTTTTTCTTAATCCATTCTGACATTCTCTGTCTTTCCATTGGTGTATTTAGATCATTGACATTTGAAGTGATAATTGATATAGTTAGATTAATATCTATCATATTTAACTGTTTTTAAATTGTCTTTGTTTTTTGTTTCTTTGTGTGTGTGTGTGTTCCACTCTTTTCCTGCATTCTTAGGTTTTTAATTGAACATTTATATGATTCCATTTATCTCTTCTCATAGTGAGTCAATTATAGTTCCTTAAAAAATTCCTTTTTAGTGGTTGCTGTAGAGTTTGCCGTATACATTTACAACAAATCGAATACACTTTCAAATAACACTATATCACTTCATGGGTAGTGCAGATACCTTATAACAGAGTATGCTCAATTTCTCCATCCTGTCCCTACACTGCTGTTGTTCATTTCACTTATCCACAAGTTATAGTCATCAAATACGTTGTTGCTATTATTATTTTGAACAAACTATTATCTGTTAGATCAATTAAGATTAGGAAAATAAAAGATTTTATTTTGCCTTCATATATTCCTTTCTTTAGACAGATCTTTGTTTCTGGCTTATATGGTTTTCTGTGAATAATTTCTTTTAACATTTCTTGCAAGACAGGTCTATTGGTGACAAATTCCCTCAATTTTTATTTGTTTGAGAAAATCTTTATCTCTTCTTCATTTTTGAAGCATAATTTTGCAAAGTACAGAATTTGGGGTTGGTTGGTTGGTTTTGTTTGTTTGTTTTGCGGTACGCGGGCCTCTCACTGTTGTGGCCTCTCCTGTTGCAGAGCACAGGCTCCGGACGCGCAGGCTCAGCGGCCATGGATCACGGGCCCAGCCGCTCCATGGCATGTGGGATCCTCCCAGACCGGGGCATGAACCCATGTCCTCTTCATCAGCAGGTGGACTCTCAACCACTGCGCCACCAGGGAAGCCCAGTTGGTTGGGTTTTTTCTTTCAAAACTTTAAATATTTTATTGCACTCTCTTCTTGCTTGCATGGTTTCTAAAGGAGAGTTCAATAAAATTCTTATTCTTGTTTCTCCATGGGTAAGATGGCCCCCCTCCCTTCTGACTTCCTTCAAAATTTTCTCTTTGTCTTTGCTGTTTTGTAGTTTGAATATAGTAAGCTATTATGAGCTGAATTATGTCATCCCTCCCACCCCTTGGTGAAGATATGTTGAAGTCCTAATTCCCAGAACCTCAGAATGTGATCTTGTTTGGAAATAAGATCATTGCAGATGTAATTATTTAAGTTATGATGAGGTCATACTGGAGTAGGGTGAGGCCCTAATCCAATATGACTGGTGTTCTTATAAGAAGATAATTATGTGAAGACAGAGATACACAGGCAGAATGCCATGTGATAGTGAAGGCAAATATTGGAGTTATCCAGCTGTAGGCCAAGGAATGCCAGAGATTGCCAACAAACCACCAGAAGCTAGGAAGAGGCAAGGAAGGATTTCCTTGCTGGTTTCAGAGGGCATGGCCCTGCTGACACCTTCATTTCAGACTTCTAGCCCCCAGAACTGTGAGGCAATAAATTTCTATTGTTTTAAACCACTCAGTTTATGGTGGCTTTGTTATATGGCAGCCCTAGAAAACTAACACATATATGTAGGTATAGATTTTTGGTATTTTTCCTCCTTCATGGTCTCTGAGCTTCCTGGATCTATGGTTTAGTGTCTGTCATTAATTCTGGAAAATTCTCAGCCATTATTACTCCAAATATTTCATCTATTTCTTTCTCTCTGTCTTGTTCTTCTGTTTCTTATGCATGTTGTTGCAACTTGTATAACTGTCCCACAGTTCTTGAATATTCTGTTCCATTTTTTCTATTCTTTTTTCTCTATGCTTTTCTATTGGATGTTTCTATTGACATATCTTCAGGCATACTACTTTCCTTAGCTGTGTCCACTCCACTGATGAGTCCATCAAAGGTACTCTTCACTTCTGTTATGGTGTTTTTCATTCCTAGCATTTCCTTTTGGTTTTTTCTTAGAGTGTTGATCTCTCTGCTTATAATACCCATCTGTCCTTGCATGTTGTCCAGTTTTTCTATTAGAGCTCTTAGCATATTAATCATCATATTAATTTTCTAGGGCTGCTGTAACAAAGTCCTACAGATTGGTTGGCTTAAACAATAGAAATTTCTTTTCTCATAGTTCTGGAGGCTAAAAGTCCAAGATCAAGGGGTCAGGAGGGTTGGTTGCTTCTGAGGCCTCTAGATGGTCGTCTTCTCTTTGTTTCTTCACAGTCTTCCCTCTCTGCTTATCAGTGTCCTAATTTCGTCTTCTTATAAGGACACTGGTTAGATTAGATTAGATCCCACTCTAATGACCTCATTTAACTTAATTACCTCTTTAAAGGCCCTTTCTCTAAACACAGTCACATTCTGGGGTAATGGGAATTAGGACTTTGACATGAATTTGGGGGGACATGATTCAACCCATAACATAGTTATTTTAAATTCCCAATCTGATATTCTAAAATCTCTGTGCCATATCTAAGTCTGTTTCTGATGCTTGCTTTGTCTCTTCAGATTTTGGTTTTGCTTTTTAGCATGCCTTGTAATTTTTTGTTGAAAGGTAGACCTGTTGGATTGAGTAGAAGAAACTGAAATGGATATGCCTTTAGTATGAGGTTTTATGTGTATCTGGCTGGGATGCTTACTGTTTGCTATAGCTGTGGCATCAGAGACTACAATATCATCTAGCTTTCTTGTTTTTGTCCCCCCTATTATCTTTGGGTTTCCCTAGAGACTTCTTCTTAAGTTGGGTCTGAGGTTATAGTTCTTTCAGCTATAAGCCCCTGTTATTATACAGAGGCCATATTAGTGTGGTGATAAAATGTGGGGGTAGGAGAAGCATTTTATAATCTTCTGATTAGTTTTCAGTCTTTAGTGAGTCTGTGATTTTTAAGTTATGAGAGTAAGTTGGGAAAATTTTCATGTACTCCTCAAAAATGTGATAAACGTAACAATTTATTTTTTTCTTACAAATTATTTACTTTGATACTTCTTTTATTTAAATTTCATTTATTACATAGTGGGTGGACGTTTAAATTTTGATAATAAAACTACCAGGTAAATGTATGGATTTTTCAGGACAAGATTTAAACATTTTCCTTTTAATTATTTGATTCTGAAGTTTAGTTTGCTTATTTCGAGTCCTTATTTCAGGAATTATAGCCAATTTTAGCATTGGAGGTACAGTGTGTAGGAGTGACTTAGGTGAGACAGGAAGGCTAGAGGGACCTGGAATCAAGTATTTCCCTTCCCCCAGATCATTTAGGCTGTGGTAAAATCTAAGTGGGTTAGCCTCTGGCAAAACAGTTTCCTTTGAAGGCAGGCCATTATTAAGGAGAGCAGAACACTCTGGGCTCATTTCAAATTCATTACTCCCACAAACCCACCCCTACCTGGAGCTCAAGGTGATTTTTCTCTGATCTTCACCCTGAGAACCTGGTCAGGCTCCGAGAGGTAATACAGCACTCATAAAAGTATGGAAGTCGTCCCTATAAGACTGGGCACCAGGAGTTTACTCTCTCAATTTAGTCCACACTCAGTCTCTAGCGATTATATTGTTATCCTTTCAGTAGGTACACTTAAAGCTTATGAAGCTCCTGTAGCACCTTCTGTTGCTGGTAAACTGTGACTCTATGTATCGTGTATTTCTAATTTCTGGGGCAGCAGTTTACCATGGGACCTGAATCCTCTGATGGATCTAAGCAGAGTTGTAGTGTTTCAGTTTGTTTACAAGCATTTTTCCTGTTATAACGATAGAAGTGATGTCTTCCAAGCTCTTTATATGTTGGACTAGAAACCAGAGTCAAAAATGTTTATTTTTGAAAATTAAGACAAGCAAAGAGAAGAACAAAGTCACCCATAATCTCATCACCCTAAGATAAAAAGTTAGAATATTGTTATATAGCTTTCCAATTATTTTTCTACCTATATAATTGTTTTATGCATCATTTTAAATATTCAGAGAAGACATAGAATACTAAAATTACCCATATACCCATGTTAATTGTTTGTCCATTGTTTTCTAGTTGATGCCTCCTTTGACCCTTCTCAGTTCAGTTCTTTACCTTCACTCCGTAAAGAAAACTACAATCCTGATTTTAATCTGTATTTTTCCTGATACTCTTTTTGTTATTTCTTTATAATATATGTATATTATTAAACATTACTTAAACATAATCATATTGTACATAATCTTCAACAAGTTGCTATTCTCAATCACCCTTTTGCTTTGGTGATTTATTCAGATTGAAACACATACATCTAGTTCATTTATTTATTTATTTATTTATTTATTTATTTATTTGCGTTATGCAGGCCTCTCACTGTTGTGGCCTCTCCTGTTGCGGAGCACAGGCTCCGGACGCGCAGGCTCAGCGGCCATGGCTCACGGGCCCAGCCGCTCCGCGGCATGTGGGATCTTCCCGGACCGGGGCACGAACCCATGTCCCCTGCATTGGCAGGCGGACTCTCAACCACTGCGCCACCAGGGAAGCCCCTAGTTCATTTATTTTAACTGTCACTGATCTTACACTATATGACCTTATCTAATTTGTTAATCCCTTCTTCTATTAATGTGCATCTAGATTGCGTCCAGTTTTTCACTCTAACAGGCAATGCTGCAATGACCATTCTTCTGTGTATCTCTGTGCACACATGTGAGTTTCACACAAGAGGCTGTGTGGTATAGGATGAAAGAGCACAGGCTTCAAAGGCAGTGCTGCCTCAGTTTAAATTCCCATGTTAATGCTTACCAGTAGTGTAATCACAGGCAATCTGTATGTTGAGGCAGTATTATTCAGGGCCTAGAACACCAAGGTGAGAATATAATACTTAATTGAATAGGCGATAAGGAGCCACTGGAGATTTTGAGCAGGAGGTGACGAGATCAGATTGACAGTGAGATTTATCTGGAAGCAGTGTAAACCATGAATTGACCTAGAAAGTTGAGAGATGGGAAAGTCAGCCCATTCTATCTGCATTTCTGGATGTGTTACCTGTCTAAGTTCTCAAACCATGAATTATTTCAAACCATATGGAATTGTGAAGGAAACATTCTGAGTAAATAAAATAAGAATCCTCATTTATTTTCAACCTGGTGGTGATCTTTTTTTTTTTCCTTATCTTCCTCAATTTTCTTTTTTTTGGCTTCCCAATTTCTGGATCCCATAATGCATCTTCATTTTCACTTAGTATTCTCTCTTTTATTTCTCCTCTCTCCAAAGTAAAAGCTGAAATCATTCACAGCAAAAGAATTAGAGTTGATCATCTCCCCAAATAATTCTTACTTTTGAAACTTCATTCTTTTATAGCAAAGTAATACATACACATAGTAAACAATTAAGTAGTACAGAAAAGATTACAATGAAAAGCAACTGTCTCTAGGCCTAGCTCGTCACACCTTCAGGGTTATTCGCCAGGAGCAACCTCTTTAACCTTTTTTAGTTCTTTGGATATTTATCTTAGTAACTCTAAATAACTTAATATACTTATGCATCTACTTCTTGCTTTGTCCACTTTAAATTATATCTATTTACAGCCTTCTATGAAAAATGTAGATTTCATTCAATAATATTAACCCCACTTCCCCATCTCTTACTTCTGTTTTTTCTTAATTATGCAAACTGTAGGATTTCCTATTGATTGCTTTTATAACTTTCAATAATATACATAAAACTCCACTTTCCCCATATCTTCCCCCATGTTATTATTATGTTTGTTTCTATTGCTTGCTTTTATAGCTTTAAATAATGCACCTTGAACTCTATTTCATGCCCTATCAAGTTTTAACTGTTATCTCTCTACTTTCTACCTTGTGAGATGAAGATACCCCTTTCTTCTATTTCTTCCTTCCACTTCTCACCTATCATCAGTTTTCCTTTAATTACATTGTCAAGGCTGCTAAACCTTTCATTCCACTTTGTGGTCATATTTAAGTATTTCATGCTTCATGTAAAGACTATAAAAGATAAATACCAAAAACATTATTATGGGGATGAAAATATTATTCACTCTTCCGTCAACTAGTATTTACTTTTCCATGGATTGAATGCCATCAATCTTGGACCCCTTAAAGAGGAATGTTCCTATCATCAAGGTAAACTATAGTTTCATTTCTTACAGTTCGTCATTTGCTTCAAATCATATCATAATTTTCTTTAGTTTGCTACTAGATTGGCTAAAATTAAAAAGCCTAACGATACGAAGCACTGTAGAGGATGTGGAGCAACTAGAATTCCCAAACACTGCTGGTGAAAATGTTAATTGGTACAACCACTTCGGAAAACGGTTTAGCATTATCTATTAAAACTGAACATACGTGCACCCTATGATCCAGCTCCTCCACTCTCACATATATGCCCCAAAGAAATGTGAGAATAAGAATATCCATAGTAGCACTATTTATAATAGCCAAATCTGGAAGCAATACAAATATCTATGAACAATGGAATGAATTAATAAATTGTAGCACATTCATACAGTAAAATACCATACAACAATGAGAATGTGTTGCCGTTTGCAACACATGAATAGTATTGGATAAAAGAAGACAGATATAGGGACTTTCCTTGTGGTCCAGTGGTTAAGAATCCACCTTCCAGTGCAGGGGACACGGGTTCAATCCCTGGTCGGGGAACCAAGATCCCACATGACATGGGGCAACTAAGCCTGCGTGCTCTGGAGCCTGTGCGCAACAACTGGAGAGCCCGTGCACTGCAACAAAGAGTCCACGTGCCACAATGAAGGAAAGCCCATGCACCGGCAGGAAAGATCCTGCATGCTGCAATGAAGATCCCGTGTGCCACAACTAAGACCCGAAGCAGCCAAATAAATAAATAAATAAACAAATAAATAAAAGAAGACAGATACAAAAGAGTAATATACTATATGATTCATTTGTATATAACTAAAAGACAGGAAGAAATATTCTATAGAGCATTAGAAGTCAGCATTGTGGTTACCCTCAGGCATTCAGGTAGTAACTAGGATTACAAGAAGGATTTTGGGGTGCTGATAGTATTCAATTTCTTGATATGAATGGTGTTTACATGGATGTGTTTACTTTGTGAAAATTCATCAAGCAGTATATGGGCTTTTGTTATGCATGTTATACTTCAGTTTTTTAAAATTAACCTTAAAATGGTTCTTTTAGTGGTCAAATATAAATGGCTTATTTTCTGTTGGGTTCAAAAATAATTTTTAATTAAATCACATCTTTTATTTTCTTCTTTGTACTGTCTTGGAAAGTTTGTACCCACTTCCTACTTCGCCTCTCTTTTGTCCCCGTTTCCCATAACCCTTTAGACTGTGAGTCAGCATCAAGCTAGCAGTTTGTCAAAGTAACGGCTGTAAGCATTTCAACTTTCCCATCCCGTGACACATTTCATCATTTTCTTTCTTTTTCATGGTAGTTGATAAGGCCAATCAACAGAATATATCCCTTCTTGTAATTTGTTTTTTCACTTAGAGTCCTAATTAGCATAAAGGGAGTTGAAGAGTCATTTCTATGTGGAATACTTATTACCAAAGTTAAGAGACACTATGTTAACATTTAATTGGTTTATAGTGCTGTGAAGCTAGTCTTCAAGGTCATAAAAATCTTACTTATGAACACACACACAAAAATGCTAACAGCTGTTTTAAAAACATCAAAGTTGCATTTTCTTCTTGAGCAATGAGGAGTTGTTCCTTGCACAAAATACCAAGTCAAGTATATCTTTAAATGTTCTTTTGATTAACAGAAGTAAACTTGACTCTGTCCCTAAGAACAAATGAGTTGCCTGCAAATGTAACCTCTTTTTATTCCCCTAACATCACCCCATGCATGAACCAATTTGCCAGTCATTCAGATTATACTGACAAGAAGTAAGACCCACTTGTGAATCTGCCACAGTCTCACAGTCTCCCCTCATACAAGAACTTGTTGGTTCAGTACTCCATTGCCAGTAAAGTAACTAACCCGGTACTGTCTCCTAACTTTCTCTCTTTCCCTAACCTCCTATCCATCATAATTTATTTTTTGTGCAGAAGCCAGAATGACCATCTAACCGTTTAAAATGTAAAGTCCTACTCCCTGTTTAAACTCTATAAAGGCTTTCTACTACCTTTAGAATAAAATCCAAACACACTACATGATCCAACCCCTAGCTGCACACTCTTCTTATTGCCAGCTCAGCACTGGCCATTCTTTCTGCCTACAATGTTCTGCCCACAGATTTTCCCATGGCCAAATCTTTCCCATCAGTCTGAATTCAACTCAGTGGTTACAGATTCCAAGAGACCTTTAAGAGGTTCCCCAGTCCCATGGCCAGTCTGTCTACATATTGTAATGCAGTTTTATTTTGCCTGAAATTATTAATCATGTGTTTCTGGACTTGATGTTTGTTTCCATCACTCTCACCCTATGCTGGATTATAAACTCTATTAAAGTAGGTATTTTTTCATTTTGAATTCTGCCTGTCACTGAGTTGGTTCTAAATAAAATATTTGTGGAATGAATGAATACAACCGGTTTGATAAATGCTACTCTGAACATAGGTGCTCATTCAAAATTACCACTGATTTATCGTTAATAATTCATGTTTCCTTAAAAAGATAGATACTCTTATATGCAATGATACATTTTACTGTATATCCACTGTATTTGTTATTTATGGCTGAATAACAAATTACCCCCAAAACTTATGGTTTAAAATAGCAAACGTTAATTATCTCAAAGTTTCTGTGGATCAGGAAACTAGGAATGGTTTAGCTGCGTCCTTTGGCTCAGGGTCTCTCAGGTTGCAACCCACCAAGGTATTGACCAGGGCAGGAGTCATCTCAAGGCTCCAAAGGGGAAGCGTATGCTTCCAAGCTCACGCTGGTTATTGGACGGATTCACTTCATGGGCAGTCAGACTGAAGGCTGAATCAGACTGCCTATTGGTGGAGGCTTTCCTCAGTTCCTTGTCATATGGACCTTTCCACACAACAGCTCATAACATGGCATTTTGCTTCATCACAGTGAGAAAGTGAGAGAGAAGAAGACAGGCTAAACAACATGGAAAGTAGATCATTTTGTAGCCAAATCTTGGAAATGACATGCCATCACTTTTGCTATATTCTATTTGTTACAAGTGAGTCACTAGGTCCAGCCCAAATTGAAAGGAAGGAGATTTCTCTTGAATACCAGGAAGCAAGGATCACTGGAAGCCATTTTAGAGGCTGCCTGCCATAGCTACATACCTGCATATTTGCATAAATTTTTGTCCTACTATTTTTACTCTGTCTTGTTTTCCTGGAATTTTCTCCGCTTGGGGGCCAAAGGACTGGTCATCATGCCCACTTTGTGTCACTTGCCTCTGAGCTATTCTTTCCAACTTAGCAATTTTGAGTGAAAAGTTTTAGTTTAAGATATAAAGGAAGCCGGGAGAAATAGCAAGTCACAAAACTTCAATAAAATATGGATATCAGACCAATGTGTACCAAGAACTGGTTATCATTAGAAGATAAATTTTTTTTTTTTTTTTTTTTTTTTGCAGTACACGGGCCTCTCCCTGTTGTGGCCTCTCCCGTTGTGGAGCACAGGCTCCGGACGCGCAGGCTCAGCAGCCATGGCTCACGGGCCCAGCCGCTCCGTAGCATGTGGGATCTTCCCGGACCGGGGCACGAACCTGCGTCCCCTGCATCGGCAGGCGGACTCTCAACCACTGCGCCACCAGGGAAGCCCCTAGAAGATAAATATTAATTCATTCTTTCAAGAAATATTTGTTGGGCTTCCCTGGTGACGAAGTGGATAAGAATCTGCCTGCCAATGCAGGGGACACAGGTTTGAGCCCTGGTCCGGGAAGATCCCACATGCCGCGGAGCAACTAAGCCCGTGCACCACAACTACTGAGCCTGCGCTCTAGAGCCTGTGAGCCACAACTACTGAAGCCCACACACCTAGAGCCCGTGCTCCGCAGCAAGAGAAGCCACCGCAATGAGAAGCCCGCGCACTGCAACGAAGAGTAGCCCCCGCTCACCACAACTGGAGAAAGCCCTCGTGCAGCAACGAAGACCCAACACAGCCAAAAAATAAATAAATAAAAATTTAAAAAAGAGAAATATTTGTTGATAGGCACTGTTCCAGATGCTGAGATACATCAGTGTACAAAACCAAAAAAAAAAAAAAAAAAACTTGCTGTCATGAACCTTTATAAACTGATGTAGAAGGAAAATAATAACAAGGTATAAATTAAAACACACTGTGCATTTTATAATAAGTGCTGAGGTGAAAGAAAGGGGATATAATGTGCTAGATGGGAAGGAGGGTGACATTTTAGCTACAGTGGACCACCCTCTTCCAATACAGCAAATTATAGTCCCCCTCTTTCCCCTTAGCACTTATCACTGCATCCTCATTGGGAAGATGCCCATTGAACAGAGACCTGAAGAATGACCTGCAAATATCCCAGGAAAATTAGCCAGGCAGGTGAAAGAGCAGGTACAAAGGAGAGACCAAGACTGGTGTGTTAAAGGAAATAAAAAAGTTTAATGTATCTGAAATGAGTGAAGAGGGGAAAGTGTAGAAGGAGATAAGGTTGGAAAGAAGGACCAGATCCTGCAAGACCTTGCAGAACATTGTTAGACTTTCATTTTTTTCCCTCTGAGTGGTATGGGGAGCCCTTTGGAGGATTTTGAGCACAAGAGTGGCTATGATCTGTCGTATTTTAACAACAAAGAACGTCGTTGCCGTAAACTGAGATGGAGAGTCAGTCTATGGGAGGAGCACGTTTAGGGGAAGATCATTAGGGGATCTGTTTTAGACATGTTAACTTTGAAAGGCCTACTAGCCATGTGAATGGAGATGTTGAGCAGGGAATAGTCTGGAGTTAGAAAAGAGGTTCAGTCTAGAAATATACATGTGCAAAGAGTTAGCATGTAGAAGGTATTTAAAGCAATAAGACTAGATGCAGGTACCCAGAAAAGACAAGAGGTGAAAATAAAAACATCAGAATGAAAGCATGATTCTTCAATTAGCTCTGTACTCAAACTAGGTCCAATGACTAAGAGCATGGTAGGGCTTTCCTGCTGAATGGACAGCTGGGGTGCTCCCAGGAGGGTTCTGCTTGTTCAGATTTCTTCTAACCAGCACTAAGATGACTTAAATCAGAACTACTTCTTTCCTTCAACCAGGAAAGCCTCAAGGCAAGCTCTACTTCACAATTGGGTATCAAGAAAGCCTATTATTTCCTTTCCCCAGCATTGGCCATCTGCTTCCTCTGGGTCAGAGGTTCTCAAGCCTTAGTGCACCTAATAATCCCCAGGAAAGCTTGTACTTTCTTACCTCCAGAGGGTCTCATTCTGTAGGTGGAGCTAGAAATCTTCATTCTTAGCAAGTACCGCAGTTAATCTTAATGAGGGTGCTCCACTTTGAGAAAGCTAGATCACCATTAAAAAATACTAAATATTCTGTTACTCTAGAAAGTTTACATATTCATAGTGGCTATTGACCTTAGCTTTCTGATGATTATGTGGTTACTTTCTAAAAGCTGTCATAGATTCTAAGCTTAAAATTATACATAACCAGTTAATTAGCTGCTTGAAAATCCATATAGAAAATTGAAGCACTCTGACTCTATTATTGTTTCTTAATTTTTTGAAAAGAACACCAACCAACTATTATTGATTCTGAGAGTTAAGCCTTTGAGCATGCAAAAAGACATTTCTATCTAAAGACTGTTGTGGTAGAGACATCTGTGTTCTTCCATATCTGACGCTTCACTGTGGACGCTCGGCCGGCCATGGCTGCTGCCAGCTTTGTCCTCATGAGTACCTTCCCGAACAAAGAGCTGGCTGACGAGAGCCAGACCCTGAAGGAAGCCAACCTGCCCAGTGCCGTCATCATGCAGCGGTTTACATAACTGCCTGGCCCGGCTGGCAGCCTCATCTCTCTCCTGTGTCTCCCACGGCCAGGGGCCCCATGGGACCACCCCTCCGCCCCTCCCACACACTGCAGCAGTCCAGTGCCACTTCTCCTCCGTAGCTGTCGTCTCCTTCAGATACAGAGGAGTATTACACCTTGGGCAGACCATGTAATTAGTTCTGGCCAGTGGATTGTGAGCAGACATATTAGGTGTCACTTCCAGACCAATGTATTTCATAGCCAGTGTTTGACTTTCTAGTATTTGCAGCAGTTGTGGAGGAGGTCTCACGTTGAGTTGATGGAGACGGAAAATCAAAACAGCCTGCATCTCTGCTCATCTCATGGCACTGTTTACCATGGAGAGTCTCTGGACCCACAGCAGACTTTGTGAGTGAAAAATAAATTTTGTGTTACGCCACTGAGATGTTCGTTTGTTTGCTTGTTACCATGGCATAAGCTTATCCTATCCTGACTCATCACCTGCCAGTATATCATAGAATCTCTATAAAACTATAGATCTGGAAGAGATTTGATTACTGCAAGTTTCTAACTCTGATTTTCAGACTTCGTAGCCCCATATTGAAGTGCTTTTCTTGCTATACAAACAAGTAGATCAACTCTCATGTAACAGCTCTTTGTCTCTCTCATGTCTACAACTTCAAATTATTCGCTAAATATAAAATGAAACTTTGCTGCCTGCATGTTCCAAATTCTTCTACTTACTTTATATTAGGGAACAGAAACAGAGTGCATCCCATTTTTCAAATACTACTTCCTTTAGGAGTTGTTTCCTGTTCTTTGCTCCTCTCCCACCCCTCAATAAGCCCATTCACCTCCTCACTTTCTTTCTCAATTTCCTTTTTTACACTGGCTGGGTTGTGCTTCCAGATGTTTCCCCATGTGCTTCCAGGTCATCCTGTGCATACCTCTCACCACATTGTATTAAAATTTGCTGTGTGCGTATTAGATTTGAGCTCTTTACCCACAGGGGTTGTGTCTCATTTGTACCTAGTACTTAGCACACCGAAGGCAGTCAATGAATATGCTTGAACTGAACCTAACTGCTTAAATCACATATGTAAAGGATGTATGTATCTCCAAAAATGGCATCTGTTTCTTCACCAACTAACTCATACCATTGAGAAAAGTGATGTTTCTCTGGATTCTTAGGGGTGGCTCATTCCAGACCTCAGATAATGCCCCAGGTTTCCCTGGTGATACTCATAAAAAACCTTCTTCTTAAAAGGAATATTAACAACTGTTAAAGACATGAGATACTAGTTGATTGTTCCATATCAATGTGTCAAAAGAATCATGAAAGCATAGAGAATGCGTCCACGTCTTAAAGTAGTCACCATATGCAATAAATACTGTTCGATTTCTAATTCATGAAATTTCTGTTATCCATCTTCTGAAAATGAGTTGGAAATCAAGTTTTATAGACATCCTAATTTGATTTGATTAGTTTAAGAAGCAAAAGAGCGAGTTAATGGTGTATTACCATTCTCATGTACTAGAAAGATGTGTTAATGAAATGTAATTGTCAACTATTCCATACATTAATGTGAACCATATGTGAAAATTTGATGTGCTTGCCTGCTCTATAAAACATCTTGAAGAGGCTTTTATGGGTATTTTACAGCTAATTCAGAGATCTCAACCATGGCCAAGTAGAGTAACTTGATTTTTGCATCACTATGTTCCTTTCTGCAGAGTATCATTGCAGTCTGAGAGCAGAAAACATTTGTTCTAAACTATTTTATAGCACACTAGTGATCTTTGAGATGTTAATAGGACCCTGTGAGCAAACATTTTCAAAATGCTAGCTAAAACAAAAGTAAATAGGGGCTTCCCTGGTGGCGCAGTGGTTGAGAGTCCGCCTGCCGATGCAGGGGACACGGGTTCGTGCCCCGGTCTGGGAGGATCCCACATGCCACGGAGCGGCTGGGCCCGTGAGCCATGGCCGCTGAGCCTGCGCGTCCGGAGCCTGTGCTCCACAACGGGAGAGGCCACAACAGTGAGAGGCCCACGTACCGCAAGAAAAAAAAAAAAAAGTAAATACATTTTCTCTTTGCCAGACTTCTGCGAGTCTTTACTATGCATTAAGGGCTGATTTATCCACTAGGCACTGTAGGCATAGTGCCTAAGACCCACAGTACTTTTAGGAGCCCACAAAAATCTTTTAATTTCTTTTTAAATAAGAAGACAAATGAAAATACAATAATGAATCCAGCCTGGATTACTTTAATCTTTTTGCCAATGTAATCATAAAATATATTTTAATAGTTTTCTATGGAGAAAGTAGCCCACAAAGGCAAAAGTGTCTAGAGCCCATGAATATCATACTGCAGCCCTGGTTATGATTCTCTAAAAAAGGTGTGATATGCAGGATTTTCCAGCAATTACTTCTGTATGAGCATCTTTTTGTAGAGTTTCTCAGAAGACAAGGGTTAAGAACATGTAGAAATATTTATGTAGTGAAATGAACACTGGAACAAGAGTTATAAGAATTAGATTTTAGTGATATCTGCTACTAACTAACCATGCATCTTTGAGTAAGCCATGGAACATCTGTGACTCCCAGACTGTTAAGAGACAAAGTGATGGCATTCAACTGGGTGTGTCAACTATGCCTTCTAGCTTACAGGGAATATGGTTTTATATTTTGAATATCCTTGTATGGTTTGCTGATTTTTTTAAAAGCTTACACACATAGGTTAGAACATAACTTCCAAGGAAAAGAGTACTACTCTGGACTGAAAGTCAGAAATAGTCCCACTTTTGGCCTTAACTAACTTCTACCAATAACGAAATCCACCAAAGGTTTCTCTCTCAAACAGGAAAAAGAATAAGAAATTTGAGAATATTTCTCTCTTTAGTATGTTCTCTACTCAGGTACATGGCAATTAAACTGTGAATCTTCTCTCCTTGTGATGGGGGCAGTGGTGGTGGGGTTGACCAAGAGAAAAGGCAACTATGTTTTCTATGTTTCAAGTTTGGGTGACTCCTTGGCTGGTTGTACTACCAACTCATCATTTTGACAGGTTGAGTTTTGGGTTAGTTATTTGTCGGATAACAAAAAGAGAGATGCAGTACAGATGGTTCTATACATGAGTCTAAAATTCAGGAGAGAGGCCAGGTCTGGTGTCTTCTATTTGGGAATATTTTGCCTAGTGGATGTATTATAGTTCAAACTACTGGAGTAGAATAAATAACCCTAGGGAATAAGAGTGAGAAAGATAGTGGACTAAGGATAGAAGTGTAGAGAACATCAACTTTAAGGGGTAGAGAACATCAACTTTAAGGAAGATAAAGTCCCAAAAGGGGGATTAAAAAAAATACAAAACAGAGAAATACAAGGAAAACTAGAAGAGGATATTATCAGGAAATAGAACAGAGGACATTTTATGGCCAGGCCACTCCAGGTGGCTGTTCTCTTGCTCTCTGTACATCCCCTGCCTGACCAGTGCCTGCTTCCCCTATGTCTTAAGCACAGGACTGACCTTCCTACTTGCCCCAGACCCCAGCTGGTGATTGTTCTTACCAAAGGGGCAGTGAGGGGCGTGCCCCTCTGCTGGTTTCCCTGGTAACTAATGAGCCCACCTGATGTCAATTCCCCTCTAACTGGTAATCTCCCCTTCCACCGCGGAGAGAAGATTGCCGCCATGTCCTGCCCACCGTCTACCGCACACGCTGAGGTGCCGCTCCAGGACCTTGCTTCAGACAGGTCAGCTCCCCCATCCATTAAACCATTGATGTCTGTGTTGCTGACTCCGGGCTCTTTCTTCAGTCTTGAAGCCCGGCAAGTACAGGCCTTGTAGGCCTGCGGGGTGCAGCCCAACAACATTATAATGGAAACAGAGTAGAAAGGTTGTTTTTTTTTTTGGGGGGGTGGGTACGCGGGCCTCTCACTGTTGTGGCCTCCCCTGTCGCGGAGCACAGGCTCCGGACGCGCAGGCTCAGCGGCCATGGCTCACGGGCCCAGCCGCTCCGCGGCACATGGGATCTTCCCGGACCGGGGCACGAACCCGCCCGCGTCCCCTGCATCGGCAGGCGGACTCTCAACCACTGCGCCACCAGGGAAGCCCCGAGTAGAAAGTTTTAAGACCAAAAAAGGAAAACAAGCACTCAAACTCATTGCAAGTGAGAACATGAATCACTACAGCTTTCCTGGGACTCAATTCAGCATTGTGCAGCAAAATCTAAAAAATGTTTATACCGTTTCACCCAGTAATTCTTTTTCAATAACTTATTCTAATGAAATAATCCCAAAGAAATGTCCTTCATTATTTCATTCCCAAGATTTATGTACTAGGATGTATATAGTAATTTTAGTTATAATAGAAAAGATTTAAAATATGGGTAAAATATCTAATATTAGAGGAATGGCTGATACATGACAATTCATCCACTTTAGAGAATACTATGTAGCAGTTATGAGCATTTTCAAAAAATATTTAAGGATATGGGAACATATGCCCAATATAATGTTTTATAGAAAGCAGGTAAAAGCTACTGTACAGAATTGTGTCATATATATATGTATTAATGTATATGTATATACTTCAAAATGTTAACAGTGGTTATCACCAATTAGTGCCATTACAGGGGATATTATTTTTCTTTGTACTTTCCTGTATTTTCCAAATATTCTGTAATTGCTATGGTCTAAATGTTTCATCCCTCCAAAATTCATATGTTGAAATTCTAACCCCCAAAAGTGATGATATTAGAAGATGGGGCATTTGGGAGGTGCTTAAGTCCCAAGGGTGGAGCCCTCATAAATGGGATCAGTGCTTTATAAAAGAGGCTTCAGAGAGCTCCCTCCCGCTTTCTGCCAGGGGAGGATCCGATGAGAGGTTTGCGGCCTGGAAGAGGACCTTCACCTGAGCATGCTGGCACCTTGATCTCAGACTTTCAGCCTCCAGCATGGTAAGAAATGAATTTGTTGTTTATAGTTGACTCAGACTGTGGTATTTTGTTATAGCTGCCTGAATAGACTAAAACAGTAATGAACAAGTACTGCTTTTATTATCAGGAAAAAAAAAACAACGATTAAAGGAGAAAGCACTTAGCAATGTCAAAGACAGAGTGAAGTCTGATTACATAAGACTGGAAAATGTATGTTAGATTTGGCAATTAGGTCATTATGTATCTTAGGGAAAAGTTTCAGTAGAGGAATAAGGAAGGCAGATTTCAGAGCTCAAGGGGTAAAACTGAAGTGAAAAGCCAGTTTTTCTGAGATTTCCAAAGATCTGAAAGTGGAGGAACAGAGAGAAGCTGGATCAGAGTTGAATAGGATACAGGTGTAAGGGCCTTTTAAAACGAAAAGGTCTTCAGGTGTTTGTAGACTGAGGGGAGGATCCAATGAAGAGGCCGAGAAAGAGATGACTGACAGGGCAAGGACAGGGCAGACACGGAGGCAGATTGAGTCGGGCCACCGGCATGGGTTGGCCTTGAACTGCTAAGGAATATTGCAGACTTCCAGAGTGAAGGAAAGAAAGTAAAAACCAATGAATATAGATATGTTTACAGAGAAATTCAGTGAGAACCCCCTGATGACCTCAGGTTTTCCACTGATATAAAGGCAAGGTCATCTGCCTGGAGTGAAATCGATGGTTGTTTGGAAGAAGGACTTGGGGTAAGTTTCGGGACATTTGCTGATGGGAGTGGAAAAGAGAGCTGACCAAGACCTAGTAAAATGACTGGAAGGTATCCTGGGAAGCCACCCCAGTTTGGAGACAGTAAACGTGTGTGGAACCATCATATGTGAGAATTTTAAAATTTAACAGTGAAGCTACCAGTGGGAATAAGGTGATGAGAAAGATAAGAAGCAGGAAGTTGTGGTCAAGTGGAACAATTGCTAAGCCCTGACAAGATTCAGGGTGTGAGTTTTTGAATAAGGAGCTAAAGGAATTGCAAGGCCATTAAGTTGGATGATATATGTCCGTGAATGTTAAAATGTCCTAGAATCATGCTAGGAGAGGAGGACTGTGAGTTGGGTTTTTTTGGTGAGGTAATGGCTAACCAGGTGTCAAGTGGATTGACCACAGTTACAAGGGATTGAGGACAGAATACAAGTTGCGGTGAATCTCTAAAGAGAATGCGATTTTACAAGAGGGTGGGAAAACTATGTTCGGAAGCAACATTAACAACGCGTTGAAATGCCAACTCACCTCTTGGATTCATGGCTCACTGTATGAGAGACCTGGCAGCCTCTACTAAAATGGGCTAAAGGGGAGGAAGTAGGGGACTTAGGAAGGTGCTAGTTAAAGTTAAGGCAAAAAGAGAGAGAGCTTTCTTTCCCCCAAATTTAAGATGGATATGAGTTTGGTAACAATGGAATGAAGTTTTCAAAAGGATTCACAGTTGAATGGGGCTAGTAGTTAGAGGAATCAGGAGAAGAAAACATACAATGGCAAGAGGGTGTATATATGTCCATGCCACTCTCTCACTTTGTCACAACTTACCCTTCCCCTCCCCATATCTTCAAGTCCATTCTCTAGTAGGTCTGTGTCTTTTTACCCATCTTACCCCTAGGTTCTTCATATATACACTACCAACGTAAAATAGATAGCTAGTGGGAAGCAGCCACATAGCACAGGGAGATCAGCTCCGTGCTTTGTGACCACCTAGAGGGGTGGGATAGGGAGGGTGGGAGGGAGGGAGACGCAAGAGGGAAGAGATATGGGAACATATGCATATGTATAGCTGATTCACTTCGTTATAAAGCAAAACTAACACACCATTGTAAAGCAATTATCCTCCAATAAAGATGCTAAAAAAAAACAATGGCAAGAGGGTAAAGATATAAGAGAGAATAAAAGAGGCTTATTGTTCAGAAGTTAACAAGGAGTATATGGGGGCAAAGAACTAGCCTTAGATGCTCTAAATTTGTACCAAGTGGTTTTGGGGCCGGAACTAGGTGACTGCCAGGCAATATCTGCCTTAATGAGATGGTGAGTAAAGCCATGTATGCATATATTCAAAAACTATGATAAAACATGGGGGAAGAAAGCATTTTTCTTCATTATAAGAAATCTCTGGTATAGTCAGTCTAATACTGGATTTCTGCTTTCTAGAAGCTACAAAATCTTTAAAAATTATTTTAGAAACCTCAGATTTGTGTTCAGAATTACTACTCAGGTCATATTAAATATGTAGTCAAGGAAAAAACTGATTTTTGAAGAGCCGAACTTAGCTTGTTTTATTTCCTATGGAATTAGATCAATACCTGTTTGTGTTTTTTTGTTTTTTAAATTAATTAATATATTTATTTATTTACTTTTGGCTGTGTCGGCTCTGCGGGCTTTCTTTAGTTGCAGCGAGCGGGGGCTACTCTTCGTTGCGGTGCGTGGGCTTCTCATTGTGGTGGCTTCTCTTGTGGCAGAGCACGGGCTCTAGGCACGCGGGCTTCAGTAGTTGTGGCGCGCGGGCTTAGTTGCTCCGTGGCATGTGGGATCTTCCCAGACCAGGGCTCAAACCCGTGTCCCCTGCATTGGCAGGCGGATTCTTAGCCACTGCGCCACCAGCGAAGCCCCTGTTTGTGTTTTTTTCCAAGATAATTAACTGAGGAAGAAATAGTCTTATAAACAGGTTTTTATGCCCAATATCTGCACCCTATTCTATTCTGCTGTTTGGAAAGTGCCTACTTTACGCATCACTTTTCTAGGCTCCCTTGCACCTGTGGCCTGGACATGTGATCTGGGCCTGGCCTATCAGCTGTGCACACACCAGATTTTGAATCAGTAGCTAGAGATGCAAAGAAGCTGAGACAGAGGCATTTCTTTCTGGCACTAACAGCCAGGGGAATGTAGCCTTATGGGCAAGTGTTCAATGTTGACTCTGCAAACTATGGGGTATGGTATATAGCGTGACTAAAACATTGTTCTCCTGATACTAGTTCCATAGTGTGATGTTGGCTGTATTTCAACCCATGTGGCCCTGCTTTCTCCTCACCTTTTCCTGAGCCTATTACTCAAATCCTCCCAGTGATTTTATGGTCTACTAAATGGCCTTTCAGTAAATTCCTTTCTTCTTAAATCTGCCAGAATTGGCTTCTGGTGCTTGCAGCTATAAACCCTGATTGAAACTTTTAAACTCATACCACCAATTCTGAGTATTCTGAACCCAAGCTTACCCTCTGACCCAGCAATTCCACTCCTAGGTGTAAATTGAACAGAAATGCATACGTATACTAGAATGTTTATAGCAGCATTATAATAAAAGACAAAAAGTGAAAACAATGCGAAAGCACATCAACATTTAAAAAACTTTTTATTTTATATTGGGGTATAGCTGATTTACAATGTTGTGTTAGTTTCAGGTGTACATCAAAGTGATTGTTATACATATACATATATCCATTCCTTTTCAAATTCTTTTCCCATATAGATTATTACAAAGCATTGAGTAGAGTTCCCTGTGCCATACAGGAGGTCTTTGTTGGTTATCTATTTTATATATAGTAGTGTGTATATGTTAAGCTCAAACTCCTAATTCATCCCTCCCCTGCACCTTTCCCCTTTGATAACCATAAATTTGTTTTCAAAATCTGTGAGTCTGTTTCTGTTTTGTAAATAAGTTCATTTATATCATTTTTTGAATTAGATTCTACATATGGGTGATATCATGATATTTGTCTTTCCCTGACTTACTTTGCTTGGGATGATAATCTCTAGGTCCATCCATGTTGCTGCAGATGACATTATTTCATTCTTTTTTATGGCTGAGGAATATTCCATTGTATATATACACCACATCTTCTTTATCCATTCACCTGTCAATGGACATTTAGGTTGCTTCCATGTCTTGGCTGTTGTAAATAGTGCTGCTATGAACATTGGGGTGCATGTATATTTTAGAAGTATGGTTTTCTCCGGGTATATGCCCGGGAGTGGGATTGCTAGATTATATGGTAACTCTATTTTTAGTTTTTTAAGGAACCTGTATACTGTTCTCCACAGTGGCTGTATCAATTTACATTCCCACCAACAGTGTAGGAGGGTTCCCTTTTCTCCACACCGTCTCCAGCATTTATTGTTTGTAGACTTTTTGATAATGGCCATTCTAACTGGTGTGAAATGATACCTCCTTGTAGTTTTGATATGCATTCCTCTAATAATTAGTGATGTTGAGTATCTTTTCATGTGCTTTTTGGCCATCGGCATGTCTTCTTTGGAGAAATGTCTCTTTAGATCTTCTGCCCATTTTTTGGTTGGGTTGTTTCTTTTTTTGATATTGAGCTGCGTGAGCTGTTTGTATATTTTGGAGATTAATCCCTTGTCAGTCACTTCATTTGCAAATGTTTTCTGCCATTCTGTGTGTTGTCTTTTCATTTTGTTTATGGTTTCCTTTGCTGTGCAAAAGCTTTTAAGTTTCATTAGGTCCCATTTGTTTGTTTTTGCTTTTATTTTCATTACTCTAGGAGGTGGATCCAAAAAGATGTTGCTGTGATATATGTCAAAGAGTGTTCGGCCTATGTTTTCCTCTGAGAGTTTTATAGTGTCTGGCCTTACATTTAGGTGTATAATCCATTGAGTTTATTTTTGTGTATGGTGTTAGTGTTCTAATTTCATTCTTTTACATGTAGCTGTCCAGTTTTCCCAGCACCACTTATTGAAGAGACTGTCTTTTCTCCATCGTATAGTCTTGCCTCCTTTGTTGTAGATTAATTGACTGTAGGTGTGTGGGTTTGCATCTAGGCTTTCTATCCTGTTCCATTGATCTATAAGTCTGTCTTTGTAAAAGCACATCAACATTTGTTCATTATGTAAAATGAATATATAATTTCTGGAAGATTCTTACAACAAAATACTATACAGCAATGACATTGAGGAACTAATACTCTTTCAACAGTATGGGTGAATCTCGAACCAAACGTTGAGCAAAAAAAGCTGGACAACGAAAGTTACATACCTGTTAATTCCATTTATATGAAATTCAAAAACATGCATGATTATATTATATTAGAAGTCAGGATAATGCTGCCTTTGGAGAGGGAATAGTAACTAAGAGAGCATGAAGAGTGGGCTTCTGGGTTTCTGGTAATGTATTGTTTGACCTATGTGATGCTATGTGCATGTGTTTCTTTTTTGATAATTTAGGCCGTACTCTTAAGATTGGTGAACTTTGCTGTTTGTGGTTATCCATGAAAGTGCATATGGAACAAATGAAACTCAGGCTGAGAGAGATCAAATAACTGCCCAAGATCATATAGATGTTCAGCTAGCCAGGCTGTCTGAGTCCCAGTTTCAGGCTCTTAGAATTGCCACAACTATCTTGTGAGGAAGGCATTACGAGCATCGTTGAGTGACGAATCCGAGGTTCAGAGAGTTAGGCGCCTTGCCCACGTCTCAAAGCTAGTTGGTAGGTGATGGAGCCATGGTCTGTTTAAACCCAGTTTCTATGTGCTTTTAATTCACCACATGATCCTCCTGAAAGTGGAAAAATAGATGGTACTGGTGGCATACAAATAGCACATATAGAAACTTCACTGCTGATCTGGAATGATATCCATGATATACTTACATGAAATCAAACCAACAGGATACAGAGTAATGTGTATGGTATGCTGCCATTTGTGCAAAATTTGAAAATCTTTGTATGTGCATTTGTGTATTTTCTCTCCTAAGTATTAATATCTCTGGAAGGATCCCCAAGAAGCTGGTAACACTAATTGCTTCTGGGAAGGTGAGCAGGGTGGCTGAGGGACAGAAACAGAAGAGAGAATTTTACTTAGACCCTTTAAATCATTTCAATTGTGAAACATGGGACTGTGCTGTGTATTAAAAAAAAATTCACTTAAAAATCTTAATTCTACCTGCAACCAAAGGTAGAGCTCCCCAAGGTAACGGATGAGCAGAGCTTAGAGGTCAGGAACTCAGGATATTCCAGGACTCAGTTTATGTGTTTATTTTGGGTGAATACTTATTTTCCTTGTATCTCAGGTTCTTAATCTTATAATGAAGTGAGATTATGTGTGAGCTCCTTCTTGGGCTTTTGGAAGGTCAGTGGCATAAAAGCTACAATTTTTTATGATTAAAAGCAATTCTCCTACATGGCATATCACTAGAACATGATCCTCTGCTTTCTCTCCCTTCCCTAAGTGAACGTATCCACCATTAGACGATGGTCCATGTCTAATCCCTCCTCATTCCAGACCTCCCAAACACCAGTTACCAACAATGTGAAGAGCCTCTGCTACTTTTAGGGTGTGTTGCCCTAGATCTAAAATTTTGTGTGTGTGATCAAATTTTAAAACATTTAGAGACTGGGCAGTAGGGCCTTAATATGTTCATAATGAAAAAGAATAAGTTATGTGAAGTACAGGAATCCCTTTTTTAGAAATTTCTTAACAGAATTCTAAACATAATGAATGAATGGACCGAGTAAAATAAGAAACTCTGCCCATAAGCAGTCGGTATTTGGAAGGATTCTTGCCTTTATTTTGTCCTGATATTTGGTCCCCAGTGCTATCAGAGCCAGAGGGTTACTCTCTTGATAACCTATTTTATTATGGAGCTCAAGGAATAGCCTATACTTTGGAAAGCTCAGTATGCATTATTTTGATTTTCCAGACGTCAGTTGATACAGCAATATATATGGAGGCAAACAGCACCATTTACAAATTAATCATCCTTATTGATCATTTGGGCATTAACTAATTTTTCAGGTAACTATGTCCTAATTGCCGCAGGCCTGCGGTGTACAAAGAGAAATTCTCTACCTTGTAGATCTGTTCATAGCTCTCTCTTTCCATTCAATGATCCTGCAAGTAGTCACCCAGGTTTACATAATTGAATACAGCATACACACATAAAAATATGGTTGGAGAGAAACCAGTATACTTATCAATAAAATGTGCATGAAGATATTTTTAAAATGATGTTGAATGGGAACTGAAATGCTTCAGGGATGTCAGAAGCAGTTGGCAAGCCTGGTTGAATTGAAGCTTTTTGTGGAAAAGTACGTGTGAAGATGGAATAGGTATACTGGCAGAGTTTTTAAAACCTACCTTATCATTTTGAGTATTGCTTTGATGTTTTTTGGTACTGCTCAATGATAGTGCTAGAAATTTCAATTCTTTGTTAATGTTTTGTGCTTTGTCAGCAATTAACTTTTTTCTTTAAATATGTGGTTTTAAGGATTTGTTCTTTTTTTTTTTTTTTTTTTTTTTGGTGGTACACGGGCCTCTCACTGCTGTGGCCTCTCCCGTTGCGGAGCACAGGCTCCGTGGCCATGGCTCACGGGCCCAGCTACTCCGCTGCATGTGGGATCCTCCCGGACTGGGGCACGAACCCGTGTCCCCCGCATCGGCAGGCGGACTCTCAACCACTGTGCCACCGGGGAAGCCCTGTTCATTCTTTTAAAAATTTTTATTGAGGTATAAAATACAGACAGTAAAGCACACAAATCTCAAATTTGCAGCTCAATGAACTTTTGCACACATACACACACATACACACATTAGGGTAACCACCACTCAGATCAAGATACAGAATGTTTGCAATACCTCGGAGGGTTCCCTCATGACCTTGCCATTCATACCATACTCCCAGAGGGAATCACTCCTCTGACTTCTATCACTGTACATTTGGTTTGCCCATTATTGAAACTCACATAAACGGAATCTAGTCTTTTGTGTTTGGATTTTTGTTTTCATCATTATGTCTGTGACAGAAACCCACGTCATCGAGTGTAGCAGTAATTCACTCTTTTTTATTGCAGAGTAGTATTCCACTGAATGAATATACCACAATTTGTTTATTCATTTTACTGTTGATGGGCATTTGAGTTGTTTCTGGTTTGAGGCTGCTGTGAACAAAGCTGCTAAAAACATTCTCATACCTGACTTTTGCCCTCAGTTTCTTGGGTATAAGTCTAAGAGTACAATTGCTAGGTCATAGGGTCAATATTATGTCTAGCTTCAATAGATATTGACAAACATTTTTCCAAAATGGTTGTACCAATTTGCATTCCTGGCAGCAACGTATGAGAGTTCCAGTTGTTCCACATCTTGGACAGTACTGGGTGTTGTCAGTGTCTTAATTTTAGGTAGGTGTTTAATAGTATCTCATTGAGGTTTTAATTTTGCATTTCTCTGAGGAGTAATAATGTTGAGAATTTTTACATACGCTTATTGCCCACTTGGGTATCTCCTTTTTGTGAACAAATAATTCAGATCTGTTACCTATTTTCTAACTTGCTGCATTCTTTTTTTGTTGTTGTTAATGAATTTATTTATTTTTGGCTGCATTGGGTCTTCATTGCTGCACACGGACTTTCTCTAGTTGCGGTGAGCGGGGTCTACTCTTCGTTGCCGTGCACGGGCTTCTCATTGCGGTGGCTTCTCTTTGTTTCAGAGCACGGGCTCTAGGCACGCAGGCTTCAGTAGTTGTGGCACACGGGCTTAGTTGCTCCGCAGCATGTGGGATCTTCCCGGACCAGGACTCAAACCCGTGTCCCCTGCGTTGGCAGGCGGATTCTTAACCACTGTGCAACCAGGGAAGCCTCTGACTTACTGCATTCTTAATGTTTTTTTTAATTACATTTGTAATCCAGTGGTTTCCCTCAAAAATATAGAGGTCAATTGGAAAATAAAATAAATTTGACATACATTCGCTTTATGACAAATTTGCTGAGCTACATCAGTTTCTTTTATAAAATATTTGTATGTGTATGTGTGAGATAACATGAAAGAGAAAGTATGTGTACCACTTAAAAAATAATTGGTCAAAGAACTTGCATTATCAACTATAATTATTTGTTTCTTTTAACTAAAAGCCTATTCTACCATTGTAAAAACGAGCTGTATTCACTGACAAAATCAAACGCTGATGTGGATGTGGAGCATCAGGAACTCTCATAAATTCCTGGTGGGAAGGCAGAATGGGATGGCTACTTTGGAAGACAGTTTGGCAGATTCTTACAAAACTAAATATACTCTTACCATACAGTGCAGCAGCCATGCTCCTTAGTATTTACCCATAGGAGGTGAAAACTTATGTCCACACAAAAACCTGCCCACAGATGTTTATAGACGCTTTATTCATAATTGCCAAAACTTGGAAGCAACTAAGATCTTCCTCAGTAGGTGATTGGATAAATAAGCTGTGGTACATCCAGACAGTGGAATCTTACTCAGCACTAAAAAGAAATGAGCTATCAAACCATGAGAAAACATGGAGGAATCTTAAATCACTTAAATTATTAAGTGAAAGAAGCCAATCCAAAAGGGCTTCATACTGTATGATTCCAACTATATGACCTTCTGGAAAAGACAAAACTGTGGAGGCAATAAAAGGATCAGCGGTTGCCAGGAGTAGGGAGATGGTGGGGGAGAGATGAATAGACAGAGAACAGGATTTTTAGAGCAGTGAAAGTACAATGATGTGTACAATGATGGATATATGTATCATTATACTTTTATCTACCTCATAGAACATACAACACCAAGAGTGAACCCTAAGGTAAACTACGGACTGTGGGTGATTATGATGCGCCAATGTTGGTTCGTCCTTGTTTTAAAGAAGTGTACCATTGTAGTTAGTGCTCAGTGATGTTGATAACACGGGAGCCTATGCATGTGTGGGGGCAGCAGTTATATATGAAATCTCTGTACTTTCCTCCCACATTTGTTGTAAACCTAAAAGTGCTCTAAAAAATAGTCTTAAAAAATGAGCCAGTGCTTCCCTGGTGGCGCAGTGGTTGAGAGTCCGCCTGCCGATGCAGGGGACACGGGTTCGTGCCCCGGTCCGGGAAGATCCCACATGCCGCGGAGCGGCTGGGCCCGTGAACCATAGAGGCTGAGCATGCGCGTCCGGAGCCTGTGCTCCGCAATGGGAGAGGCCACAACAGTGAGAGGCCCGCATACCGCAAAAAAAAAAAAAAAAAAAAAAGAGCCAAATTCTTCCAGAACTTCCTGCCTCTTGCATTTTGCTTCTAGAACCTGATATCAAGACATAAAACCTTAATTTGGTAAATAATCATTATTCACATTAGAACAAGTAACAGAAATTCTGCTTACATGACTTTTTTTTTAAAGAATGCCAGTAGACTTTTTTTTTTTTTAATATTTATTTATTTACACCGTGCCGGGTCTTAGTTGCGGCGTGCATGCGGAATCTAGTTCCCTGACCAGGGATGGAACCCGGGTCCCCTGCATTGGGAGCATGGATTCTTACCCACTGGACCACCAGAGAAGTCCCTACATGACTTTGTTAATTGTGCATTCTTGCCTCATCAGATGTATAGAAGGTGCAAATATACACAATTTAGAAAGTAAACTTTGCAAAAATGACTCTTAGTTATGTTTTTTTGTTTGTTTTTTTGTTTTGTTTGTTTTTTTGCGGTACGCAGGCCTCTCACTGTTGTGGCCTATCCCGTTGCGGAGCACAGGCTCCGGATGCGCAGGCTCAGCGGCCATGACTCACGGGCCTAGCCACTCGGCAGCATGTGGGATCTTCCCGGACCGGGGCATGAACCCGTGTCCCCTGCATCGGCACTGTGCCACCAGGGAAGCCCTTAGTTATGTTTTGAAGTAACAACAATGGTAGTAACAGCATGAAAACACTTTTAATTCTTCAAACCCCATTTATGTACATTATTGTCACCAAGACTGGCAACAACCTGTGAGAAGGGTTAGGTGGGTTTATTCTGTACAGTGTAAAACTGAACATAGTAAGGTACAGAAAGCTTAAGTGTGTTTGTATAAAGACATGTTTCTCAATTTCAAAAGTAGTGATGCATATCAATAATGAGCTATTGATCGGTCAGTGAGCCATTCTCCTTTGCCATCTCAATTTACTTCTCTATGGAAACAGTAGAGAATGTCCTCTCTTGTACTCACCCCCTAACATTCACAGAACCAAATCAATGGACAGTTGATCCAAGTATTTTCTTGAGTCAAATCCATCTCAAAATGAGCACAAGATTGAATATTCTTTGGTGGCTTGTGACATCAGCTGAGCAACATGAGTGAATTACAGCTGCATGTCTCCTCTAGGGCTATCATCCAATATGTCTTATTTAATTTTCAGTTTCAGGCAGGCAAATTGACCATGTATACTTGCTTGTGTCACTAGCTAATTTTAGATCACCAATCTAATTGGAAATGTCATGCCCCTTTAGCTTGTCATGTAAAAATTCACATTTTCTGATTAATGTGATTCATTTATATTAGATTTGACTTGATGGAATGGCAATGTGTAATATAGAAGGCAAGTATGACAGGATTTCTCTCTCTCCCACTCAGTCACACTCTTTATAAATGATCCAGTCGAGGCATCAGCCTGTGCAGCAACGAAGACCCAACGCAGCCAAAAAAAAAATGAAATAAATAAATTTTTTAAAAAAGGCAACGGTAGGAATTATGAACTATATAAGTGAGATGTGATGTTGCAGTTAGTCTGGGAAAAGTAAGAACTGGTAAAATGAGAATTGCAACTAAAAATTAAAGGAAATGTTTAAAAAGACTAAAAAAGGAAATGCATATCAGGTTAGGATCTCCTGTTATTAAAGAAGACAGCTTTACTGTGAACAACTTACATGAGTTTTATATACTCTATCCCCTTCCATTTTACAGTTTTTTCTTACGATAATAATTGCTAATTCTTAGAGGAATTGAAGGTTTCCTTTTACCTATTTTTCTTTCTATTGGATTGGAGAGAAATGGTCTGCCTGGGTAGCATTGATCAGATTTAATCTTTAAAATATCTATAGGCCTCATATCTGGCTTCTCTTCATAGGTAAATTTCTTTTTTTGTTTCAGAAATTTCAGAAACTTTTATTGAAATATAATTTATCGATAAAAATTGTATATATTTGAGGTGTACAACTTGATGATTTGATATATGTATATCAAGCTAATTAACACAATCACCCCACATAATTACCATTTTTTTGTTTGTGGTGAGAACACTTATGATCTACTCTCTTAGCAAATTTCAAGTATACAATACAATATTATTAACTGTAGTCACCATGCTGTACATTAGATCCTTACAACTTATACATCTTAAAACTTAGAGTTTGTACCCACTGACCAACATCACCCCATTTCCTCCAGCAGCCAATGTTCTACTCTCTGTTTCTGTGAGTTTGACATTTTTTAGATTCCACATATGAGTGAGATCATACAATATTTGTTTTCCTGCATTTGGCTTATTTCATTTAGCATAATGTTCTCCAGGTTCATCCATGTTGTCACACATGGCAAGATTTCCTTTTTTCTCAGAGCTGAAAAATACTCCGTCGTATGTGTATGCCACATTTTCTTTATCCATCTGCTGAAGTTGTTTCCATATCTTGGCTATTGTGAATAATGTTGCAAAGAGCATGGGAGTGCAGATGTCTCTTCAAGATATCGGTCATACTGATTCCTTTGGTTATATACCCAGAAGTGGAATTGCTGGATCATATGGTAGGTCGATTTTTAGTTTTTTGAGGAAACTCCATATTGGCTGCACCAATTTACATTCCCACCAACAATGCACAAGGGCTCCCTTTTCTCCACACCTTTGCCAACACTTGTTGTCTGTTATCTTTTTTGATGATAGTTATCCTAACCATGACGAGATGATACCTCATTGTGGTTTTGATGTGCATTTCCCTAATGATTAGTGATATTAAGAACCTTTTCATATATTTGTTGGCTGTTTGTATGTCTTCAGAGAAATGTCTATTCAGAGATGCTCCGGGTAGCTTTATCTAAAAAGCACTGTCGGTCACTGGTGGCCTTTGCCAAAGAAAATTTCTTAAAAGACATTGCTATTCCTCCTTGAAGTTATGTTGCTTATATTTCTGCCCCATTCATCTCTGGAATCTACTTTGTCATGAAATTGGGGTAAATATCTAGATACTTAGGATAAGAAAAATGAGGAATATTCCATGGGTATGGGTGGTTTTCATGCAGCAGACCCAGAACTCTTAATTATAATATTTGCTTTGTGGGAAACATGAAACTCTCAACCACAGTCACAGGGCCAGTAAGTAGTGGAGCCAGGTGTTTTGATTCCAAATCTGATGGTTTTTTAAGACTCAAAGCCCTAAAATGCACCATAAGTATCCATTGCACTTTTCTACTTGTGACCTAAGTTGGGAGTGCTCAATGGGAATTAGAACATAAATATTCTCTAATGTAGCTAGTTGTTCTTATACATCTAAAAGGATTTCATTACTCAGTATAAAATTGGGTGTTGCTTTAAACATTCTTTACAATTGTGAACTTCCATGAAGGCAGGTGATCGCTGCATTCTGTAATTTCACTGAACAGTAATTGATGTTCTGGTTGACCATTGATGATTAGTGAAATGATTTCAGCTGTTTGTTTAACAGAACAAAGGAAAATTATTCATAGCTAATGTGTACTGTATCACACCATTTTTAAAATTACTTACTTATTATTTATTTGGCTGTGCCGGGTCTTAGTTGCGGCATACGAGATCTTCAGTCATGGCATGCAAGCTCTTCAGTTGCAGCATGTGAACTCTTAGTTGTGGCATGCGAACTCTTAGTTGTGGCATGTGGGATCTAGTTCCCTGACCAGGGATCGAACCTGGGCCCCCTGCACTGGGAGCATGGAGTCTTAGCCAGTGGACCACCGGGGGAGTCCCTATATCACACCATTAAATGTTTCCTGTCTGATTGAGGGTTTTTTCTTTCATATTAACTACTAGACTTTGTAGCTGTCCATACGATTACACATTGTGTTTGTGTATGTGTGTGTTGACATCAACTAAGTGCTTACTGCTTAACCTGAGATTAGAAAATATATCCTCCCTGTATTCTGTGCAAGTTAGTGCCTATCGTTATGTCTTGTATATAAAAGCTCAATAAAATGCGTTTATTTAATTTGAATTATTACTGTCTACAATTTAAGAATAGAATAATATCATCAAGTTATAGCACCAGAGAGGGTACCTATCCATCTACTTTTTTTTTTTTTTTTTTTTTTTTTTGCGGTACGCGGCCTCTCACTGCTGTGGCCTCTCCCGTTGCGGAGCACAGGCTCCGGACGCGCAGGCCCAGCGGCCATGGCTCACAGGCCCAGCCGCTCCGCGGCACATGGGATCCTCCCAGACCGGGGCACGGACCCGTGTCCCCTGCATCGGCAGGCGGACTCTCAACCACTGCGTCACCAGGGAAGCCCTCCATCTACTTTTAAATATAGTTTTTGTACAAGGTAGATTTCATACACTCTTAAAACGTCTATGATGAGGAAATCCAAAATGATGACACATACTCCAGAACTTAGAGTCCAGCCCTTCTTCACCATTCCTTTGCTATTGCCATAATCCAAAATTTGATATGTCAGCCTGGGATTATTCACAACCTAAAAGTTGAGAGTTCTGTTTTATTTGGCGGGAATTTTTAGGACTTCAAGCCTGGGAGGCAGCATGTCAAGTAACCCTGAGAAAACTGCTCCGAGCCGAGGGGAGAGCCAGGTTATATAGAAGTTTTGCAATAAAGGGCAGGTAGTCTGCACTTCAAAAGATTATTGTAAATTAAAACCAGATATCCCAAATTACGGAATTTAGCGCTTTTCTATGTATGGGAAGATGTGAGAGTCTGGGCCCACTGAAATCATTCCTTTGATATGCACCTCAGCTGTCTGGGGCCAGTATCCCATGTTTTTACCTCCTGAGTTCCCTCAGGACTCACCAGCTCACATTGGAGGGCTGCAGGCGCTGACGACTGTGATATCCTTTGTTTACTGACATGGCAGGCAATATTCCATTTCTTAGTAGTTTCACGGCTTGCTTTCCTGAGTCTGGTCTCCATCCAGCCAGTTTCTTTTGTCACTAACAGGAGTAATTTTTGTTAAGGGATACTGTAATTGTGCTTCTTTCCTGCTCAACAAATGTCTTACCACATAGTCTCGGTCCTTCTGCTGTAATGCCAGTTTTCCATAATCATAAGAAGTATGCTAACATTTATGAGCTCACATATTTGTATTTAATCCTCAGCAAATGTTACAGGTGGGAAAACTGAGACTCAGAGTGGGCAGTGACTTTCAAGACCTCACAACCAACCTGTATTTGACAGAGAAGGGGTGTGACTTCAGGTTGCCAGTTTCTAAGCCCTGTCGTGTGCTTTTTCAGCTGAGTCATTTTGCCTCTGTTTACCTTTCTAACCTTATTTCTTCTTACTTTTCTACACATACAATTGGCACTGGTCATTCTGGTATCCACGGTATCTCCACAAATACAACACGTTTGTACGTTCATCCTAGCCCTTTGTTGGAATACCATTCCTCCTTCCTTGAGAGACTCAAATTCCACCCAGCTTCAAGGGTCACACAACCCCCTCTACTCTGTCTTCACTGACCCTTCCTCTCCTTTCAGTTTCTCTGGCCTAGCGTTGCAATTCCCAGCATTAGCATATTGTCATCATTGTTTTATGGATGTTAATCATTCCTACCAAAACATATTGTGAGCTGCCCGAGGGCAAGTACCATGTTTTAATATGCCTTCAGTATTTCTTAGCGCAGTCATAAGCCCATTGTAAGTGACAATAAATGCTGGCTGTTTAACTGCCATTTTTGCTTTAAACAAGCCTTTCCTTTTATGGCCTTTTCCCAATACGGATTTGTTCACAGACTGTAACCGAATTTTAGCCATCAGTCATTCTACATTTCAGTTTTGCAATATAATAACAGTAATTCTTATTAGGTTAATTTTTTTCCATTCAACGTAAAACAATAAGTGTAAAATATGGGAAATAACAAATTGCTTTAAGAAGTATTTCGAATGCCATTTGGAATTTTCAGGATGAGCTGTATAAATAATTTGAAAATGCTGGTGTCATGCATTTTTATGCCCCCCCAAATGGTCTGGTTTTTTTTAATATAAATTTATTTATTTCATTTATTTATTTTTGGCTGTGTTGGGTCTTTGTTGCTGCATGTGGGCTTTCTCTAGTTACGGTGAGTGGGGGTTACTCTTTGTTGTGGTGCGCGGGCTTCTCATTGCGGTGGCTTCTCTTGTTGCGGAGCACAGGCTCTAGGCACGTGGGCTTCAGTAGTTGTGGCACGTGGTCTTAGTAGTTGTGGCTCACAGGCTCTAGAGCGCAAGCTCAGTAGTTGTGGCACATGGGCTTAGTTGCTCCACGGCATATGGGATCTTCCCAGACCAGCGCTCGAACCCATGTCCCCTGCATTGGCAGGCGAATTCTCAATCACTGCACCACCAGGGAAGCCCCAAATGATCTATTAAAATGAAATATTTAACCATTTATTAAAAAAACAAACACAGGTGTAAAGAATGTAGGAGGCAAGGTAAGATTAGCCCCTTTAGCTCCTTATGTCACCTCACACTGTCTAAACAACATAGTGATGGGGAAACAACTCAATAAGGTGCTGGCTAGAGTGTGCACCCCAGCTTGCTGCTTCTTCCTTTATCAAGAGCTGCATTTTGCTTCCAAGTCCTTCTCCTAACCCTTGCATCCCCTCCTACTGTTACTGCTCTGCTCACCGCAGGATAGGCCAAAGAATAGGAGACGAGGTGTTGAGACAAGGAATGCAACTTTATTCGGGAACCTGGCAGACCGAGAAGATGGCGGACAAGTGTCTCTGAAAAACCATCTTATCTGGGTCCGGATGCCAGTTTCTTTTATAGAACAGAGAGGGGGAGGCAGTGAGGAAGTAAAGTAAAAGGGCCATCAGTCTTGCAAAACATCTCCTGGAATGACCAGCCTCAGTGAGTTTCTTCTTTCTTGCAGCCATTCACAGGTAGGCAGGGTCAGATTGTCTACTTGTGAGCTGAACAGCAGAGGGACAGGGTTCCCTGAGGCAGGCCATTATGTATGATTATAATAACAAAAGCAACGGAAAGCAAAGGTTAAAGTCAAAGACACAAATCCAACCTGGAGTCCGATTCAGCTCTTCCCTGGTATACTACCACCTCCTCTTTCCCTGCCCTGCCAAATGTCTGAACATTTCTTAGGACTGATGTAGTCTAAATGATTATCTTCGCATTTTTCTGAAGTAGTTTAGGTCAGGGTTGGGGGCGGGGTAGGGAGGGAGGGAAAGAAAAAGAAATAGAGACAGGCAGGCAGGCACAGGGAATCTCCATACTAGCTTGATAGAACATTTCTGTAAAAATTCCTAGTGATGACTCCTTAGATGTAAACTTTGTATCCTTTTTATTTCTACATCACTCTTTTCTCAACTTTCTTGCACATTAATCATCCTGGTATAGGCATTTTCCAAGATTGATGGATGACTAGCTAAAAGGTTTCATAGCTCAGGGCAAGGGGGAGGTCCATTAACTTCACATGGTCAATAGTTTCCCTGGGTAATGCCCTCTTCTGGGACTTTATTACTAATAAAACCCATGTTTTAATGTTCAGAAAAATTAAACATCATTGTAAGCTGCTCATTCTTAAAGTTATACCTGGCCTTGCCTTTTTGCTGTGTCTTCATTCCTCAAGTATGTACACTCTTTTTATATGTTTCTTTAAATCTTAAATTTTGTTTGTTTTTTATATATTGAGTCCCACCCTAGAAACTAATGTTCATTTTCAAGGAACACATTTATGTAATTCCCTTAAATAAAGGAATTAAGCGTGGTATTCTGAAATGGAGTATCTGTAACAAATAGCTTTAGTCAAACTATATATTTATATCTGATGGGTCTACTAGGATTACTAGGATGCCAAACCACCAGCTGAAAAAATGAAAAAAGAAAAAAAAGATACTCACCATCAACTGGGGAAAAAATAGCATAACTTTGTTTTGTTGCTGTGTTTAATGAATTGACTGACTCAGATGGAATATGAGGCTATCTTTTCTGCAGACCTTCCTTTTTCATCCAGAGAAACCTTCTGTGGACTATTACTGGCTGTTTGGTAATTTGTCAACCAATCTGAAATTGTTAACTCTTTTCATGGCTTTTTATTTTTAGATCTCTTCAGATCACAAAACTTAAAAGGGTATTTTATGAAGTATATCCAAATGAGCTTTCATTTTTATTTAAGACAGAGCTTAAGGCATTAAATGGTCAAATAAATGTGAGAAAATTTACTTAAATGTTTTTCACTCACTCTGGCAAATTGCCAATAATTTGTAGTCTTGGGTGCGTACAGTCTTATCCAGATTGTATCCAAATACAGAGTGCATGGTTTCCAATCCCAGTTTTCT
Organism: Tursiops truncatus; assembly: GCF_011762595.2. Classification (NCBI taxonomy): domain Eukaryota; kingdom Metazoa; phylum Chordata; class Mammalia; order Artiodactyla; family Delphinidae; genus Tursiops; species Tursiops truncatus. The sequence goes on along the minus strand of NC_047055.1, from coordinate 103,063,687 downwards.
TTATTTCAATGATGGAACTAAAAAACACAGAAGGAGGGTTTCCCTGGTGGCACAGTGGTTGAGACTCCGCCTGCCGATGCAGGGGACACGGGTTCGTGCCCCGGTCCGGGAGGATCCCACGTGCTGCGGAGCGGTTAGGCCCGTGAGCCATGGCTGCTGAGCCTGCGCATCCGGAGCCTGTGCTCCGCAACGGGAGAGGCCACAACGGTGCGAGGCCCGCGTACCGCCAAAAAAACAAACAAAAAAAACCAAAAAAAAAGATTTTTTGGTTGGGAACCAAAAAATCTTACTTCGAGCTCACCCTTACCAGCCAAGTGACGTCTGGGAAATCACTTAACCTACTAGTAGTACGTTAGTTCTACATGACCTCTCAGAACCAATATTTAGAAACAATGATACTTGCCCTGCCTAGCTTACGGGGCTGTAGTAAGAAACCAACACAACATTGTAAAGCAGCTATACTCTAATAAAAATTAATAAAAAAAAGAAAAGCAATGAAGGCAGTGTGGTTGAAAGTGCTTTCTAAAATCTAAAACCCCAAACAGGTAAAAAGTGCTATTGAGATAACTACCAAACTGGAATTAGATTTAGCTGCATTTCAGACTTTCTACTTCTCTTGGCATGAAATGTCTTTCTATAAATTACTTTGTCTGCCATTGGCAATTTGCAAAAGAAAAAAAAACATCAAGAAAATATGCTCATGGGTTATTCTTCTGCATGTTAATAAGTAAAAATGGTACCCATTATTGCCCTATAAGTAGTAAAACGTGGAGGAGCCATGTTGGCTAATTGTGTTAATGGTTAGATGCTGGAGGATGTTGAAGATTAATCCCTATATAGAATTTGTCTAATCATCCATTTCTTTTCTGCCAATCTGTTCCAGCTACTAATCAATCAGGCAGAAAGCACAGAACTCTAGCCATTAGAAAACAAATGGCCACACATATTTAGCTACCAATGTGCCTTGATCCTTCATCTTTGGTGAAAATATATTCCTGTGATGGAATCACATTGTAGATATTTGCTTGACCTTTTCAAATAGAATGGATTTACCTTTCTCTATGGAGCTATATAATATATGCATACATAAAAATGGCTGTTGAGTCGGAGCAAACAAATACTTTCAGTAGTATTATCCCTATAATCTGGTCTAGAAAAAACACTCCATTTTCTTTTTTTTTTTTCTGAATTTTTTTCTTTTATTTTGAATTCTGTCCTGAGTTCTATCATCTTACCTAATTCTGGTTTATGCTGTTCGTTCATCTTTTTTTTATTATGGTAAAATGTACATAAAACAAAATTTAGTATTTCAACCATTTTCAAGTATACAATTCAGTGACATTAAATACATTCACAATTCTGTGCGACCATCACCACTATCCAAATTCAAAATAATTATGTCAAAAGATTGAGCGGGACCTCAGAAAGATGGAGGCAGCAGCATAGTTTCTGAATCTCTCCAAACCCTTTCATGGAAGATCAGCACTGTTCACCATCTCTTATGAAACCAGAAGAAGGGCAGCTTTCTTATGGAATGAAGGAGAACTTGTAAAGATAAAACACCAGTATCCAATTGCATCATCTGGCCACAGGCCTTCTACATCAATCAAATATCTTCAACAAAAAACGTTCAGTGGTTTTCTGTTACTCTTAAAGTCTGAAACCTTAAACATAAGCCTGCACAATCGAGCTCCTACCCACACTGGTAGCTCCATTATAACCACATGCTCCCGCAACAGCCCCATCTTCCTGGCCAGTTCCTCCAACCCAGCATATGCTTTCCTCTTATAGGGTGTTTTGCTATCCCTTATGCTCAGAAATCTCTCCCCAACTTCCCTATCTGCTTAATACCTATTCATCCTTCAAAACACTCCATTTTCTAATTGATTAGGTAGAGGACTAAAAGAAGCTACTGATATGAGGCAGCTTAAAAAAGGGCTGTGGAAAATTATTAAAATTAGTAAAATGTTGGGCAGGAAATTTTCATCATAAGATGTTCGTTAGGTGTAAAAATCCATATTCCTTAATAGATTAAAAGGAATCTCAAATGTGTGCAGTGCTTTCAACTAGGGTAGTGTCATTTTGGAAAGAACACGTCATTGTGAGGAGCTGTCTCTCAGAGGGCAGGATATTTAGCGGCTACTCATTGCCGTCTAGTGATCCTACCCACTCACTGTGACAAATGGCTTTTTTAGGAATAGAAATCACCCACTATTGAGAACCACTGGAATAAAAATTCTACATGTTAAGGTTGGAAAAAAATCTAGGTTTTTGTCAGAGAGTGGAGCAAAGACACACAGAAAGAATAATTTTAAACTGACAGATAAATGGAATTTTGAAGATAATTTTAATTAACAGTAGTGGAGAAAGCAATTTTAATTGTACTTTATATTTATAGATGAGTAGCTTCTGTTGAAACCAACTTTTAAATAATTCTTAATCACCTTTTCACTTTATTTATGTAAAAAATGCAGCTTATGAATGAATTTTATGAATTCTATAAATGAATTTGACTTATAAATTGACAATTTCCTGTCATTGACTTTAATTTTCTCAGTAAGTACAATTTGTCCAAATGCCCCCAAGAACTGTGACAGCTCTGCTGTCACAGCTACTGATATATATCACTCTGTCCTCACATGGCATTGACTCCAAGAAGTTTCCTGTTGAATTCTTCTCCAGATATTTATAGACTGGCTAATAAATGTCATGTACTTTCCATAAAATACACAGTCAAAAGCTGATAGCTACGAATACCCTCACTATTTTGAAATAAAATCTTTATTATGGCCTGTAGGTTCAGTGTGATTTGGTCCCTGGCCACCTCTGAGCCTTAATTTCCTACTCTTTAACTGTTCACTTCCCTTAGCTGCACTGACTTTCTTGCAATTCCTGAAACTCCTTCTGCCTGTTTCCACATTAGGGACCTTGCACTGGCAGATCCATCTACCTGGATCCTCTACCTGGATTTTGTTATTCCTGATTGTTTCATTGTTCTCTCCTTTTCTTCTTTAAGATCTGCACTCATCCCCTCAGAGAGATCTTTTAGGACCAACGTATCTAAACGTGTTTCTTCCCACTCCGTCATTCTCTATATTCTTTAGCTGGCTTTACTTTTCTTCAAAGAGTAGCTGCCACCTGCCGTTTGCTCCATAGTAATTATTCAGTAAATCCTTTATCAGTAACAGACTGAGGTGGATAAGGGTAGGCTGCCTGTACTTGAGTCCCAGTGCTATGCCTTACTAACTGGGTGACTTTGGGCAGGTTACTTAACTTTCAGTGCCTCAGTTTCCTCAGTATCCACATTATAGTGCTGTTGGCCCATCTCCTTCCCTAGCATTAAGATAATCCAAGTTAGAAAGAAATTTAGAGAATATTTACCCCAGTTTTCCATCCAAGGCAACACTTCCTTCTCTCTTTCTATTCTGTGTTCCTCTTCTCTTTCTTAATTTTATCTTCTTCTTGTTACTCAAAAATCTCAGAATGGTGAGGCGGGAGAGTCCCCTTTAGAGCTCTTAGCATCTTCTGTATGGCCCTTTTTTATAAAACTCCTATATGGAAAACTTCAATGGTCTTACTTTCATCTCAAAACTGATTTTCAACAAACATCTTCACCTGAATTGATTTTCTCCATGCACGCTGCAAAAAGCGATAATTATCATTTGATAATTTGGCAGTTTCAGTCTCAAAAAACATAAACCTTGAACATTTCTTATGTCCTCATAGGACGTGGTAGGTATTTGGAGTAAAGGGGGGGAATGTAGAAAAAGTTTAGGTATAACCCATATCCTTACAAAGCTTGAAATATAGTTATAAATGTAAAAATTAATGCTCATCACATAGGGAATCTTTGATTTTTTTTAAACATCTGAGGGTAGGGTTTTTTGTTCCCAAAAGAAAATTTTTGTTGCTGCATATGTTTTAATGAATATTTTGGTAAAAAATTAAAAACCCAGATTTTCTTAAGCATTTAAGTTCCATTACAAATCTTGTTATACTGCTTACAGGTCAATAAATAATCATTGATATGTATTCTTTGATGTTCACTAGTTCACATTTAACAGATTAAATTACCCTAAACAATTCACTTCAATCTTACTTAACTAAATTCCCTTAAGAATTTTAATCTACATTTACAAATTTAATATATCTGATTCTCACAAGTTTTTCAAAAGCCTCCTAGGACAATAGTACAAACAAAATCTTCCTATTCACTTAAGCAACTCGTATGAATCAAATAAATCAGGAACATTAGTATAATAGATCAGGACCACTTACATATTTAAATCTTATAAACTCAATGAGATGATCTTATACCTTTCAAGTCAATGTCACAAGTCTAATATTAATTAACCATTTTAAAATAAAATCAATTCACGTGTCAGATTCTCCAATGCATCAGATTCTTTTAAATGTGCTAAGCATCTTAAAAGAGAACATAGAGCATCAGTGAACTGGCAAAAGGTAATCCCAAATTTAATACAAAGTAATATTACTATGTTTTTTTTTACATCTTTATTGGGGTATAATTGCTTTACAATGGTGTGTTAGTTTCCGCTTTATAACAAAGTGAATCAGTTATACAATGTTCCCATATCTCTTTACTGTGGTTTTGATCTTAGTTATTTTTTTTCTGCTTTAATAGCTGCAAAGATGCAGCTAAAGGATCTGAGACTTGGGACCATAATTTCAATTTGTGGTCAGAAAAGTCAAGGCCAGGACATAGAAGCCCTCTCTTATAGTATTGGATATCTCTGACCTGATTCAACTTAGTCAGTCCCCTTACCACCTGACTGGGTGCCACATTGTTTTAATACTTTTTCCTGGCTGATTCTCATCAGCCACCACCGTGTCATAATTTTCATAATATGAGACTATGTAGCATATGAGAGTTACAGTATAATATCTAATAGTTTACTGTGCCATACACACTGCGTGCACAAAATAAACTATTTTCATATTACCTTGAGAATTTCTGTGAGTAAATACATGCTGGCATTAAAAGATGAGATTCAGTTTTAGCTCATGTTCATGTTTCATTTCAGAAATACACAGTTATTTTTGAGCAGGTCTTAAACCAAACAGGGTAGCAAAAACACGGCACTTTGAGCGCCTTTTTAGAGTGAATGAGAAAAGTTTATTAAAAGGTAAAACGGATCTGAAACCAATTGGTCTTTGGGAGGATTTCACATATAACTTTACAAGCTTTTAAAAAAATCTGTTTTTATAGTGTAGTCCAAGTGTAACCTATTGCACAGGAAAATATGAGCTGATGACCCATTTCAATAGAAACATGTGCTCAAATCAAATTTCATTTATAGCCCCTCCTTCCTTTCTTTTAAACTGCTTCAGTTGATTGAATTAGTGACATTTTAACTAAACCCAGAGCTAGAGATTACAACATGAGGACAGAAAAAGCAGTTGAATTAACTTTAATGTACTCTTCATATTATCCTTTAAAATCTTCACCAAAAAAAAAAAAAAAAGTCTTCAAAGTGTGACATTATTTAAAGGAAACGTTCAAGTGCAGGCCTTTGCAAAGCTGGCTGAAGGAAACTATAAGCAATGAAGTAGCCAAAGGAAGAATGTCAGAAGGAGCCTGAGGTTTCCATGTGAAGGCCTTGCTTCCTAATTGTTATTATGCTTACAAGGACACTCTGTAAAAAGAAAAATGAACGCCTTGTTCAACACCTGCTATAAAAAGATGCTGGGACTCTGGCTTGCTTAAATCATTTTTTTTCCCGGAACAAATTGCCGAGCAAGCCCTAGGCCATTTAATTTCCAAATACCAATAATTAAAATGAGTAAAATCTTCAGAATTTGGCAGGGCCACAGCTTCCTTTTCCCTTTTCATTTTCACATAAATTTCAGTGAAGGTCAGATTTGTTGAAGGGAGGAGAGGGGGTGAAATTTGCCAGCTATGTGCTCGTGGGAGGTTAAAATATGACTTGTTCACAGTGTCCCTCATAGTTCAGGAGTTAATGGTCCTTGACGGGGATAACCTAGAAGTTAATTTCCCTCTGTGTCCCAAAAGCAGTCATTGTCAATGTAATCCTTCTTGTGGGCTGAAGGGTATCGTCAACAAATGATCTGACTTTCAATAGCAATTGACCAGCAGTGTCTCAGGCCCAAAGAGTCATGGATGTCGCTCCTTATGGATCTGTTTCCTACTCATAGTGTTAAGAATATTTTTACTTTTTTTTGCTTTAGCTTTTATGCAGTCCATTTTTACATATTTCTCCCTAAGAATTAGTTCTTAAGAGTTCTCGCATTGTTTTTTCTTAAGGTGGTAATATATCCAACTCATAAACTGTAAAATGCTTCAAAATACAGTGTATACTTGTATCAAGAAAAAAAATCAAACTTTTTAAAAATATGGCTAGCTCTTTATTTGGGAGAAATGGGGTGGAACAGTGCAGTGAACGTGTGCTTCGGTCTCAGTCTTTGTTTTACATCTTAGCTCTCTTACTTGCTGGATGGGCAAACTGGGTTGAGTTGTCCCACCTCTCTAGGTCTCATTTCTTAATCTGTAAAATGGAAAGATTAAATTTTGCCTTGGTGAAAATCCAATGCACTAAATTATGCATTACAAGGCAGATTAGCTTTTTAAAGAATAACCCGAGTCTCATTCCCACAAAGAACTCATCATGGATAAACAAGTAGGATTTTTCCTTTCCAATCTACCCTCATCCTAAAGAGAGTAGTAAAGTCTGATCTCCTTGAGGTTTGGGTTCATCTTACCCAGATGAGAATAACAGGCATTAGTTTTTCAAAATGTTAGCCTCCTGGGTGGTTCTCCACAGTGGCCCAGACAGAGAGGATGATTGTGGGAATCTATGGAAGCTAGACAGTAAATGCCAAGGACATGTGAGCATCAGCAAGGGCCTTGAGTGGCAGAGCCTGCTGGGAGGGACATTGTAGTAGAACGGCTCTACCCTATAATTGAACGCCTCTAATGGTGGAAAATGTGAGAATAGAAGACAAAGCATCAGTCGGGGAAAAAAAAAAAACTTTTCAAAGGCAGAGGTAAGAGCACATGGAGATGACATATTGGTATATAGCATGGAGTATAACCCAGTGTACTGTTGCCGATAAATGAACAGCAAGACTGAGATCTGCCTGGTTCTCTCTAACTGAGCCATATGATACCAAAAATTCAAGAGGAACAAAAAATATAGAGTGATTAAACTCAGTACTTTGTGTTCCTGAAAGGACTACTGGATGAGTTTATGAATAGGCAGACAGAGGGTTTCTTTTCTATTTGATGGTTTCTGATCACAGATCTCATAATACAACCTGAGAGTTGGTTCTCATCTTATTATTCCCAATCAATCCCCAGGAGATGAAATGGAGCAGAAACAGAAACACATACATAAATAAGCAGAAACAGAGATAAACAGAGCACAATAGACATAGGAGAGAATTGGGTGAATAGTGAGGCGGCTGTAAATGTTTCATTGCTTAGGTCTCGTTCCCAGGCCTCACTAGTCTATGGAAATGTGGTTGCCTTGACAATAGTAACAGATTTTCTAGGCCTGACCCACTTTTCCAGGACACTTAGGAAACCTCAAGAGTGCTGTGCTCAAGAGCAAGTTCACTCTCAGGTTGTGACCAGGCTCTACCAGGAATATGCTATTCTGAGTGGAGAAGAGAGAGCAGATCCTTTCCCTCTGTTAAGTTGGGTTCTGAAGCAGGGTTCCTTCTAGTCCATATGTTGTTACTGAGGTTTAATGAAATATCTTCCTCAGTCTTTGTTTAAAGTGTCCTTTCATTTTAGCACTTACATAAGTATCCAAGCGGCTGGAGAAATGGATTCAAAATGTAGAATGTTTCTCCCCTTTGAGTACATAAGACTAGATTAAACCTGTAACAGATCTTGTCAGTGTCCTGTGTCCCCTGAACTTTATGTATATTGCCATAGACTTGCAACTACCTAAATCTATATCCCTGTGCCTTAGGATCTGCCCCGTGCAAGGAAGTGCTGAGGAATTAACATAACACTTCAACCATTGATTCTCATGATAGGTGTATAAGCTTCCCAGCTCCCTCACCTCTTGGCAACTCTGAGTGGGTGTTATGCACTGTTTCCCAGAGGATTTCAGCTCCGGGTGCCCACAGTCGTAGTTGGCTTATTGTTTTGGCTACCTTCACTGCTCTGTCTCATGACCCCATTCGTCTGCCAGTGTTACCTGCCCTTCCCAACTGAACTACTTGAACTTGAATTCTTACTGCAGGACCTGAATATGGAAGAAAAAAAAAAAAAACAGACAAGCACCTTCAAATGAGTTCTCTCCCAAGAAGATTCTAGCAACCCGTACAAGTAAAGTCATCTTTGGTCATGTCACATGCTCATCAGAAGCCTTCAGATATGTCTGTGTCACAGCAGTGGACACAGCTTGAGTTCTTTTCCAGGATACTTCCATGCCCTCATCTGGCAGGGTAGCCCCACCAGTTCATTAGTCATGATAGAATTCTTCCTTGATAACTCAACCTGTACCCACATCACAGCCCAAATTGCTCTTTTGGTGAGAATATTTAAGTTCTCCTCTCTTAGCAACTTTCAACTATACAATTCAGTGTTATTAACCAAATTGCTTTAACCAAAAAATAGCAAAGGGATTTTTTTATATAAATTTATTTATTTATTTTTGGCTACATTGGGTCTTGGTTGCTGCTCGCGGGCTTTCTCTAGTTGCGGCAAGTGGGGGCTACTCTTGATTGTGGTGTGCGGGCTTCTCATTGCGGTGGCTTCTCTTGTTGCAGAGCAAGGGCTCTAGACGCTCGGCCTTCAGTAGTTGTGGTACGTGGGCTCTAGAGCACAGGCTCTGTAGTTGTGGCACATGAGCTTAGTTGCTCCGCGGCATGTGGGATCTTCCCGGACCAGGGCTTGAACCTGTTTTCCCCTGCATTGGCAGGAAGGTTCTTAACCACTGTGCCACTAGGGAAGCCCAGCAAAGGGAGTTTTATTTTGCCGTGAAGATTCAGTTATCAGAAGCTTCCATAGTTGTTTGAAGCCACAGAGCATTGTGAAATTAAAAGTAATATACTACATAAGGCAACAATATGAGAAATCGTATTATGCATTATCCAAGATGATTATTTTCACTAATATTTTCTCTTATTTATTCTGAGATCATATAAGCAAACTACTCCATTCCTTGCTTGCTTAGCGGGCGTGAGAAGGGGGAAAGGGGTGGGAGTGTGAGGAGAAATTTTATTTTAGCATAAATATTTGAAAATTTAAAATATTTTTCCTTTAAAATGGATTTTCACATAAAGACATTTCATGAGTACACTACTGTTTCAATACCGTTAGCCCTGGTAATAATCCTATGGTAAAATTATTTGAAATATGGTATATTTGACAAATCTTTCATTTACCTGTACACGCTTAACCTTTTTTTTCTCAAAGACAAAAGTAGGTGAAAAAACTCCATGTTACTGCATTTTTTACTCTAAAGAAGTGAAATTCACAAATGAAATAACTAAAACATTTCCCATATAAATCTCTCCATATAGAGATAGAGGAGAAAAGTTGCTTTTTCAGGATGTGGTAGGCAGAATCCTAAAATGGCCCCCAAGATTCCTGCCCTCTGGTGGATGCACCCTTTACAATCTTTGATTATGGATGTAACCTGTGAATATAATGACATATAACTCCCATGGTTAGGTTGCTAATCAAGTTGATTTTGAATTGGGTGGGCTTGACCTAATCAGGTGAGTTCTTAAAAGAGCGATTTGCCCCTTATTGAAGTCAGAGAGTTTGAAAGTGTGAGAAAGATTCTTCTGTCCTTGAAGGAGCAAATATTCATGTCGTGAACTAGCCTGTCTGAACTAGGGGTCCACATGGCAAGGATCTGAGAGTGGCCTCTAGGAGCTGAGACCTACCCTTGGCTGACAGGAAGCAAGAAAACAGGGATCTTAGTCATATAACCTCAAGGAAATGATTTTTTCCAAAAATTGAGGAACATGGAAAGGGGATATTTCTCTAGTCAAGTCTCCATATGGGGACACAGCTGGCCAACATCTTGATTTCAGCCTTTGAAGACCCTGAGTAGAGGACCCCAGCTAAAATGTGCCAAATTCCTGACTCTTGGAAACTATGAGATAATAAGTTTGTGTTGCTCTAAACTGCTAAGTTTGTGGTCAGTTGTTAAACATCAGGATAAAACTAATACACAAAATTTCCATGGAAATGGAATACCATGGCCAACCTATTACATTCGAGGTCTGTAATCCTCTGCATAGACCTTGTACCTCAAAAGACACCATCAAGAAAGTGGAAAGACAACCTATAAACTGAGAGAAAATATTTGCAAATTGTATGTGTAATAAGAAACTTGTATCCAGAATATTTTTAGAGCTTTTACAATTCAATAATAGATAAGTAACTGACACGTGCAACGGATCTGAATAGATATTTCTCCAAAGGCCAATACATACATGAAAAAGATGCTCAACATTATCAGTCATCAGGGAGATGCAAATCAAGACGGTGATGAGACTCCACTTTAAATCCACTAGGATGGCTATAATAAAAAGATGCAGAGACATCTGAACCCTCATACATTGCTGGTGGAAATGTACAGTGGTGCAGCCACTTTGGAAAACAGTCTGGCAGGTCCTCAATGATTAAACATGGGATTACCATAATGCCCAGCAATTCCCTCCTAGGCATCTACCCAGGAGAAGTGAGAACATATATCCACACAGAAACTAGTACATGAATGTTCATAGCAGCATTATTCATAAAAGCAAAAAGCAGAAATAATCCATATGTTCATCAGCTGATGAATAAATTGTGGTACATCCGTATAATGAAATATTATTCAGCAATAAAAAGGAATGAAGTACTGACACATGCTACAACATGCTAAGTGAAAGAAGCCTATTCCAAAAGATCACATATTATATGATTCCATTTATGTGAAAAGTCTGGCATTGGCAAATCTATATAAATAGAAAATAGATTAGTGTTTACCTGGCGTGGGAAGTGGAAATGGGGTGTGACTGCTAATAGCACAGGGATTCTTCTGAGGGAAATTAGGCACTAATTAGTACACTTAGAACAGGCGAATTCTATAGTATGTAAATTCTATTTACTTAAGCTGTTTTTTAAAAAAGCCTAGTTTCTCTTTTGTTTTGCTGGGGCCATGGTAGGAAAGCAAGTGTTCTGTAGAAACAAGACCAAAAAAAATTCAGTCCACTGGTTGGCATAACTCAGTGGCCAGATCTGGTGCATTTCATGATGATGTTAGAAGCGCATCATGGGGGACTTCCCTGGTGGTCCAGTGGTTAAGACTTCACGTTCCCAATGCAGGGGGGCATGGGTTCGATCCCCAGTTGGGGAACTAAGATCCTGCATGCCTAAGATCCCGCATGCTGCATGGTGCGGCCAAAAAAAAATAAAAATAAAAATAAATTAAACTTTTTTAAAAAAGAATAAAAGAAACCCAGCATGGTAGAGGGAGAAGCAGCAGTTGTCAAGTTGTGAGTTTTCTTATCCTTGCGAACCCTCTAAGAACTTGGTGACCTCTCTAACCTGAGCATCACCTGGAAAAAAAGGAGGGATTGAACTGGGTAAATTCCCAGTCACTAACAATTCTAAATATTTTATTCAGCCTGAAGATTTATATAAAGATAATCACTAAAATGACATTCAAGGTATATGATTATACCAAGATATCACTGAAAAATGTTATCTTGACTGTTTTAAACCAAAGAATTTATCAAAATTTAGAAATGTAACCAAGAATGACCTCAAGCATTTCATGTCACCTTGTCTGTGTTACTTATTCTCTACTTTAGTGTGAATTTAAGGTCAGGATTTTATCCAAACTACCGTTTATGTCTGAAGCATAATTATTTGCCTTGTGTTTCCCGGTGCTAATTTTGCTCTTATTTTTTAACCAAATAATTTTCAAAACCTCTTTAATTTAACTGTCCTGAAAGCTTGGTAGTGAGGAAAGGAAAGAACACACACCAGTTTAATGCGATGAAAAAAAATCTTTCGGTTCCACTTAGAACATCTAAATGGCTTTCCACTTTCCTTGGTCACTAAATACTCACAAGGCCTTATTCTATTAGTTACTAAGGTAACCCAAAGCTGGCAGCATGTTGACATACCTTTCAAGGCCAAGAGATTTTGCAGTATTTCATAGATAATGTCACATTAACCTCAAACGTCCTTTTTACAAAAGAACAAAAATTGTTTGAATGAATCTGTTGTAATTTATTCTTTGGGTTTTTGTTAAGCGATTTTTTTTGCTGCACTTTCCTTCAGCTTGGGTACTATGTTGTTTTAAAAATAATGTAGTAGTAAAAGTCAGACATCTTTATTGATTCCTGCATTAAACCACTCATTTGCTCCTTGTGTGGATTATTCATAGCCTAGGTCAGAATCCATATAGACATCCAAATGGTCCTCAAAAGAGAGGATATCCTTTGATCTACCCGTAAAGCCCCATAAGGATGTATCTAGTGAAAATTAAGGCAAAAAGGATGTAATAGGAATAAAGGATAAAAACAGATGGTCTGTTTCCCTTTTTGTCATTAACAGCGGTGCATAAACTCAGGTGAAAGAAGCAAGATTTTCTGTCCTCATGTTATAAGTGAGGCACCATAGCCAGGAATTGAGTGTATTTCTCCCATAGCCCATCATTAGAATGTGAATGTAGATGTGCTGCCAATTGTGTCTAAGAATCAGCTACTTTCCAAAGTCAGACAGTGCTGAGAGTTCATTAGTCTTTTCCAAATAATCCGAAGTAATGGTAAATTTAGATACATGTAAATTTGAGTAGATGTATTAAATATTAACAAAATCAAATAAACTGACAGCAGCTTATTTCTCTGTTAAACTACTATACACTTAAGAAAAATTTGAGAATTCATATATAACAAATCTGATCCAAGAAAATGCGTGGATCTAAAATCATGGTGTTCAACTACTTGCAAACCCTCCCCACAAATCAAGCACTAACATCTGCGAGTGGTGAATTCCTCCCTCTTCTAAAGTTCTTCAAGTTGTTATTCAACAGTTCTTGGGAGCACCTAAATTTATTTACTTTTGGTTTAGTGCATCTTCAGGCATCCTTAAACCTCACCTTATTCAACTAGATTCTATAAAAAAATAATTATTTCTGGACTTTGCCAGTTATATCAAGATCATATTGAATTGATCAAAGGGGTTAATAAAATGACAATGAATAAAATATTTTTTCTAAAGTGATAGCATTCTATTGAATTTAGCAAATGTTTCCTACCACCCTGTAATAGTTAAGATGCTAAAGACTACAATTAATTCAGTGGTTTATTTTATTTACTTGTGTAACTGCCCATTTAAAGTTTATTTTATTAAAGCTAGTTTTTATTACTTCCCTGTGGCAACCTGTCCTTTGTCTGAAGAGTGGGGAAATTATCCACTATATTTTGTAATAGATTATTAACATCCGATTATGTTCTAGTTAATTTGAAGGTGTTAGAAAACAAATGACATGTTTTGCTTACTGAAGAAAACTTTGTCACTGAAATTGCAAAATCTGTACATATCCCATTTCTTTATTCATGATTATAAGAATACCAATTTGCATGGCATTTAATGATAACTAGTGAAGTGTGAGGTTAGAAGTTGGGGGTTACTTTATGTCATAATGTTTCTCAAAAAATATTCTGTAGCTAATAATCCGCTATTATATATACTTGAAAGTTGCTCAGAGAATAAATCTTAAATGATCTCATCACAAAGAAGAGATGGCAATTATGTGACATGATGGAGATGTTGACTAAGCCACAGTGCTAACCATTTTGCAATCTATAAGTGTTTTAAATCAACATGTTGTACACCTTAAACTTACACAATGCTATATGTCATTTACTCAATAAAGCTAGAAAAAAAGACATAGTTCATTGAAATTCGTTATGAAGAATATACAGTTTGAAAACTGAATAAAAAGCTGTAAGACAAAGAATTGTGTGCATTTTGCATAGTTGCATATTCAGATTTGTCCAGGGAAAAATAACTTCCCTGGTCTTTCCCTCTGTTTTGGTTTTCTCTGCTTATTTATAAATAAGTTCATTTTGTTATTAATAAATAAGCTTATTTATTTATAAATAAAACAAATAAGCGTATAAGCTTATTTATAAATAAGTTTGTTTTGTCTCATGTCAATGAAATTCTGAAAAGGCACATTCAAGTGACATGGAGCTTTATTTTATCAATTAACCTAGGTTCAAAGTTCAATTAAGATCACATAGACTGTTCACAAATATGCTGCCTTAAATAGAATAAAATACAGGAAGATGTAAAAACATTTGGAAAGGAGCAGTTGCTTGGAAGAATTCTAAAACTTAAGGGAGGGGACTTCCCTGGCGGCGCAGTGGTTAGGAATCTGCCTGCCAATGCAGGGGACACGGGTTCGAGCCCTGGTCCGGGAAGATCCCACATGCCACGGAGCAACTAAGCCCGTGTGCCACAACTACAGAGCCTGTGCTCTAGAGCCCGTGAGCCTGCGTGCAGCAACTACTGAAGCCCATGTGCCTAGAGCCCATGCTCTGCAACAAGAGAAGCCACCGCAATGAGAAGCCCGCACACGGCCACGAAGAGTATCCCCCGCTCACCGCAACTAGAGAAAGCCCACGCATAGCAACGAAGACTCAACGCAGCCAAAAAAAATACAAAAATCAAAAAAAAAAATTTCAGGAAAAAGATAAAGACTTACCATAGAATTGAGATTATATTTTCAGATAATAAAAGGTTGCCTTTTTCTTGTTGGGTTTTGTAAGAGGTAATACACTGAGAATTTTGTTTTCTCTGTTTTTTGAGCTACATGTAAGTAACTTTTCTTATTCTTTAATTTTTATTGAATATTTTTGACATGTAATGTAAATTTAAGGTGTACAGTGTGTTACTTTGATATTTATATATTGTAATACGATTGTCATTGTAGTGCTGTTTATCACATTACATAATTATAGTGAAATATTGTCTATATTCATTATACTCTGCATTAGATCTCTATGGTTTATTTTCTACTCATTGCAAGTCTGTACTCTTAAACAACATCAATCTTATCCCTCCCAGCCACCGTCATCCCCTGGTAACGACCATTTAACTCTCTGTTTTTCACAAGTTTGACCTTTTTAGATTCCACACATAAATGATATCATACAGTACTTGTCTTTCTCTGTTTGACTTATCTCACTTAGCATAATGTCCTCAAGGTCCATCCATGTTATCACAAATGGCAGAATTGCTTTCTCATGGCTGAATAATAATTCCACTGTGTATTTATATACTACATCTTCTTTATCCATTCATCTGTTAATGGACAATTAGGTTGTTTCCATATCTTAGTCTGATTCTTTTTAAATTAAAAAAACTTCCCCTTAAGTATTTCACTACTCAAGAAGAATAGTGTACAATATATTAGAAGGTACAGGATAAACCTTTAAACTCATTTCATACTGTCTGAGAAAACCTAGTCTTATATAGCCAGTTATAATATCATTTATACAGATAATAACCGAATCACAAACTTATTATCATTTACTCAATGCCTAACACTGTCTCAGAAGTTAATGAAGACAAGACAGTATGTCAGACATTTAAAAGAAATGTAACCTCGTTTTGTAACTAAGCTAGTCAAGCAGGGTATATTGATGACATAATCATGCCTTATCTTCTAAACAGTAAACAACTTAGGATCAGAGACTGGTTCTTAATCACTTTTGTATCCTCCACATTTCAGATCACTAAATCCCAAATTCAGGATGTGAACAGATTAGGAACCTAAACCAGACTTCTTCTTGGCAATTTAGTCTAAATCCTGGTTAGAAAGGCCCCAATGATTATAATTTATCTAACTGCCCCTCTTGTTTCTACTGGCCCATATCACCTAAGTTGCTGTACATGTAACAAACAAAAGAACAGACAAACCCTCAGCTGTTTTATCTTTATAAAAAGTATCTTACTCATGCAGTGACCTCTAATGATTTTCTAGCTCTTTGTCGCTTTGGTGTGCTTTACTGAAGACCCATACATGCACATCGTTGCCTATAAAACCATTGTCATGAAAATATTCTGAATATATAAAATCACTCTAGTTAGTTTCCACCTAATGCTAGTTATAGCGATCAAGATTCTTGGTTCAAATTTTTTATGTATATAAAAACCACTCTTCTTTTCTTATTAATTTTTATTGGAATATAGTTGATTTACAATGTTGTGTTAGTTTCTGCTATATAGCAAGGTGAGTCAGTTATACATATACATATATCCACTCTTCTTAGATTCTATTCCCATATAGGCCATCACAGAGTACTGAGTAGAGTTCCCTGTGCTATACAGTTCTTATATAGTCGTGTGTATATGTCAATCCCAATCTTGCAATTTATCCCTCCCCCACCTTTCCCCTTTGGTAAACATGAGTTTGTTTTCTACATCTGTGACTCTATTTTTCTGTTTTGTAAATAGGTTCATTTGTACCATTTTTTTAGATTCCACATATAAGCAATATCATATGGTATTTGTGTTTCTCTGTCTGACTTACTTCACTCAGTATGACAATCTCTAGATCCATCCATGTTGCTGCAAATGGTATTATTTCATTCTTTTTTATGGCTGAGTAATATTCCATAGTATGTGTGTGTGTATATATATATATATATATATATATATATACACACACACACATACACACACATATACACACACACCACGTCTTCTTTATCCATTCCATTGTTGATGGACATTTAGGTTGCTTCCATGTCCTGGCTATTGTAAATAGTGCTGCAATGAACATTGGGGTAAATGTATCTTTTTGAATTATGGTTTTCTCTGGATATATACCTAGGAGTGGGATTGCTGGATCATATGGTAACTCTATTTTTATTTATTTATTTATTTATTTTTATTTTTTTTTATGCAGTACGCGGGCCTCTCACTGCTGTGGCCTTCTCCCGCTGTGGAGCACAGGCTCCGGACACGCAGGCCCAGCGGCCATGGCTCACGGGCCCAGCCGCTCCGCAGCATGTGGGATCCTCCCGGACCGGGGCATGAACCCGTGTCCCCCGCATCAGCAGGCAGACTCTCAACCACTGCGCCATCAGGGAAGTCCCTATTTTTAGTTTTTTAGGGAACCTCCATACTGTTCTCCATAGTGGCTGTACCAATTTACATTCCCACCTACAGTGTAGGACCATTCCCTTTTCTCCACACCCTCTCCAGCATTTACTGTTTGTAGACTTTCTGATGATGGCCAATCTGACCGGTGTGAGGTGATACTTCATGGTCATTTTGATTTGCATTTCTCTGATAATTCGTGATGCTGAGCATCTTTTCAATGTGCCTCTTAGCCATCTGTATGTCTTCTTTGGAGAAATGTCTATTTAAATCTATCCATTTTTTGGTTGGGTTGTTTGGGTTTTTTTGATATCGAGCTGCACGAGCTGTTGATATATTTTGGAGATTAATCCCTTGTCCATTGCTTTGTTTGCAAATATCTTCTCCCATTCTGTGGGTTGTCTTTTTGTTTTATGGTTTCCTTTGCTGTGCAAAAGCTTTTAACTTTAGGTCCCATTTGGTTTTTTTTGTTTTTATTTTCATTACTTTAGGAGGTGGATCAAAAAAGATCTTGCTGCACTTTATGTCAGAGAGTGTTCTGCCTGTGTTTTCCTCTAAAAGCACTGTTCTTAGTTGACCAGTTTTTCAGTAAAGATCATGATTTCAGTTTTTGACTGCTAAAGAATTTTACTCGGGACAATATACAGTTTAACCTGTAAAGCATTTCAAACCTTTGAAAAAGATGGGGAGGAGAGAAAAATGTTGATTTGTCTAGTTGCAATCAATTATAAAGATTGTATGAAAAAATAGCAACTATGATTACCTAAGGTTCTGGGGGGAAAAAATATTCAAACAACATGCTCAATTCAGAGCTCCAGAAAAATTATTGTCTTTGACCTGTAGCCCCACTCCATCCTTGAATTTCTGATCCCTAAAGGAGTCTAGTTGACTTTTTATCTTGAAGCCTGTGAACTGACTTAAGTATTTTGTATACACATTCTGGCAAAACCCATCACTACAACTTTTCTCTATTTCTGTCCATCCTTGAAGTTCCCCTCCAGATTTTCTGGATTTTACTGGAAATGACTATGTCATCATTTAAATAATGTTGTCAATATGTAGTTGATGAGAGAAACTTGTTCACTTCCACTGTTGTCAGTCTTCGAAAGATAACTGATTAGTTGTAAAATATTAGGAGTAGTTACAATTATTGCATGCCTAATTTGTTCTAGATATAGTATTAGGCATTTTGTGCATGTTTCTTAATGATCTAGAACAATTGTTGCTTTCAATATATGTATGTAGACATTGCTCCTGTAGTAGGTTATCTGGCCAAGGCTGTGAGACTCCTCAAACACTTGAGATTAAGAAAGGTTAAACACCTCTGTAATTTATTTTCTTTTCTTCTCCAATGATGGACCAGAGCACACATAACCCACAAATACAGAAGGGAAAGAAAGTCTCCCACGTGATCTCACCAGTGGCTTTGGGCCTCAGTTTTATTCGTTATTCTAGCTCTAAGATGGTACCCTGTGGAAGGGTATACACTTAAATTAAAGATTGTAAAATTGAAGATTAAGGGACTTCCCTGGCGGTCCAGTGGTTAAGACTTCGCCTTCCAATGCAGGGGGTGTGGGTTCAGTCTCTGGTCGGGAAGCTAAGATCCCACATGCCTCGCGGCCAAAAAAACCAAAACATAAAACAGAAGCAGTATTGTAACAAATTCAATAACAACTTTAAAAATGATCCACATAAAAAAAACTTTAAAAAATTGAAAATTAAGTAGGAGTTACTGTTAAGTAAAATCTCCACCCTGGGGAAGGAACAGATGGAACCTCCATGGATGTCTTCCTTCCTTACACAGTCCACTGACTGAGAAAGAGTGCATGCCCACACACCACCTGTGTACCTACCATAGCATCCCAAGAGGCATGTGAGCCTCAGTGGCATCACTTCCTGCCTGGGAAGAATATCAGTGTTGTCAAGATAGCCCGGTCTGGCGCTTCGACATCCAGAATACTGCCACAAACTTACTGGGTAACCTCAGGATGTTGGCTCCCTTTCTCAGGGCCATAGTTTCTTCATATAAAACAAAAGGATTGGGCTGTGCTTCTCTTTAAACTAAACAACCCGTCAATGGAACTCAGAAAAATTGTTTTACTAAATATATTGCTACTATCACCACACCCCTAAGCTGATCCAATTAAAAAGAGGCTAGCACACTACAGACTTATTAATGAAGGCATAGTTAAGAACGCAAAAGGTGGCTCTGCATTCTGCAACTGTATCCTGTATCCAAGGAGTGTGCTCTGTGAATCAAACCACACCCCTTCTTCAGAAGTTGGGCAGTGATTGTTCCCAGTCCCTAGAGCACATCATTAAAGACCAGCCATCTTCATCCCATAAAGGCACAGCAGTCTTCACCCCTCGGCACATCTTACAATGTCTGTTTTTTCTTAAGATAAGAAAAAAAAAAGATATTTATGGTTATTCGTGGTCTCAATGCTGATGAAACTATATCACTATCATTACAATGTTTCCCTCTCATGTTTTAGCATGTGAGTATTTTTGTCCAAATCCCACAGTCCTGCCTAGCAAAGGACATGTGTTTACCATCTCCTACTTGTGAAATAAAATATGAAAGCAGTAAGATAGATAATGTCCATTATTTATTTTTTTTAACATCTTTATTGGAGTATAATTGCTTTACAATGGTGTGTTAGTTTCTGCTCCACAACAAAATGAATCAGCTATACGTATACATATTTTCCCATATCTCTTCCCTCTTGCGTCTCCCTCCCTTCCACCCTCCCTATCCCCCCCTCTAGGTGGTCACAAAGCACCGAGCTGATCTCCCTGTGCTATGCGGCTGCTTCCCACTAGCTATCTATCTTACGTTTGGTAGTGTATACATGTCCATGCCTCTCTCCCGCTTTGTCACAGCTTACCCTTCCCCCTCCCCATATCCTCAAGTCCATTCTCTAGTAGGTCTGTGTCTTTATTCCTGTCTTACCCCTAGGCTCTTCTTGACATTTTTTTCTTAAATTCCATATATATGTGTTAGCATATGGTATTTGTCTTTCTCTTTCTGACTTACTTCACTCTGTATGATAGGCTCTAGGTCTATCCACCTCTTAACAAATAGCTCAATTTCATTTCTTTTTATGGCTGAGTAATATTCCATTGTATATATGTGCCACATCTTCTTTATCCATTCATCCGATGATGGACACTTAGGTTGTTTCCATCTCCAGGCTATTGTAAATAGAGCTGCAATGAACATTTTGGTACATGACTCTTTTTGAATTATGGTTTTCTCAGGGTATATGCCCAGTAGTGGGATTGCTGGGTCATATGGTAGTTCTATTTGTAGTTTTTTGTTTTTTGGTTTTTTTTTTTTTTTGCGGTACGCAGGCCTCTCACTGTTGTGGCCTCTCCCATCGCAGAGCACAGGCTCCAGACGCGCAGGCCCAGCAGCCATGGCTCACGGGCCCAGCTGCTTCGCGGCATGTGGGATCTTCCCGGACCGGGGCACGAACCCGTGTCCCCTGCATCAGCAGGTGGACTCTCAACCACTGCACCTCCAGGGAGGCCCATATTTGTAGTTTTTTAAGGAACGTCCATATTGTTCTCCACAGTGGCTGTATCAATTCACATTCCCACCAACAGTGCAAGAGGGTTCCCTTTTCTCCACACCCTCTCCAGCATTTACTGTTTGTAGACTTTTTGATGATGGCCATTCTGACTGGTGTGAGATGGTATCTCATTGTAGTTTTGATTTTCATTTCTCTAATGGTTAGTGATGTTGAGCATTCTTTCATGTGTTTGTTGGCAGTCTGTATATCTTCTTTGGAGAAGTGCCTATTGAGGTCTTCAGCCCATTTTTGGATGGGGTTGTTTGTTTTTTTGTTATTAAGCTGCATGAGCTCTTATAAATTTTGGAGATTAATCCTTTGTCAGTTGCTTCATTTGCAAATATTTTCTCCCATTCTGAGGGTTGTCTTTTGGTCTTGTTTATGGTTTCCTTTGCTGTGCAAAAGCTTTGAAGTTTCATTAGGCCCCATTTGTTTATTTTTGTTTTTATTTCCATTTCTCTAGGAGGTGGGTCAAAAAGGATCTTGCTGTGATTTATGTCATAGAGTGTTCTGCCTATGTTTTCCTCTAAGAGTTTGATAGTTTCTGGCCTTACATTTAGGTCTTTAATCCATTTTAAGCTTATTTTTGTGTATGGTGTTAGGGAGTCATCTAATCTCATACTTTTACATGTATCTGTCCAGTTTTCCCAGCACCACTTAGTGAAGAGGCTGTCCTTAGCTCCACTGTACATTCCTGCCTCCTTTATCAAAGATAAGGTGACCATATGTGCGTTAAAACTGTCTCTTCAGTCCTGGAATAAGTTTCTTTTGTAAAGGATCAATGGAACTGAACAGTAAATATAGAGAATGGAGCAATACCAGGTCACTGACTGCATGAACTTGTCCTTTTAACCTCTTGAACACACAGGCACACATCAGGTGATGGGACTAAGGTTTATAAGTAAAATCTTTGGTTTAATCCCCAAATACCGTTATTTATGAAGCATTTCGCTTTCATGGTGCTAATAGATAAAGTCACTTAACGATAAATTTATTTTTCTAATAATAAAATTATATATATTCATTGTAGGAAATCTGGAAAATAAAAGCACAAAGAATGCAAAGCTAGCAAATTATCCCATTAACCAGAGAAAATCACTATTAACATTGTAGTGTATTCCTTTCTTTGTTCTGCATTTCCTTTAACACTTACTGACTCATTCAACAACTTTATCATAATTCTCAACCGTAGCTGCACATTGGAATCACCTGGAGAATTTCAAAAATGCTGATGCGGGGGTCCCATCCTAATGGATTCTGATTCAACTGGATGAAGTAAGGCCTGGGCATCAAGATTTTTTCAAAGATTCTCCCTTGGTTATTGTAATGTGCAACCAAGATTGAGGACCACTGATTGATCAGATTTCAGTGATGCGCACGACAGTGCTAGGCATGGAATTCAATGACAAAAAAGATGTAGGGTCCCTCAAGAATCTTACAGTCTTTTTGAGGGACAGACAAATGAACCAACAATTACAGTAATCTAAAATAAATATTACAATGGAAGAGTCTATAAATAACCATGGAAGCATAGGAAAAGGAACCCTTAAATTTGTCTTGAGAAGTCAGGGCAAACATCTCAGGGAATTAGGTGGCCAGATAAATAAGATGAGCATTCCAGTTGTAGAGGCATGGGGAGTAGAGAGTGCTTAGAAAACTCTAAGTGGTTCCACTGAGTGTGACAAGCACAGTGTCTGGAGATAATGCTGCCCATTTAGGCAGCAAGCAGGTCCTGAAGAGCTGTGTAGGTATTGGGAATGATGGGCAGCCCTTGATAAGTTTGAGCAGAGGAATAACATGATTACCTCCATGTCTAGTTTATTTCCTTGCCTCTGGCATCAGTATGGATTTAAAGGCCTAGGTGAGACTAGATGTAGCAAGACTAGAATGAAGTCTATGACAAAATTCTAAGACAGCAAGTCTGACTGTTTATGACTCCCACAGTCTCCTGGTGGTTCATTGTTTGTTTGTTTAATTAAAGCAAATTTACAATACCATGTTTAAGTTGTACAGCACAGTGATTCAGTTTTATATATATATATACACACACACACACATATGTGCATGTATATATATATATTCTTTTTCATATTATTTTCCCCTAAAGGTTATTACAAAATATTGAGTATAGTTCCCTGTGCTATATAGTAGGTCCTTCTTGGTTATCTATTTTATATATAGTAGTGTGTATATGTTAATCTCAGCCTCCTAATTTATCCCCCCCCTTCCCCTTTGGTAACCATAAGTTTGTTTTCTGTCGTCTCTGTTTTGTAAATAAGTTTAGTTGTACCTTTTTTTACCTTTAGATTCCACATATAAATGATATCATATGATGTTTGTCTCCTCTCTCTTTGGCTTATTTCACTTAGTATGATAATCTATAGTTGCATCCATGTTGCTGCAAATGGCGTTATTTTGTTCTTTTTTATGGTTGGGTAGTATGCCATTGTATATATATGTACCACATCTTCTTTTTCCATTCTCCTCTTGGTGGACATTTAGTTTTCTTCCATATCTTGACTATTGTGAATAGTGCTGCTATGAACACAGGGGTGCATGTATCTTTTTGAATTATAGTTTCATCCAGATATATGCCCAGGAGTGGGATTGCTGGATCATATGGCAACTCTATTAGTTTTCTGAGGAAACTCCTTAGTATTTTTCATAGTGGCTGCACCTATTTATAGTCCCACCAACAGTGTAGGAGGGTTCCCTTTTCTCCACACCTTCTCTAGCATTTGTAATTTGTAGACATTTTAATGATGGCCATTCTGACTGGCATGAGGTGATACCTCATTGTAGTTTTGATTTGCATTTCTCTAATAATTAGCAGTCTTGAGTGTTTTTTCATGTGCTTGTTGACCACCTGCAGGAAATGTCTATTTAGGTCTTCTGCCTATTTTTGGATTGGGTTGTTTGTTTTTTTGTTGTTGAGTTATATGAGCTGTTTGTATATTGTGGAAATTAAGCCCTTGTCAGTCACATTGTTTGCAAATATTTTCTCCCATTTTGTAGGTTGTCTTTTAATTTTGTTTATGGTTGTTAATCTTATTAAAAGAACTTGCATTTGAATACTAAACAATCACATTAAAGTTTTTTTCTATTTTTTAGAAAACAAGATTCTTACAAAAGCCTAATATTTTCTTCCTAGGGATTATAACATTTCTTAAAGCAGTTTTATCATTCAGGATCCCAGTAGGAACTATAATTTACCCCCACAAGATTCAAAATTAAGAGATTTTAATACAGAGTAAAGGGGGGAAATTAGGCATGATGAGGCACCCAGAAACTAGCAACAGTGAAAAGCCATTACCACCTCTAGAGCTAAAGGGGTAAGGGAAAGAAAGAGAGCCCAAAAGGATTGGAATTAAGGAAGAGATGTTGCTAACAGATGCAGAGGGAAGCAGCTACTGCCAGAAACATAGCCAAAGCAGGGATGAAGCAAAGAAGAAATATCATGACCTTGTTCTCTTCCTTCTCCCAGTCTCTGATCTGCTGATGACACCCATTAACCAAACTCAGCCTAAAGCCATCCAGTAAAGAAGCCCAGGAAATTCTTTTTCATTCACAGTAGTCAGACCCTTGGGGGCATAAAGTAGGTCAGGAAAGGGCAGAGTGTGTATCTGAGGGCCAATAGAGAACAACTGACAGATGAGCACAATATCATAGCAAGAAAAAATTAGACATAATATCTATCACTTTTCAATAGACACCTAACAAAAATCATGATAGACTGTATAGTACATCCATTGCCAATAAAATAGGAACCTTCCTTCCATGAACCAGACTACCAGGAAATTCCTGACAGCTATTAAGGATTTTTATTGGGAAAGGAAAAGTTATCAGTTGACAAATTGAGGACATTTTAATTAAAAGCTAAAATTAGAAAGTAGATGTAGCTCAGATATTAAAATGTTCCATACCTACTCAAACCACTATACATTTCCAATTATTCATCTAAGGTACAGCAAAATCAAGAACTAATAAGAAATACAACTAAGTATGATATGTCAGATGCTCAGTATATAGTATTAACTAAGACATGCTCCTTGAGTGCTTATAATAGTAACATTCTAAAAGGGGCACGCAGTACCTGTGTGCCAATGACTGAAGATGGTCCTTCCTCCAAATGGGAATACTGGCCTCTTTTAAACACTTTACAGCTTTGGGAGTGTTCAGTGGTTCACAGAGAAAGAGAATACCTACATAGACAACCAATCAGAAAAATCAGCTCTGGAAATAAGTTGGATATGATTAACCTACAGATATCCCCATATTAAGACATCTGGTCCCTCCTTTCAGGGAGTTAAGACTTATCAAATATCAAATGTTAAATTATAAATCTCAGGGTTTTATTAGTCTACATGTCAGGGCAAAACTGAACCACTGAGGTGGATGAGATATTGTTCTTCACATGATATATTGCAATATCACGACCATTGCCTATATTGACCAGTGATATTTCAAAATGTTCCTCTTTATTCATTTCTGAGCTTCTGCAGCAGTGGTTTACACATATCTTAATACATTTATTTAAAAATATATTTTATTGCAGTTACCTGTGTACATTTCTTTCTGTCTCATCAGATTTTAAAGGCCTGAAGGGCTTTGTCCTCTTCTTTTTTTAGCTTTTACATAGCCTAGTACACTTTCTTGCATATTGTAGATGCTCAGTAAATTTATATTAAATGCCAAGAGGAACTTCTACATTAAATCTGTATATGACTTAAAACTATATTTCCCATTAGTCAAATAATCTGTCGAATTGAAGTTTCTCTACTTCTGTGCCATTCTTGAATCCTCAATTTTAAAAGCATTTAAATACTACAAAATATGTCTAACATCCAAATAATGCTGAAGTCATTCCATCTTTCTTTGATAATTTGGGAAAGCTTCCAGGATGTTTCAGGGCCTCAGGGTCACTAACGAGAATATCAGTTTTCAATGATCTGTATAGAAGAACCCATGAATAGGAATTTCTAGTTGATAGACTAACTGAAAAACTAGACTTCGCTGTATTTTATTATGGTTGATTTTCATTGAAGTGACTGGAATTTTGCCTATTGACCTTTATGTTTAAACGGCTCTAATTGTCTTACATGAGGTAAGTTCTCGGTATTCAAAATTTCTTGCCTCAACCTGCTCCCCGTAGTCCATTCTGCAAAGAGGGAAAAAGTCTTGAAATTGTCCCAAGATGACCGAAGTTGACCCCCAGGTTTGTGTAAAAGAGACATCTCTTAGGTCCATAATGACAATTTCAGTCCTTCTAAATGTAAGGTCGGATCTTAACAAACGGCACCGCGAAACAGGAAAGCTTCAAGTGAGCTTTATTAGGGAGCGCTCCCGGGCGAGGTTCACTGGTCCGAGATAAAGGGGCCAGAGAAGTCGCACCCTGGCGGGGGTTGGGCAAGATTTTATAGAGGAAGAAGGGAAAGGGGTGTGGTGAATCTGGGAGGGCGCAGGGTATTCCTTGTTTGGTGGTCTTTTCGGGTATCCTGGGGGACCGTTAGTCTCGCCCCTTGAAAGGCGGGAAGGCTGGGCTGGGTTCAAAGTCCCTGGGTCAGTTCCTGGAACTGGGTGGTCCGGAAAGTCTCCAGGTCAGTTTCTGGAACTGGGTGGTCCGGAGAGTTTCGGTCTGATGCAACCTGTGAATCTGATTGTGTTCCCCTGCCTCGGGCCAGTTGGCCTTACACTAAAGATCTCCTATTTCACTGCCAAGGGCTAAAAAAAAGGCTTAGTAACATTCAGCTGTCCAGCAGAGTTCGATGTTTCCATTAAATAAAAGTTTTTATTTTGGATTTAGGTGAAATCTTCCCATGACTCATGAGTATGCTGCAAGACTCTAAAATTCCTCATACGGTTGCAGCGAAGACAAGATATGCTTGAATGAAAAAAATGACTTACGCTTTTTAATAATTGAAGAGATTTCTTACAACCTTTATTTATTTATTTATTTATTTTTGCGGTGCGCAGGCCTCTCACTGTTGTGGCCTCTCCCGTTGCGGAACACAGGCTCTGGACGCGCAGGCTCAGCGGCCCTGGCTCACGGGCCCAGCCGCTCCGCGGCATGTGGGATCTTCCCAGACTGGGGCACGAACCCGTGTCCCCTGCATCGGCAGGCGGACTCTCAACCACTGCGCCACCAGGGAAGCCCTCCTATTTTTTTTTTTTTTTTTTTTTGCGGTATGCGGGCCTCTCACTGTTGCGGACTCTCCCGCTGTGGAGCACAGGCTCCGGACGCGCAGGCACAGCAGCCACGGCTCACGGGCCCAGCCGCTCTGCGGCACGCAGGATCCTCCCGGACCGGGGCACGAACCCGCGTCCCCTGCATCGGCAGGCGGACCCTCAACCACTGCGCCACCAGGGAAGCCCCCTCCTAGTTTTTATGTAATTAAAAACTATTATTTGGATTGCAGTGCTGGTTATAGATCTCTTTTAGATTCTTTTACATCCGATGTGCCTTTGCAAAACAAGAATTTACACACGTTTTCTTTATAGTTATTCTTTCCACTAATTGCCTTAGAAGGTGGAGAAGAAAAGATCCTGGATCTAATTTTGTCCCACAGTCTTGCTATCATGGGTTGGTACATACTGATGGAATTGAATAAGTGCTCTCTCCAGTATCTCAGTTACTGGAAAAACTGTCTGTTCTCTGTGGCCATGAGATAGAAATTATATCAGTTGGCCTCAACAAGTGTGGGAGTGTATGTTTAGCCAAGAAGAGAGAATTTTAATGAAGCAAAGAGTAACTTATGGCTTTTATCAGTTGTCACCAGTTATATCCAGCTTCTTCACTTTCCACTCAGTCCCAACCTTCAAGCAAGCACTTAAATTATCATCTAATTTAGCCAAAAGCCTGGTGACCATGTAAAGGCAGGCTTATTATAAGATTCATGTTAATCGCCATGGGGAAAATCCAAGACCAAAATATGTTCCAGGGATTTTCTCCAGTTAAATGTACCATTTAATGAAAGAGGTGAGTTTAGATAGAAGAATTTGGAAATTACTTCTACTTATACCTTGGCAGCAAGTCTGTGTTCTATAAATTATAGGGGAAACTTTAGATAGACTAGAAAGATTAATAGTGTCACCTTTATTTTTCAATTTATTTATTTATTTTTGGCGGCGTTTGGTTGCTGGCTTCATGAGTTTGGAAGTATTCCCTTTCTCTTCAAATTTTTGCAAGATTTTGGGAAGTATTGATGTTAAATTTTTTTTAATGGCCATATTATTTTATTTTTGGCTGCGTTGGGTCTTTGTTGCTGCGCACAGGCTTTCTGTGGTCGCGGTGAGCGGGGGCTATGCTTTGTTGCAGTGGCTTCTCATTGCAGTGGCTTCTCGTTGCAGAGCACGGTCTCTAGGCATGCGGGCTCAGTAGTTGTGGTGCATGGACTCAGTAGTTGTGGCTTGTGGGCTCTAGAGCGCAGACTCAGTAGTTGTGGCGCATGGGCTTAGTTGCTCCACGGCATGTGGGATCTTCCCGGATCAGGGCTCGAACCCGTGTACCCTGCATTGGCAGGCTGATTCTTAACCACTGCACCACCAGGGATAATTATCCTACCCAAGAGGGGGGAAGATAGAGTACTCCCATCCAATATTGGCTGAGGGATGCTCCCAAGGGGGTTAACCCCTGAGCACTTTCAGTCGTAAACCAAAGAGATGGCAACATGAAAAAAAACTCCATTAGTCATTCCTGGCTTTAAAGATGGAAGGGTAGCACCAACTAAGAAATATAGGCAGCCTCTAGAATCTTGAAAAGGCATGAAATCAGATTCTCCCCTGTGGCCTCCGGAAGGAACACAGCCCTGCCAACACCTACACCTTGATTTTAGTCCAGTGACACCCATTTTGGACTTCTGACCTCCAGAATTGTAAGAGAATAAACTTGTGTTGATTTAAGCCACTAAGTTTGTGGTGATTTGTTATAGCAGCAACAGGAAACTGATACATCATGTATGTGACAATTGTCATTTAGGATTGTTAGTAAAACCAGCTTCTACTCAACCACCTCTTTTATTCGTACTGCAAAGACTTCACTTTTGACAAAGATAGCAGGGACACAGTAGGACACAAAGAACCTTGGGGAGATAAGAACAGATGTGCTTTTTACTTTTCATTAGCCGATTAGGTAAGGTTTCATACATAGTTTTATTTAAACTCCTTTGCTAAGTACAATCACCTTCATCCCCTGGAGGATTTATCTAGAGCAATGTGTGAGTGATTATGTGAATTGAGAATTAATAGAAAAATAGGTCAGTGCTGAATTGAGGCCTGAGCTCCTTTTACTTTGACCAGATTTGATGTTTCTCTGGCTCCTTCCTCACCCTCTTTCATTCTGTTTCTTCTCTTGGCTGTTGTCTGCATTCGTTTCAAAAGAACAAAGCATACAGAGTTTCAGTCCCCATATATGGGCCGTCACAGGGGACCTGGCCCTAAGCTCAGCACATTGAGACACTGATTAGAATTGACCGTAGGTAGCAGTTGCTGCAGCTTCATCACTGGGAAGGCCTTGACAGCTCTGTGACCCCGTCTTCCCCCATAGACCCTCCTCGTCCCACTCCCTCTTGTGCTGCCGCCTGAACAAAACATCACATCAGCAATGTTTACTGCAGGAACCCAGCCAAGGAAGTCATAACAGGACAATAGACATACAATCTGATAACCTTGTTAGCTCAAATCGAAGCTCCTAACAAGTAGGAGAGGTTAGTGAAGTGGAATAAAACTATTGCAATATTTGGGTTCGTTGAAGTGGCTTTTCAGATTTCTCCCCCTTTGGAAAAAAAAAGGTAGCATTTCTTGTCCCTTTATTAAAGATTAAAATCAGGCACAAGGACACTAAACAAAACAACACGTACAAGGCTAAGGTTAGCTTTTAAAAGAATACAAATGGAGAGGGACATACAGAGTTCATAGGTATCTTCTTAATGGAAAATAGCATAAAACTACTTTCTTTGTGTTGCCAGATCTCTGCAAAAGTGTAGTAAGTGTGGAATAACCTTCATTATCCAGGAAAAGTTAGGGATGTGAATTAATCTGTGTAAATGATAACTAGTAATGAACTCATTTCAGATAACAGGCCAAGGATGATCAAGGTCTTTCTATTTTCTGTTTTATTTACTTCACATTACAGGATACTATTTCAACACACAGAGATTTTGCCAGGTCTGATTTTGGCCTTTTATTACCTCCCTCATATCTACCTCATCCTCCAGGGAACATTTCAACCTTTAAAAATATAATTTTAATCCCAACATTATCTTACTATTTCTGCAAAAGACATTGACATATGCTCCAGTACTATCTAAAATGCAGTGTCTTGCACAGAATTTTATTCACTCTCCTCCCACCTTCAGTTCCTAAGTTCTTGCCATTTCCATGATCCTGGAGGAAATAGCACTAACCTTGAAGTCAGGACTTGGCACTGCTCAGGCCCTGTGACCTGGTTAATATTCTTGGTGCCTCAGTTTCTTTATCTGTAGCAAATGACAAAATAATAAATCAACTCAACAGGTGGGTATTTGGATGCTTTTGAACATGTCATTTTTATTTTTTGTGTCATTTTAAAGTTAAAAACTGGTGAAACTTTACGGTTTGGCATGGTTCCTGATTTATCTTTTGCTCTTGTGCTTCCCTGAAAGATTAATGAACCATAGCTAAGTCTATACTGGCTTAGTATTCTGGCTCTGCTTAGGGGATTTTACTGTGAACATTTTGTCCAGCCATGCTGAACTATTGTGCTGAATGGAAGCCAAAGTTACAATTCAGTTTGTGTGTATGTAAGTATGTGTGTACCCTTTATCTGGGAAAAAAGATGCTTCTTTTATAGCAACTGGAAAATTGCAGTGATAAACATAAATCATTTTTCTTATTGTCTTTTATTTGTGAAAGATGATAAAGTGGTACTTCTCCAATTAATTATGACTTGGAAAAATTGAAAATAATAAGTTCTGAATTGCTTCCTTTCCATCTTGTATATGACTTGAAACTGAAAAAAATCTTAGAAATCAATTTTGGAGAAGAGGAAAAAAGTCATTATTTTTACATATATGGTGCATGTGTAGTTCTCATTCTCCGAGATGACAATGAGAAAAGAAAAAGAAAAAGCAGAATAAAAAGAAATATATTTTCTATATATTTAGCAATCATCTACATAAACATGTAACATAGTGCAGGGTTTAATTTAACAATTACGTAAAGTGATTGGATCTCGGCAGTGAAATGTTAAATATGGATTTCTCCTTCCTAGCTTTGAATGTTTTCAATTAACAAATATTCCTTTACATACAGTTCCAGGCAATTAATTACTTAGACATCTATAAATATATTATTTAAGAGGATTCACTGCCCCAAATCTCTTCACCACTGATATCTTCTAGTAACTAAAATTTTTAGCACTTTTACACCTTTGTGCTAGGTCATACTGTAAATGGTATTTGGGTTTATTACGTCATTATTATTCATCAACAACTCTAGCGTGAATTTGCTAAAAATGTGTGGCATTTCTTTGGTATTGATCTTCATGGAGTCTTAGACTTTAGACATGGTAATTAAGACCCAGTTGATTCTAATCTTATTTTTGTACACCCAGTTGAAGTGAAGGCTTGGTTTCATTGACCAGCATGCTTCTTGAGATTAGGCCTGGTCCACCCATAATCACCAAATCATCTTTAGTAGTACATTGAAGGAAGAAGCGCTATTAGTGATAAAT
Organism: Tursiops truncatus; assembly: GCF_011762595.2. NCBI lineage: Eukaryota > Metazoa > Chordata > Mammalia > Artiodactyla > Delphinidae > Tursiops > Tursiops truncatus. The sequence continues at coordinate 103,032,285 of NC_047055.1, read as the reverse complement.
ATCTAAATTTACTTGCGGCTTCCATTTCTTTTTGTAATTAAAAATAACAAGTGAAATTCAAAATACTATATCATCCAAAGGTAAATACTACAACTGTGGAACAGGTACACATACCGCATTCAGGGACGAGCCATTGCCTGAAGTAGGGTAGGGCAATTAAGATGTACATGAAGGGGCTTCCCTGGTGGCGTAGTGGTTGAGAGTCCGCCTGCCGATGCAGGGGATGCGGATTCGTGCCCCGGTCCGGGAGGATCCCACATGCCGCGGAGCGGCTGGGCCCGTGAGCCATGGCCACCGAGCCTGCGCGTCTGGAGCCTGTGCTCCGCAACGGGAGAGGCCACAACAGTGAGAGGCCCGCATACCGCAAAAAACAAACAAAAAAAATGTACATGAAGTATCCTTCCAACCAAAGTCCAACTCTAAATAGTTCTAATTAGCTGTATGTTCAAATGAGACAGTGTGTTGTCTGACGTTTCAGTATGAAAATATTGACTCAGTTTATCTCACTGATATGAAATGTGAAACTTGTGAAATTGAGGCATACAAAGGCAGTCCCATTTTTTTGTAATGTGTTCTTACTGACCTGTAATCAAGGCATAGCTTGCCGTGTAAACACTTAGCTTGAGCATTTGAAATGTAGATAGAAAAACAGTTTATTAGCTTGTTAATTGTTGGTCCCTTAGAACATGAACTACACTTAATTTTATTTTTAGTCACATTAAGGATATGCCAAATGGTAATGTTACTCAGTAAGAAGAGAATGTCAAGATCTATCACTAGCTAAATGCAGATTTGTTCAATTGAATTGAATATATATCCATTTGACCTTCCATCTCTGAAATTCTAGCAATTTAGAAAAACCAGCTGAAAGGGATTTCTAGACAGGGCTCAGTTTGTGTTTATCCTGTATTCCTAACACACCAAGCACCCAGCTGAGTATGGACTTAGTAGGTGGAGATAAGAATGTAGTTGAATGATTGAGAAGGAATCAAGATAAGTTATTTTCTGTGTCCCATTCAGATATTGTTGAGGGCCTTCAATTATTTGTATTTCTCCCCAAAGTTGCTTCATTTTGAGCTTCAGTGACTAGAATTCCCAAACTCCATTTCTATATCACAACATTAAAATATTGCTGAAATGCCTTAAGATCAAATTAGGTGTTTCTGGCATTGGTAGTCATTACTTGGATTGGACTTGGTCTTAGTTATTTTTTAACTAAGAAGGAAATACTGTGTTGATTTTATCCAGTGGGTTATTTGAAACAACAGCTCATGTTTTTAAATGAAAAATTATCTGGTAATTCAGGAAAACAAATATAAAATACAAAAACAGTGGATATTTTATATCTTTTAAAAATGTAGTATCCACTACTTTTATCGATATAATTAAGGTGAGTAACATAGCACCAGACGTTTGTTAGAGAACTCACAAGAACTGCCGTGGTAGGATCAAACTTACCTTTCTGACTATTGGGGTAGTAAAACTCCAAACTAAAATATCTCATTAAAATATTTGCGGCTGTTTTCACTTGCTCTGCTCTAAAACTAAATTTACAAACAGTGTGTATGTGTGTCTGTGTGTTCATACTGGTACCCTTGGGAAGTCTATAATCTTTCAAAGTAAGATATTTTGGGTACACATTATAAATTACAGCAATAAGAAAAGTGACACTGTATCTTGATTGAATTTCAAATGCAATCTTCAGTTAAAAAATAATGAACCAGATTTATTTAGAATTTGAATTATGACCTTGTAAATAAGGTAGCTTTGGAAATGACATTACCTCTTTTAGGTTCTTATTTTACTTCCAAAGAGCTTTACCTGTAATTCACAAATTGATGTTTAACAGTCCCTTATAATTAGACAAATGACCCCAGTGTCAAAGCATCAAAACAATAACAGAAATAAGAACCAAAAATCTACTCTGCAAGAAGGAACTATCTCAAGGTTTTTTTTGGTTTTTTTGGTTTTTTTTTTTTTTAATCAAAGCACTAACCACACGGAAATGACACACCTTTACATGATGCTTTGCCATGTTCAACATCTTGGGTTCCCAGTGTGAGGATGAAGTTAATGGCTTCAATGATGCTCAAGCCTCTTTTAATATTCCATGAATGCTAGAGTGAGAGATTTGAATAAGAGACATAAGACTGCACAGAATCTTAGAATTTCAAAGTAAGGAGGAACCTCAGCAGTTATCTAATTCAATCTGTTAATACAAGTTTCCTCCACAGTCATAGCTTTCTAGTGTTTTTGCTTGTGACTCAGGATAAGAAAAGAAATACATAGAATACATTATGATATAGCACATACAAACTGGATCATAACTGCACATAACTGAAACAGAATTCCCATAAAACAGTATGTGCAGTGAACTCAGATGTTTCCCCCTTTTTCTACTTTATATCCATTTTTAATCTTCATAACAACCCATTAAATTGATTTCATGACCACAAATAGATTGAGACTTGCTCTACATCCTTGCTATACAAAGTATGGCCCATAGACCAACAGCAGCAGCATTACTTAGGAGTTTTTTAGAAATGTAGTCTCAGACCCCAGCCCAGAACTACCGAATCAACATATGCATTTTAACAAGATCCCCAGGTGATTCCCAGCACCTTAAAGTTTGAGAAGCATTGTCTACATCATCCCCAAGGGCAATCTAATAGTAAGGCTTTCCTTGAACCCCTTCATTGCTTAGATATTTTCTTCCTCCCCAAATGACGCATCTTATTTTCAAACAATAGTGTTTTACAGAAAGATCTTTGTTATATGAAGTGGAAATTGGCATGTAAAGTGTCAACTTGGAGACCAGCACAGAAACAACATTCCACAAGTGATAAACCCCTTTTCTTTCCCACATAAGCGCCATGTACTGACATCAGACTATCTTCTGATGAGCTGATCTTCTTGTACAATTAATCAACTTAAGCTTCTTTGCACAGGGCAGTCTCTCGGCTGAAAATAGAGGAATCTTTGTGACTCGTCACCTTCTCTCTCACTCTACACCTAAACAGTCAGCAATTCTGATGAGTTTACATTCCAGATATTCCTCCAATTAAGTATTCCTCAAATTAGCATCCAGCAATCCTAGGACAAGGAAGGAATGGTCAATAAACATAGAAAGTCATGGCAAAAAATTCAACATTCACTATGTTCATTTAATGAGACGCTTAAGCCACATTCTGGAAGAAAAAAATGACAGTTCTGGGTACATACTGTTAATAAAGTGCTATTGTTTTGACCTCAAGAGGCAGTAATGCTCAAAGGGGCACCACCTAGGGTATCCTACTACCACCCATTGCTTGTCAAGCAATTGCCTACCTCCCTGGCTTCTGACTCCTCTCTCTGGAAAATTTGGAATATTCTACACACATTCAAAATGCAATGAATATTTCTTATCTCATGCTTCCATTTTGCCCACCTGGAGCTGGATAACTGTTCTCACTGTTCATTTCAAAGTGTGCCTCCCACTGTGTCAGCTGTTGACCTGGAGAAAGGCCACTCGATCATCTAGCTGTGATGTAAAATGTAATTGAGAATTGGCCCTGGGCTGATGCATATTCTCCCTTGAGACTCCACTGATTGAAGTTGGGTTACATACAAGTGTGAGTATAAACATATTTCCCATATCTTTTTGACATTCAGAATGGCTTGTATTCTTAAGAACAAGAAGAGGACTTGGTATTCAAGGGGATGTCTCTGGGCTGATAAGATAAAGTCCTGAGGATAGTTTCCCATTCTTTGGGAAATGTCTGGGATGTATGTTGAGGGGTAAGGGAGTTGTCAGGCCAGTTCTGTGATCTAATTCCCTGCCGGTGAAGTTTCGTTCTTAAAATCAGTTCCTGGCATTACTTATTACTTTGCTGCCATTGGGTCGAGGAAAAACAATTTCAACTTCTAAGCTTTAGAGTCTAAGGCATGGGACTGTCTCGTGAGCAGGAAGATGGAAGAAAGAACATTTCCCAACTTCTTCCTCTTTGTGTGAATTCTTAATAACAATCTAGTTATAGACAGGGCAGCCCTCTGCATTACTGGGGGAAGAGTTGATACTTATACAATCCAAGCAGGACATCAGGCCCTCTGCTCCCCATGGAGAATTATTTTTATTGTTTTGCTTCATGTCCAACAACTGAGGTGAGTGGTACTGAAAACAGAATACAACTAAACTCTCATATCATTGCCATAGTAACCTATCAGATGACCTAATGTTAATAAGTTTTGTTGGGAGTCAAGGTAGATAAACACTCTTTTTTATTTTATTTTATTTATTTATTTTTTTGAAACCCTTTTATAGGAACATTTTTGTGAAAGCATCAGAGTACACCCAGAACTGTCTGTAAACGAACACTCTTTTAAAAAAACAGTTTTATTGACATACCACAAATTCACTAAATTGTTCAATTCTTTGGTTTTTAGTATACTCACAGAGTTGTGCCTCCATAATCACAATCAATTTTTTGAATATTTTCATCACCTCAAAAAGAAACCCCATACCCATTAGTAGTCTCCTACCATTTCTCCCATCCTTCCATCCCTAGGCAAGCACTAATGTACTTTCCGTCTATGTAGATTTGCCTATTCTGGACATTTCATATAAATGGATTCATACAATATGTGGTCTTTTGCGGCAGGCTTCTTGCATTTAGCATAATATTTTCAATGTTTATCCATGTATGGTAGCATGCATCAGTACTTTATTCCTTTTTGTAGCTGAATAATATTCCATTGTATAGATATTCCAAATTTTGTTTGTCCATTCATTAGTTGATAGACATTTTAGTTGTTTCCACCCTTTGGCTATTTTGAATAATCCTGTGATGATCATGTACTCATTTTTGTGTACACATGTGTTTTCAATTCTCTTCAGTATATACCTAGTAGTGAAACTGATTGGTCATATGGTAACTCTATGCTTAACTGTTTGAGCAGCCACCAAGCTGTTTTCCAAAGTGGCTGCACAATTTTACATCCCCAGCAGCAATATATGAGGGTTCCCATTTCTCCACGTTCTCACCAACACTTGGTATTATCTGTCTTTTAATTATATCCATGCTAGTGGGTTTGAAGTGGTATGTCACTGTGGTTTTGATTTGCATTTCCAAGAATAAGCATTCTTAAAATATCTCTAACTCACTCCCATGTAAAAAGTGAATATTTAAGTTCAATTAGTTCCTGGATAGACCATGTCTGGCGAGGCTGCTAACATTTTTTAAAATAGCTGACTAATTATCAGTCTTTATAGGAAGACCTTTTGTTACAGAAGAGAATATCTTGGTTTAGGATTCAGAAATCATCATTTTAAATAATTAACTTCCCAGAGCCAGTTCCAGCTTTAACCCTAATCAATGATTTAGTTTTTACTAAGGGTAGAGGTGGTAACAATTAGGGAGAAATTAATTGTGTATTCATTTGACAAGCTGTACAAGTTGTTTATCTTCTCTGTGGATAAGTTTTCTCATCTACAAAAACGAGCTTAATAATAGTAGTTAACTCACACCATCATGTAAGGATTAAATGAAATCTTTTTCCATGTAAAATTCAGTGCCTAACTGAAAATAAATGTTAGCTACTACTAATTTACAGGTGAAGAGCAGAGGTTTTACCTATTGTAAGAGCTCGAGAAAACATCCTCTGCAAATATGAAGGATTTATTGAACATATTGATCAGCTGTTTTCCATCTCTACAAAAGTTATTTAAAGACATTAGCTCAAAAGTTTATCAGAAACGTAAGTTAGCTACTAGTAAGAAAAAGCTCTGAAACAGTCTATTAAGGGAGGTGGTATACTGTCCTTTGCAGCAGTCTTTAATGACGGGAGAGACTTGCAGCTTTTCAGCAAGTAAGCTACCATCTTACCAAAGGGTGAAAGTGGCATCTAGTTCCCTCAGCCTAATAATTCTTTGCTTGTTACAGACTGAAGGTCTTTGGATTCCCTGGCAACCTAGGAAATATAACTCCCAGGCCTTGAATTCCTCAGCCTTGTCCTCAGAGATGAAGCTGGACAAAACTATAAAGTAGGTAATGCTTGTGTTTCTTTTGTTGTTCTTATTTGATGCTTCCTCATCCTGTTTGTTGCCCTTTGGGGAGCCAGTGCCTGCACGAGGCCCCCTGTTTACAAAGGGTCTTCTGGCATGGATCCTACTCTTCCTCTTCCCCTCAGAACCAGATATGCTAGCCTTCTCTTGATCCTCTGCTCCAGTCCCATCTAAACTTACCTTAACTCTGAACAACTTTTTCCATAGCTGATAATTCATTCCATAAGCCTCTATTGAGTACTTACTATGGGTCAGGCACCGTGCTAGGCTCATAGATGACTATAACATGATCCAAGCCCTGTAGTAGAATGGAGAAGATCAACAAAAGTCCAGTGGTTATAAAACAGTGTGATAATAATGGGGTAGCATATATGTCAAGGGTTGCTAGGAAAATTAAGAGAGTTAATAATTGTGAAGCACTTAGAGCAGTGCCTGGTACATAATCATTAAATGCATGTTATTAAATAATTTACATGCCAGAAGAGAGTTATGCCCTGGGGGCTGTAGGAGCACATACTAAGACCACCCATCCCAACCTGAAGTACTGAAAGCCTGAGCTGCGTGTTGAAGACAGTTAAGATTTAGCCAAGTTAAGATGTGGAAGAAACGTGTTCCATGTAGAGGGAATAGCATCTGAAAGCACAAAGAGACATGAGAGAAGATGACATATCTCAAGAAGTTCAAAAGGTTCATCATGGCTAGAATATAGGCAAAATGGCAAGAAGCAGGGCCTGAGACTCAGGTCAATAAATTGCTTTAATGGCCTCTCTCAGCCTCTGTTACATGAGTCGTGCTTTGCCATCAAGGAACACTGGGGAAGGGAGTGGGTATTGGGTAGGCAAGCAGTAGTATTTGCCATAGTAAAACATCAAGAATGGTGTTAGGAAATATTTTCAGGCCTTAAGTACCATTCAAGTTAATGTTATGACCTATGTTTACAGTGATCTCTTCCATAAATATAATTAAAATTGAATAAAGCCACAGGATGTTTGAAAGAATATAAAAAAGTTATTTAACTTTTTAGAACTTACAAGAAATCTAGCAGTTGTTCCATTTGAGAGCTGCACTTTCTAGGTATTGAGGGTCAATACTGTTGTTAGATCAAGGTGAGATCCTGCATAAGATACGAGGTACTGCTGGTTCACTACTTAATGAACTATGCTTGATTAGTTACTTAGCTCTCAGTGCCCTTTGGAAAAAAAAATCCTATTGAATGCTGTATAGGTGACATTTCCAATATAAATAGGGCCACCTTTCATTTAAGTTCCAACGAAATGTTCAAGGAATAATATGTATGTGTTAAAATACTGTAATTTAAAATAAAATTGAAAGCCAGAGTCACAGAAACATATAGAGCGATATCTTATGATAGACAGTATAATTGGTTCTTATAACCCCACCAGATACTTCATGTGCCCTGTAAACGTGCTTTAAAATTCATCAATTTTTCCATTGAAATGTGATTATTATTTGGGGGATGACTAACCAAATACTTATTACCACAAAGCTAAAATGTTTTGTTAAAACATATTAACATTTTTAAGTAATAATATTTTCAAAATATATAAAATTTGCTACAGTATAATTCTTCAGGACTAAATGTAATTATTTTGGGAAAATTTCTGTGGTATTTTCGGAGCTTCAGAACCTGTCCCTAGCCTACTTTCCCATTCTTACTGGCCTCTAATCCCAAATGTATTCTCTACCCTACAGTCAAATTAAAATACTGACTCTCTTTTCACTTCCTACTTCTTCATCTTTGCAGACTGTTCCTATCGTCTCATTTTCTCCCCCTCTTTTCCTCCTCTAATCATTTGAATCCTCACAGTTTTTCAGTGCCTACTCTTTCACGGAGGGTTCCATGGTTCCTTCAGTCATAATTAAATTTCCTTTTTTTTTTTCACTCCGTAACTCTATGTATTTACTCTTCCGTTATATGTTGCCTAGCTTTACATGCTTTTCTGTCAGTGCTCAAGCTACTGCGTTCTGGTTTCTGCCTCTTCCACACCACTGAGGCTGACCTTCAAAAACTACCTTCTCTGACTTGCCAAATCCAGCAGAAATTTTTTCAGTCCCTATGATACTCTTACCATTCCCTCATTTAAAGCTTCTCTTCCCATCTTCTGCCCAGCCCTTTGAAGGAGGACTCAGTTTCAGACTTGCTATTTCACAACATTTGGACGTCGGGTCTACTCGCTGGGCCATATAAGTTGTTCTTCCACGGGTGGGTAGAAGGTGCCACAACATCATGGCCTACCACAGCCATGTGGCAGCCCTAATCCTCCCGATGGGACGTGTTATATACTCACTGCATTGACAAAGTGGTGAGCAGAGCCTTTGGGGAAGGGAAGAGATGACAAAAATTATAGCTAACCTTGTTCATATGTTCCTCTTCCAAAATGTGACGTAATAATTCTCACTTCTTAAGTCAGACAAAGATATCATATGATATCACTTATATGTGGAATCTAAAAAAAATGATACAAATGAACTTATTTACAAAACAGAAACAGACTCACAGACTTAGAGAGCAAACTTATGGTTACCAGAGGGTAAAGGTGGAGGGGAGGGATAGATTGGGAGTTTTGGACTGACAGGTACACACTGCTATATTTAAAATGGATAACCAACAAGGACATACGGTATAGTGGCAGGGAACTTTGCTCGGTATTCTGTAATAACCTAAATGGAAAAATAATTTGAAAAAGAATAGATGTATATGTTTAACTGAATCACTTTGCTGTACACCTGAAACTAACACAGCGTTGTTATCAACTATACTCCAATAAAAATTTTAAAAAAACCTCTTACTTCTTATGAGTGTTGTGATGATTACTGCTATCTAACATACTATTTATCTCACCTCCTTAACTTGTTTATTTTCTGCATCCCCAGTAAAACGTAAGTTCTATGAGGATGAGATATTTTACCTTTTTAGTTCACTGTTGTGTCCCTAGCACCTAGAACTGGGCCTGGCACATAAAAGACACTTAAAAAAACAAACAAACATTAGTTGAATGAGTAAATGAAAAGTACCTAATATATGAGAGTCATTCAATAAATTATAGCAGTACTGAACCTCAGGGAATTCTATACTCTTGTTAATTATAATATAGGTAAGAAGTTTCTCTCTCCCCTTGGGGTAGTTTAATCTCGTTTTTTTTTTGCCATTTTATGTTTTTTACTGTGGTTGCTTTTTATTGTTTCTCTTTTGTACTTTTAGTATGTACACTTTTTAGCTTGATTTTATAGTAACTAGCTGCTATTTTGTATTCTAGATGGGGTATCTACAAGGTGGACTTCTTAGAGAAGACTTGGAACTTTAAAAAGATGTCTCAATCACTTCAAATTCCTTTCGAAAGAAGGCAAAGCAGAAATAGGTAAGAATATGTTGAGTGAAATACAAAGATCGTTTTATGGGTAGAGGCAGATCCTCCTGACTGTTTTGAACTCAGTACATATTTTTGTCATTATTGAAAGGCTTTGGACTAGAATACATTTTGGAAAGCAATTACATAGTGATTGGATAATTCCTGTGCTGATCATCTCATGTATGAGATTAGGCTGTCCATCCCCCATGTGTAGAGCCTGCTAAAGGTGTTAATCCCAGTAATGATACAGAACTCTTCACGCATTGGCTTGTCAGGTGACCAGAAGCCAGAGATAGGTGAGGATAAGGATGCCACTATTACCATGAAAGAGAAATAAACTAAGTGAATCATATGGAAATAAAATCATGCTTTGGGCTTCATAAATGTTTTATTACTTCCAGCCAGCTGATCTACTTATACTCGTCACTTTCTGGCTCTTCATGTATTTATTCAACAGCTACTATTTGTTGAGCATCTGCTATCAATTTGAGTCCCAGCTTCATACTTACTAACTGCATATGGAAATAATAATAGTACCTGCTATGTAAAACTGTGGACATATTAGCTTTTCGCCATTGAGTATGATGTTAGCTGTAGGTTTCTCATACATGGCCTTTATTGTGTTGAGGTATGTTCCCTCTATGCCCACTTTCTGGAGAGTTTTTATCATGAATGGGTGTTGAATTTTGTCAAAAGCTTTTTCTGCATCTATTGAGATGATCGTATGGTTTTTATTCTTCAGTTTGTTGATGTGGTGTATTACACTGATTGATTTGCGGAGATTCAAAAATCCTTGCATCCCTGGGATGAATGCCACTTGATCATGGTGTATGATCCTTTTAATGTATTGCTGGATTCGGTTTGCTACTGTTTTGTTGAGGATTTTTCCATTTATGTTCATCAGTGATACTGGCCTGTAATTTTCTGTGGAATCTTTGTCTGGTTTTGGTATCGGGGTGATGATAGTCTCATAGAATGAGTTTGGGAGTATTCCTTAAACTGTGGACATATTAAATAAGCAAATATACTTGAAATAGGCTTCAGCAAACAGAAGGGTCTCAACAGATGTTAGTTATCCTCATATTATCCTAGAGGCAATACATTTCCTTTTTTTAAACACATCTTTATATTAAATTGCCATTGCTTGCAAGCAAGAGTCTTAATTTAAAGAAACTGCAGCCCAGAGAGGTGACATGACCTGCCTGAGATCATACAGCAAAGTGAGTGGGAGGTATATCTATAAACCCAAATGATTGATGTTATGAGTCTGGTGCCCCCGAACAGATTATTGAGACTCAAGACAGGAGCCTGTGCAATTACTACTGGTCAAAGCAAGCCCACTGGATGTGGGAAATACAGTGCTGCCTGCAGTGCTGCGATCTACTTCCTGTTGATGCTTTCTTTACACCACTGCAAACTTGAGGTCCCCCAGCAGATATACTCCTCACACTATTCTGCCTACCTCCAGTATTACAGGCTCTACAAAAACACTTTTAGATAAAAACACTACCATAAGATAGCCCTTTCATTTCTCTAAATTGTCAAGAACACAGGAGAGAGGAATATGTCTGTTACTCAGATGTTGGCCCACTAGTTGCCTTGCATGTTGCTATGAGTAGTACCTGCCGACGGTAGCTTGAATAAATCAGTACTCCTGATAGTAGCAAACCTTCAGTCTCCACAAAAAGGCTTGCCTAGCAGTTTAAACCATATTATCCCTCAAGATGTAGGTAGAGATATAGATGTATTTATAGTTATAGAGATGTACATATAATGTGTAAATATTTTAAAGGGCTGATTTTATCACCATATTCTACTGTGTGTGTATATATATGTGTTATCGAGAGAGAGAGAGATGGATAGATATGTATATATATTTTTTTTTAATTAATTTTCATTGGAGTATAGTTGATTTACAATATTGTGTTAGTTTCAGGTGAACAGCTAAGTGAATCAATTATACAGATACATATATCCACTCTTATTTTATTTTATTTGTTATAAATAAAAAATTTATTAAATTTTTATTTATTATTATTTATTTTATTTTCTAATATTTTGAACACTTAAGTGCTAGATTCTGGATCTTAGGACTTTACCTATTTTTTTAACCTAACACACCCATATATTAATGATTTTGTCTGTCTGGTGGTTCTACAGATGGTCCTAATTTATGCTTTTTTATATATCTAGTTTTCTCCATTGAGTGTATACTATTTTAGGATCAGTAAAACTGCTGAGCACATGTTTGTTATTTCCCAAGAAATAATCCATCTTAAGTGTTTATGAAATTCCTGATACTTTTTAGGAGCCAAGTTCTAATTATTTTGTATACATTATTTCATTTAGAAATTCCATGAAGTTGATATTATCTCTCTTAATTTTTAGAATGAGATTCATTAGAATAACTCATTCAAGGACATACATGTAGTGAGTAGTGTAATCTCTGTCTTTGAACTGTACAACATCAGAGAAAGTAGAAGAAAAAAATGATAAAATTCAGATTCATCATTGACAGATCTCGAAATGAAGGTTAAATATGTTTGCTAAAATTGTTGTTATAATAGTATCTATAGCTTTAATGTCTCCATCCCCTGAAAGCAGAAAGTCTAATAGTAATGGTATCTGAAGGAGAACAGTCATGGCTGACAAGACACATAAGCAATTCAGAAAATAATTTAAGTGAGGTTAAAACCAGCCTGAGCATACAGCTATTATGGTATTCATCTTAAAGTTTGCTAGTCATGATTAATTACGGAGGAAAATGTTTGAAGAATATATCCTTTGAAAAAGTGGCAAAGGTGAAGAAACTCCAAAGAGAGCTAAAGATGATTCAGATTATTGGAATATAAAATTCTTATGATCCTCAAAGAAGAATTTGATTCATGCCAAACAGGTCAGATACTATTGCATCTAGGTCCTACCTGCTTGATTTATAACTAGTGCAGACACAGACTTCATACCTGATGAGGTGTTAGTTACGTTCACGTGTTCCTATAGCTCCAGAGTTAATTTCTTGCACCCTTAAGAGTGTTTCATACTGAATGCTTAACAACCAAGGAAATCACAAAATAGATTTTAGCTTCGAAATTAGTGAGACATTCCAACAGAAAAAGAAAATAACTCTGAGAGAGTCTCCTTTCCTCCTTACTGTAGTTATAGTGATGATTTCTGCTTGAGACTCATGGAACTTATTCACATAATTGCAATCAATTACCTTCCAATTTATTGAGTCTTTTAATGTAAAACTATTAGAGGATGTAAAACAATCTCAAATATATTGGTTTACAGCCTATCTACTACAAGTAAAACGAAAAAGCATTTAGGGCTTTTGGATGGTTAAATTCTAGAAAAGTGAAAGTAAATGGCCTAGCCCCAGGGTATTTAATATACTCCTCCAGAGAGAACTACACGAGCGCTATTCCAGAACCTCTAATGTTTAACTACAGCTTACTGCAGTGTCTCTACTGGGAAGGAATGAAAGTTTACTGTCTTTGGTGTCTTGTTCCATTTTTAATTAATTGTTATAAAGGACATGAAGGAGATGCTCAGAGTGGCAGAATTTCTGAAACTAACATAAGCAATCAGGTTCTTCCTACCTTGGAAGTGAAAAAGATCATTTCCAGGACAGAACAGGTAGCTGTATGAATTGCTATATCAATTTTTTTAGTGGTGAAAATACTATTCTGCCTCCTTCAGCTCTACTTTACTTTCTAGCTACTACCCCATCTCTGTCTTCTCAGCCAAACTTCTCAGTGGAGTTGTCTACACTTGTTTCCCATGTTCTCATCTCTCACTTTCTCCTTCACCTAGTTCACCTCTCTGGCTGTCATCCCAATCTCTCTACCAGAATCCCTCCAATGACTTCCATTATTACATCCACTGACATTGTTTCTACCCTCTTCTTGAACTAACATTTGTTCCATTAATATTTTAACACCTGTACTTCTTGCCAAGCTCTATGCCAGGTGCTGGTGAGAAATGCTCATCAGACAAACATTCATCATCAGCTAGGTACTGGTGAATAAAACACTCATTGTTATTGCCTTCATGGAACTTATATTCTAGTGGGGAAATAGGATTACTTAAATAATCACACCTTTAAATTAGAGTTACAAACCCCCCCAAAAATGTGATATGAAAGAAGAAATTTAAGTGGGTGGTGAAAACCTTGATTAAATACAGTAGAGGTCTTTCTCTTAGCAGTTTTGGGGAAATTAAAAAAAAAGTTGGTTGGTTATTTCCTCCTTTTTGAAACTCTTCCATTGGAGTTCATGATAGTAGTTAATGATTTTACTCCTAATTTTCTAAACATACTTTTCTATGCTCCTTAGATAACTTATTCTCTGTTACCCATATTATTATACAGATGTTGCCCTTTCTCTGAGCCCAGTCTTAGGGCCTCTTCCTATCTCACCTCATGCTCTCCCAGTTAGTGATCTCACCCACTGCCCAGGGTCAGTTTCCATCTATTTGCCAATGACTTCCAAATATTCATTTCCAACACAGGTTTCACCCATTAGCTCTAGTTTTATGTTTCCAACGGCCTTGGCAAATTAACCTGTCTCAAACAAAATGTCCAGCTTAACCCCTCTGTCATCACTGTAGAATATGTTACCATCATTCTCTCATCTGGACTAGCGCAGTAACCTCCTAGCTCATTTCTCTGTTTATACTCTGACCTTCTACCATCTGTTCACCATGTTGTAACCATAGTGATGTTTTTTTTAAAAGAATGTCATTGTTCCTTTAGTAAGATATATTAGACATGTGACTTCCCTGGTGGCACAGTGATTAAGAATGCAGGGGAGGGCTTCCCTGGTGGCGCAGCGGTTGAGAGTCCACCTGCCGATGCAGGGGACACGGGTTCGTGCCCCGGTCCGGGAAGATCCCACATGCCGCGGAGCGGCTGGGCCCGTGAGCCATGGCCGCTGAGCCTGCGCGTCCGGAGCCTGTGCTCTGCAACGGGAGAGGCCACAACAGTGAGAGACCCGCGTACCGCAAAAAAAAAAAAAAAAAAAAAAAAGGAAAGCCCAAAAGAGTGTGTATAGTATGCTATCACTTGTGTTTAATAAGTATAAATATTTGTCAGTTTAAGTGTTTCTAGAAGAAGTTGATCTTACTTGTTGACTCTAGGGAGGGGACCTGAGTGGTTGAGGGACAGAAAAGCTTTCCATTTTATACTATTCTGTATCTTTGCATTGTCTATTCCAAAATATTTTTTTTAAGTTTAGGGTTTTTTTAAAAAAAGGAATCAAGAACCATACAAAAATCCTGTCCATAAAGGTTCAGAAATGATAGGCTTGGGGGTACTAATTAAGGCATAGATACAGGCAGGACTGAAAACAAAAAGACATGTAAAGGCTCTATAGACACCTAGATCCCCTCCATACTCCATGCAGCCAGGACCCCTAGAAGACAGGATTTGTACTCTCTGGCAATGTTGAACCAGAAGGACTTTCTACTGCTGTGACTCTCAACCTTGACTTCACATTAGAATCATCTTGGGAGCTTAAAAAGATCCCAATACCCAGGCTGCCCTCCAGACCAATTAAATCAATGTATCTGAAGATGATACCCTATGAATTATTATTTTTTAAGCTACCCAGATGATCATAGTATGCAGCCATGGTTGAAAACCAGGGAGAAATACTGAAAACAAAGGAAAAATGACACACAACATCTATGCCCAGTGGGCATAGAGAGACCACCATTCAGCAAGCCCTACCCACACATACAGAGCCATCAACCAACACTTTAGTGCCTGTATCATGTATATATAAACATCAGCAAAGAATTACTGAACATTTGAGGAAAGCCTCAAACATGAAAGGCACAGACCAAAACCAATGGTTTTAAGGCAGGGAACTTAAGAAGCCTTTTTTATTTATTTATTTTTATTATTATTATTTTTTTGCGTTACGTGGGCCTCTCACTGCTTGGAAGCCCAAGAAGCCTTTTTTAAAAAGCTACAATTAGCATCCTCAAGAACATGTGAGAAGATTGGCTTCCATAGACCAAGGACAGAATAACCTTTTTATAATTCAAAGAATTATAAATCAAAACGCCCTGGAAATAAAATATACATAACTGAAGTAAAATATATATATATACGGTAGGGAATTCCCTGGCGGTCCAGTGGTTAGGACTCCGAGCTTCCACTGGAGGGGTGACAGGTTCGATCCCTGGCTGGGGAGCTAAGATCCTGCAAGCCACACAGTGTGGCCTAAATAAATAAACACATAAATAAAGTGGAAATGTTGGAAGATGAAGTTGAGGTCATTCTCCATACACTGAACAAAAACAAGAGATGGAAAATAGAAGAGAAAATAAAATTAGAAAATTACCTTAGGCTATCCAACATCTTACAAACAGGAGGTATGGAAAGAAGGAACCAATAAAACAGAGGTGATGAAATGACAAAAATAAAAATACAAGAATAAATTTGTATAACTGAAGGACATAAGTTTCCAGATGACTGCTCAAATACCATGAATGTAAAAATACCCATACTATGACGCATGACTGTGAGATTTCAGAATGCTGTAGATAAAGAGAAGATCCTAGGAACCCTCAGAGTTAAAAACAAAACAAAACACAGGTAACATACCATGGGTTGAGAATGAGAATGGCGTCTGACTTTGTAAAAGCAAAACTAAAATCTGGGAGACAATGGAAATTACAAGGAGAATTCTAAGGGAAAATGATTTGCAAACTAGAATTCTGTACCTGGCCAATCCACTAATTGGATGAAAAAGAATAAAGACATTTTCACATATGCAGGGTCTAAAAATTTACCTTAAATGCACATTCTCAGGAAGCTACTGGAGGATGCTTTACTAATAGAAGGAAATATTAATAAAACAAAAGATGACACTGGATGAAGAAAACAGGGAATCTAACACAGGAGAGATATAAGGTGAATTCCCAGGAAGATGGTGACAGAAAGTTTCAGGATAACATTGTACAAGCCTAGAGAAAAACCAGGCCAAATTGGAGTAGGAAGACAGAGGACACCTCACACTCTAAAAAATGTTACTGATAAATTGCTTGACGTGTTTGAAAAGTATTGATAGGATATAAAAAGTTCGTTATGAGTTTAGGGATAAATTTGGTTAAGTAGTACATCTTACACTAAGAACAAGGAAAATGTAATTATTAACTCCAGGGAAAACAGATATAGAGAACAAACTACTGGTTACTGGTCGGGGGGACAATATACAAGTGGGGGAGTGGGAGGGTACAAACTCTTGGGTGTAAGATGGGCTACAAGGATGTATTGCACAACACGAGGAATATAGCCAATATTTTGAAATAACTGTAAATGGAGTGTAGCCTTTAAAATAAAAAATTTAAAAAGTATAATAACAAATAATAAATAGATAAATAAATAATTAAAAAATAAGAGATACATATAATTGTTACCTGTAAAAAAATAAATAAGGGCAGAATTAGGACTAATGAAGGGAAGATTCAGGGAGGCAGACTTCAACTCAATGTAGGACAGAACCATTAAATAATTAGAATTATCTTACAGTCAAATAGGCTTTCCCCAAAGCAGTACGTTCCAGTCACTGGAAGTCAAAAAGTATTCCAACACACAAGATGTTCCCAGACTGGGTGTAGAGGTCAGAGGTCAGGTCCTCTGTCAAGTTAAGGTTCTATTATTTAAGAGAAGTTATTGCCTTTTAGTTCATTTAACTTGATTAGCTTCATATTTTTCCCATCGCAAAGTTCTCTTCTGAATAGGTGACACACACTCCTTGGTATTTGAAGGATGAGAATAACTAGGTTACTGTTTAGGTAATTGCCTTTTCGTTGATAGTCTCTCCAGAGATGCCATAGATATATTGAAGTACCAGATTGAAATGTGTTACTTTGCTTTTACTTATCAATGAGTGTTCGATATAATTAATATTTATAGCTCTCATGATTGAAGCCCGGGCTTTGCAGTCCAAGATTTTCCTCCCAGAAATATTTCCCAGGCCTACATTTTCACCTCAGAAATTGGTTTAAAGTTTGGACATTGCTTAGCAGCACACAGCAGTGTAATTAACTTTCCCTTTATTTTCTACTGTCACTTTTCATCTCTTAGACCAGAGTATTGATGTTTGATACTTTATCCATACTCATCTGAGACGCATAATCAAGAGAAAGTGTTTTTAAAATTTATTTATTTAATTTATTTATTTTTGGCTGTGCTGGATCTTCAGTGCTGTGTGTGGTCTTTCTCTAGTTGCGGTGAGCGGGGGCTACTCTTCGCTGCGGTGCATGGGCTTCTCATTGTGGTAGCTTCTCTTGTTGCAGAGCACAGGCTCTAGGTGCACGGGCTTCAGTAGTTGTGGCACACGGGCTCAGTCGTTGTGGCTCACGGGCTCAGTAGTTGTGGCTCATGGGCTTAGTTGCTCCGCGGCATATGGGATCTTCCCGGACCAGGGCTTGAACCTGTGTCCCCTGCATTGACGGGTGGATTCTTAACCACTGTGCCCCCAGGGAAGTCCTAAGAGAAAGTTTTTTTTAAAACTAATGTGAGGAGTAGAATAATAGTATTGACCAGGTAACGTGTACCCTAAATCTGTTATCTGCATGAATCATCAGGCTAGTTCAATGATGAAAACAACTAGCCTGTATGTTTTGTTTTGTATAGTTCCAGCCCACTTATAATCGTGTATGATCCTCCCAATGCTGAACCCAGAGAGCAGAGGTGATATTAGTGTCTCATTTTATAGATGAAAAAAACCTGAATTTCAAGATTATAAATTGCCCAGCACTATGTCTAGCAAGTGGGAAAAAATAGAGCACTACTCCAAGAATTTGGACTCAGAACACATTTTTTCTCCTCCACACCATTCTCCCTCTTACATGAAAATGTGTCTCATGGCTTGTCATCCTCACCCCTGCACTAAATGTTGACAAAGATGAGTTGGCTGCACACTGCCAAGTTATCAGTTGCATAATAGTCTTTCTCTGAAGTCTTCTGTCAAAAGTGAAAATCTGTCAATTTACCTAAATTATCTGAAAAGCAGCTTATATAAATTTTCAAATATGCATTTATGTGCCAACTCATATTTACTGGCTCATAGTACAAAGATTTCTTGTCGATACTTAAAGGATTTCCATGTGGAACTTCCCCAAATTATCACCTTAACAAAGTATATTTGAAAGGAAAATAATATCAATAGCCTTTATTATCATCTAAGAAAATTAATACTACTAAAATTCAAGTGCTAAGATTTTATATATTTGATACATTTTTTCCAAACTTTGCTGTACATTGGAATCGCCAGGAATCTTTTTTAAAAAATGCATCTACCTCCAGACATTCTGACTTAGTTGTTATGATGTGCAACCTGGGCATCAACAACTTTAAAATGTCCCAAGTGATTTTAATGTATGTCAAATTTTGGGAAACATTGCTGTTTAGTCTACATTTGGAAAGTGAAAATCAAAGATGTCTTAAAATAGTATATCTTTGGTTCTCTTTGATTTGAAAGATAATTAATTGATTGACATCTGATAATTTCTGTTGATTTGTCCTCTGATTTCAGATAATTGCATACAATCAGAAAATTAAAATGTCACACACAACTGTGCATTATTATACATTAATATATAATTTAATATGAATGTGGTTGTTTTATTCTCTTTTATTTCATGTTATGTGTAACAATCTGATAATTAATTATAAGATTTGAGGGCTAAAAAAATTCTGCCCATTGCCTTGTTTAATTTTAGCTGATCTCATGAACCATTTTGAAAATTACTAGGTTACAGTAGTGCATTAATAAAATCTATAAAACTAGCTAGAAGACAGAATACTTGGACACATGGAAAAAGGAAATGGCAAAATATTTAAACAAATTGCACTGAAAGGCATTTTTTTAAATTCACATTATTATACCATTTCAGGTTTGGGTTTAAGTTTAGGTATTTGTTAACTCACTATTTTTAATCCTATCAATAACTGCTAAGGATAAGAAAGAGGATGGAAAAATAAAATCTTATTTGACAGTTGGCTTTTAGTATCTACTTTCATTTTATCAGTCATATCAAAGCAAAAATGAACTCAGTTGCTTTATTTCTATGAAAAATATTAAAAGTAATGCCATGAATAATTATACATATGTAACGTGTTATGTGTATATAATGTTATATGTGTAATAATAAATATATATATATGTATTGATCCCTGTTTACTTGGGCTGTTAATGTTTATGTGACACAAACACCGGTTCAAAAGAAATGGCTATTATTCCCTAGTGTCTGTCACCAAGCTTCTGACATTGCTAGGAAAGTATTGATATTTAAGGTTGCTAAAAATAAAAATGGGCTTATTGCTCTCGCTCTCTACCCAAATGTTTGTTCATTATTATGTCAAACTAGAATCTATTGATGTAGAGCCCATAGCTTTCTGGCTACCATGACATAGGAGTTTTCCTGTAGGTCAGAATTGTAAAATGTTAGAATCATTTGTGTGGCTTATTGCATTGGTTTCTTAAGATTAAAGATTTCTAGTCAAATATTTTATTTTAAATAGTAATAAGCTGTTAAGTATTCCTAAAGTATATTACCAACAGAATGTGGTATAAATATCTCTTAGAAGAGATACAAAAAACAATAAGTAGTGGATATACAGGTGTTTTTTCAAAACAGAATTGTGAGCTTACAGAGGTAGGTAATGTATTCAATTTTATCAACTTAAAGCCATCAAATTTTGATGTTTCTATTTCAAGTAAATCAATGTGTTTAATTATTATAGGAGATACCCAAGGAGATCATCAGTTATTTGCAAACATTTATATTGCTTATTGCTGGGGTAGGATGACAGACAGTATAATGAAATAGAAGCAAAGATTTGGAAAGTGTGAGGGCAATGGAGAAATTAACATGAGTTGGGAGAGCTAAGGGAGGTGAATAGAAAGAAGCCAGATTAAAGAAAAGACTGGGAGTACTACAAAAGCAGTTTAAACTGCTTATCTGTGCACTGTATTCCCAGTTGTATATTGCTATTCTCACATAACATCGAAACCTTCATGGGGTTCACCACTGTGACTGGGAATTCCATGTAGATGAAAAGCAATAGTTAATTTTTGCCCATTATTTAAATGGATTATTTGGTTATTTACTATTGAGTTGTAGGACTTCCTTATATATTTTGGATATTAACTATTTTTCAGATATATGGTTTGCAAATATTTCCTCCCATTCTCTATGTTGCCTTTTCATTTTGTTGATTGTTATTGTTGCTGTGAAGAAGCTTTTTAGTCTGTCTGTTTTTTGCTTTTATTGTCTGTGCTTTTGGTGTCATATCCAAGAAATCATTGCCAGGACTAATGTCAAAAACTTTTCCCCTGTTTTCTTATTGGACTTTTATGGTTTCAGGTCTTATGTTTAAGTCTTTAATCCATTTTAAGCTAATTTATGTGTGTAGTATAATAGTACAATTTCATTTTTTTGCATGTGGATATCCTTTTCCCAGCACCATTTATTGAAAAGACTTATTTTTACCCATTGTGTACTCTTGGCACTTTTGTCAAAGATCAGTTGACTGTTCATGTGTAGGTTTATTTCTGGGTTCTCTGTTCTGTTCTACATGTCTGTTTTTATGCAAGTACCATATTGTTTTGATTACTGCAGCTTTGTAATATATTTTGAAATCTGGACGTGTGATGCCTCCATCTTTGTTCTTGTTCAAAATTGCTTTGGCTATTTGGGATCTTTTGTGGTTCCATATGAATTTTAGGATTGTTTTTCTATTTCTATAAAAAATGCCATTGGGATTTTAATAGGGATTCCATTGAATCTGTAGATTGCTTTGGGTACTATGGACATTTTAACAAATATTAATTCTTCCAGTCCATGAACATGGACTATCTTTCCATTTATTTGTGTTTTCTTTCATCAGTGTCTTATAGTTTTCAGAGTACAGGTCTTTCACCTCCTTGGTTAAATTTATTCCTAGGTAATTTATTCTTTTCTTTTTTAACATCTTTATTGGAGTATAATTGCTTTACAATGGTGTGTTATTTTCTGCTGTACAACAAAGTGAATCAGCTCTATGTATACATATATCCCCATATCCCCTCCCCCTTGTGCCTCCCTCCCACCCTCCCTATCCTACCCCTCTAGGTGGTCACAAAGCACCGAGCTGATCTCTCTGTGCTATGCAGCTGCTTCCCACTAGCTATTTTACATTTGTCAGTGTATATATATCAATGCTACTCTCTCACTTCATCCCAGCTTAACCCTTCCCCCTCCCCATGTTCTCAAGTCTGTTCTCTACATCTGCATCTTTATTCCTGTCCTGCCCCTAGGTTCATCAGAACCTTTTTTTTTTTTTTTTTTTAGATTCCATATATATGTGTTAGCATATGGCATTTGTTTTTCTCTTTCTGACTTACTTCACTCTGTACGACAGACTCTGGGTCCATCCACCTCACTACAAATAACTCAATTTCGTTTCTTTTTATGGCTGAGTAATATACCATTGTATATATTTGATGCAATTGTAAATGAGATTGTTTTCTCAATTTTTCTTTCTGATAATGTGCTTCAGTGTGTAGAAATGCCACAGATCTCTATATATTATTAATTTTTTATCCTGCAACTTTATTGAATTCATTTATTCTAACTTTTTTTTGGTGTAGTGTTAAGGGTTTTCTGTATATGGTATCATGTCATCTACAAATAGTGACAGTTTTACTTATTCTTTTCCAATTTGGGTACCTTTTTTTTTTCTTGCCTAATTGCCATGGCTAGGACTTTCAGTACTATGTTGAATAAAAGTGGCAATAGTGTTTTGTTCCTGATCTTACAGGAAAATCTTTGAGCTGTTTACTGTTGAGTGTGGTGTTTTGTTATATATGGCCTTTACTATGTTCAGGTATGTTCCCTCTATACCTACTTTCTTGAGAGTTTTTTTATCATAAATGGATGTTGAATTTCATCAAATGCTTTTTCTGCATGCATTGAGATGATCATATGATTTCTATCCTTCCTTTTGTTAATGTGATGTATCTTGTTGATTTATTTGTGGATGTTGAACCATTCTTGCATTCCTGGAATAAGTCCCACTTGATGGTGTTGTATGATCCTTTTAACGTATTTGTTGGATTTGATTTTCTAATATTTGTTGAGGATTTTTGCATCTGTGTTCATCAAGAATATTGGCCTATAATTTTCTTTTTTGTGTTGTTCTCATCTGATTTTGGTATCAGGGTAATGCTGGCTTCATAAATGTGTTTAAAAGGTTTTTCCTCCTCTTCAGTTTTTTGAAAGAGTTTGAGAAGTATAGGTATTATATCTTCTTTGAATGTTTTGTAGAATTTACCAGTGAAACCATCTGCCCCTGGGCTTTTGTTGGTAGATTCTTGATTACTGTTTAAATTTCCTTACTAGTAATTAATCTATTTGGATTTTTTATTTCTTCATTATTCGTCTTGGATGATTGTATGTTTTTAGGAATTTATCCATTTCTTCTAGGTTGTCCAGTTTGTTGGTATGTAATTGTTCATAGTAGTCTCTTATGAACCTTTGTATTTCTATGGTATCAGCTGTAACTTTTCTTCTTTCATCTCTGATTTTATTTATTTGAATCCTCTTTTTTCCTTGGTTAGTCTAGCTGAAAGTTTATTGATCTTGTTTATCTTTTCAAAGAACCAACTCTTGGTTTCATTAATCTTTTCTATTGTTTTTTTCAGTCTCTACTTCATTTATTTCTGCCCTAATTTTTATTATTTCCTTCCTTCTACTAATTTTGGGCTTTGTTTGTTCTTCTTTTTCTAGTTCCTTTAGATGTAAAGTTAGTTGTCTGGGGGGGCGGATTTTTCTTGTTTCTAGAGGAAGGCCTGTATTGCTACGAACTTCCCTCTTAGATTTGTTTTTGTTGCATTCCACAGATCTTGATGAGTTGTATTTCTGTTTTCATTTGGCTCTAGGTATTTTTTTTTATTTCTCCCTTGATTTCTTCAATGACTCATTGGTTGTTCAGTTGCTTAACCTCCATGTTTTTGTACGTTTTCCTGTGATTGATTTCTAGTTTCATATCACTGTGGTAAGAGAAGATGCTTGATATAATTTCAGTCTTCTTGAATTTATTGAGACTTGCTTTGTCACCTAACATGTGATCTATAGTGGAGAATGTTCTATGTGCACTTGAGAACAATGTGTTTTTGCTGCTTTTGGATAGGATATTCCATATATATCTATTAAGTTCATCTGATATAATGTGTATTTTAAGTCTGTTGTTTCCTTATTTATTTTCTTTCTGGATGCTCTTTTCATTGATGTAATTAGGGTATTAAAGTCCCCTATTATTGTTGTATTGCTTTCAGTTTCTCCCTTTAAGTCTATTAATATTTGCTTTATATAGCTTGATGCTCCTCTGTTACATGCATATACATTTATAAATGTTACATCTTCTTACTGGATTGATTCCTGTATCACAGTGTAATGCCCTTCTTTGTCTTCTATTACAGGCTTTGTTTAGAAATCTATTTTGTCTGATATGAGTAAAGCTACTCCAGCTTTCTTTTCATTTCCATTTGAATGGAATATCTTTTTTCCATCCCTTCACTTTCAGTCTGTGTGTGTCCTTTCCTCTGAAGTGAGTCCCTTGTAGTCAGCATATAGAAGGGTCTTGTTTTTTTTAATCCATTATGCCACTCTGTGTCTTTTGACTGGAGCATTTAGTCCATTTACATCTAAAGTAATTATTAATAGGTATGGACTTATTGCCATTTTGTTCATTGTTTTCTGGCTGTTATTGTTCCTCTCTGTTCATTTCTCTTTCTCTTTTCCTTTGTGTTTTGCTGGTTTTCTTCAGTGTTATGTTTAGATTCCCTTCTCATTTTAATTTGTGTATTTAAATTTTCTCCTTGTGGTTACTGTGAGATTCACATATGACATCCTATTAGGTTGGTAGCAACTTAAATTTGAACACATTCCAAATCTTTATCTTTTTACCCCCTCCCCATGTTTTATACTTTTGCTGACAAATTTTGCATCTTTCTATTTTATGCATCCCTTAACTAATTATTGTACTTTTAGTTATTTTTACTACTTTTCTCTTTTAACCATCAGGCTTGCTTTATAAGTGATTTATCCACTACTTTTATTATATATTTACCTCTTCCAGTGAGATTTTTACTTTCATATGTTTTCTTATTAATTAGCACCATTTCTTTTTAGCTTATAGAAGTCCCTTTGATATTTCTTGTAGAGTTGGTTTAGTGATGATGAACTCCTTTAGCTTTTACTTTTCTGGGAAATTTTTTATATCTCCTTCAATTGTGAATGACAACCTTGCTGGGTAGAGAATTCTACGTTAGAAGTTTTTTTTGTTTGTTTTTTGTTTTTTTTTTAAGCACTTAGAATATGTCATGCCATTCCCTTCTGGCCTATAAAGTTCATGCTCAAAAATCTGCTGATAGCCTTATGGGGTTTTCCCTGTATATTACAAGTTGTTTTCTCTTGCTGCTTTTAGGATTTTCTCTTTATCCTTAACATATACCATTTTATTTATAATGTGTCTTGCTGTATGTCCCTTTGTGTTCATATTATTTGGAATACTTGGGGCTTCCTCGACCTGAATTTCTGTTTCCTTCCCCAGATTAGGGAAGTTTTCAGTCACTATTTCTTCAAATATTTTTGACCCTTTTTCTCTCTTCTTCTTCTGGGACCCCTATAATGTGAATGTTATTCTGCTTTATGTTGTCCCAAAGGTCCCTTAAGGTATCTTCACTTTTTAAAATTCTCTTTGTTTGTTTGGCTGCCCTGTCTGAGTGAGTTTCATTGTTTTGTCTTCCAGCTGGCTGATTTGTTCTTCTACCTCATCCAGTCTGCTGTTGAACCCCTCTAGTGTATTCTTCAGTTCGTTTGTAACTTCTGTTTACTACTTTCTTATATTTTCTATCTCTTCATTGAAGTTCACTCTGTTCATCCATTCTCCTCCTGAGTTTGGTGAGCATCTTTATGACCATTACTTTGAATTCTTTATCAGGTGTATTGTTTATCTCTGTTTTGATTAATTTTTTTCTCAGATTTTGTCTTGTTCTTTTGATTAGAACATATTCCTCTGTCTCCTCATTTTGTCTAATTCTCTGTGTTTTTTTTCTCTGTATTAGGTAGATCAGCTATGTCTACCAGTCTTGAAGGAGTGTTCTTATTTAGGAGATGTCCTGTGGGGCTCAGAAGTGCAATCCCACCTGGCCACCAGAGCCGGGTTTTCAAGCCGTGTCCCCTCTGTAGGCTGTATTTGACCTTTTGTGGCAGGGCTACAGCTGCTGCAGGGTGCTAAAGGGCAGAGCTGTCACCCAGACCGGCTGCAGGGCCTGGTGGTGGCTACCCTGGGGCACTGGTGGGCAGGGTTATAGCTTTGTCAGCTATGAGGCCCAGCTGGGGTGCAGGGATGGGCAGGGCTTTCAGCAGGGTGTGCCCACTGTCACGAACAGGTTAGATAGAGAATTCCAAAATGGTGCCCACCAGTGCCAGTATTAGCAAGGTACGCTGAGGTTGCATAAATGACTCCCACCAATGACTCAGTCCCCAGGGAGCATCTCAACTGGTTCTTGCCTCTCTAGCAGTTGCTTCAATATTAGTAAGTGGGTCCCCATCACCTATGGTCCATGAGCTTTTCAATCTGGTGTTTTTGCAATGGTTTTCAGGCCAAGTGAGTCTGCATGCAAGCCCTTTAAGAGTTGGTCTTCTGTTCCATGAAGTTCTATCGTTTTCCTGAGCATTTTGCCTGTTGGTTTTTAAAGCCTGATGTTTAGGTGACTTGTCTCTCCTGTGCAGGATCTAGGGGTTGGAGTGCTTGATGTGAAGTTGGAATCCCTTGCTCCTCAGGGGAAAGATCTGTACCTTGTGATCCCTTTTGATTGTGGATCACCACAGCTGGGATGTGGGTTATTCCCTGGGAGCCCATATTTCTCCCTCTCCTACCCATCTCAGTGCTGTCCTTTTACCCTCTTTTGTGGAGGATTTGTTCATCCAAATTTTAGGTCTTTTTCCAAGGGAACTATTCTATTTGTAGTTGTAGATTTGTTGTGTCCATGGGAGGAGGTGTGTTTAAGATCTTCCTATGCCACCATCTTGAACCTTCTCCAGAAACCCCATATTTTTTAGCTATAATTCCCCTATTCCTCTGTCCCTCACCAACCCAGCCCTAAAAAACCACTAATCTACTTTCTGTCTTTATAGATTTCCCTATTCTGGGCTTTCATATGAATGAAATCATATAGTATCTGGTAACTTTTGCAACTTACTTCTTTCATTGACATAGTGTTTTCAAAGCTTGTTCATGTTGTAGCATGTATCACTATTTCATTTCCTTTTTTTTTCTGAAACACCTTAGATTTGTTAATTTATTAATTAGTAACACATACCTGATTCTGATTCTGATTCTGAGCTGGAGGGTGTTGTTTCATACTGAAAAATCAACTATGTAATATGGTACATTATGTGCAAATGTAGATACTGAAGAACTCTGTAAAAGTTTAATCAAAATCTACTTTCAGTTTGTTAATGATTTCCCAAGAAAACCACTGAGAGAGACACAGCAACCTCATGAGAAGCTCATGAATCTCTTCAGAATTAATTTTTATAATGGCAGTTCTGATTATGTTGATCCAAGTAATGCAGTGGTGACAGGTTGGATAAAGGGAAAGGTTTATTTTTAGTTTCCCCAAATGTTGTCTCACTTGGTTTAGGAGAGCTTGGGAATACTCAAGAGTTATCTTCCAGAGAATTTCTGCCATAAGATTTGTGTTCCTGAAAGTTTGTGCCGTTGTGAGGAATGGATCGCTCATGATCTGTCCATGACTGGAGAACTGCTTTCTCTGATAAAACCTTTACATTTTCTGGTAAATGGGAAGACATGGCATGACAAAGAGTTTTGCCACTTGGCGAGAGAGGGGCGTGCCTTTTGTACGTTGCGGTAAAATTTGTCAGGTGCAGTTTTGTGCTGTCTTTCCCAGGGTCTCCCATGCATCCTGCTGGGGTGCAGGCTTTCTTGATTGCAGCTGGGGTTTTCAGCTTTCTTAAGTTCAGCTTGTACTTGAGTCACCGGATGTAAATTAGAGATTTCTCTCTTCAGTTCCCAGTGTGCACTTTGCATATTATCACTTGAAATGCTTAGTCTTTGGAGATCTCTGCTCTTCAGACTGTCTTCCTGAGATGGATCCGTTTGTTTGGATTCTTTTAGCTCTATTTTGAGATCTCTACATTCTTTCCTCATCAGTTCCAGTTCTTATTCCAAACCATGGATCTTCAGGTCACAGCTCAACTTTTCCACCTCCTGGTTTGATGAAGGTGGATTTAAATTTCTTATCACCTGCCGAGTTTCCATCTCTGTCCTCTGCTGGAGGAGTTCTACTTCTTTAGATTGTAGCTGTTCATTCAGTACTTTCAAAGATTCAGAGTTGTCTTCATTCATTTTATCCAATTTGCTCTTCAGATTAACTCTATCAATGCAAACCTCTCGATATGCCTGGTAGGCCTTATTTATTTGTTCTCCTCCCACAGAATTTGTTTCTTCATCCCTTTGAGCTCCTATAAGCTTTTCTTCCTAAAATCTTATTCTTTTTTTAAAGAAAGAGTTCTCTTTCTCTGAATCCTTAAGTCGTTTTTTGATGTCTTCATATGCAGTGACAAGGGCAAAATGTGAAGCAACAGATTCATCTCCTGAATACATTGAGACTGGAGTCACTGTATCTCTCCTATGGGCTTTTTCATGATTCAGAATGCAGATATCATCATCTACCAGTGCATCCATGACAGCTCGCACACAGGCTCCTAGGGCCGCCCCCAGAGCCGCCGAGTTTCAATTCCCCACTGTTTGGAAACCGACCCAAAAAAAACCGGGTCACCGGGGGCTTCCGGTTTCCTCGAAGACAGCGCCGCTTCCCCGGCGAAGGCAGCCGCTCCGGGAACGCTGCGGAGGGACTGCCATTTCTCCCGCCTCGGCGGCATCAAGGCCGGCAAGGCCAGCCAGTCGGCTGCGGCCCTGGAGGCCCTGGAAGGAGGGCCGAGCCAAGGCCGAGGGCCGAGCCGCCGCCGGAGGTCAGTTACCCAGCTCTGTCAGCGCCCCCCTGGGCCGTGCGCCACGCAGGGGGAGCCAGTTCATTCCTTTCTTTTGCTGAACAATATTTCATTGTATGGATATACTTCATATTGTTTATCCATTCAACTATTGATGGACATTTGGGTTTCCACCTTTGGCCATTATGAATAATGTTGCTATGAACATTCATGTACAACTTTTTGTGTGGACATAGGTTTTCGTTTCTCTTGGATATATATAAACATAGGAGTAAAATTGTTGGGTCACATGATAACTCTGTGTTTGATCATTTGATGAACTGCCAAAATGTTTTCTAAAGTGGTAGAGAAGATTTTCGTAAATTACTGTAATCTTTGCCATTGATGAGGCCAAGAAAAGGTTCCAACCAGATGCGTAACCTGCTCTTTTCCGGCAGGAAAGGAAATTATTGGATGGAAAAGCATACTGTGCTCCCAACCAGAAGACTTGGGTTACAATCTTGGCCTTGCCTTTCATTATCTTTATGACCTTGTATCATTCACCTTCAGTGGGCACAATTCCCGTCACTGTCTAGAAATGAAGGGAATTGGATTACATGTTATCTAATTCTAAACTCCAACCTTGAGAATTTGAAGTGGTGTGACATTCTTCACTTAATCCTACGTTTCACTCACATTCAAGATTTTGTCTGGCAAAGAAGTAGGATATGATTTTTATCTCCAGATTATATCTAATTTCTGGAGAAAACCAAAGATTACCTATTGTTACTAATTTCATTTTTCGCTTAGGTAGATCATGTGCTGCTAATTCCACATAGAAAATAATCATAAAGTAGAAGTATTTCACATATCTTTTTGGACATATATCTTTTGAAAGAATATATTCACAGAACTGAAATTGGGTTATAAAGATGCCCATTCTGAATCTGTCATACTGAGCCATAAAACAGTTATTCATTAGATCTATGCTACTCACTGTGTGTGTCACAGATGACAAGCATTGACATCACATAACAGCTTGTTATAAATGAGGATTCACAGGCCCAGTGAATCAGACCCTCTGGGGGTAGGGCCCGACAATCTGAGTTTTAACAAGATCTCTGAGTGAAACGTATTCACACTAAACTCTCAAAATTATTGCTTCAGACCCTATGCATTGCAGTCTTCCATCTTAGTATACTATATTCAAAACTTGTTTCTAGATTTAATTTCTAATCAGTTTTGAAACAGAAGATCTGGGCTTCACCTTAGTATCTTTCATTGAAGAAGTTGGAGCTACATGTGCTGTAGTTAGCAGCCAATGCTTAATTCGTGCCAAACAGATGATGTGTAGTAGCAACAGCTGAATCAATAAACTTTGGTTTACTTTCATCTGGCTCAGAAGAAAAATCAGTTCTTCCCTGAATAGCTTGGATAAGTAAGCCTACCTATTTGCCTTATTTCTTTTCTCTTTTTATTTTTTTTAATGTGGCACATCCATACAATGGAATGTTCTTTTTTTTTTTTGGATGCGTTGGGTCTTCATTGTTGCTCGCAGGCTTTCTCTGGTTTCAGCGAGCAGGAGCTGCTCTTCATTGCAGTGCGCGGGCTTCTCACTGCAGTGGCTTCTCTTGTTGCGGAGCACGGGCTCTAGGCACGCAGGCTCAGTAGTTGTGGCTTGCGGGCTTTAGAGCGCAGGCTCATTAGTTGTGCCTCACGGGCTTAGTTGCTCCACGGCATGTGGGATCTTCCTGGACCAGGGCTCAAACCTGTGTCCCCTGCATTGGCAGGCGGAGTCTTAACCACTGTGCCATCAGGGAAGTCCCTGCCTTATTTCTTGATCAGTTTCTGCCCGCCCCCCCCCCCCCCCCGGTACGCAGGCCCCTCACTGCTGTGGCCTCTCCCGTTGCGGAGCGCGGGCTGCGGACGCACAGGCCCAGCGACCATGGCTCACGGGCCCAGCCGCTCCGCGGACGCGGGATCCTCCCGGACTGGGGTACGAACCCGTGTCGCCTGCATCGGCAGGCGGACTCTCAACCACTGCGCCACCAGGGAAGCCCAGATCAGTTATTTTTAATGGCAGTGAATTGCTAAACTTCCAACAATTTATTTCCTAATCATTTTATTGTATTTTCTTCTGAAGGAAGAAAACCTCTGTACACTACAAAGAAAAGAACAAATATTTGAATAATGTTTTACAGTTTCTAAGGTGTTTTTATGTATATTTTATCATTTAATTCTCCTGGGATCCCTGTGAAGTAGTGTAACACTGTGACTTTGTACATAGCATGCTGAAAACTTCTAAATGGAGTCAGAATGGATGAAAAGGTAGACCTAACAAGATTGGGGCTAAGAGAAGTTGGCTTAGGAAGTGGGAATGACATCCATTGTGACCCATTTACATTGGGGTTCACAGTCCAGTTCAGACAAAGCATCAACACCCAGGATTCCAGTGGAGGTAACATGAGGAAGCTCATAGTCTGAACCGTCAACATGAAATGATAGAAGAGATCAGAAGAAGAGCCCAGATGTACTGAATGCGTCATCAGAATTCTCATGGGAAGATTTGGTCTCCCAACTTGACAGCTGGAGACTCAGATCTGGGAAAGGAAAAAGGAGAGTCATGAGACTTGTTTCTCCATTCATTCCACAAACTGAGTTCTAGTTCTATGCCAGGCACTATGTCCCTTTCTGAGAATATACTTGAGAGGGCTTCCCTGGTGGTGCAGTGGTTAAGAATCTGCCTGCCAATGCAGGGGACACGGGTTCGAGCCCTGGTCTGGCAGATCCCACATGCCGCGGAGCAACTAAGCCCGTGCGCCACAGCTACTGAAGCCCGCGTGCCTAGAGCCCGTGCTCAGCAACAAGAGAAGCCACCGCAGTGAGAAGCCCGCGCACCGCAACGAAGAGTAGCCCCCGCTCGCCACAACTAGAGAAAGCCTGCACGCAGCAATGAAGACCCAGCGCAGCCTAATATAAATAAATAAAATAAATTAATTTTTTAAAAAAGAATATACTTGAGAGAAAAAGTGCAGGTGCTCCGTGCAACCATGGGATTTTTAATCTTGTGGGGGAGACAGAGATTAGTGAAATAACTATGGCAATTAATGTATAATCATGATCACAAGCTGAGATAAGTGCTCAGAGCAAAAAGGAATCAGAGGTCTATGGCAGGCGAGAATTCTACCACTGAACCACCCATGCACCAATCAGAGGTCTATGAAAGAGGATCTGACCTGGTTGGGAGAAGGAGAACTTCCAGAGAAGTAATTATTGAGCTGAGAACTGAAGGATTGAATTAGGGGTCAGCTAAGCCAGTGTTCTTCAAGGTAATATTTATTTTCCACCTCATCCGCTTGTAACATCTAAATTTGTGACTGCATTATATATAACGTATTAGCATAGCTATATATGCAATTTATAATTTATAATATAAACTTATATTTGTAATTTATAATAAATGTACATGGGCTTCCCTGGTGGCACAGTGGTTGAGAGTCCGCCTGCCGATGCAGGGGACACGGGTTCGTGCCCCGGTCCGGGAAGATCCCACATGCCACGGAGCGGCTGGGCCCGTGAGCCATGGCCGCTGAGCCTGCACGTCCGGAGCCTGTGCTCCACAACGGGAGAGGCCACAACAGTGAGAGGCCCGCGTACCGCAAAAAACAAACAAACAAACAAAAAAAAAACAAAAATAAATGTACATATATTTGGAGGGATGTTCTTAAGCCCCCTCTTATAATTTGTAAGCCCCAGGGCCTTGGGCATGAAATGTTTTAATAGAAACATGTGTAAGCGGGTGGGGACAGAGGACAAAGCAAGTATCATTACTTTCATATCTCTCCCTATTGGGAAAACTGAATAAGCTTGAACTCTAAGTAGCAAATACTTTTCTCACTAAAGGATCTTTAATACCCTCTCCCATCTCTATAACACACACAGGAATGCTAAACCTGCAGGAAAAACTTCCTCCCCCGAGTGCTCAATATAGAAACCGAACTGCAGCCCTATATTATATATTACTGCATAATAAAGTGTCTCAAAAATTAGTGGCTTAAAAAACATTTATTATCTCATAGTTTTTATGGGACAGGAATCCAGGCATGTTTTACCTGGGTCCTCTAGCTCTGGGTTTCCCATGAGGCTAAAGTCACCTCAAGGCACCGATTGGAAAGGAGCTGCTTCCTATTTCACTCACGTGGTTGGTAGCAGGATTCAGTTTCTGATGGACTCCTGAACTTAGGTCTCAGTTTCTCGTAAGCTGTAGGCTAGAGGTCTCCCTTGGTTCCTTGCCACATGGGCCTCTCTATAAGTGCATTTCACAATATGGCAGCTGGTTTCATCAGAGCAAGCAAGTGAAAGGAGAAGAGAGTGCCAGCAAGAGGAGGGCATGCTAGCAAGACACAAGTCACAGTCTCGGAACCTAACTGCGGAAACATTTCATCACTTTTGCCATATTCTGCTTGTTAGAATCATGTCCCTAAGGTCAGTCTGCACTCAAGAGGAGAAGATTACACAAAAGTGTGAATACCAGGAGGCAGGGAGCCATTGGGAGCCATGTAAGCTACCTACCAGAATTCCCAAAGCCATATTTGGAAAACTCAGCAGAAATGAGATAGCTAGTGTAACAATTATTCCATTCACCATCTTAGATTAGTATTATCACCAAAAGTTTAGCACCAAAAAAGTTTAGCACCGAATGTTCTACTCCGCTTTTTTCTCTAATTTGATGCATATACATGTGCACTGTATTCCATGCATAGTTCTCATTCTAGAGCACTGAATCCTGGCCAACTTACTCACCTCATTGCCTAGGGATCATCCCCTCACTCAAGGCGCGCCAGCCATACTGGCAGCCTGCCTCAGGGCCTGTTCCCATCTATCTAGAACATACTTCCTCTATATGTAGGCCTGACTGTCCCCTCACTTTGTTCAGTTCTCTGCCCAAATGCCACATCTTCACCCACTCTTCACTCTCTTTTACTCTGCTCCATGTTTCTCCATAATGCTTATCTCTACCTGACATTCTGTAATGTACTTTTCCTTTATCTGTTTATTGTCTGTCTCTTCCAACAAACGTGTACTTGTGGTCATAAATTCCAGATCCTAGAGTGGTACCTGGCATATGTAAGTACTCAGTAACTATTTGTCAAAACGGTGAAGGAATATTTTTGTATTTAACTAAGGGAAAACCTGTACTTCAAATTTATTTTTGTACCACCTT
Organism: Tursiops truncatus; assembly: GCF_011762595.2. Lineage (NCBI taxonomy): Eukaryota > Metazoa > Chordata > Mammalia > Artiodactyla > Delphinidae > Tursiops > Tursiops truncatus. Next base: position 102,998,633 of record NC_047055.1, on the reverse strand, counting down.
ACTAATATGATACACATCCACCTCTGGTTATTAGGAGTTATGCCATCATTTTTTCCCACCTATGATAATGAGGAAACAAATGATTAGAAATGGGAAGGTTTTCAAGGACCTCTTTTGGAAAAGAAGTTGACATTTAGCAATTTTGATTCCGTTAACAGATCACTTTTGGTTTTTGCCCTAAATTCACATTCATTGAGAAAGGGAAAAAAAAACTTTAGAAAATACTACATATGGGAATGATTGAGTTCCTTTGCAATGGTTTTCTGTATAAGCTTTGTTGTATATTTGTTTATTTGTTTCCATCATAAAGATCAACTACTGAAATGCAAAAACTTACTGTCAAGATATGTTTTCAGTAGTTTCCACAAACTTACATCTCATTCTGTACTGAAAATTCACTTTGCTAAAACCAAGAGAATTGAAAGCTTATTCAGGACTCATCTTGAATGAATGCAAAAAAAAATTGTGTCCTTAGATCAGAAGCCTCTGAATGCTTTATTTGGTCTGATTAATCCAAGTCAGTATTTTAGGGTATATAATGGTATACGAGTGAAGAGCTATGTGCAGAGAGTACTCTTAGATATTATGAGCAACACAAAGATAAGTAAGACTCATATATAGGTGGACAGGCAGTAGTATAAAGTATAATGCAAATTGTGTGTTCTGGTGTTAAACTTCCTGTGTGACTTAATCACACATTTGGTAACCTGTCTGTGTCTCAGTACTTACTTCATTACTGTTGTTGTGATGGTTAATTTTGTGTCAGACTGACTGGGCCACAGGGTACCCAGATGTAAACATTGTTCTGAGTGTCTCTGTGAGGGTGTTTCTGGATGAGATTAACATTTGAATCAGTAGACTGAGTAAAGCAGATTGCCTTCTCCAATATAGCTGGGCCCTATCCAATCCATGGAAGGCCTGAATAGAACAAGAAGGCTGAGTAAGGGAGAATTTGCTCTTTCTGGCAGGTGGTCTCTAAACTGGGACATCAGTCTTCTCCTGCCTTCGAACTCAGACCTGGACTAGAACTTACACCCTTGGCTCTCTTGCTTCTCGTGCTACTGGACTTGGACTGGAACTATATCTTGGGCTCTCCGGAGTCTGGAAATTCTCAGCTTCCAAAATCACATGAGCCATTGTTATAGTGGATATCTTTTTATCTATATATCTATATCTGTATCTGTCTATCTCCTGTTGGTTCTGTTTCTCTGGAGAACCCTAGTACAGTTGTTGAGTTAATTGAATGAGATAACTTATGTGAACCTTTTAATATGGTTCATGGAACATAGTAAGCACTCAGAAATATTACCCAAGAAAAGGCATTTTATTAGAATTAGTTAAAGCTTCAAGAGACTGAAAACCCAAACTAACAGTAGCTTAAATTTGAAAAGAAGGTTGTATCACTCTCAGGTAAAGTCCCAAAGTATGGTATAATGACTTCTCATCAACCAGTCCAGTGCTGGTATGGCCACTCAGTACTCATCAGAAACCCTGGTTTCTTCTATCAGACTACCCGCCCTGTGCTCAAAACTTGACTATCAGTTTTTATCATGCCTGCTCTTGGTGGTTTGGGGATTTGGCTAAGCAATCAAAATTACACCACCATGGCTTCCCTGGTGGCGCAGTGGTTGAGAGTCCACCTGCCGATGCAGGGGACACGGGTTCGTGCCCCGGTCCAGGAAGATCCCACATGCCGCGGAGCGGCTGGGCCCGTGAGCCATGGCCGCTGAGCCTGCGCGTCCGGAGCCTGTGCTCCGCAAGGAGAGAGGCCACAACAGTGAGAGGCCCACATACCGCAAAAAAAAAAAAAAAAAAAAAATTGCACCACCACAACAGGCCACACTTGGCTTTACTTAGAAGAATAATGATGTCATATACCCTCACCAGCAGCTCCACATCCTCACTAACACTTGGTATTGTAAGGACTTACATTGCTTTTTCTTTTTCTCCCAATCTCATGGCTGTATTCTGGTGTCTTACTGTAATCTAAATTTGCATTTCCCTGATTGTAAGTGGAATTAAGCAATTTTTCATACTCTTATATTATTTGATTTCTTTGTGCAGTGCCTATTCACGACTTTTGACTATTTTATGATTGGGTTATTTTCATTTTTCTTATTTATTTGTAGGAGTTCTTTATATATTCTCAATATTAATCCTTCATTGGTTTTATGTGTTGCAAATCTCCTCTCCCATGCTGTGTTCTTCTTCTTCCATGTTTGCAGTAACTTTTGATAAAATTCTTAATTTTAATTCATCCATCTTTCTTTATGGTTAGTGCTTTTAGTGTTCTGTTTTATCGTATAAGTCTTTCTCTCCTCTAAGGTCATGAAGTTATTTTTCTGTATTAACTTCTAAAGTTTTATTATTTTGCTTTTTACGTTTGACCTATGATATATCTGGAAATTATTTTTATGTATGGTTTGAAGTAAGAGACTGCCATTTCCTTTTCTCCCACGTGATTACCCAGTTGTCCCATTTACTTATTGAAAAGGCTTACTTCTCCACTGCCGTGCCCTGTTTGTCATCAATCAGGTGTCCATTAATGTTGGATCTATATCCGAGTTTGCTAAGCTGTGTCATTTTTCTACTTATTTATCTGAGTACCAATACAATAATTACTGTAGCTCTAGAATAAGTTTTGATATCCAGTAGTGCAAGCCCTCCCATCTTGTTAATAAACTTCAAGATAATTTTCTCTATTTTCGGCCCTTTGTGGTCCCATATAAATTTGAGAATCAACTTGTAGCATTGCACAAGAAAATTTGTTGAATATTTGACTGGTATTTTATTGACTATTGATCAATTTGGGGTAATTTTTATATATTTTTTAAAAACCTTTTTCTCTATATATATTTATATACACACATGTATATACACAATATCGAGCCACCCAATCCATGCATGATATGTGTATCACTTCATTAATTTGGGTCATCTTTAATTTTTCTCCTTAAAACTAGGGAATGGAGTTTTAGATTTATTCCTAGGTGCTACATAATCTTTAATTATAAATTATATTTCTTTTAGTTGCTACTACAAAGAATCATCTGGTTATATAATCAATAAGTTCATTTTTTTTTTTTTTTTTTTTGTGGTACGCGGGCCTCTCACTGTTGTGGCCTCTCCTGTCGCGGAGCACAGGCTCTGGACACAGAGGCTTACTGGCCATTGCTCACGGGCCCAGCCGCTCCACTGCATGTGGGATCCTCCCGGACCGGGGCACGAACCCATGTCCCCTGCATCGGCAGGCAGACCCTCAACCACTGCGCCACCAGGGAAGCCACATTTTTTAAAATTGAAGTATGTAGTTGACTTACAATGTTGTGTTCGTTTCTGGTGTACAGCAAAGTGATTCAGTCATTTATACACACACACACACATACACACACACACATATATACATATATATATTCTTTTTCAGATTATTTTCCATTATAGGTTATTACAAGATATTGAGTATAGTTCCCTGTGCTATACAGTAGGTCCCTGTTGATTATCTATTTTATATACAGTAATGTGTATCTGTTAATCCCAAACTCCTAATTTATCCCCCCCTTCCCCTTTGGTAACCATAAGTTTGTTTTATGTCTGTGAATCTGTTTCTGTTTTGTAAATAAGTTCTTCTGTATCATTTTTTAGTTTCCACATTTAAGTGATATCATGATATTTGTCTTTCTCTGACTTACTTCACTTAGTATGATAATCTTTAGGTCCATCCATGTTGCTGCAAATGGCGTTATTTCAATCATTTTTATGGCTGAGTAATATTCTATTGTGTATATGTATACAACATTCTTTAACTGTTCATCTGTCAGTGGACATTAAAGTTGTTTTCATGGCTTGGCTATTGTAAATAGTGCTGCTATGAACACTGGGGTGTATGTATCTTTTCAAATTAGAGTTTTTGTCTTTTCCAGATATATGCCCAGGAATAGGATGGCTGGATCATATGGTAACTCTAGTTTTAGTTTTTTAGGGAACCTCCATACTGTTTTCCATAGTGACTGTACCAATTTACATTCCCAACAACAGTATAGGACAGTTACCTTTTTTCCACACTGTCTCCAGCATTTATTATTTGTATACTTTTTGATGATGGCCATTTACAGTTGATTTTTTTTTTTTTTTTTTTTTTTGCGGTACACGGGCGTCTCACTGTTGTGGCCTCTCCCGTTGCGGAGCACAGGCTTCGGACGCGCAGGCTCAACGGCCATGGCTCACGGGCCCAGCCGCTCCGCGGCATGTGGGATCTTCCCGGACCGGGGCACGAACCCGTGTCCCCTGCATCGGCAGGCGGACTCTCAACCACTGCGCCACCAGGGAAGCCCAACAGTTGATTTTTAATGTTTATTTCATATCCAGTAATCTTGTTAAATTCTACTAATTTGTTTGTTGGTAATTTTGGATTTTCCATATGTACACAATGATAGCATTTGTGAATGGCACTTTTATTTCTTCCTTTTCAGTCCAAACTAAAGGCTCCCAAGAGGTCTGTCATTCCAGTTACTTGCTATTATACCTTTGTACTTGTATACAAATGTAGTTAATTTTTAAATAAGTTTTATGGAGTGATGACACATATGCAGAAAAAATATATAAATCATAATTATACAAGTTGGTGAATAGCCACAAAGAAAACACAGCCATGTAACCACCACCCAGATCTAGAAATAAACCATTAGTAGCAAAGTCCTTAACCTAAGCTTTTTCCCCAGAGTAACAAGTATCCTGTTTTCTAACACAGTAGCTTGGTTTTACCTTTTAAACTTTATATGTATATGCACGCTTACAGTACTTAATCTTTTGCATTGGTGTCTTTCTCAGTATTAGTAAGTATCCATGGTACTGTGTATAGCTATTCATTTGCATTGCTGTGCATTATTCCATTGTAATCTACCATGCTGATGACATTTTGGTAATTTCGAGTTGGAGAGTAATAAGAATGATGTTGTTATGAGCATTCTCATACATGCACATATGTACATGTTTCTGTTCAATAATACCTACAAATGGAAATTCTAGGTCAGTAGAACAAAGAGGAAGGCACACAAGATTTTAGTAAGTACACTAAAAGTATTATAAAATAATGACTAAGATCACAACAGACAAAATTGTCATGCACATGTGTCTCTGGGCATATGCAGTGAACATCTGTTATCTACAATGCCTTGGAGAAGCTGTGCAGCAGTCGTGGCCATGGAGGTTAAGTAACCTGCCTAACAACTACATTCATTTAATAAATATTTATAGATTTCCTATTAAGTTCCTGGCATTGTTTTAGACTGGGGATTCAGTGGTAACCAAAATGCAGTCTGTTGCTTAAAGTTGCCTTCAGCCCAGCACAGATTTTTCTTTCTCTAAGGGGCCTTTGTAGCTTCCCCAATAAGAAATACTAGCCAATCTACTCTGTGTGATTACAGTCAGATACTCTCTAACCTATTTATTACACTATCTCTAGGTATAATAACAAGTTGCCTTTACAAAGTTACTAATGATTTAAAATGGGTCAGTGGTGTTACATAAAGAAATGAAATCATAATACCAGGGTTAGTTCTTAGGGAAATTTAATATAGCAAAGGAAAAATGTGAGAGAAAGAAAGAAAAAAAGGGAATATAAGAAAGGAAAATGAGACAGAATAGTAAGCCCATGTTATTTTTTTAAATTATTTTTTTTAATATTTATCAGACCTCTGTTTATTTAGAATGACGGGGAATGAACTATAGTCTCTTTGCCTGTTTTTTTTTTGTTTTTTTTTTTTTTTTTTTTTGGGTACGCGGCTCTCACTGCTGTGGCCTCTACCATTGCGGAGCACAGGCTCCAGACACGCAGGCTCAGCGGCCATGGCTCACGGGCCCAGCCACTGTGCGGCATGTGGGATCTTCCTGGTCCAGGGCATGAACTCTCAACCACTGCGCCACCAGGGAAGCCCTGAATAAATTTTTTAAAGAAGTCTGTGCCTGTTGTAGCAAATTCGGTCGGTGCTGAAGTATACGAGGGAGGCCTTCCTCTCTAATTTCAGTTTGCATACACCATTAGACTCTTCTGTGTGTGGAAATGCATGTACATACATATATCATATGCCTATGTAACATATGCACAGTAACTATACAGACATCATTTAAAAGTTAAAGTTAGAGCATATGCTAATGTTACTCTGAAACATATTTAACTCAATGTGCATATCTTTCCAAGTGAGTACATATAGAATTACCTAATTCAGTTTTTTGAATATTTTATTTAATGTTTTAATATTAATTTTATATTTGATCATCTTTTTGAGGGGGGTATAATAGCAGATATATTTTATACATATATACTTTACATTATAGCACAAGCATTCATCTTCATTACTGAACAGTTTTATTATGTACAAGAGGTCAACAAAGAAATTTATCATAACTTATTTAATCTCCTGTTATTAGACATTTTGGTTCTTTCCAGTTTCTTGTTTTTTTATTCAAACAGAAAGTCACAAAAATTATAATCATCCTCATCAGTTCACTCAGTCCATGTAATTAATTTTTTTTCATCGTGATCTTTTGTTAGCACTTTTATGAATTCATCAGTTTTCCATTAGAGTTCTGAAAATGGTTATTCATTCAGTTCAGCAGTATAGTCAGTTACCAGAAACCTGTACTTGTCAGAGTCTTTTCCATGAATTCCTTGAAGGTGAAACCCTCTTATAGGAACATTTTTGCAAAAGCATCAGAGTACACCAAGAACTGTCTGTAAATGACAAAAGACTTAAAAATGACCATGGTTAAAGATTTGATGAAAGTTCATAATAATGCAATTGACAAGGAACTTTAGTTATTTCTGAGATATACATTTTAAAGTAATAACTAGAATTATGACTTACAACATTATATCAGAAAATGTAAGATTTTTAGAAATTTCATGTAATGTCTGAAATATTTATATTAACATATTTCTATACAAATAACCCAAAGAAAGTTTAGTATTAGTTGTTTTTTTGTTTGTTTGTTTATACAGCAGGTTCTTATTAGTCATCAATTTTATACACATCAGTGTATACATGTCAATCCCAATCGCCCAATTCATCCCACCACCAACCCTACACCCCCGTGTCTTTCCCCCCCGGTGTCCATACGTTTGTTCTCTACATCTGTGTCTCAACTTCTGCCCTGCAAACTGGTTCATCTGTACCATTTTTCAAGGTTCCACATACATGCGTTAATATACGATATTTGTTTTTCTCTTTCTGACTTACTTCACTCTGTATGACAGTCTCTACATCCATCCACATCTCAACAAATGACCCAGTTTCGTTCCTTTTATGGCTGAGTAATATTCCATTGTATATATGTACCACATCTTCTTTATCCATTCGTCTGTCGATGGGCATTTAGGTTGCTTCCATGACCTGGCTATTGTAAATAGTGCTGCAGTGAACATTGGGGGTGCATGTGTCTTTTTGAATTATGGTTTTCTCTGGGTATATGCCCAGTAGTGAGATTGCTGGGTCATATGGTAATTCTATTTTTAGTTCTTTAAGGAACCTCCATACTGTTCTCCATAGTGGCTGTATCAATTTACATTCCCACCAACAGTGCAAGAGGGTTCCCTCTTCTCTGCACCCTCTCCAGCATTTGTTGTTTGTAGATTTTCTGATGATGCCCATTCTAACTGGTGTGAGGTGATACTCATTGTAGTTTTGATTTGCATTTCTCTAATAATTAGTGATGTTGAGCAACTTTTCATGTGCTTCTTGGCCATCTGTGTGTCTTCTTTGGAGAAATGTCTATTTAGGTCTTCTGCCCATTTTTGGATTGGGTTGTTTTTTTTTTTAATATTGAGCTGCATGAGCTGTTTATATATTTTGGAGATTAATCCTTTGTCAGTTGCTTCGTTTGCAAATATTTTCTCCCATTCTGAGCATTGTCTTTTGGTCTCGTTTATGGTTTCCTTTGCTGTGCTAAAGCTTTTAAGTTTCATTAGGTCCCATTTGTTTATTTTTGTTTTTATTTCCATTACTCTAGGAGGTGGATCAAAAAAGATCTTGCTGTGATTTATATCAAAGAGTGTTCTTCCTATGTTTACCTCTAAGAGTTTTATAGTGTCCAGCCTTACATTTAGGTCTCTAATCCATTTTGAGTTTATTTTTGTGTATGGTGTTAGGGAGTGTTCTAATTTCATTCTTTTACATGTAGCTGTCCAGTTTTCCCAGCACCACTTATTGAAGAGACTGTCTTTTCTCCATTGTATATCTTTGCCTCCTTTGTCATAGATTAGTTGACTATAGGTGCATGGGTTTATCTCTGAAGCCCATGTTATTTTGAAAAAATATTTTAAAAGGTGATATTTGAAAATATCAAGAATATACTGTTAATCACCCTTGTCACCAGCTGTAATATGAGAAAAATATTCCCATGATGATAAACAGATGTCAAAGAGAGAGTATAGGAAGATTATGTGTACTCAGTTTAGAACTCTACTATTTGAATATCATGAGTGTGGAAATTTTAATGTAATATTACAAATTGTTTATACTTCTGGTTTAAAATTCCTGATTTTCAGAGAGAGGAAAAAAAACCCTATTGAGGTCTCTCTGAAAAATACAGGAGTCTAACTTTTAAATCTCATGTAACATTTAGATAAAGTATAATTCTTAAAATCCAAGTTTATAAATACATAGATTTCATGCTTAAGACAAAGGAACTCAACAGAATATGTTTAGGGTCTAACCAAAATTTAGAATAAATTCAGTATCAGATTTGGACAGCCCAGAAAGAGCATGGAATGTATCATCAGACGTCTTTAGGTTGGATGTTTGTTCTAACACTACCAACTTGTGAAATCACTTTAAGAAACTTGAGCTGCCTAAATGTGCAATGTGTTGTCTCTAAAATAGGCGTACTACCTCAAAAGGTTGTCATTTTTAAAAATTGATTCAACAACTGTTGTCCTTATTCACAGGATGGAGGTGGTAATAATATCATACTCATTTAGCAAACAAAAGCTACTGCTGAGCTCCTAAAGCTCAGGACCCCTCAGTCCCTACCTCCAGTAACTTAAATGGAAATTCCGAAGATGATAACTTCCTTCATTTGAGGAGGAAAGAACTGCAGCAAAACACAGATTCAAAACTACCCTTACCATCCCCTCAGGCTCTTGGAATTTTCTATGCCAGTCATACCCCACCTGTTTATGTGGGCTGTGGAAAATGTCACTGTGATATGTCATAAATGTTGCTGAATTCCCACTTCTATTCTCTATTAATTGTTCAAAACTTCTACAAGGTTTGATTTTGTTGATTGCATGAGTTCTTGTGTGAGAACCTTGTAGAATATATTCCTAAAAAATGCAATTCACTTTTATATACTACTGGTAGAAATGCAAATTTGTGCAGTATTTATGAAAAGCAATAGTCAATATACATAAAAATTTACATGCACATACTCTTTGACTCTAAAATTCTAGTTCTAGAAATTTATCCTAGAGATAAACTTTCATATGTACACAAAGATGTATGTTCAAAATGTTTTTGCAGCATTTCTATAATAGCAAGAGAATAAAAGATACATGTCTGTTTTCAGAGGACTAGCTGAAATGATTTTGGTAATCCTTAGAGTAGAATATCCTGTCATCTTTAAAAAGCATGAAGTGGAGCCTTATGTAAGGGCACGGAAAAGAGGTAATGAGGTAATATTTTAAAATACATTGTAGAACAGCATATGTGGTCTATATTTAGGTAAGTATCTACATATCCATGTATTTGTTTATATGTGCAGTAGATAACATCCATTATCAATAACTCTACTTGGGGTTAGGATTATGTGGGAGATTGTCACTTTCTATTTCATATGCTTAGATATTGCTTGAATGTTTAATAAAAAGGTCATGCAGCTTCTATAGTGTTAAAAAGAAGCCTCTCCTTTTGGGAAAAAATATTCTTTAAGGATCATTGTTTCAGTTTGTCATGGCCATTTAAAAACATATCTTCTTTAACAACCTCACATAAATCAGGAACAATGACAGATATTCTCCTCGGTCCAGATCATCAGCTAAGATTTATTCACAAGATTCATTCCTTCCATTTTGGCTTCTTCCCAGTCAACTCTCATTGACTTCTTGGATCTCCCTGAAGCGCTGTGACACCATCGTGGCTCGTGTGCTCTCAGTTCCGCCATACCCTACCTCCTGTTCTTTCTTAACCCACTAAATCTTTTTTTTTTAACTTTTTATTCTGTATTGCAGTGTAGTTGATTAACAATGTTGTGTTAGTTTCAGGTGTACCACAAAGTGATTCAGTTATACATATGCACGTATCTATTCTTTTTCAAATTCTTTTCCCAGTTAGGTTGTTACAGAATATTGAGCAGAGTTCCCTGTGCTATACAGTAGGTCCCTGTTGGTTATCCATTTTAAATACAGCACTGTGTACATGTCAATCCCGAACTCCCTAACTATCCCTCCCCCCGCACCCTTCCCCCCTGGTAACCATAAGTTCATTCTCTAGAGATTATCATACTGAGTGAAGTAAGTCAGACAGAGAAAGAGAAATACCATATGATGTCGCTTATATGCGGAATCTAAAAAAAGATGATGTAAATGAACTTATTTACAAAATAGAAGCAGACTCTCAGACTTAGACAATGATCTTACCCACTAAGTCTTACTTCATTTCACCGACTGTTCTTACCTAACTGGCTTGATTCAAGAGCTCACGTGCATTCCAGGCCACACCTTTCTACTTCTTTTTGGGCCCAATAGTGATCCAAACAACACTGAATATAAGTATGTCAAATATATAAAGTCCCACCCCTGTAGCACAGACGTGTAATTCTTACCAAATATTTGTGCTCTCACTTATATTTCCGTTGGGCAGAGCCACAACCAGCTGGAGCTGGGCAATGGGCTGGGAGCAGAAATGGTTATTTGTTGGCTAAGACAATGAAAAGTTCATGTGGGACCCTCAGTATTCTCATCTTCTGCTAGGATGATCTGGGACAGCAAGATAGAAGTGGACTGCTTCCCCTTCTCTTCCAGTGTCCAAATATCATGCAGGTGCTTCTCATTGACGAAGTCTAATTGAAACCCTGTTCACAAGAGTGTGAGAAATACAGTTTCCAAGATTCTACCCTTGGGATATATGAGAGCGCTTTAAGGGACATAGTGTATGCACCAACAAAAAGTATTGCCCATGAGCGATATATTTTCTTAGAAACGCAAGAAGGGATTTAAGTTTATTCCTATAATAACAGCACTCCTGCATTTGCATGCCAAACTTCCCTGAGAGGGGGAAGAATAGCATGATGTTATAGCAAGTGAGCCAAGAACTCACATTGGAGAATGTTTACTCATAAGATCATTGCTGAAACAGAAAAATAAAATGTCAAGAATTGAACTGGAGAATCTGGAGACATGTCTGCAAGTTTTCTACCCCAGCTTCCTAGCAACATGAAAAGCATCATGTCCTTGATATATACTAATCAAATAAAATAAAAGGTAATAATCATACCTTAAAGATGAAAGTACAAGCTCTGTTTAATCATCCCTAGAAGAATATTTCATGTCTTGGAAATGAGATCATTGGAGATTCTGTCAAAATGTGTGGCTTCCGATTAATCTTAGTTTCTTGACTAAACTAACACTGGAATTGATTCCTTCTGCATACTTCATTGCAGTTTTTCACTGTATCGTGTAAGCGTTCATGTCTTCTTAGTCACTACCCTTGGTGTTAGCCATTTCACTAATAATAGAATGGGTTCTTCACTTACAGGATGATAGGAATTTAATCAGTCATTTTCAGGTCCACATTGCACTCCTTCAGGCTTCTGAGAGGCAGTATAGGATAAAGCTTTCTTTCTTTTTTTTCCCCTTTCAAATGGATATTAAGGAACTTAAATATTTTTATGTTTATATTAGCCATGTTTTGAGTATGGCCCTTCCTTATGTTGACTTAAATAGTTCTTTTCAGGTTCATGTTACCATTAATCTGGAGGTAGTAAGGAACAGAGATTAAGCACAAAGAGGATGGCATCAGACTGTTTGGGTTTGAATCTGGCTTAACCACTACTAGCTGTGTGACCTTGGGCAAGTTCCTTAATCTTACTTTGCCTCAGTTTCTTCACCTGTTAAGTGGGGATAATAATAGTACCTATTTTATAGGATTCCTATCTTATAGCATTGCTGTGGCAGTTAAATGAAATAACATATGTATAGTACTGAGAACAGTGCCAAGCACCTAGTAAGAGCTCCATAGTGTTAGCAATCATTATTATTTAATGACATATTTCCCATACAGGCCTAATCAAAACTGATGTAACCTCTATTTGAAGCTTTCCTCATTCCATACAATGACAGTGGCTCTAAGAATCTCTGTGTGCATCATGGTGTGAGATTTGTGTGCCTGGTGGATTGAATCACACGCTGATTGCAGAAGACATGGTTTTGTCTAAAAAAGAAGTAAAGAAAACAATCCCATTTACAACAGCATTGAAAAAAATAAAATACTTAGGAATAAATTTAACCAAAGGGATGAAAGATCTCTACACTGAAAACTACAAGACATTGATGCAAGAAATTAAGAAGATGCAAATAAATGGAAAGGTATCCCATATTCATGGATTGAAAAAAATAATATTGCTAAAATGTCCATAAAACCCCAAACCATCTGTAGAGTCAATGCAGTCTCTATCAAGATTCCATTGGGAGCTGGAAGAATCAAGCTCCCTGACTTCAGGCTATACTACAAAGCTACAATAATCAAGACAGTATGGTACTGGCACAAAAACAGAAAGATTGATCAGTGGAACAGGATAGAAAGTCCAGAGAAAAACCCACACACATATGGTCACCTTATCTTTGATAAAGGAGGCAGGAATGTACAGTGGAGAAAGGACAGCCTCTTCAATAAGTGGTGCTGGGAAAACTGGACAGGTACATGTAAAAGTATGAGATTAGATCACTCCCTAACACCATACACAAAAATAAGCTCAAAATGGATTAAAGACCTAAATGTAAGGCCAGAAACTATCAAACTCTTAGAGGAAAACATAGGCAGAACACTCTATGACATAAATCACAGCAAGATCCTTTTTGACCCACCTCCTAGAGAAATGGAAATAAAAACAAAAATAAACAAATGAGGCCTAATGAAACTTCAAAGCTTTTGCACAGCAAAGGAAACCATAAACAAGACCAAAAGACAACCCTCAGAATGGGAGAAAATATTTGCAAATGAAGCAACTGACAAAGGATTAATCTCCACAATTTATAAGCAGCTCATGCAGCTCAATAACAAACAACCCAATCCAAAAATGGGCAGAAGACCTAAATAGACATTTCTCCAAAGAAGATATACAGACTGCCAACAAACACATGAAAGAATGCTCAACATCATTAATCATTAGAGAAATGCAAATTAAAACTACAATGAGATATCATCTCACACCAGTCAGAGTGGCCATCATCAAAAAATCTAGAAACAATAAATGCTGGAGAGGGTGTGGAGAAAAGGGAACCCTCTTGCACTGTTGGCGGGAATGTAAATTGATACAGCCACTGTGGAGAACAGTATGAAGGTTCCTTAAAAAACTACAAATAGAACTACCATATGACCCAGCAATCCCACTACTGGGCATATACCCTGAGAAAACCATAATTCAAAAAGAGTCATGTACCAAAATGTTCATTGCAGCTCTATTTACAATAGCCCGGAGATGGAAACAACCTAAATGTCCACCATCGGATGAATGGATAAAGAAGATGTGGCACATATATACAATGGAATATTACTCAGCCATAAAAAGAAACGAAATTGAGCTATTTGTAATGAGGTGGATAGACCTAGAGTTTGTCATACAGAGTGAAGTAAGTCAGAAAGGGAAAGACAAATACCGTATGCTAACACATATATATGGAATTTAAGAAAAAAAATGTGATGAAGAACCTAGGGGTAAGACAGGACTAAAGACACCGACCTACTAGAGAACGGACTTGAGGATATGGGGAGGGGGAAGGGTAAGCTGTGACAAAGCGAGAGAGAGGCATGGACATATATACACTACCAAACATAAGATAGATAGCTAGTGGGAAGCAGCCACATAGCACAGGGAGGTCAGCTCGGTGCTTTGTGACCGCCTGGAGGGGTGGGATAGGGAGGGTGGAAGGGAGGGAGACGCAAGAGGGAAGAGATATGGGAACATATGTATATGTATAACTGATTCACTTTGTTATAAAGCAGAAACTAACACACCATTGTAAAGCAATTATACCCCAATAAAGATGTAAAATAATAATAATAAAGAATAGCATCCTTAGGGGAAAAAGCATTCTCTACCCACAGTGGGAGAGGGAGGGAGGGAGTATTTGCTGAATGATAAATTGTCATGCAAAGTATCAGAATATTCTAAATCCTTGGTAATGCCGCTAAGTGCTCTGAATGTACAGAGAAGAGAAAGATTTTAATGGGTCAGGGTAGTCTAGGAAGATTTGACAAATAAGACGTCTCATCTAGGCCTTTCAAAATTGGTGATTTAATTAGACTCAGTGAGGAGAAGGGAGCATTCCAGGGGCAGTGGTGGGGAGGAAATGAATGAGCAGAGGTAGAGAGGTGGGATAGTCATAGTACAGTTCACAGTGTGTTTAAGATCAACTGAGTAGTTAAAAAGGGACCAGAAGGGTAGACTACAGAAGTTAGAATTTATCCTTCAGTACCTGTTTAGCTATTGAAGTATTTGGAGCAATTACGTGATGTGACTCCTAAGTACTTCTTTGCTCATTTTGCCAGCACAACTTCCCTGCCTCTAAATGTCAGTCAGGATTCCTTAGTTGCAAGCAACAGAGACTAGCTCTTAGCATAATAGAATAACGGGGAAGGTGAACAAGGCTGGACAGGAAAATGGAGGCTGTGTGGGAGCCATGGCCACAGTCACATCACATCCCATAAGTCTCAGGAGAGTAGTATGTGTTCTGTTAAAAACTGGATTCAGAACTCACACCATCACCACTGCAGCAAACTGGGACGTAGGACCCTGAGTCTTACCATCAGCATCACTGTCTCTATGGCCTGTTCGACAAGGCTGCCACTGCTGCTGCTGCTTCAGCTACTGCTCATCTGCAAAATATAGTCTAAGTAGTGCTTGCTGTTGTGCACCTGTTCCAGATTTAAACTTTAGGATGGGTGTACCTAATTGGTTGAGCAGAGCTCACCTGTCTGTATCCTAGCTGCAGAGAATGCTGGGAAATCATGTATTTAGCGTTTTCAGTGTTTATGTTGGGAGATAGGCCCTGATTCCCATTCGTAAGGCAGAAAAGTCTTCAAAAGCAGGAAGTGGGTCAGAGGCGGACAAACAGAAATACTCACTGGACCTCTACCTTGAAAAGCTAATCCACATCTTTTTTTTTTTTTTTTAACTATTAACATACCAACCTCATACTTTCTTCCTCTGAAATCCTAGAGCAATTTGTATTGAAACCACTCCTTAGATACTTGTCTCATGCAACTTTGAATTTTCAGAATGCATGTGTTTGTCTCTCTAGCTAGCTTGTAACCAGTGTGAGGGCAGTGACCATGAATTACGTTTCTGTGTATCCAAAGGGCTTATCCCTGGGAATTGCTCATAGAGCTTCAGTGATTTTTATTAATCAATTGATAAAAGCAGTGAGTGAGCACTGAGAAATGGAGGGGGCAGACAGATGATGACATTCTTTTTTTTATATATAAATTTTTATTTATTTTATTTATTTATTTTTGGCCGCTTTGGGTCTTCATTGCTGCGCCCAGGCTTTCTCTAGCTGCGGTGAGCGGGGGCTACTCTTCATTGCAACGTGCAAGCTTCTCATTGCGGTGGCTTCTGTTGCAGAGCGTGGGCTCTAGGTACACAGGCTTCAGTAGTTGTGGCTCATGGGCTCTAGAGCACAGGCTCAGTAGTTGTGGCGCACGGGCTTAGTTGCTCCGCGGCATGTGGGATCTTCCGGGACCAGGGCTCGAACCCATGTCCCCTGCCTTGGCAGGTGGATTCTCAACCACTGCGCCACCAGGGAAGCCCCAGGTGATGACATTGTAATATTATAATGTGGTAAGCAAGCAGTAATAAAGGTGTGAACTGTGTGTTGGAGTGGAAGGGAAGAGACAGATGCAAGACATTCAGACAGTGGAGCGCTGGAGCTGCTAGCACCTGCTTGGGAGAGCCCACACGCTGCTCAGCCTTCAGAAGCACCTCACCAGCAGTTTGGGATAGGCCATGGTGGGAGTATCTATACCACAGAATTCTGCAAACACTACAAATAGGGGCTTTTTTTTTTCTTTTCCAGGGAGCCAATTGGTAAGCATTTACCAGTATACCATTGCACGAAGGAAAAACAAGGATTCTCTGTACTTTCTTTCATTTTTGAACCTAATATGCAGCAATTTAAACCCCTTTGCACATAGGTTATCCATGTTTTTAATATAAGTTTTCCTGATGTGGATATCTAAATATGAATTTTGTTTACCTGTAGGGAAACAATGAGAATATATGAGAGGGTGGATGGTTTATATATTCATGTGTTTGATAAGACCTTTTAGTTTCATTTTTAAGATTCTGATAGCATATCTTAAAATGATAATCAGATGACAATTTAATGTGATTTGATTTTAGGAGGTTAGTTAGGTAATAACGATGTAGGAAATAAAACAGGTTAACAACCAGAAGCAAGTTCCCAACTCAGTCTTCATCACTCCCAGTCCACCAGGCAGCTTCCGTGGTTAAAATGGGTATTCTCACCGCAGAAGGGAGAAACAATGAGGCATTTAATTCTGTGGGCAAAGGACAGCCATGGCACTGCACCCTCAAATGAACACTGGTGTAAGACAATGGAAAACAACTCCCTTCAAGCAGAAAATAATATATGCATGTGCATTTGAACTGCACGATTCTATTACAGCTGCATAACCTTCTTGTTCAAATGTTAATGAAATGCTTTTCAGCATGCTTTAATAGTCAGGATCGGCTCAATGAAAGCTTCACAGCTAAATGTCACATCCAGGTGTGTTATTCTCCCAGGGTTGTGTGGACCCTGCTGCCCATGTGTCCGTCAAAGGGAAGAATGCAGAGGAGTCTCCAAATGATGCCTTTGGCCAGCGTTAAGGGGCAGAATGACACTGTTTCCCTTTGTGAAATGAAGGAGACATTTGCACTTAAAAGTCTTTAAGAAGAAGAAATATTCAGAGCAATTGCTGTAAAACCTTAAAATTAAATGTGTGGTTTTTCTCTGTTGTGCTGCATCTGGTTTCTGTAGAATGAATCTTGTTGATGCCAGTTTCAAGGTTGCTGTTCTCTGTGCTTTTCAACCAAGGTCAAGTGAGAGGCAGCTCAGAGGCCTTGAGATTGTCACTGACAAGGAAAATAGAAGCTTTATAGCTGGAGCACTAATTAATCACTTCTAGAAAAATCGCAAAATATATATATACAAATAGAATTTTGCATGTCAACAGCTAATAGAAAATTTACTTTGTGATCTTATGCATGTAATTATATGTGTGTAAACATACTTTAAGTCATGTTAAAATGTATACTCTGGGGGCTTCCCTGGTGGCGCAGTGGTTGAGAGTCCGCCTGCCGATGCAGGGGACACGGGTTCGTGCCCCGGTCCGGGAGGAACCCACATGCCGCGGCGCGGCTG
Organism: Tursiops truncatus; assembly: GCF_011762595.2. Classification (NCBI taxonomy): domain Eukaryota; kingdom Metazoa; phylum Chordata; class Mammalia; order Artiodactyla; family Delphinidae; genus Tursiops; species Tursiops truncatus. Next base: position 102,980,998 of record NC_047055.1, on the reverse strand, counting down.
GGCCCGTGAGCCATGGCCGCTGTGCCTGCGCGTCCAGAGCCTGTGCTCCGCAATGGGAGAGGCCACATCAGTGAGAGGCCCGCGTACCGCAAAAAAAAAAAAAAAAAAAAAAGTATACTCTGTAGCTAGATAAGTTTAGGGGAAAACTATAGTCTATATTATAGTAGCTTTCCAAATTATTGTGTAGTCAAGGTTGCCCTTCAAGAAGCCCAAAGTTTCAGAGTTAACTGTGTCAGTTAAAATCTGAGTCTGTATTGCCACTTATGTTTCACTGGATTCTAATATCTCATAAGTAACTTGAGACGAAGAATGCTGTTGAGAGCATGTTTATCTTCGTTTACAAAATGTGACAACACCAGAAGAATTCACATATGAAGCATTTATCAAAATAAGTATTTAAATTCAAAACTTGCACATGAAAATTTATTTGTTTCAAAGTCATAGTTTACTCATTCTGACCGGTCTTTAGCAAACCTTTAATGATCACTTATTACATGCCAAGTGTTGTGAAATAACTTTATTACAGACAAAAAATATATTTCACATATTCTTTTGAAATATATAACATAGTGAAGAGCTTGTTCAGAGTAGGCTCACAGTTAACACTTTTTTGTTAATTGCTAGCTCAGCGGCCATAGCTCACGGGCCCAGCTGCTCCGCGGCATGTGGGATCTTCCCAGACTGGGGCACAAACCCATGTCCCCTGCATCAGCAGGCGGACTCTCAACCACTGCGCCACCAGGGAAGCCCGGCTTTTCTTTTACCTTAAAAATGTTTACCTTAAGTGGAAATTTAGAAATTGTTTTCAGGAAGAAATTGTATTTTATTTTAATACAAATGAGTAGCGTCATGCTCCTATAAGAAAGCAGAGTCTTGTAATTTAAAAAGATAATGTGAGTAGAGTAATATTTCATTCTTTCAGAATGTTAGGAAATCAAATATTATATATAATTCACTCCTTCATTACACAAACAATTAAACATTTAACACTTAAACACTGAAAACTTACTGTGAACCAGGAATTGTATGAGGCTCTAAAGATACAGCCGTGATCAAAATGTCAACCATTTCTGCCCTCATGGAATGTTGATTCTAGTAAGGGAGCTCAACTGCTTTTCTGACAGAAGTTAAAACCACCTTCTGTGGAAGGATTCAGGAAGGCCACTCAACCTAGAATGGGGGTTCAGTCAGGATTCCCCACAGGAGATAGCCTCTAAACCCAAACCCAAAAGAGAGAAAAGGACTAGCCAGGCTAAAGAAAATAGTGACTTTCCAAGTAGCAGAAAGAGTCTGTTCAGGAGTGGAAGAAGACCTTGAAGGATTCAAATCCATTTAGTTGTGTCTTGAGTTTAGCATTTGAAAAAAAAAAAAACAACTGGTGAGAGATGAGAAAGGTGAGCTGAAGCAAGCTCAGTACAGCTCTGTGTGCCCTGTTAGGGACTAGGGCTTCATGTTGAGGGCAACCCCAAGCCACTGAGTGTTTCAGTAAGGGCTTATGATAAGATTGTCTTAAAACGATCACTTTGCCCGTGAGGTTGAGAATGTAATGTAGGACAGCAAGACTGGAGGAGATGAGACCCGCATGGTATCAGAGTATGAGGGGATGCTGACCTGAAATAAGATGGTGGCAGTGGGGGTAGAAAAACAATGGTCTGATTGGAGCAGTGATTAGTCAGTGGAATCAGCAAGATTGGTGATTGGTGGCACATGGAAAGTAAGAGTGAGCTAGGAATATACTAGAGTATTTCCACCTGGCCACTATTGACATTTTGGACCACATGTTTCTTTATCGTTGGGGACTGTCTGTACATTGTAGTATGTTTAGTGGCATCCCTGGTCTCTACCCACTAAGTAACAGAAGCCCTCTCCCCCTAGCTGTGAGAATCAAAAATGTCTCCAAACATTGCCACTGTCCCCTGGAGGAGCAAAATCACCCCTGGTTGAGAACCACTCATCTATTTAAATGACAGTGTTTTTCCAGTCTGGTCTTCATATTAGAATCACCTGGGAAGATTTTAAAACACACTGATGCCCTGCCCTTGTCCACCACCCATTGGATAAGAATGTCAGAGGGTAGGACCTAGGCAAGGCTATTTGCTGAAGTAAATTCTGATGTGCAGCTAAGCTTGAGAGAGAGCTGCTGATGTAGATAGCATTTAAATTTAAAATTTAAAACCTGGGTAGATTAACATGCTTCTGCAAACACCACACCTTTTGTTAAATTTTAAACACTTTGAAGTAAATTTTTAAGTGTGCTTCTTTTTTTTTTTTTAAGAAGATGTTGGGGGTAGGAGTTTTATTAATTTATTTATTTTTGCTGTGTTGGGTCTTCGTTTCTGTGTGAGGGCTTTCTCTAGTTGTGGCAAGCGGGGTCCACTCTTCATCTTGGTGCGCGGGCCTCTCACTGTCACAGCCTCTCTTGTTGCGGAGCACAAGCTCCAGATGCACAGGCTCAGTAGTTGTGGCTCACGGGCCTAGTTGGTCCGCAGCATGTGGGATCCTCCCAGACCAGGGCTCGAACCCGTGTCCCCTGCATTGGCAGGCAGATTCTCAACCACTGCGCCACCAGGGAAGCCCAAGTGTGCTTCTCTTCATAGTGAACATAATGTAAATGTTCTCTTGTGATTCAGATCCATAATTATGAAAATATTAATATGCAATTGAAGAAACTGCTCTTAGGTATTATTGCAGTGGGTGGTGTACCTAACTCATACACCTGATGGCCCAAGGCTATGATTCACTGATGATTTTGTCTGTTTTTGGATACCTCTAGCAATCCCAAGAAATTATGACTTTGGAGGGTCATTTCTTATCGTTACCAATGTTTCTACATCTATTCATCTCTTCTCTTGCCCTCACTCAGAAATCTTTATTCACAATACTTCATGCTCTAATGCGGAGTTTTAATCGACTGTAGACTGAGAAGCACTCTAAACTAGATTAGTATAACTGAGCTAAATAATAACCAACATGGCTTTCAGGAAAAGGTTAAGAATGTCTTCAACAAAGTAATATATTAATGTTTAGTGCATGGAAGGCTTCCCAACTCATTCTGAGAGCTTAGTATAAGGCCAGTATCTAATTCAGACAAGATACCCACGCCATAATGCACACACACATACAGAGGGAGAGAGAGAGAACTCATACCAGTATTGATGCAAACACATAAATAAAACATCAAATCAATGTATTAAAAGAATAATACATTTAGAATCTGCAAAATTTACTCCAAGAACAAAAATGATTCAACATTAGGAAATGTAAGAATGAAATGGAATACATTAAAAGAAAGAAGGAGGAAAGGCATATGATCATCTTTAATAGGAATCAAAAATGTGATAAAATTCAACAACCATTCTTGTTTTTAGAAAAGACTTAAATTAGCCACCTAGAAATAGAAGACTTTCCTAAACCTATAATACAATGAGCACAGAAACCACCAAAAAAAAGGGTTGATGAAATTTGCCACATAAAAATGGAAAACTTTTTGGGCTTCCCTGGTGGCGCAGTGGTTGAGAGTCCACCTGCTGATGCAGGGGACACGGGTTTGTGCCCCGATCCGGGAAGATCCCACATGCCGTGGAGCGGCTGGGCCCGTGAGCCGTGGCCGCTGAGCCTGCGCATCCAGAGCCTGTGCTCCGCAGCGGGAGAGGCCACAACAGTGAGAAGCCCGCGTACCGCAAAAAAAATAAAAGTAATAATAATAAACTTCCATATCACAAAAGAGAGCATGAGCAAAATTGGAAGATAAGCAAAAGATAGGGGAAATATATTCAGATATTTTTGAAGTGGCAAAGAATTGTCCATAATATTTTAAAACTCCTAAAAACTGTAAGAAAACGACAAACGTAATTTATATAATCAGCAAAGGACATAAACAATGGCTTATTAAAGAAATATAAATGCCAATAAGTATACCAAAAAAAGCATAATCTTACAAGTAATTTTGACTGTTGTTATAGTATCACTTTCCCTAAAATATTGTAAATACTAATAACTTTAGAGTTTGCAAAGGCAGTGAAGAAAATGAGCATTTTCTTACATGTTGGTGGAGTGATGTTGTTACAGCCTTGTAAAAGGGCAGTTTGGTAGCAGTTAACAAGATTTTAAATAAACGGGACCCAGCAAATTCCATTCCTAATAATATTGCCTACAGAATAATCATATGTGTGCCCAAAGAAATATATATGTTTTGTGAATTGTTTTCAAACGTGAAAATTTGGAATCTCACTATTTAGGAACATCAGTAAAGATTAAATAAGTGATGGCACATCTGTATCATGGAATACTGGAAAGGTGTATAATTATTTAAAAGAGTGAGATAGATACATACGTAGTAGGATGGAAATAGCTCCAAGATGCACAGTTTACAAAAACAAAAAAGATTATGTTTTATGCTTAGTTTCTTACCGTTCTCTGCCCTGTTGCCCTCAGTAGCTTATCAGTTTCCCCCGGAACAGTTCCTTAATAAATCACTTGCACATGAATCTTCATCTCAAGGTCTGTTTCTAGGCCAATCAACCAAAGATGGACTCCTACAGGGGTGTAGTGGAGTGGAAGGGAAATCTTTTCACTTATCCTTAGAGGCTACTGAAGAGAACCAGCGCAAGATCTCCCGGTTAGATGCAACACTCGCCTGTGTATGTAGGAAAATGACCAAAAATGTCTGTAAGGTTACATAGAAAATTACTGAAAAGTGTTTATCCCTGGGAATTAAGGATGAGGGAACATGAAGGGGAATTTTTACTTTTTACTCTGCATCCTTCTATATCATCTGAATTTTTTACAGTGAGCATGAGTTCAAACATTACAAGTGTAGTAAAAAGCGGGGGGTGGGGGGAGGCCTTGTCACGGCCATTTTGTCTGCGTAACAGTCTTCATACTGGGTTTGGGTTATACTGGGAATACATGAAGCCTTTCCAAGGGGTATATGGGCACCAAGAACTTTAAGAAAATCAATTTCCAGATCTTAACTTCCATATGCACCCTTACCTAAATCTGATGATACTGACCTTTTTTCAGTCTGCCTTTGCAGAATTGCAATTCTGTCACTTTATTTCTCCAACATTCTAAATATTACTATAATACCTATCCCTCAGAGTGTTAAAATACGTGGGGTGCAAAAAAAGATTAGAATTATTAGCATTGCTCTTGGGAAAATAAATGAGTCTAAAGACTAGGTAAAATCCTTTACCATGACAGATGGTTTCCAGTTTTTTTGCTTTTAACAAAATGGGAGTACCTAACTGAGTTGTCAGCTGATAGATCATTAAAATTTATTTTTGATGATATATGACTACTTTATAGTTGGCCTGTAACTCAGAAGGAGTTGAAAGAATTGAGTGCTATACCTTTAACAAAATTCTTTCTATTCCCATGTATTTATTTATATGAAGGTTTGTCAGTACTTAGACCTAGAAGAGCAAACAATGGGAGTAGACTTGATGTTGAATTCTGTCTCTTTGTGGAATTAATTAGCGTTCATCCAGAAATATAAATGAATTAGGGAAAAAACCCTAGCCATTTTATCAAGAGATGCACTTGTAGTAAATATTACTTTTAATGTTTAATCATTATTTATCAAATTGTATAGTATATTGCTAGTGTTTTGGATAACTGTGTTCTAATAATAACTGACAGATAATCCAATAAAGAATTTTTTTAAACCCAAAGATTAATGATCATGGGAATTTTAAAAAATTAATTTTGATTTATATATATATTTTTGCAGTGGAGGAATATAGAACAAAATCGTGTCATAGAAATGGAATTAAAATTCAAGGGAAAAAAGGAAACAGTAAGAGTTCCTACTGTTAGAAAAAAAGAGCTTGTGCATTTATTTTTTTAAAAATTGATAATGCTTGACATCAAATAACTATGATACTCTACATACTGTGTTTTCCTCCAGGATATATTTGTTTCTGGGAATGATGTAACCGCCTTATTTCTAAATGTATAGCGAGTGGTAGCTAGCACATTTTTATTAAAGTAAGCATAGTTCTGTGTTCAGAGCAGTGTTGCAGAAGGTGGGGCTTTTAGAGTTCTAAGCTGTACAGAAATAAAGATTGACTGTGTGACATTTTGGAAGAGAGGGAGAATCTCATCAAGTTATTTTAGTCAGTGCCAAGAAGGAACAGTCTCTTCTAGGATGTGAGCTTTTCAGATGACAGGTTTGGGTACATGGGTGACCCTGCTAAGCCGTGTTTGAAGTAGCAGATTGTGGCAGTGAAGGGGCAGGAAATAGCTGAACAGGTTAGGAGGAAATGTCTTCAGAGAACATTCTGCTCTTGAAATAAGCAAAGTAGTCTACTTTCTCTGACCAATAACTCATGACCTTTAGAATCTGCTTCTTGGAACTTAGCTGATCTTCCACTGTGTGCTTTTAACCCACTCTTTATTTTGTTAACTTCTAAAAAGATTGTTACTGATATTTGGTAGAATGCTGCAATTAGGATTTTTTTAATGCTATTATGTTGAAATAATTATATTAAGAAACCCAAATAGACATTCCCTTAGGAATGTAAAAATTGTCACACTGGTTCACTGGGTACCTGGACAACCAGCAGAGGAACTTATCTATGACAGCTGTTTCTAAAAATGTTCAGAAATCAAATATAAAAACTTAGGTCCACAAAATAGCCTCAATACCCTCCATAATCACTAGTACTTACTGAGCACTTAATATGTACCAGACACTGTGCTAAGCACTTTACATAGAATATCATGTAATCCTCATAGCAACCCATGTGAAAGGTACTTTTTTATTTCCATTTTACAGATAAGGAAACTTAGAACCAGAGCCCTTAAGTAACTTGCTCCAAGTCACACAGCCTTAATACCCAGCATGTCAACTTGTTTGCAAATGACAAATCTGGGATTAGCAGGTGTTTGCCATGCTGCCGATGGTTGAAGCAGGTCCTTTACATTTCCATAGCAATTTATTTATCCATTAGTAGCTCTCAGGATAATTTACTTCATCAATTTATTCTCCAGGATCCATGATGTAGATTGATACTTAAAAATAATTATTGTGGTAAATGTTTGCATGTTGAAAATGGTAAGCTGAACTTCCTGTTTTGCAATTTTCATTTTCAAGCACGTACTTCTGCAAATCGGTAGTTCTTTTCCTCTTCCTGTACCTCGTTTTTCCACAGGGGCGCGGGGACGTGGTCATGTTAATACAAATGAAAGAATTGATCAGAGACAACTTCACAATGCAACTTTAATTTTTTAAAAATTTGCTTGGAAAAGGGCAAATGACCACTACTCCAAAATTATACCCTCAGGTCAGGAAATAAATAGAAATGATCCCAGCAGTTTAAAAATTGTTGCGAAAGGAAGAAACCAAGAATTAGTTGTGATAAAGCCAATGAGGTTTATCAAAAATGTGTGCTAACAGCAGTAGGACAAAAATGCAGGGTTCATTCAAAACTGATTCTACATTTTGGAGACTTCCTGTTACAACATAAGCTTTGTAAGGGCCAAGGCTCATCTGTTTTATACAGTGATTTATCCCTAGCTCTTAGGACAGGGTCTTGCACATAGTAGATACTCAATTTCTATTTGATGAGTTAATTCATTCTTCTTCTGTATTACCATACTAAAAAAATGATCATCATATTGGTTGCCAGAAGATGATTTTAATTGTATCATTTCATTATTTCTCATTACTGAATATTATTACACAGAATAGTGCTATCCTCTAAGCAGTGATACCTTCATGCTTACCACTTTCTGCTTGTCTGAGACAGCAAGATGGCTATGGTATTGCCAAGGAAATAATTCAACAGAAACCATCTCTACCATCCCCTCTTGCCCACAATCTCTCTTCGCAGCGCTACTCAGAATGTGGCTCCCAGGTGGTCCCAGGCTGTGAATTGTTTGTGGCCTATTCACAAGATTAAGTACAGAAACTGAAGAGTAAGCAAATGAAAAACCTTTACAGCAACTTTACATTGCTGCAGCATCTAGGAATTTGTTTTTATTATGATTTACAAAAAAAATATCAGAACTTGGTAAATCCGAAATTCAAAACAAAAACACTCTTTCTTGTGTACCAGCAGGGCCAGTATTAAGTACAGGCTGGATTGGAGCAATCTGTGTTTTTGTAACTTGAATAGAAAGAAAGTGGTCCATCCCTAAATATAAAACACAGTCTATGCCAGACCATTCTTGTAGCATAACTCCTTTGAGTACTGAAGTCTTTTGATGTTTGAGAAACCCCCTACGAAGGGCAAATATCTCTAACGGAAATCTTGTTTACATCTACTATTAATACTTTAATCATCACCCTGCACCTTGGCATAATAAAGGGGAAAAAGGACAAGTCAACTGGTACTGAGGGTATCTAGGAACAATCTCGAGTAACAGTGATAGTGGTTTCCAAGCGTAAAACCAAATGGCCTTTAGTCCTAGAAATAAGGCAACTGCAAAATTAAAAGCTTGTTGCTGCTGCTGCTACTCAGTTTCCAGGTGTTGCAGTGACCTGTGATTTCTAACTGTCTGAGTAGTAGTTGAATATCTATTATTTTCATTTGTCATAATATAAAAATTTATCAGCAGATAAAATTCAACTGGTAATTTACTATACTATGTGACTTCGTTTCTTGAAATGCTACGGTTGACTTAGCAATATCTTTAAATAGCTCCACTCTATCAGTTAGATATTGCCACCCAAATTCAGCATAACAAAGTGGCATAAAACAATAGTGATTTCTCCTTGCACACACCTCTGCAGTTTGGCTGAGGGCTAGCCGATCAGGGTTTGCCTCAGATGGCCTTGGTGCCGCACTGCAGATTGGGTTCAGGTGAACTTCATGTGTCCTTCCCCTTCTCCTTCTCATGGGACAAAAGCACTAGAGGGTGGGTGGAAATACAGATGCCTCTAAGGCACTGTCACTTCCCTTCACATTTCATAGGCCAAGGCAAATTACATGGGCAAGCCCAGAAAGAATGCTCCGCATCTAATGGAAATAACTGAAAAGTCACATGGACAAGGGAATGGATATGAGTAGTAATGACAAGTTGAAAAATTTACCACATCCGATAAGAATCTTACTAGAAGTTCTTCTTCATGAGGCCAGGGACTGTGTCTGATATACTTTGCACTGCGGTTTTTGCTGTGTAAAAAGCCTCTCCCAAATTTAGTAGGTTAGAGCAACCATCACTTATTAGCTTATGATTATATGATTTGAAAATCTGGGCTGGGCTCCTCTGGGCTCACACACACAGTTAGAGTCAGATGGCAGGTTTGCTAGGGGCCAGTTGCTCTAGCATGGCCTTACCCACATGCCTGGCAGTTGGTGCTGGACTGCTAGCTGGAGTGGCAAGGGTTAAAGTGCCATGTATCTCCAGCAGCCTAGTGTGGGTTTATTCACATGCTGAAGGTTCACGGTTTCTAGGACCAGCAAGGAGAGCAAGCTCTAATCCATAGATGTTTTTAAAGCTTCTGCTTATGTCACATTTTCTGTTATACCATTGGTGGAAGGAAATCATATAGCCACGCCCAGATTCAGAATACACAAAGGTACAGATACAGAGAATGTGAACAAATTGTGATCCGTTACTCCGATAATCTTCCATATCTGGTACTGTTCCTGACACATCACGGGCACTCAGAATATCAGCTGAATAATTGAATACTGAGATTTGTCCATTATATTTTTTGTTATCAGTTATAGACATTTAAAATCTTCCAAATTACTCTTGACACATGACTAATATATTGATCTCTACCAGAGTAAGATCTCTAGTGATGTGCTTTCCACATTAAGGGGCCATCAAAGGCATGCTTTTCAGATTTCCAGATGCCACGATGTTTGAACTAATACATTGGATGATGTAATAAAAATCCAAAATATTGGGTTTGAACAAACATAATATTTTTATTTATTTATTTTATTTATTTATTTTTGGCTGTGTTGGGTTTTCATTGTTGCATGCGGGCTTTCTCTAGTTGCAGCGAGCGGGGCTACTCTTCGTTGCAGTGCGCGGGCTTCTCATTGTGATGGCTTCTCTTGTTGCAGAGCATGGGCTCTAGGTGCACGGGCTTCAGTAGTTGTGGCACGTGGGCTCAGTAGTTGTGTCTCATGGGCTCTAGAGTGCAGGCTCAGTAGTTGTGGCGCACGGGCTTTGTTGCTTCGCAGCATGTGGGATCTTCCCGTACCAGGGCTCGAACCCATGTCCCCTGCGTTGGCAGGCGGATTCTTAACCACTGCACCACCAGGAAAGTCCAAACATAATATTTTTTAAAAAGTAATTAGTAAGTCCCGCATTTCGATGCCAAAAATTTACTTTTAAAGTTTAGAATGAAAGACCACATTTGGCCGCAAGTCATTTGAAAAACATGTTAGGTTTTAAATAATCCTGAGTTCAACTGATGCTCAAAATATAATATGTCCAGTAAAAAACATAAAAATGCAATTTTTAGCCTACATGGATAGTTATATAGTATCATCATCATGAAGCCTAATAGTACTGGTGAGAACATAACCCAAACCTTTCATGTATTTCTAGATGATCTGTCTAAAGGACTTTCACATATTAGAATGTATCTCAAGGAAAGCAGCCGAGATGGTGAATGCTCTGGAAATCATTTTATATGAAGAAAAGTTGAGAGAAGGACAGGTATGTCTCCTAAAACAAAGAAACTTGGAGAAACATGATACTACTCTTCAAAGTCTGAAGAGTTATGTCATGTGGAATTAGAAAACAACCTGTGACGTTCCAGCTGTTTCCTAGAACCAGTAGCTAGAAAGTTACAGGGAGGTAGAGTTTTGTTCACTACAAGGCCTAACAATTAGACACAAATGAAATGGAACACCTAGTAAAGAATGAGCTTCCCTCACTGAAAGTATTCAGGCAGACACTGTTTGGCCATCTTTCAGAAATGTTGCCGAAATAATTTTTCTTTTTAATTTGGAATAAGGTTGATCTAATGCCATTTAAGTTCCCTACCAGATTCAAGGTTGCATCTGGTGCTCTGTATGTATTGAGCAAAGGGAAGGTTTGAAAAGGGAGGGCTGTTGGAAATATTAGAAGAGACTCAGTATTTTCACTTGTATATCAATTAGTTAGGATAATAATGTTGCAGAGGACCATACTGAATAGAAAACAGTCAAGGTTGTTTTCTAATGGAAACCAAATTACTGGCAAATATTGCCAAAATGAGACTCACAAATTCGTTTGAAATAAAGCAAAACTAAACATTTTCTATTTTAATTATTTTCTGTACAAATTCTGTTGTTAGCACACCCATGAGTTTGCCCTATCCTTCCAGGAAAATGTATGGTTTTTTTTCTTTTTTCCTCTTCTCTCAGTGTAGTGATTTTCATCCTTTTATTACTTTTAGCAGCAAACATTTATTTTTAAATTGTAAAACCCTTTTTATACTTCCACTAATTAATTCTATCTCTGTGGCTGTGGTTTGTAAAGTACTGCTTTTCTGTATCTTGAAGTAGAAACAAAAGTGTTTTTAAACTGTTCTCTGTGATGTTAAGCACAAAGAATAAAATAAATAAGTTCTGTTCACTGTCAAGATTTGTCTGTTTCAAATTTTTCTAAGGTACAAAGCATTATTAATGAAGCACTTAACATTAAACACCCAGCAGCCTGGTGTAAAACGACAACAGTAATCCACCAGATAAAGAGAAACATGGGAAATAGTTTTCAGTGGGAGCAGGGGAGGGATGTATGCACTCTTAATAGAAGTTTATAGGTTCCCTGTTCCATTATTGTATCAGAGATATGAAAAAAGGGAAACTGAGTAATCTTTTTAATTGGTTCCAAAAAGTTTAGAAAACAGTGGAGTAGGTCTGGAGACTAGTAAGAGTTAGAGTGAGTGGGTGAGAGCAAATTTTCTTATTGAATTTGTAAGCTGAACCCCAGGGATCCAAAGGAAGTTCAGCAGTGAAAACCAGTGACACCATCTTGCTCCTTACTGGTGCAGTTGCAAGAAGGGGACCATGACAGGAAGGAAGGCTGTCAGTGAACTCAGATTAGGAGCCCCCTAGATAATCTTTGTTAGCAGAAGAGATGGAGGGAATCAATCAAGGCTGTCCCTAATAGGAACTGAGTTGGTGCCAAAACCTGCTAAAGGAGAAGGGGAGGCTGCATTTTGAAATGACAGTCGTGCCTTTTCAGTTCAAAAGAATGTGTATGAGAAGCTATGAGGGGTGTCTTTGTGAACAAGAAGCAACAGAGTAAAGAATAGGAGTCCTTTGGTATATATGATGTTAGAAGCACATTAGAGTTTTCAAAGATCACATTGTACATTTACCATTTTGCCTGTTTCATAGGTCTTCATCCATATAGATGATGTAACTGATGCACCTGTCAATAAGATATACTTATGGAGTCTCTATATTTTTGGAGATGGACTGGAGTAAGACCAACCACATCTTGAGCCTTATCCCTCTTGTGGCCAAGGACAGGTATGTGAGATGGCTGGCTGTGGTTTAAAGTAGTCTTTTTTCCCAAGAAACCTAATTTCTCTCTTTAAGAGACTTATTGACCCCAGTAGAAATCATAAAGTTAACACAAGTCTATAGATACAGAGCTCACAGAAACATTACCCATTTCAATAGATATTAGCCTCATATGAAAGATTTTCTTTCCAAAAAAGTAAATATGCTTATTGCTAAAAAATCAGATATAACTTTATGAAACTGCCAGATTTTTAAGTTCAAGAATTAACATGATTTGCAAATCAAAACTACGATGAGGTATCACCTCACACCTGTCAGAGTGGCCATCATCAAAAAGTCTACAAACAATAAATGCTGGAGAGGGTGTGGAGAAAAGGGAACCCTCTTGCACTGTTGGTGGGAATGTAAATGGACACAGCCACTATGGAGAACCGTATGAGGTTTCTTAAAAAACTACAAATAGAACTACCGTACGACCCAGCAATCCCACTACTGGGCATATACCCTGAGAAAACCATAATTCAAAAAGAGTCATGTACCACAGTGTTCATTGCAGCACTGTTTACAATAGCCAGGGCATGGAAGCAACCTAAGTGACCATCGACAGACAAATGGATAAACAAGATGTGGCACATATATACAATGGAATATTACTCAGCCATAAAAAGAAACGAAATTGAGTTATTTATAGTGACGTGGATGGACCTAGAGTCTGTCATACAGAGTGAAGTAAGTCTGAAAGAGAAAAACAAATACCGTATGCTAACACATGTATATGGAATCTAAAAAAAAAAAAAAGAAATAGGTTCTGAAGAACCTAGGAGCAGGACAGGAATAAAGACACAGACGTAGAGGATGGACTTGAGGACACAGGGAGGGAGAAGGGTCAGCTGGGACGAAGTGACAGAGTGGCATGGACATGTATACACTACCAAATGTAAAATAGATAGCTAGTGGGAAGCAGCCACATAGCACAGGGAGACCAGCTGGGTGCTTTGTGACCACCTAGAGGGGTGGGATAGGGATGGTGGGAGGGAGACGCAAGAGGGAAGGGATATGGGGATATATGTATATGTATAGCTGATTCACTTTGTTATACAGCGGAAACTAACACAACAATGTAAAGCAATTATACTCCAATAAGGATGTTAAAAAAAAAAGAATTAGCATGATTATGGCACTGGGCATCTTCCATGTGTCATAAGCGGAACCTACTCTTCCGCTTTCTCCACCCTGCTGTGACCCACAAGTCTGCCCCAGATGAACTGTGTCAGTGGGCTGCGCTTCCCTCAAGTTTTGGGTTCAGTTTGGCCGCTAGAGTGTACCGGCAGGAGAGAGGAAGGAGGGGAGGGAGGTGAAAGGATTTAGTCCCCGGCTCCCTCTCTGCCTGGTCACCTAATCTTGACTGCTTTCCTCCATCAAAAGCTACAGCTTCTAGCACCCTTTTCTCCTCTCCACACTGCCTTCTCTGCCTCCAAGTCCCAATAACAGTTCCCTTCCCTTACACCTTAAGGCTTAGGGGTGGTACCAGCATTCGGTAGTTACTAGCTCTGGGGTATTCCACACCCTTTGTGGTTTTCCTATACTCTGTCTACTCCTTTGGAAATGTATTTATTAAACTATCCCCAAATGACCCAGGGTTGATGGTGCCGTTCCACAGTAAACGATTTAAATACCTAGCAAATTTACTAATATATAAAGAACAGAGACCGTTCATAAGAAAGTGAAACTTTCATACTTGGGTTTTCTTATTAACTACTCTCAAAAATAATAGCTAATGTTTACTGAGAGCTTACCCTATTCCAGAAACTGCTCTGAGGAATATACATCTGTTAGCTCATACAACCTTACAATTAAACCTGTGAAGATGGTACAACCATTATCCGTGTATGCAAAGGAAGGTTAAGTGACTTGCTCATGTGACATTGTGACTTATAATAAGAAATATATATTTGTTCTTACCATATGATATCACTTATATGTGGAACCTAAAATATGGCACAGGGGCTTCCCTGGTAGCACGGTGGTTAAGAATCCGCCTGCCAATTCAGGGGACACTGTTTCGAGCCCTGGTCCGGGAAGATCTCACATGCCGTGGAGCAACTAACCCTGTGCGCCACAACTACTGAAGCCCGCATGCCTAGAGCCTGTGCTCTTCAACAAGAGAAGCCACCGCAACAAGAAGCCTGTGCACCGCAATGAAGAGTAGCGCCCGCTTGCCACGACTAGAGAAAGCCTGCACGCAGCAACGAAGACCCAACGCAGCCAAAAATAAAATAAATTATAAAACAAAACACACACACACACAATGATAAAAAAAATAAAATGGCACAAATGAACCTGTCTACAAAACAGAAACAGACTCACAGACATAGAGAACAGACTTGTGGTTGCCAAGGGGGAAGAGGGAGGGGGAGGAAAGGACTGGGAGTTTGGGATGAGCAGATGCAAACTATTATATATAGGATGGATAAAGAACAAGGTCCTACTGTATAGCACAGGGGAGTATATTCAATATCTTGTGAATAAACCATAATGGAAAATATTAAAAAAAAGAATGCCTATATGTGTATAACTGAGTCACTTTGCTGTACAGCAATAATTAACACAACATTGTAAATCAACTATACTTCACTTAGAAAATTACAATAATAATAATAAAATACCAATTAGCGTACAGCATTTAAAAAAAAGAAATATATATTTGTTTTAAGTCCCTGTTTCTGACACAGAGCTCCTAAAACCCTTGGAATTTCCTAAGTGATAAGAGCAATAAATGTTTGTTGATAGTCATAAACAAACCTGTTTCAACCACACCTGAATTTATGTTAATGAGGTGACTTTTAGAAGGCAGTTATGAAAGGGGGCTGGTTGCCAAGGGAACCAAGCTTGTGGTTGGAGGGTGACCTCCGAAGAGGGAAGAGGGACTGGAGGTTGAGTTCAGTAGCCAGTGGCCAGTGATTTAATCAGCTGTGCCTATGTAATGAAGCCTCCACAAAACCCCAAAAGGATAGGGTTCACAGAGCTTCCTGGCTGGAGAGAGTGGCATGCTCAGAGAGCACGGAAGCTCTATGCCCTTCCCCCGTACCTTGCCCTATGCATCTTCCATCTAGCTGTTCCTGAGTTATATTCTTTTATAATAAACCACTAATCTAATAAGTAAAATGTTTCTCTGAGTTCTGTGAACCATACTAGAAAATTAATCAAAACCAAGGAGGGGGTTTTTGGAACTTCCAGTCTATACCTGGCAGATCAGAAGCACAGGTGACAAGCTGGGCTTTCGATTGGTGTCTGAAGTTGGGGTGAGGGGGGTTAGTCTTGTAAGAGTGAGCCCTTAACCTGTGGGATCTGACGCTGTCTCCACGTAGATAGTGTTACCGAAAACTTAACCTCTGTGCACCGGTGCCGAATCAAATCTCTAAGACAGAGTTTTGGGTGAAGTAGAAAAGAATAGCTTTATTGCTTTGCCAGCCAGAGCGGGGCCGGGGGGGGGGGGGGTGCACAGCGGGCTCGTGCCCTGAAAAACTATGTGTCCCAACCAGGTGTGGGAGAGGTGTGGAATTTGGTGAGGAGTTTTATAGCAATGGTTCAAGGGTGGGTTTGCTGATAAGGATCAGGGTGTGTGCAGGACCTGTATTCCTTTAATCTGGCCTCCTGTGGAATCCTGATAAGCTTCCATGTTATCAAACTGTGACCTTCTCTCAGGAACATCTTCCATTTGGTGGGGCTTTTAGTTCTGCAGAAGAGCTTAACTTTGTTGTTATATGTGTCCCTTGAGGCAGAACCAGGACCCTGCCCCAAGGCTACACTATTGTTTCTTGACTGCTCCTCCCGTGTCTCTGCATCCCCTCCCTTCCCTGATCAGCAACTGTTTGAAAGGCTTTTGTGCTCAGGAGCCCCACAGGCTCCTGCTCGGTTTCAGTGGTGTCAGAGTTAAGTTGAATTGTAGGACGCCCAGCTAGTATCGGAGACTTGCGTGGTGTGGGGAAAAAAAAACATGTCAGAATTTGCACCAAAATTGTACTCAGTGTCACACAACTAATAAGTGGCAGGGTTGGGATGTGAACCGAAGAAGTCTGACTCCTGAGCCCATCCTGGTAACACAGAACAATACTGCCTTTACATACAAGAATGCTAGAAGTGTAATTCATGGGAAAGGGTATGTGATTCAAATGGAAAATTACATTGATTGAAACTTCCTGAATGTATAAAGTTGCTACGTATTAAAATTAAACATATTGTCTTCAATTTTAACAGAAAATACTTAGAAGATATAATGTTATGCAGGGGAAGGCCCTATGAGAAATGGTACTTTAGAAAAGGTAGATTGGGAAGGAAATTTGTGTTTATTGAGCACCTCCTCTCCTACCAAAAGGTTTACATACAAGCATACAGACTTACATATATATTTTATTTATATAATCCTTATAAGAAAGCTGTGTGACAGCTGCTGCTGTTCTTATTTTATAGATGGAGCAGGCTCAGACTGAAGTCACACCACCACAAGTCATTGACCTCCTTGGTTAAAATCTGTTGTCTACCTCAGTCTCAGGGGTTGGCAACCTTACTCCCAACACAGGACAACCTGAAAATTAGGGGCATATCACAAGACCTGCATGGAGCCCAGAATTCTGAAGTCATCAGAAGACAGAATGAGATCTTGATGACGACAAACATAACCATGACAAAAAACAAGCCATCTTTTGCCGTATTTCCATCTGGTTCTGTAGAATCTGGCTCTGCTCTCATCTAAAGCAGAAGTCAATGGCCCTTACATCTAAAGCAGAAGTCAAGTCAGGCTCCTTCATTTTCATAACAAAATGATAACTTTGATAGCACAGCTGATATCTTCATTTAGCAATTTTACACATTCCTTACAGAGTCCAATTTTGAACTGCTAACTATCTGTTCTTGCCTTAAGTACAGTTTAGACAACTGATCATAGAAAAACTCAGACTAAGGAACATTAGTGATGTGTTACATTTAGTGATGTATTACATTTTTTTTTCCTCTTAGTATATGAATGCCCCCCCAGCCACTTTTCTTATGGGTGCAGATCCTGGATCTCTCAGGCTTCTGACGACAGTGCAAGGGGAATAAAATGTCTTGCTATCTTCTCTCTGAGTGCTCTACCTAATGAACCAAAGCATGGGTAAGGGATTTTTTTTTCTTTTTCCAGTTTCATAAGCCATAGCATTATGAGAAGTTTCTCCCAGATTTTGGCAATAGCATATCTGTTCATCTTTATTCTTAGCTCTGTTTTTAGTTGTTATAATGTGTGAATATTCATCAGAATATTTTTTGTGACACATTAGGAGGATCAACAATAAGAGACACCTCTTTCAACTCCCCCATTACTTCTTCTCTCTTTTATTATAAACCTAAATGAAGAAAGTTAAGGAATAAGGGCAAAACCTGGTACCAAGCAAGATATCATGTCCTATTATGATTTCTAAAATTGTCTTTTTTTGCTTCCTTTCTCCTATCATATGGGACAATTTGCCTATTTCTAGAGACTTCTAGATCATCTAGAGATATCTTATGTGGGCATTGCAGTTTTAATTAACAAATTATAGAGCTGAAAATTTTCATTTACATTTCTTTAGCTCCTTTAACTCTGTTCTTAATAATAAGTTAGTATGTAATGGCCTTATAATATATCAACTCAGTTCTATGATTAGCTACATAATTTGAAGGGCCCAATGCAAAATGAAGCTGTAGGACCTCTTGTTCAGAAATTTTAACAGCTTCAAGATGGCAACAGTAGAGCATTAAACCAAGCCCTTCTAAACATGGGATTCTGTGCAGTTGTATGGGCCACATGCCCATGAAGCCAGCCCTGCTCATTTTCCTAGAGTTATGTTCAATGCATTAAAATATTTTAAATGTATGATTTCTTGGGGTATTGTTAAGCAAGAGCTTATATGACAAATGGCCAAAAGGAAGCTTCTTGCCATGTGAAAGGCATTAATTCATACATTCAATTCCTTAAAAAAACAAACAAACAAAAAAACCCCAAAAACTTTTTTTCTAGTGTTTAATGTTAGGAAAAATGCTCTTTCCAAACAAATGCATGTGCTTTCTTTCATTATTCATTCCTTCATTTACAAATATTTACTGAGTAGTCACTCTCTGCAACCATTGCTCCAGACACTGGGACAGATCCATGAACAGTTGAACAGGGCAAAATCCTTGCCTTCGTAGGGTTTACAGTCAATGAGTGGAGTTATGAGCAATTTCCTAAGCTTTTCAGAGAAACTTTCAGTTCTCCTGAAGGCTGACAGTGTTTTCCTCCACTGTGTGTTAGTGCAGTTTGCACACTATATTAAAGAAGCAAATATTTAAAATTTTACCTTGGTGCACAGTAGGAGTGAAATGGGGAAACCACATTCTAACATATCAACCTTCCTGTACATCACAGAACTTTTTTTTTTAATACAGAGTAGACTTAAAATTTGTATGAATTTCAATATGAATGAAAAACATGATTCTACATAACTCATTGACTATAAATAATCAGGGTTTTGTGGGCAAGTTTTAGGCTTATCTCAGTCACCTTCTATCATGACCAGGCAACAGTGTTAAGTCTAGTCCATAATTAAATAAAAAAGAGGGAAAAGGAGCAAAAAAATATCTAAACAAAGCTTTTTCATTGAATGTGAACACTAAATGGCAAAAGTAGAATATATTCACAGCTGGCACTCTGAGATTTCAAAAGCCCATATTCCAACAAGTATACCTGAAGTTCCTTGACCTGGCTACTGACCCAGGATAGTATTTATTGACAAAACAACAGCGCATGGTTACTAGGGGCTTTGAGCTTTGGAATCAGACATTTTGTCATTCTGATTCTTTATTGGAATCCGTAAACTCTCCCAAAATCAGGTCCTAGAGGGATGAAGAGGCAGAGCACAGAGGGGTTTTTAGGGCAGTGTAACTACTGTGTATGATAATGGTGGATACGTGTCATCATACATCTGTCCAAATTCATAGAATGTACAGCAAATACCAAGTGAACCTTAATGTAAACTATGGACTTTGGGTGATAATGATGTATCAGTGCAGGTTCATCAATTACAACAAAGGTACCACTACAGTGCAAGATGCTGATAATGGGGGAGGCTGTGCATATGCAGTGGCAAAGGGCATATGGGAAATCTCTTGTGCCCAGTACTGCTGTGAACCTAAAACTGCCCTAAAAAATGAAATCTATTTTTTTTCAAGAGCCCACATAACCCTCTCAATCCACTATATCCTTAGCCCATACACAACTCTCATCTTTAGTTGGACTTTCAATAAAATACAGTTTGAGACTTTCTACCCAAACATAACAGGCCCAGATCAACTCTTTGAAATTTAATATATCTCCTAACTGCTTAAAGTATCTCAGAAGGTAAAGAAAACACTGAGTCAGTAGAGAATGACAAGAAAGTGAATAGCTGGTAAGTGTTCCCTCTTTCAGACGATGTAAAAGTACGAATTATTGAGATAGCTTCTTAAATTACCACCATAAAATCCTTAGGAGTGGAGCTCAGTGGGAATCAGGAGAGCTTTCCAAGACTGGGCTTCACTGGGTTACAGTGTGTCTTAGCTTGGGCTGCCATTACAAAATACCAGACTGGGTGTTTTAAACAACAGATATTTATTTTTCTCACAGCTCTAGAGGCTGAGAAGTCCAAGATCAAGGTGCTGGCAAGGTAGGCTTCGTTCTGAGATCTCTTCACTTGTAGGTGGCAATGATCTTGCTGTTTGCTCACATGACCTCTTCTTTGTGCATACAGAGAGAGAGTGAGTACAAGCTCTCTAGTGTTTCTTCTTATAAGGTCACTAATACAATCATGAGGGCCCCACCCTCATGACTTCATCTAAACCTAATTACCTCCCAGAGACACCAGCTCTAAGTACCATCCACAATGGGGGTAAGGATTTCAACATATGAACGAGGGTGGAGGGAAGCACACTTCAGCCCATAGCACCATTATTCAAAGTCTGATCTCTCAATCCTAGCCACAGAAGATGAAGAAGGGAACTTTGTTTATAAAGCACTTATTCTATTCTGGTACTAAGTTAAGGGCTCCAGTGTATTATTTCATTTCATGGAGTAAACCAAGAGGCTCAGAGAGGTGAAATCACTTTCTCCAAGTCACAGAACTAGTAAACTTTGCAGATTCAAACTCTGTCCCGTTTGACCCTAGTGCTATAATCTTTCTGGTAGCCATTGGGGCCTTTCTTAAATTTCAGTATTCACTGGTTAGCTTATTTAAGAGTGATTAGGCCCAAAGAAAACAGGCACATACCTCCAAGGTCACATGAAAGCAATTTGAATCAGGAAGTCAGTGATTTTATTTCATAGAGGGACCTGTAGTTGGTCAAAGAGCATGTTTTTGTGTTTGCTCTTTAATCCATGAATGAGTTCAAGAAATTGATTTTTTTTTTTACATTGCTTAGTTAACGTGAAGTCAGAGCAAAGGGATTTGGATGGTCTGTGAAGGTATTTCAATATTAGCTGTTGTTTAGCATTCTTATTCTGTTGACTGTGATTTTTTTCACGTCCCTTCACATCAGTAGCATCTAGCTTAGGTAGGTAAGGACTATGTTGATCTAAATTATTATGTACAGCCAATTATAGTATCAAAAAGAAAGAAGAAAAAGGAAAAGAAGCTCAATAACTCTTGGTCGTCTGGCCACATCACTCAGTACACCTTCAAATACTTTGCTGCTAAGCCAGGAGAATCTACAAATGTTCTTCCTTGCACTTGGAACTAGTGGATCCAGCCTCCAAAATTCTTGCCCCTCTCCCACATTGACCCAGAACTCATCACTTCATTGTAGTTCCCCTCCCCCACCCCACAGTAGTACAGGGGTTGACGATTTTTTTCTGAAAAGGACCAGATAGTAAACACTTTAAACTTTACAGGCTCTATTGATCTCTGTTGCAACTCTTCAACTGCCATTGTAACATGAAAGCAGCCACAGACAATATATAAATAAATGTGTGGCTGTGTGCCAATAAAATTGTATCCACAAAAAAATGATGGCATCCCAGATTTAGTCCACTAATAGTAGTTTTCCCACTCCTGCACAAGTAAATAATGTAGTTTCTCCTGAAGCTGGTATGATGAATAGAAGAGTGTTCATTTACAGTACACACTTCATAAAAAACTCAAAGCCCCCACTGAAATTCTCATTGTTTTACCCCAGGGTCTGTTTCTGGCCTCCGGTAGCCCAACTCTCTTCTCTCTCCCCCTTTCCACCACAAATCTTTCAAAGGTCCCAGTATTCTCCAGAGCATTTCAATTCTTCCTCAAAGTTTACAGACCCCATTAAACCAATACGCATTGTCCTTTAAAAGCGGTTTGAGTGACTATTGTTATTAGAGTGTGTCCCGTGAATGTCTCACCCTGTCCTCCAACATTGCATTAATGCAGTGTCCCAATAATCACATGAAAAACTGTTCTATATCATTAATCAGCAGGGGATCACAAATTAAAAACTCAATCAGATACCACCACTGCACACTCACTGGAATAACTAACATTAAAAAAAAATTGACAACACCAAATTAGCAAGGACATTGCTAATGGGAGTGTAAAATTTTACAGCCACTTTGGAAAACTGTTTGGCAATTTTTAAGTAAACATATATCTACCCTATGACCCAGCAATTGTACCCCTATTATTTACCCAAGAGAAATGAAGGCATATGTCCACATAAAGACCTGTATATGCTTGTGCATAGCAGCTTCATTCATGATAGCCAAAAACTGCAAACAGGCTAGATGTTTATCAATAGGAGAATGGATGAAGAAACTGTGTTATAGTCACAACATGAAATAGTACTCAGCAATAAAAAAGGAATGACCTACTGCTATGGACTGAATGTATTCCCCCCAAATTCATCTCTTGAAGCCCTAATCCCCAACGTGATGGTACTTGATAGTGGGGCCCTTGGGAGGTAGTCAGGTCATGAGTAGAGTCCTCATGAGTGGGATTAGTGTCCTTATAAGAAGAGATACAAGAGAGATGTTCTCTCTTGGCCATGTGAAGAAGCAAGAAGGCAGCAGTCTATAAATTACAAAGAGGGTTCTCACCAGACACCAAATCTGCTGGCACCTTGATCTTGGACTGGACTTCCCAGCCTCCAGATCTGTGAGAGTGATATTCATTGTTTACGCTACCCAGTCTATGGGATTTTTGTTATAGCAGCCCAACTAAGACGACTACTGATACGTGCAACAACATGAATGGATGTCAAAAATATTATGCTAAGTGTAAGAAGCCAGATGAATTAAAGAGTACATACTGTATGACCCCTTTATATGAAATTCTAAATAGACAAAATTAACCTATGAAAATAGAAATCAGATTAGCAGCTCTTAGGTGGGATGTGGGGATTGACTGAGAAGAACTGTGAGGGATCTTTCCAGAGGAATGGAAATACTGTGGGTCTTGATATGCGCTTGCCTAAACTTATTGAACAGTAGTATACTTAAGGTCTGAATGCTTCATTATACATAAATTATACCTCAATACAAAAATACTAAAAATAATGTAATTCCTTGATATTTTAAAAGTCCCAAGATGACTGCTAGAGTTCCAACCATCACATCTGCATTCCAGGAACACATGCCTGATGTCTGATCTTTTTTTTCTTTCCTTTTTTTTTTTTTTAGTTTTTATTGGAGTATAGTTGCTTTACAATGTTGCATTAGTTTCTGCTGTACAGTAAAGTGAATCAGTTACACGTATACATATATCCACTCTTTTTTAGATTTCCTTCCCATTTAGGTCACCACAGATCACTGAGTAAAGTTCCCTGTGCTAAACAGTAAGTTCTCACTAGTTATCTATTTTATACATTGTCTGATCATTCTTAAGGGGACGCGAAGTTCACCAAGAACTTCCACTTAATTCTCATTGGACAGTCCTAGCTAGAAGAGAAGTGGGAAAATTGGCACATGCACTATTTGGCCAAGCACCTTCCAGATAGAATAAAATCTGTATTTATACAAGAATAAGGGGAGAAAGGGTATTGGCTATCCATTGGTACATTCAACCACACCACAAAAAAAAGTGCATGCACACGCACAATTTCTTACACAATTTTGGGGGGTTCATGGGTCTTCACTGAATCCCATTTTATCTGAATTCTATATTAAAAGCCAGTGGTCTAGGGAGTTTGACAACTAGTTATTATTAAACACAGTTAATGAAAAGTGCGTGGATGGCAAATTCACATGGCAGTGGGCATTCAGGAGATGCAAGAATATGCCATGCTTATCCGCCTGGAATAAATTTTATTGCCTATGTCTCCCAAAGGCTCCAATCCATTAAGTGTCTTGTTCTTAATTGAGCAGTATTTAATTCTTCTGCCATCTTAAATATATAATATGTGAATGCAGGAAGATAGGCCACTTCACATAAGTGTACATTTCTGCTTACACACTTGTATTGATGACATTAGTTTGCAGGTGTCTCTACTTCAATTAATTGCATATTGACAACACGTGTAATTTAAACTCAGTACAAAACTGAAGTATTCAAATGATACTCTCAATATAATTATTCCACATAAGTTGGAGTGCTGACAAGATGTTGTCCTTTATTTTTTTAAATAATAGCTTCAAGTATGTTCAAGATTAGATAACACAGAAAATGTCAACAAGATATGACAAATATGAAATGAAAATAATGAGATTAAAATGTTATATCTTTATCTTATTTTTCCTCCATAGATTCACAAATGATTGTTCCTTATGAAATCATGTCACAGACACCCAATGCCCTGCATAGCTTTTTTTCAGCCTGATTTGAAGAACAAGAGAAAGTACCTTTAAAAAGGCCACATAAAGACACAGTATTTTTGCTGACCAGTAAGTTAGATGTTGATCTGTAAAAATACACTGACTTCCTTTTATTGTAATAGCAAAGACAAAATGAAAATGATTCAATTCAATGGAGGAAATACACAACTTATTCTATACACTGTATTTGAAGACTGACTTAAATGGCTTTACTTTTCTTATAAATCAACCCCTTGCCTGAGTAGATATTGAAAAGTAAATGCCTGTGTCCTTTCACCATACCCAGAATGTGAAAAATGTCATTTTATCAGAGTCACTCACTGACACAGCACCACACTGCTAAATTAACATTTCACATCCAATGATAATAAACATCGTTCTGTTTATTAAGCACCTAGCCAGTGGTAGGACCTTTACATACAACATTTCTGTTTTCGGCTGAATAATGGCTCCGTCATCCTCATCATTGGAACCTGTGAATGCTACTTATATATGACAAAGGGAGTTTTGCAGATTTGATTAAATTTAGGATCTTGATATGGGGAGATTATCCTGGATTATCTGGGTGGATCCAGTGATATCAGAAGAGTCCTTATAAGAGAAAAGGAGATGTGACGATTCAACCAGAGAGAGATTTGAAGATGCTATGCTGCTCGAAGATAAAGAATCCATGAACCAGAGAAGGCAGTAAATTCTGGCACACTCTAGAAGCTGAAAGAGTCAAGGAACAGATTCTCTCCTAGAACCTCCAGAAGGAACCAGGCCTGCCAACACCATGACCTTAGTTAGCCCAGTGAAACTGATTTTGGACTTCTGGTCTCCAGAACTGTAAGAGAGTAAAGTTGTGTTGGTTTAAGCCTCTACATTTATGGTAATTTATGACAGCAGCAATAGGATACTAATAGAATTTCTAATTTCAACACTACTATGGAAGGATTATTACTAACACAAACACACACACACACTTATCAGATGAAGAAAATAAGACATGAAGAGAGGTTAAAAAAAATAACTAGGCAAATGTACACAGCTAGGGAATGACAGAAGTGTGCCATGTAGCCATGGCTTAATGCCCACAGATCATTCTTTATCATACTGGCTCATAGGAATCACCAAGGCACATTTTACTATGTCTTATACTAAAAGATTTTCCCTCTGTTTAGAAAGAAAAAGAAGCAAATCGGTATCCCATGTTACATTTATTTTGAAGGACAGTATTCTAAACAATGAGGTGATTGGATCAAATGTTTGCAAGGCCCTAGACTTTTTCCACAAGGGGGGTTTTATACACCAAATTAAACTCCTTTGTCCCTATAAGTAGGAGAAATATAGTTATAAAACAGTTATCAAGAATGGATGCTAAAATAAATAAATAAATGAATGAATGAATGGATGCTGCATGAAAACTCCCTGGAGATGGACTCTAAACCTAAGAGTTACCCCCATTCATGAAGTCATTGCACAGTTGTGGAGTCCAGCCTCTGCCTGGAGGTTTAATAATTTTATGAAGCTTCTTTGTAGTGAACATGTGATATTCTCCCCATCCAGATTTCATAAGAGTTTCCCTTTTGCTAGCTAAATTGAAATTCTAAAGGAATTTTCCAGAAACACATCATCTGGGGTTGTATTTTGTAATATTTGAGAAGTATTGAATTAAAAGATGGCTTCATAAATCTTAAAAGCATAGAATGAAGCAGATAATGAAAAAGCAAAATATCTTGTTTAACCATGATAATTGTATCTGCCCAATGTGTATTGTGGGGGTGGGGGGTGGTGAGGGGGGTGTAATTATTTCAAAATCCCTGGCAGGTTCTAGATTCTGTGGGAGATGACCAGATCATTTGTGATTTGATCTTTACTCAATTGAAATTTTCTAATTTTGTGTGCCAGAAAAATTTTGAGTTTCAGTGGATGTGTTTCAATAAGCTATTGAAACATCAGCAAAGTAGATAGTTTTAAATGATTACAGAGAAAGTATTTCGATATTAGACTGGTAAAACAGTGACATCTTGTGGTAAGAATTAGAAACAAAATCCCTAAAATTAGGAAAAGTTATTAAGACAGGGAAGCTAAGTTAAACGGGAAGGGAAAAAAAACCCAAATAAAAAACAAACCTTTATCTTTGTTCTTGAAGATTAAATGAACTTTTCTCATTTGACTTTTGGCTGTGAGAAAAAATTCTGGGTTTCTGCCTTATAACTCTTTCCCATACCAATAGGGACAAAAGAGTTTAATTTAGAAAATTTAAAAACCCTTGTGGAAGTAGACCAGGACAGTGCACATATTTCCTTCTTTAAATTTATTGTTTAAAACAGAAATATTTTACATCTGAAATTCATGTAACATGAGAAACTTTGATTTCTTTCTTTTCAACTTTAAATAAAAATAGAGGAAACAGGTGTTCCCCTTTAGTGCCTGTAGTGGATGCTTTTGGCAATTTCACTCATGTTCCTTCTGCTGACCCCAGCGGTCACCTGCAACTTGGATGGATAGTTATACAGTACATGCCTTCTCTCTGCCTGAGATCTATTTCTGTCTGCAGAAATGAGTCCTGCCTGCAGGCTGGAAATGCCTAGAAGTTAACACCTCCATGAGCCACTTTCAATCAGAAGGGCAGGGCACAAAGGAATAAATACCTTGGCTTTCTAAACCATCAGTGGGACAATTCTTAGTTGTGTTCTGCATGGTTTCTCAGGGGGTCCCAGCAGGATTGACCAGTTTCCCACAGAGGTAACTTGCTCATGAATG
Organism: Tursiops truncatus; assembly: GCF_011762595.2. Lineage (NCBI taxonomy): Eukaryota > Metazoa > Chordata > Mammalia > Artiodactyla > Delphinidae > Tursiops > Tursiops truncatus. Next base: position 102,954,022 of record NC_047055.1, on the reverse strand, counting down.
TTCCTTTTGTTTTCTTTTCCTAACTCCCTCACCAAGCCTCCTGGGGTCACCATCCAATAAACTACATGCACCCAAATCATTGTCTCAGGGATAGCTTTTGGAAGCATCCAAACAAACGAATACAGTGATCTACTCATGCTGCATATACACGTGCATGTTTTAAAGGGGAAAAAAATGAGTCCTAAGCATTTTTACTAGTTTTATTAACAAAGCACCAAAATGAAAAAAAGCAAAGACAAGTCTAGCACATTTTGGTTTTATTGCAACCATAAAGCCTTTCACAGCTGCTTGCAGCCCTGCTGCCATTTCCCTGCGGGCTTTCTCTTTGTGAGAATGGAAGTTCAACAAGGGGAACTGCCTCAGAAGGAAGGAGAGGACCTCCACTCCAGGGATTTTGTATCCGTTCTAACTCCCTGCAAGAAAACTTTACCTGGGTGCTAAAAGCTGGCTGAACCAATTGACTTGCTAATTGGTTAGGAAATAATATATTACGATTGTATACTTGACCCAAGAATTAAAAATTTATTTTACAAAACATATTTATTCATTAGGAGTTGTCTTTTGTTCTTTTTTAACAACGAAATTAATCAAGTATTTTTCTTCACTTTCAAGGGCATGTGAGGGACAGAAGGACCAGTGAGTATCTCAATATTTTACACAAAACAGCTCCCAGTCCAGGATGTAATATACAAGAACAGGGGGGTTGCAGCTAGTCAACCCTTTGACCATCAATCACAGGTAAATTTCAACCCCTGGCTACAGCTTTGCATCGAGTCAATTTATTCCGACCTGATGGCAGTGGAGGGGCAAAAAAAAGCTGTTTTATATTGGCATGTTGAAAATTACAAAATAAATCTCAAATGTATTCACCTGAACTCTTGGTCGCAAACAAATGAAATGTGCTAACTAGGGCATGTGACTAATAGCACTTTATACACCAAGTGATGCTGGTAAAGTCATGTTTTTATTTCCCTTTAAAAGAAAACGATTTCAAGCCTATTTTTCACCTCCCCAAGGAGTAAATTTGTGAAGTTTGACAGTCATTAAACTAAAGAAAAAAGGATTTATCTGCCCCAAGTTTTGGAATAAATGCCTTTTTTTTAAAACCGCCATATGTTCTAACATCTAATCCCCATCTTGAAATAAATGCATGTCTCCTACTTCATTGCATTTCTGAGTCCCAAAGTATCCTTGTATCTTTAAATATAATAATATTAATAGTGAGACATTCTGCCTCATATTTTACATATACTATTTCATTTAATGCCTATAATACTGTGATATAGTTTTGATTACATACGTTTTATGGCTGAGAATACTGAATCTTTAGGGAGGTTGCCCAAATTCTGATCTGTCTGACTGAAAAACTCAAGATCTTAGCTGTGGTATCAGCCAGCTATTGTATAATAAGCAATCACAATATCTCAATGGCATACAACTCTAAACATTATTTCTCATGTGTCTACATTAGCTGGAGTGGCTCAGATGATCTTATTTGGGCTTAACAACGTGGTTCCAAGCTGCGGGTTGGTTCCGGATCTGCTCCACACGTCTCTCAACCTCCTTGCATCAACAGACTAGCTGGACCACGGACTTCTCATGAAGGTGACAGAAGTGCAAAGGGTAAGTGAAACACACGAGGTCTCATGAGGCCTAAACTTGAAACTGGTACAGAGTTGTTTCCACCCCCATCCCACCGATCAAACCATTTCATGTGGCCAAGCTCAAAGTTAAGGAGCACGTTTCAGTGCAAGGGCATGGAAAGTTACATGGCAAAGAGTGGATACAGGAAAGAGTGAAAAATTGGAAACAAGAATTCAACATATTTAATTTTTTAAAAAATGGGATGTCAGATGGAAACCTATTTCACCAGAGTTTTAAAAATAAAAAGGGGCCTTCCCTGGTGTCGCAGTGGTTAAGAATCCACCTGCCAATGCAGGGGACACAGGTTCGATCCCTGGTCTGGGAAGATCCCACATGCCGCAGAGCAACTAAGCCCGTGCGCCACAACTACTGAGCCTGCACTCTAGAGCCCGTGAGCCACAGCTACTGAAGCCCCCGCACCTAGAGTCCATGCTCTACAACAAGAGACGCCACCGCAATGAGAAGCCCACACACTGCAACAAAGACCCAAAGCAGCCAAAAATTAAAAAAATAATAATAATTTGAAAATAAAAAGGGTATTGTTTTGTCAAAAAAAAGAAGAATTCAACATATTTCACTTGCTATGTCAGTAGGCTCCCATAGTGGTATAATCTTTCAAAAGTAATGTGAGTTGTATGTGTTTGTAGTGAGGTAAGGAATGAGCTATCATTCTGATACACTCAGGGGTGCTGAAAGAATATCAAGTGTGATCAATTAAACAAGACACAGGTGATATATCTCTAAGTTATGAAAACCTGACGTCTGGCATTATTGGCTGGGCCCATCATAGGTGAACTCATGAAGCAGGCAAATTTGTCTTTGACACTCCTTAATCTCACTTCTAATCATCTCCACTTTCATGCCTGTCTTATCTATTTCTCCGGTCTCCATAACAAAATGTTTCATCCCTGTAGCCCACTCTCTGTAAACCCTACCCACTGCATTTCAAGGCTTAGCTCTCTGATAACTAACACCCCTGAAACAGTGACAGCTGAATAGGTTTTTGCTTAAAGGCAGCTACATTTTAATTGAGGATTCCTGGGCACAGGGCGTGTGAGCTTAAATAGCAGTTGCCAAAAAAGTTTTTGGCAATAAAACTCTTTTATCTTTAAATAAACTTAATTTAAAACCCAATTTATTAAAAGATGATAGTGATACTATTATCCTATTAATTACTCAAATAACATTAATATACTTTTTAATATTCAACTATTATTGGTTCATGTAGGGGGGCAGGAAAGAGACAAACCCACTTGTTCTCTTGGTCTCCCCCTCATATCACCTTGGTGACCTCTGAAGATCTTCCACAAAATCCCCAAGTACTGAGGAACACAGTTTGAAAACCCATAACATAAACTCTCATGTCAGGAATGTGTGGTAGATCCTCTCATCTTTTTTATTTTATCGTATTGGAGTATAGTTGCTTTATAATGTTGTGTTAGTTTCAGGTATACAGCAAAGTGATTCACTTATACATACACACACATAAATATATATATATATATATATATATATATATATATATATTCTTTTTCAGATTCTTTTCTCTTTTAGGTTATGACAGAATATTGAGTAGAGTTCCTTGTGCTATACAGCAGGTCCTTGTTGGTTATCTACCTTATATATAGTAGTGTGTGTATGTTAATCCCAAGCTCTTGGTTTATCCCTCTCCCCCACGTTTCCCCTTTGGTAACCATAAGTTTGTTTTCAAAATCTGTGAGTCTGTTTCTGTTCTGTAAACAAGGTCATTTATATGAGTTTTTTAAAAATTAGATTCCACATATGAGTGATATATGATATTTGTCGTTCTCTGTCTGACTTACTTCACTTAGTATGATAATCTCTAGATCCATCCACCTTGCTGAAAATGGCATTATTTCATTCTTTTTTATGGCTGAGTAATATTCCATTGTATATACATACCACATCTTCTTTATCCATTCATCTGTCGATAGACACTTAGGTTGCTTCCATGTCCTGGCTATTGTAAATAGTGCTACAATGAACATTGGGGTGCATGTACCTTTTTGAATTATGGTTTAGTCTGGGTATATGCCCAGGAGTGGAATTGTTGAATCATATGGTAACTCTGTTTTTGCAGCTCAATATCACAAAAACAACCCAATCAAAAAATAGGAAGAAGATCTAAATAGACATTTCTGCAAAGAAGACAGATGACCAAAACACATGAAAAGATGCTCAGCATCACTAATTATTAGAGAAATGCAAATCAAAACTACAATGAGGTATCACCTCACACTGGTCAGAATCGCCATCATCAAAAAGTCTACAAATAACAAATGCTGGAGAGAGTGTGGAGAAAAGGAAACCCTCCTACACTGTCGGTGGGAATGTCAATTGGTACAGCCACTATGGAGAACAGTATGGAGGTTCCTTAAAAAACTAAAAACAGAGCTACCATATGATCCTCTCATCTTTCAAATCACACTGAGTCTCCCACAACCTCTGTGAAAGCAAAAAGCTATCTTGGTCCCAGGGCCTCTATGATGTGATCTGAGATGCGTGTGAAATTTTCTTTCCCTTTGATCTAGGGCATTTTTATGTTCAGGAACCCTTTTAAAAGTGTAAAATCTCTTGAGGTAAATAATCCATCAGTCCATTAATACCTTAGCTTTACTAGGGTTTGGGGTGTGGCCTGTAGATAGTACATGCAGATGGAGTAAGAGCTGTGAGACTTATTTGTCCAAGGGGCATGGTGCAGGGGGTCAGGAGAAGCTCTGAAGAAAAGTGAGCAGGGAAAAAAAGGGAGATGAAAGTGGAAAGGTGAGGTGAATTCAAAACAGACTCAAGTCTTGTCTGAGAAACACTTTTTCACTAAGCGAGCTCCAGCAAGTACCACGTAGTGATTATTTTCTCTGAACACAGAGCCCTTAGGAAGTTCACTTCCCTCTCCTGTGGGGAAAACCCAAGTAAGTGGGCTTCCTTCGGATTCTACTCGTATTGTGGGGTTTGCTAAAATTCTGATTGATCCTGAGCTCAGATCATGCACTTCAAACACTATATTTTTGGAAAGAATTGCCCAAGGAAGAACAGCCTCAGAATTATTCGTTTCATGTTTTTTTCTAGTTGCTGGAGAGGAGAAATAGGATAAAATGGGCATAGATGGCGGTTATCTCATAGTTGAATTACATGTTCTAAAGTCTGTCATACAGTAAGTAATGAATTATGCTTCACGAAGAGTAAAAAGATGCAGAACTCATTGGATTACTATAGGATTATTTGGACTAAGAATACACTACCAAGTGACAAGTGGTTGCTGAAAAGGTACAGATTCATAAAACATGAAAAGAATTTAATGTTTCCTACAAAATTCCTCAGGACTTCACTGGGAGCTTCCAGTATATTTGTTTAACTCAATTCAGCAAATTTAATTATCGCCTATTTTTTTTAACATGTTAGTTGCTGGAAAGGCATAGGTAAATAGGACATTCCCTCTGCCCTCAACATGCTCAAAGTCTAAATGAGAAAGAAAGTCTAAGTAATATAGTAAATGACTATATTACTGTGTAATAAGTACTATCTTTGAAGTATAAAGAGAGTGGTATGGAAGTAAGCACGGAAGGAATGATCTTGTGTCTGGCTGTCGGAGGCGGGGGGAAAGGACAGGTCAGGAGAGGTTCTGTAGCTAAGGTGGGCCTTGAAAAGCCATTGGAGGCTTAAAGCTGGAGAAAGGCGTGATTCGATCAGCTTTCTCAGTAAAGCACTCAGGCAGGGACAAAAGGTACCCAAACTAATTAAGAGGTTCTTACAATCGGTCAGTCAACAGCTATTTAAAAAGATCAAATAAAATGTGGAATTTGTGGACAGAGGAGGGATTTCTTCCAGGTGACCGCAGGAGGTAGAAATAATGAAAACTCAGTACTCAAACAAGAGGTATATAAAAGACAACCACTTGTTCACATATATGAGAAAGCTAAAATTTTCCAGTTTATAAGATGCATTATGATAGTTGTCATGCTGACAAATATTCCCTCTAACTAAGAAAGAAGCCAAGAACTCCTTTTTCAGGACTAGTGAAGCAGCTACTAGGGACAAGACAAGAAAGTCATTTGTGGTTTTTTTGGTATCTACTTTGCCTGTTTCTTCATTCATATATCCATCAAATAGTCTCTCAGTGCTACTCTATGCTCGGTAGAGTTCTGACTTTGTGGTACGTATCTCTGAAATGGTAAGAAAATACCAATGACCTCCATCACATGGTTACAATAAAAAAGCATAATAAACATTTTGTCATATTCTCCAGGGTTTTCCCCATTTTCATTTTCTGCAGTTCAGAGCACTCTAGTTCCATCAGAAGTGGGAATATGTTTCAATTCTTAGAAGAGCTTATGAATTGAGCTTTTTCCCCTCCTGGTCCCTTAGTGGAGAAAAATATTTTTTAATGAATAAACAAAATGTGGGATTAGATTCATACACTCAGAATAAAATAACTGGGAAAAAGGCCTGGGAAATTATGGCAGATCATGGTACAAGTGAGTGGTCATTAATACCACCACTGTTAAGTAGTGGGGCACACTGCCATCCACAGAAAGAGAGCTGAATCCCCAAATCCACCAGAAATAAAATTAAAATGTGACCCAGTATGTCAAAACCCAGTGAACATTTTTACGACCCATCGTACGACCCAATTGTATCATTGCAAGTCGTTCAGGAGAAGATTTTGATGAACATCAATTTCTACATCAAGAAAAATAAATGAGCCCCCATTTCTTTCCTTCTCTTTGTTCTCACCTTCAAGTTGTTAAAGTCTTTAAGAAGAATAAAAGATGACACTTCAGTAGCTCACAAATCAGACTTAACTGTTCCCATGTCAGTTTGAGTTTAGAAAAGATTCCTTTCATCTAACAGCCCTCTCAGGTACAGTACTACAGTGAGGTACTATGTCACCTCCAGAAATGATTTATACTGTATCCGTCTAAATTTTAAAATATTAGAGAACGCTGCCGTCTATCTCCATGCTTTAAAAACAGCTCTCAACAATGCCGTAATAGCACAAAGAACAAAGAAAGATGTTTCCCTATTCATTAACTACCTACAATCTTAAATTAAGTTAGTGTTTAGAAAGAGGTTCAAAACAGAGGTCAAAATGAACACACACAACTGTTCTCTAATTTTCCAGTCACCAAAAGAGAAATAATCCAAACCTTAGATTTAATCACTTTTCATTCAAAAAAGCATATACTAAATGTAAGGGGCCCTTGTGAGGATTACACATATAAATAACCCCTTTCCTCAGAAAACTCCCAATCTAGCAGGGACAATGAGATGTACACAAATAATATAAATGTACAAAATAAGGTACCTATCTTAGTTTTCAAAAGTGCCAGCAATGCTCAGGGAAAGAAGGGGTAACTTCAGAACTAACCAGGACTGGGCTTCCCTGGCAGCACAGTGGTTAAGAATCCACCTGCCCGTGCAGGGGACACGGGTTCGATCCCTGTCCCGGGAAGATCCCACATTCCGCGGAGCAACTAAGCCCATGCGCCACAACTACTGAGCCTGCGCTCTAGAGCCCGCAAGCCACAACTACTGAAGCCCACGTGCCACAACTACTGAAGCCTGTATGCCTAGAGCCCGTGCACCATAACAAGAGAAGCCACGACAATGAGAAGCCTGAGCATCGCAACGAAGAGTAGCCCCCGCTCGCTGCAACAAGAAGAAAGCCCGCACGAAGCAACAAAGACCCAACGCAGCCAAAGATAAATAAATTTATTAAAAAGAAAAAACAACTAACCAGGACTGGGAATGTGAGGGCATTCTAGTCACAGCAAATGGAATAAACATAGGACCAAGGGTCTTCAAGAAGGGTCAAAGAGTCCAGTTCCCCTAGGAATGAAGAGAGAGCAGTGGGAGAAAGTCTGAAAAGCTAAGTGTGGAACAAATAATGCGTAAACTTGAGTGTCAGGGTGAAGAATGTGGATTTGTATAAGAGAATTAATGAGAACACTTCAAAGTGAGGAAATTACATGATGGCACTTGCATTTTAGATTAATTTGGAAGTGATGTGAGGCTGTAATAGAGGAGAGAGAGACTTCAGATCGATACGAACAAGATGGCTATTATAATAGCCCAGTAACGAAACTTCAAACCAAGGCATCAGCAAGGGGAATGGAAAGGAGGGTCCAAATTCAAGACATATAAAGAGACATAATGACTTCCAGTATCAAGTTCTACATGTAAGGAACTTGGAAGTCACCACTTCATCCTAAGAACAAGAGAAAAGCTGAGCAAATAGCTGAGAAAAGCTGACTAAAATATAAATGACTACTCTTGAATTCATAAGAGAGAAGAGGATACAGGGCAAATCAGTGCCCTCAAAATTGAAGAGACAGACCAGTGAATGCAGGAAGTCACAGCTTATCGGAGCAGAGACTCACAAGTGGAAACCACCATGAGAACTGGTGCCAGGGTAAAAAAAACCTGACCTGTAATTGATGAATTGATGGAGGCTCAGTGGGCAACTCTGAGAGTTAAAACTCCAGAGAAACGAAATCACAAGAGGGCCACCACAGTATTATGAGATTTACCTCCAGGAGCTAGAGCAGGTTCACACAGTAAATATTGAGAAAAATCCCCTCCCTTACCCTGCTTCTGGCAGAGGAAGGGGGAAAGGAATCATTTTGAAATATGCCAGAGCAATCATTCTTAACAAGCCCTTTCCTCAGTAGAAAGAAACTAGTTAACCAGAGCCTAACTGATGTGGGGGAGGGAAATACCCAACTAGCTGGCTGTAGCCTTCCACATGGGAGAAGGGAAATACCCAACTCCAGCCCACTCCTGTCCCACCTAAGGGGAGAGAAAAAAGTGAGAAACATCTTTGAAGTTCACGGTCCAGAGGCACAAGCTCACTAAAGGACTGAGACCTAATCATAGAACCATAGAATGCTTTCCCATCCAAGGCCTGTGGGACAACTACCAAAGGTCTAACATACACATAATGCCAGAAGGAGAAGAAAGAGAGAAAGGAACAGAAGAAATATGTGAAGCAATATTAACTGAGATTTTTCCCAAATTAATGTCAAACACCAAACCACAGATCCAGGAAGCTCAGAGAACACCAAGCAGAATAAATGCAAAAAAAAACTACACCTGGTTATATCATCTTCAAACTACAGAATATCAGAGATAAAGACATGAAAGAAGCCGGAGGGAAAAAATAACTTACCTATAGAGGAACAAAGGTAAGAATTACATCCAACTTCTCCTCAGAAGCCATGCACACAAGAAGAGAGTGGAGTAAAACATTTAAAGCGTTGAGAGAGAAAAAAAAAAACCTTGAATTCTGTATCCTGCCAAATTATCCTCTTAAAATTAGGTAGAAATAGATTTTCTTAGACATAGAAATCTATTTCTATTTCTTAGAAATACATTTTCTTAGACAAACAAAACTTGAGGGAATGTGTTGCCAGTAGACCTGCCTTGCAAAAAATGTTTTTAAAAAAGTTTTTTTTAAAAAAGAAGGAAAATAAAAAGAGAAGGAAAATAATACAGGTCAGAAGCTCAGATTTACATAAAGAAAGAAAAAGCATTAAAGAAGGAATAAGTGAAGGTAAAATTAAAAACTTCCTTTTTAAAAAAAATTTATTTTTATTTTTGGCTGTGTTGGGTCTTCGTTGCTGCACATGGGCTTTCTCTAGTTGAGGCGAGCAGGGGCTACTCTTTTTTGTGGTGCGCAGACTTCTCATTGTCATGGCTTCACTTGTTGCAGAGCACGGGCTCTAGAGCGCAGGCTCAGTAGTTGTGGCACACGGGCTTAGTTGCTTCACGGCATGTGTGATCTTCCTGGGCCAGGGATCAAACCTGTTTCCCTCGCATTGGCAGGCGGATTCTTAACCACTGTGCCACCAGGGTCGGCCAAAACTTTCTTTTCTTATTCTTAATTGCTCCAACAGATGATAGTTTGTTCCAAATAATACCTATATAACAACATATATATGCATATGTGAAGTAAATGAGAGCAATGATACAAGGGACAGAAGAGAGGAATTAGGATTAATTTGTTATTATAAAGTACTAACACTGCCCTTGAAGTAGTATAGTGTTATTTGAAAATGGACTTGAATTAGTTGAAAACATATGCTGCACACTGTAGGGCAACCACTAAAAAAGTTTTAAAAAGAAGTATAACTGATATGCTAAGAGAGGAGAGAAAAGTGAATCATATAAAATACTCAATTAAAACCACAAAAAGAAGAAAAAGAAGACAGAGATAAGAACAGAAGCAACAGGTAGAAAACAGTAATTAATCTGGTAGGTATTAGTCCAACTATGTCAGTAATTACTTTGAATGTTAATGGATATAAATGCACCGCTTTAAAGACAGAGATGTATATGTTGTCTACAAGAAACTCACTTTAAATATAAAGATACATGTAGATTAAATGAGTAAAGGGGGTCAACAGCATGGTGATGGATGGAAACTAAACTTTTGGTGGTGAGTACGCTGTAGTGTATGCTATACAGAAGTCAAAATACACACATGAAACTTATATAATGTTATAAACCAATAAAATTTTCAATTAAAAAATTTTTACACAAAACAAACAAAAAAACCCAAATGGAGAATTCCCTGGTGGTCCAGTGATTAGGACTCTGCACTTTCACTGCTGAGGGTGCGGGTTCAAGCCCTGGTTGGGGAACTAAGATTCCACAAGCCGTGCAGTGAGGCCAAAAATTTAAAAAATAAACAAAGAAAGAAAGAAAAAAAATGTCAAACAAAAAACCAAAACAAAAAAACAAAATAAATAAATAAAAATGAAAGACCTAAATGGATGGAGGAAAATATACCATGCTAACACTAATCAAAAGAAAACAGGAATAGCTATGTTAATTGCTCACAGAGCAGACTTCACAGTAAGGAAAGCTATCAGAAATAAAGGCATTACATAATGATAAGTCAATTCTGTAAGAAGACATAACAATTCTTTTTCTAAAAATTTTATTGAAGTATACTTGATTTACAGTATTGTGTTAATTTCTTCTGTACAGCAAAGTGACTCAGTTATACATATATATATATTATTTTTCATATTTTTTTCCATTATGGTTTATCATAGGATATTGAATATAGTTCCCTGTTCTGTACAGTAGGACCTTGTTGTTTATCCATCCTATCTATATAATAGTTTGCCTCTGTTAATCCCAAACTCCCAATCCTTCCCTCTCCTACACCTCTTCACCCTTGGCAACCACAAGTCTGTTCTCTATATCTGTAAGTCTGGTTTTGTTTCGTAGATATGTTGATTTGTGTCATGTTTTAGATTTCACATATAAGTGATATCATATGGTGTTTGTCTTTCTCTTTCTGACTTACTTTGCTTAGTATGATAATCTCTAGGTTTATCCATGTTACTGCAAATGGCACTATTTCATTCCTTTTTATGTCTGAGTAATATTCCAGTGTGTGTGTGTGTGCGTGTGTGTACCACATTTTCTTTATCCATTCACCTGTTGATGGACATTTAGGTTGTTTCCATGTCTTGGCTATTGCAAATAGTGGTGCTATGAACATAGGGGTCCATATATCTTTTCTAATTATAGTTTTTTTTTTGGGTATATGCCCAGGAGTGGGATGGCTGGATCATATGGCAACTCTATTTTTAGTTTTCTGAGGAACCACCATACTGTTTTCCATAGTGGTTGCACCAACTTACATTCTCACCAACAGTGTAGGAGCACTCCCTTTTCTCCACCCATCTCCAGCATTTGTTATTTGTAGACTTTTTAATGATGACCATTCTGACTGGTGTGAGGTGATACCTCATTGTAGTTTTGATTTGCATTTCTCTAATAATTAGTGATGTTGAGCATCTTTTCATTTGCCTGTTAGCCATCTGTATGTCTTCTTTGGAGAAATGTCTATTTAGGTCTCCTGCCCATTTTTCTATTGGGTTGTTTATTTTTTTGTTGTTGAGTTGTATGAGTTGTTTGTATACTTTGGAAATTTTTTAAGCCCTTACTGGTCGCATCATTGGCAAATATTTTCTCCCAGTCTGTAGGTTGTCTTTTTGTTTTGTTTATGGTTTCCTTTGGGTTGCAAAAGTTTGTAAGTTTGATTAGATCCCATTTGTTTACGTTTGCTTTTATTTCCATTGCCTTGGGAGACTGACCTGAGAAAACATTGGTACGATTTGACATAACAATTTTTAATGTGCCTAACAACAGAGTGTCAGACTACATGAGGCAAAAACTGATAGAACTGCAAGGAGAAACAGATGAATCCATTACCATAGTTGGAGACTTCGACACCCCTCTCTCAGAAATGAACAAATCGAGCAGGCAGGAAAATCGGTAAAGACATACATGGTTGAACTCAATAAAGCCGTCAATCAACTGGATATGATTGACATCTAAGACTACTTCATCCAACAATAGCAGAATTCATATTTTTCCTCAAGTTCACATGGACCATTCACCAACACAGACCATATTCTGGGCCATAAAACACATCTTAACAAATTTAAAAGAATAGAAATCATCAATGTCTGCTTTCAGACCACAGTGAAATTAAACTAGAAATCAATAACAAAAGATAACTGGAAAATCCTAAAATATGTGGAGATTAAGCAACACACTTCTAAATAATACGTGGGTCAAAGAAGAAATCTCAAGAGACATTTCAAAATATTTCAACTAAATGAAAATGAAAAACGACTTATCAAAATTGTGGAATGTAATGAAAACAGTGCTTAGGGGGATATTCATAGCATTGAATGCATATATTAGAAAAGAAGAAGGATCTGAACTCAGTAATCTAAGTTTCCACGCATAGAATGTACAACACCAAGAGTGAACTCTAAGGTAAACTATACGCTTTAGGTGATTATGATGTATCAGTGTAGGTTTGTCCTTGGTTAAAAAAAAAAAAGAAAAAAAGTACCATTTTGGTGAGTGATATCAATAATGTGAGAGACTATAAATGTGTGAGGTCAGGGGATATATGAGCAATCTCATTACCTTCCTCTCAACTTTGTTGTAAACCTAAGACTGATCTTAAAAAAATAAAGTCTTTTAAAAAGAAAGACATAATGTCCAGGGTTTCATAAGTGCTGGGGTAAGAAGACTAAATGGGTACAGGCAAATAGGAATTAGCAGTGCAGCCTGTGTAACTGGGAAAATGGTGTGGCATTAATACAAATTAGAAGCCAAGAAAGTAGGACATATGAAAAAGGAGAGATAATTAGATTAGGATTACAGTATGTTGAATTTGAGGCCCTGATGGAACAATCATCTTGGAAATCCCAGTCAAGTGCAGTGGCATGAACTTCAGTAGACCCATTCAGTTTTGTGATTTCTTCTTGTTTGTGAGCAGAAACTCTAGACAATAGAGTTTATCACAGGCTGGATATTGTCACCCACCTTATGAATGAGACTCATCTGGAATGAAATCAGGACCTCACTTAGGAACAAGACCTATCTGGAATGAGGTAAAGGAGAATGAGTATTTCAGATGACTAGCACAATACAGCGGTATTGAAATGGCTGGTCTTGGAACCTAGGGCAAGATAGAAGGAACAGACCTCGTGGTTTATTTCCCTATATCAGACCTCCTCATTTCCCCTGATTTCCATGGCTTTTTCTTTATTTGTTACCTAGAATTGCTACATCTTTTTCTTCAAGCTTTTCAGAACTATTCTAGTCTTTCACCCTGCCCCTAACCCTTATAGATCAGTATACCCAGTGGCATAATTCAATAGGTTTTCCAAAATGCACTGTTTAAAATGAGCTTTTTTAAAAAGTCACTTTTGTCAGACTAAGGAATAGACTAAAAATTTGACAAGTTAGCAAAGCAAGATTTACCCTCCACCAAATCACTATCACAGGAAGAGAAGAAGGGGCTGAAGCAGGAGGAGGGGGAGGAGAAGGAAGAAGAGGAGGATGTAAAATGAAGAATAAGAAGGGGGCTTCCCTGGTGGCGCAGTGGTTGGGAGTCCGCCTGCTGATGCAGGGAACGCGGGTTTGTGCCCCGGTCCGGGAAGATCCCACATGCCGCGGAGCGGCTAGGCCCATGAGCCATGGCCGCTGAGCCTGCGCGTCCGGAGCCTGTGCTCCACACTGGGAGAGGCCACAACAGTGAGAGGCCCGCGTACCGGGAAAAAAAAAAAAAAAGAATAAGAAGGGAAGGAAGGGAGGAAGGGAGGGAAGAAAGAGGAAGGAAAGAAAGTTTTGATTGGATCCATTGAGGTGCAGTAGAAGCACATAAAGATGATTGTTTTCAGTATCCAAGACAATATGGAGGCAAGAAATTCAGATGTGCCAGTCCTCAGCACTCATCAATCAAATAAAGCTACACTCATTCATTCTGCTTCAGACATATACACCCTACTTAGGTCTATTAGAAGTAGAAAACAAGGTCAAAAATAGAGAGGATCTTGAGTCCTGAAAAAATTGTATTAATTCAAGATTTGCTTTGTATTAAATACATGAACTAGAACATCTTATTTTCCTTTTGAGCCTTAATTTTCTTATGTATAAAATAGTAATACGGTAATAATATTCACCTTATGGTGTTACTTTAAATTAAAATATGTACATGTATGTGTGCTCATGCATCACCCATCATAGAACTCAACAAAGTCTCGATAACTTCTACTTTACTTCCTTATAGAATTACTGTTAGAATTAAGTGAAATAATGTGTTTAGAGGCACCTGGAAAGCAGTAGGTTAGCTTGACAAATTTACAAATTAATAAATTGATGCTTGAAAAAATAGCTATAGCTATGTATATAGTCTCATGATTCTAAGTCAACATTGAGAATGAACTTATTTTATTTTACTGGATAATACCTTGTAGCGTTATTGAAGTTCTAAATATTCTATCTGCTAAAATAAAATTGTGGTACATCCCCTTGAATACCTTCAATCACTATAAAACATCATCTAACTGTGCTGCATAACTTTTAGATGCAAGCCATAGTTTACTTTGAGATTGCTAACTGAGAGAGAAAATGCAGTGTTGATTAGCTTACTAAGCCCCACTAGATTTCCACGATAATCATCTTCTACTCTACATTTTAGTTGTATGAATGTGGCCTTAATCTGTATCTACATGACCTCCATAATTTAGATTAAAATGGTTCCTGGGTTTCCCTGGTGGCGCAGTGGTTGAGAGTCCGCCTGCCGATGCAGGGAACACGGGTTCGTGCCCCGGTCCGGGAGGATCCCACATGCCGCGGAGCGGCTGGGCCCGTGAGCCATGGCCGCTGAGCCTGTGCGTCCGGAGCCTGTGCTCCGCAACAGGAGAGGCCACAACAGTGAGAGGCCCGCGTACAGCCAAAAAAAAAAAAAAAAAAAGGTTCCTAACCTGTGGATCTCTGACCTCTTGTGGTAGTTAACTACAAAAGGTTTTCATGTTCATATACACACAGAATGTTAATTTCTCATTAACTAAATAATATGTCCCATGAATATTTGTGCTAATATTTTAAATATTACTTGCTCTTGGGAATTAGTAAAATAAAATATCATCTCGAAGCATTTATATTAGAAGAGACTTTTACTTTCAAGTAAGAGAAGCCCAATTCAAACTAAAAATTATATCTAGAGGTTCATATATCTGAGTAAATTCAGGCATGAATAGTTCTAGGGGCCCAAACCATGAAAATGGTACTCCATCTCTTTAAATATTTCAGCTTTATCCCCTGTCATTGAGCTTTATTCTCATGCGTACTTTATTATTGTGAAGATGGTCGCCAACAGCTAAAGGCTTATATAGGCAAATTCCAGCAGTCCAGGGAAAAAGGGACTTGTCTCACTCTCAACAATCCCAACAAATGTTCAAAAACTATCTCAAATTGGGTTAGTCCATGCCCATCCTGGAAGTAATTAGTGTGGCCAAGGAAATGGGATGCTCTGATTGGCCAGGCCTGAGTCACATGCCTACCCCTGGAGATAAGAATTGAATCAAAATCATCCAGAATGAATGGATTGAGAGTAGAAAAGGAGGGATGGTTCACCATAGGAAAACTGGGGTATTGGGACTTCAGTAAACAGAAGGGATGCTGACCAGTAAAAATAACAGATGACCATTTTAAGCATTACGGAATCCATAGTGGTAATTTGCAGTAATGCATTTTCTCAACCTGTGTGGATTATACAGTGTTTTGATGCTTAAAAAGGGGTCCTTGCATTTGAAAAGTTTGAGAATCTCTCATCAGTTCTTTTCTCTATAGGAGTATATGGACTGATATTGATGGAATATATGGGTGAGTGACGTTTTTGTCTCTCAATTTAGGTGATTAGTGTGTCAAATATGATGCCTTAGATGGCTGCTTTGGAACTTCTTGTGCCTATAAGTCACTAGTGTATTGAGTTTTCTTGGCCCATTAGACAACTTCACAAAGCATTGCCTGCTCCAGAAAGGAGGAGACACTATGAAAGAAAACTTTATGAAGCACATTTTCAGCAAGAATTTTTTTCAATTGAAGTGTTTATCCTTGTATATTCCGAGGTATCCAGGTTAGCTGCTTATGGAATGAGTTTATGAATTCCTTTAGCACTAATTTGAAGTTAGTTATGCATTCCACAAATGAAGACCTTTAATCTTTTAGTACTTCTTTCCATGAGATAGCTTAAGTCAAAAGTAATTGTATGAGGTTGATCATTATAGCATGCTCTAAATGAGCACAGTTGTAATAAGTATCTACTGACGAGTGGCAAATGCACCCCTACCATCTAGCTACCTGGATGTTCATCCTTCCTTGGAAGGAAGATTTACAGTGTCATGTGAGACTACTTCACAATTACTTTGTGTATAAGGTTTTCTTGTTTTTTGTTTTTCTGGGGTTTTTTTGGCTGTGCCACATGGCTTGCGGGATCTTAGTTCCTAGACCAGGGATGGAACTCATGCCCCCTGCAGTGGAAGCACAGAGTCCTAACTACTGGCCCGCCACGGAATTCCCTGTGTTTAAGTTTTTATAAAAGTAAATACTTGAAAAAAAAAAAAAAGTAAATACTTGCATGATAAAGCCTATTTTAATCATGTATTCTTTCAGCAATGTGGAACCCAGTGGTTTAAATCTCATATAATGCTACCTAAATGGCAAAATCCAATCTATTCATAAAACCATTCACTGTGTTTCAATTACACTGTAATGTTCAGACCCCCAAATCCTTTTCCCTAACAAATTTAGACTAAACAATTTTGTACTAAGAAGATTCTGATGCATTTTAACTAAAAAATTGATTGTTCAAAGCAATAATTCATATGAAATTTGCAAATAACCCAAATTCCTTTACTCTTTTCTTCTCTTTTTGTCTTGTCTTTTACCAATTATTTCTTAAATAATATTCTCTTTCTTGATGCTTATCTTTGTACACGGTTGTTTATATTTCTGTGTTTTTATTTGAAAGTCCAAAGTCATATATTTGACTCCCAGTTAAAGCAATCCAAAAAACTTACTTTTGTCCCTTCTCACAATATTTTTTCTTTTTTTATTGATTTTTTAAAAATTAATTTATTTTTATTATTAGTATTATTTTTTTGGCTGCATTGGGTCTTCATTGCTGTGTGCGGGCTTCCTCTAGTTGTGGCAAGCGGGGGCTACTCTTCATTGCAGTGAACAGGCTTCTCATTGCGGTGGCTTCTCTTGTTGCGGAGCACAGGCTCTAGGCGCGCAGACTTCAGTTGTTGTGGTGCGTGGGCTCAGTAGTTGTGGCTCACGGGCTCTAGAGCACAAGCTCAGTAGTTGTGGCACATGGGCTTAGTTGCGCTGTGGCATGTGGGATCTTCCCGGACCAGGGCTCGAACCCGTCTCCCCTGCATTGGCAAGTGGATTCTCAACCACTGCGCCACCAGGGAAACCCCAGAACTTTTCTTAAGGCTTTGATTATTTCATTTCTGAGTGTGGCTTGAGTAGGAGGAATTTCTTCTTTATTTTTTTTTAATAAATGGCTTCATTCTTTTTTTTTAATTTAATTTATTTTATTTTTGGCTGCGTTGGGTCTTTGTTGCGGTGCGTGGGCTTCTCATTGCGGTAGCTTCTCTTAGCATGGGCTCTAGGTGCGTGGTTTTCAGTAGTTGTGGCGCACAGGCTCAGTAGTCTGGCGCATGGGCTTAGTTGCTCCACGGCATGTGGGATCTTCCCGGACCAGGGCTCAAACCCATGTCTCCTGCATTGGCAGGCGGATTCTTAACCACTGCGCCACCAGGGAAGCCCTGGAGTTTCTTCTTTAGAGCAAAGAAATTTTGTGGGTTTTGTGGCTCTCTTCTGTTCTTGACCCCCTAGAGGCTGGGCTGGGTCCACAATATTTTTTAAATGCATTATTTCAAACATTCCCTGGACATATAACATTTATATTACCATCTGTCATCCTAATCCCCACATGTGTTTTAGTCTTAACTTTGCAGTTAAAATATATTTGGCGCTCACCACTAGTCCTTTCTCCAGTCATCTATTGGTTGGCTGAAGTTCGTCCTCTTGTAGTTTTCTTGAGAAGAGCTTATGATGAAAATACCACTTGCATTCTTGCATATTCATAATTATTTCTGTTACTACCTTGGCTAGATATAAAATCCTCAGCCCATTCTTTATTTTTTAACATCTTTATTGGAGTATAATTGCTTTACAATGGTGTGTTAGTTTCTGCTTTATAATTATCCTTCTTTTAATTGAAGTATAGTTGATTTACAATGTTGTGTTAATTTCTGCTGTACAGCAAAGTGATTCAGTTACACACACACACACACACTCACACATATTATATACGTTCTTTATATTTTTTCCATTATGGTTTATCACAGGATATTGAATATAGTTCCCTGTGCTATAGAGTAGGACTTTGTTGTTTATTCATTTTATATATAACAGCTTACATCTGCTAATCTCAAACTCCCAATCCATCCCTCTCCTATCTCTATGTCTGTGAGTCTGTTTCTGTTTCATAGATAGGTTCCTTTGTGTCTTATTCTATTTTATTTTATGTTTTGCACATTTTTAAAATTGAAGTATAGTTGACTTACAGTGTTGTGTTAATTTCTGCTGTACAGCAGAGTGATTCAGTGATACATGCATATACATTCTTTTTTAATATTCTTTTCCATTATGGTTTGTCATAGGATACTGAATAGTTCTCTGTGCTATACAGTAGGACCTTGTTGTTTATCTATTCCATATATAATATCTTACATCTGCTAACCCCAACCTGCCATTCCACCCCTCCCCCAATCCCCTCCCCCTTGGCAGCCACCAGTCTGTTCTCTATATCTGTGAGTCTGTTTCTGTTTCATAGATAGGTTCCTTTGTGTCATATTTTAGATTCCACGTATAAGTGATATCATATGGTATTTCTTTTTCTTTCTGACTTCCTTCACTTAGCATGATAATCTCTAGTTGCATCCATGTTGCTGCAAATGGCATTATTTCATTCTTTTCTATGGCTGAGTAATATTCCATTATGTATATGTACCACATCTTCTTTATCCATTCATATGTCAATGGACATTTAGGTTATCTCCATGTCTTGGCTATTGTGAAGAGTGCTGCTATGAACATAGGGGTGCATGTATCTTTCTGAATTATAGTTTTCTCTGGATATATGCCCAGGAGTGGGATGGCTGGATCATATGGCAACTCTCTTTTTAGTTTTCTGAGGAACCTCCATGTTTTCCACAGTGGCTGCACCAACTTACATTCCCACCAACAGTGTAGGAGGGTTCCCTTTTCTCCACCCCCTCTCCAGCATTTGTTATTTGTAGACTTTTTAATGATGGCCATTCTGACCAGTGTGAGGCGGTACCTCATTGTAGTTTTGATTTGCATTTCTCTAATAATTAGCGATTTGAGCGTCTTTCCATGTGCCTGTTAGCCATCTGTATGTCTTCTTTGGAGAAATGTCTGTTTAGGTCTTCTGCCCGTTTTTCGATTGGGTTGTATATTTTTTTGTTGTTGAGTTGTATGAGTTGTTTGTATACCTTGGAAATTAAGCCCTTACTGGTCGCATCATTGGCAAATATTTTCTCCCAGTCTGTAGCTTGTCTTTTCGTTTTGTTTATGGTTTCCTTTGCTGTACAAAAGCTTATGTTTGACTAGGTCCCATTTGTTTATGTTTGCTTTTACTTCTATTGCCTTGGGAGACTGACCTAAGAAAACATTGTTATGATTTATGTCAGACAGTGTTTTGCTTGGCTCATTCTTTTGTTCCTTGAGTACTTTGTGGGAAGTTCACCATTGTCTTTGGCCTGGACTGATACTATGGAAATATCTGAGGCCAGCCTGAGTGACTTCATTTTTTTGCCTGGTTGCCCAATGGATTCTTTTATATATTTTTTATAACTGATGTACTAAAAAGAATTTTCATAATGTACTTACGAAGTTTCATTTGAAAAAAGTATTTGGGGGCGTGGGTGTGTGTATATTGGTAAAGGTATTCAAGTTTGGATTCTTCATTTATCTTTAAGGTCTAATAAATTTACCAGGACATGTTTTAATGCAGACCATTCTAAGTCAATTTAGTACACAGTGTAAAGATTATCTTTTGTTTCAAGGAAGCTTTTTAAATTACATATTTAAACATTTGTCCCATTCCATGTTTAGTTTTTCTTCTCCTGGGACCTCGCTTGTGCATGTATTAGATGTCCTTTGGCTGTTTTCTGTAACTATTATTTTTCTCTCTAATTTATTTCTGCTTCATTAGGATTACTATTTTCATTTCTGTCTTCTGTTTATCTCCTACCTGTTTACTCTAATTAATCTATAATTACATCTATGATCTCTTGTTTTCCTTCCAATTCCATCTTTATTTCTGTGATTTAGCCATTTTTCTTTGAATACTCTCCCATGTTCTGACAACTCACTTGACTGTCTTCCTGATGTCATCTTTTTCCTGAGTTCTAACATTCCTTCTTTGTGACTATCCTTCGGAGTGGCAATCGCTCTCTTTTCTTGTTTTTTGAATTCTTGGTAAAATGTTTGGTCACCGTCATAAATTGAGTTCCCTCAGAAATAGACTCTGAGATAAAGATGTGAGAGCAAGTTGTTTATTTGGGAGGTGATCCTAAGAAACACTGGTTTGAGACTGGTAAACTGAGACAAGAAAGGGATGGCAGCCAATATCAGGTGCATTCATGAGCAGGTTACTGCTGTGGACAGCAGGTCCCAATCCTGCTGGAGTCCTCTAGGAGACTGTGTATAACAGGGATTCTCAAGTTTTAAAGTCATACAAATCACCTAGGGATCTTTTTAAGGTAAGGTTCTTGTTCAGCAGGTCTGAGATTCTGCAGTTCTATCAAGATCCCAGGTAGTGTTGAGAAATAAAGATGTAGAACACATCTCAGAATTACCCCTCACATTTCCAAGGGGTGAATTCGTTATCGATTGAGGGCTGCTACTGGGGACATAAATTCTTGCCTACCTTGCCTTGCATGTGGGCAAAGCAACCAGAGAAAGCCGTCATGAAGCCACAGTTGCAGCAAAAAGCCATCAGCATGTTCAGGAACTGTGAATGCGAAGGAGATGGAGCAGGCATCAGTTATGTCTGTTAGTCACAGTTTTCCTTGGTTCTGAGGCAGTATTCTTCTGGTGAGTGTTTTCAGATATTGGTAATATTTACTGCTCTTTCAAACATTTATTTTTGGTATGGTGTCTGTGTACCTGTTTCTTTTCTATTACTCATGATTGAATAGGTTAGATTCTTGTGGGTCAGCTATTTGCAGTACATGTTTATAGCAAGGGGTGAGGGGGCTGATAAGGGGCAAGGGCAGCTTCACAAAACAAAGGCTTCCCCTCTGCTACCACAGAAACAAATTGTTTCCTGCAGTTATGGCGCATCTGTGTGATTATCTGTGTAGGCCCAGCTGCTCTACTTCTCTGACCCAAACTGGACTTCTGAGAGCTTCTGCCACCACGCCAGATGACCCAGTAGCTGCACCTGTGCTTACAAATAATGTATATCGCTTTAGCACATCCGAGCAAGCCCCTCACCTTCCTTTCTGGTATTTTCTAAGAGCTTCCTTTATTGATCCCTCTCACCATTCTCAAGGGCTTATTCTGTTCACTCCCTCCTATACACTTATACTCAACCTCACCTTCCTTTGGTAGACATACAAATGCATATAAATATAATATATTTTGGAGCCTGAGGATTATTTGTCTCCTGGTTTCATTCAAAATGGAGTCTGTGCAGCATTTTCCTCCCTTTTTGCTTCTGTAATAATTCCAGGAGGAGAGGGGGTAAAAGTATTCACGCTATTAGTTTTTTTAATTTAATTTTTTATTGAAGTATAATTGATTTACAATATTGTGCCAGTCTCTACTGTACAGCAGAGTGACTCAGTTATATACGTGGAGACATTCTTTTTTTAATATTCTTTTCCATTATGGTTTATCACAAGATATTGAATATAGTTCCCTGTGCTATACAGTAGGCCCTTGTTGTTTATCCATCCTATATATGATAGTTTGCATCTGCTGACCCCAAACTCCCAGTCCTTCCCTCCCCCACCCCCCTCCCCCTTGGCAACCACAAGTCTATTCTCTATGTCTGTGAGTCTGTTTCTGTTTTGTATATAGATAGGTTCATTTGTGCCATATTTTAGATTCCACATATAAGTGATATCATATGGTGTTTGTCTTTCTTTCTGACTTACTTCACTTAGTATGATAATCTCTAGGTCCATCCACGTTGCTGCAATGGCATTATTTCCTTCTTTTTATGGCTGAGTAGTATTCTGTTGTATATATGTACCACATCTTCTTTATCCATTCATCTGTCGATGGACACTTAGGTTGCTTCCATGTCTTGGCTATTGTGAATAGTGCTGCTGTGAACATAGGGGTGCATGTATCTTTTTGAATTATAGCTTTCTCTGCGTATATGCCCAGGAGTGGGATTGTTAGATCATATGGTAGTTCCATTTTTAGTTTTCTGAGGAACTTCCACACTGTTTTCCATCGCACTGTTAGTTTTCAAACACAGCTAAATCCTCTTAAGTGCCAGGCTGATCACAATGCAATCAAAGATAAAAATGAGCTGTCCCAGCCCTCACCTTGTTCACAATCCTACATATTGTGTTAAGGGAACTTGGAAGCTGATATGCTGAACTGAGAAAGTCGTGCTCACTCTCTGCATTGTCAGTGTGGCATTGGGAAAACCATTAAACTTGTCTAACTTTCAATTTTCCACATATGAAATCAAGGTATTTAATTGTTTTGGTACATAGCATCTGTAAAGCATACTGTAGATGCATAAAAATATTCCAAATTACTTTATACATATCTTGAGAGGTGATTCCTCTAATTAGGAGGATTTAGGTAATTGATGTTTATAAAGAATAATAGAAGTGTTACTGGAATTATCCATTTAATCACCAAAATAAATACTAAAAAGTATTATCTACCAAGCTTCATAAGTGTTACCAAAATGTCTATGGCTACACAGCAAACAATTGGCTAAGCAAATATTCAAACTCAGCCTCATTCAATCCCAAAGCCCATGCTTTTTCCAGTGCACCATATCGCTTTTCCCCGGAAGAGGGTAATTTCTTCCAGAAAACTCTTAATAACCACACATCAACCTTAACAAGCTTCTAATACTTTAGGAGTCAATTAAATATCTCCTTGTTAGACAAACTAGCTACCCTATCCAAATCAACCCTCACAGAATATTCATTATTTGCTATATTATAGAATTCTGCTTATTTCCTTCACAACACTTATTATGACTTGTAATTTTTTTTACTTCTGTTTTACCTGTTTATTCTGTCTCCTGGACCTGCTCAATATACTGTACCAACACTATGCAATAGCATAATGTATAGCACCTGGGAAGTATCCAATCCAAATTGATTAAATGAATGAATAAATGGGCTAATGAAAAAATGAATGAATTCAGTACATGAAAAATACTCAGCCAATCCATGAAATATATTGGGCCAGTATCTCAAAGAAAGAACCTAGTAGAAATCAATATCAAGTAACAGATGAAGTTATATAGAGAATTAAAAAGACACTTTAGAAATGCTCAAGGGTATTGATCATTTGTAATAATATCTCATCATGAACCAGAAATGGTGGCAGACACCCTCTCCTCTTCCCTCTTGTCTCCCTCCTGAGATGACCTATCATAGGACTCTAGTTTGGTTGGGGAAGAAATGGGCCTCTGAAAACATCGTAAAGATATTCTACACCAGGGAAGACAGAGGCCTTTGATGGAATTTTTATTATTTTGTCAGCTCTGATGCTCCACATGCCTCTAACAGTATGGGCAGATGATGAGAAGCAGTGAGGTCCAGAGGAGAGAGATTGAAAAATTATCTATTCAGCCATTATACTAGGTCTGAATTTAAGGGAGTGGCAAAGAGGATCTTCGGGGTTATTTTCTAGATTCATAACGTAGGGAGAAGTGTTGCCTAAGAATAGAGTTAATGTATTTCTCTGGCATATTTCTCAGGAGCCTCAATGACATTTAATGTGTAATGTGTAGGAGGCCCCAATATGAAAGAACGACTGAACTCCATGCTTGCTTAGTACAGACAAGAAGCAATTGGTTTAAATTAGAGATGTTTTCAGTAGTTATATATTAGAAAAAAAATTTTTTTAAGGTTAAAAGATGTTAGAAGTTGCTTTGAAGAGTTTTAAGAAAGGGCTTGACAATTCTTTGAGTTTTTTTCAGTTTGGTCTTGCCTGAAGACATGAACCAGGTGCTTTCTCAACATCCCAGTAGTTGTGTGAGTCTATGATAACATAAAGGAGCACTTCTTATACTTCACAGATTCTCCCATATTTCCACTTTTTAAAATGGGTTTATTGAGGTATAATTGACATTTTACAAATTGTGCATATTTAAAATGTAAAATTTGACAAATTTTAACAAACACCTGAGAAACCATGACCACAATCAGAAAATGAACATATTTATTACCCTCAAAAGTAATTTATTTTTAAATATCTACAAAGGCTAGATGTTATAGAGAGGTACATTTTGACTCAAATTAAGAATTTTATAATAATAATAACTATAATGTCCAATCTGAAAAAAACATGGACCACCAAAGATATGAGTTTATTGTCATTTGAGATGTTCAGTGAGGTAGAGATTGAATGAGATATCCTCTTTGTTCCTCTCAATTCCAAGATGCTCTGATTATCTGAAAATCAGTGTTTCCATTATTTCCATCTTTCAAGGAATATGTCTTATTATTTTTAATTGTCTTATCAATCTTATACTGAAACTTTTGAAATTAGAAAAAAGAAAAACCCACAAAATCCTAATGTCACAGCATAACCATTATTATTTTTGGCATAAAAAATGATCCTTCTAGTCTTTTTTCCAAATGCATATTATATTTCATAGTTGATTGTACTTTTACTGTCCGTACCACTTTGTACAACTTGTTTCACTCAATAATATTTTCTCCTTAGTTACTATAAATTTTTTCTAATCCCTTAACTTGTTAATTTGAAACAATTATTGATTCACAGGAAGTTGAAAAATGTACAAGGAGGTGCTGTGTACCCTTCATCCAGTTTCCACCAACAGTAAGAAGCATTGGGGAATGGAATCTAGTCACACACTCCTAAAAGGTTTACAATACTATAAGAATATAAATGCTGACAAGCCCCCAGAGCATCCCTGAGGTGAAGTAGTCCACATACACTTAGCCTCATCTCTTGTGACATTGTCAGTCCCCGTGTGGGGTAATTAAAGACATTGGAAGTCATGCCTGGGAATTGTTAAGACCTTTGTTGTTTTGTCAATATGTATGCTGTTTCTTCTGCCCTGCATCCTTTATAAAACCTAAGTAAATGGTGCTGTTTGAAGCCGATGGTGTCTTTTGAAATGGATTGCCAATATGAGCCTAAGACATCCTTTAGTGGATTTTTAGGGTTCAATTCTCCCTATCCCACAAGGATTTGGCCCAATTTTGGCAACGATGGGCAGGGCAAAGGGCCTCTTTTCAGGAACTGCATTGATGTTCAAGCTCTTTCCTGTTTTCTGACCTTGTCTCCCTTTTCACCAGTCTGTGAATCTGTATCTAGGCTCAGGGGTGAAGAAAACTATTACTGATGATATGATCTTCCAAATATTTTTTTCCTTTTTTTAACTTTTTAAAATTGAAGTATATTTGATTTACAATATCGTGTTAGTTTCAGGTGTACAGCACTGTGATTCAGTTATATATATATATATATATATATATATATATATATACACACACACACAGACACATATGTGTATATATATTCTTTTTCAGATTCTTTTCCCTTATAGGTTATTACAAAATATTGAGTAGAGTTCCCTGTGCTATACAGTAGGTCCTTGTTGGTTATCTATTTTATATATAGCAGTGTGTATATGTTAATCCCAAACTCCTAATTTATCCCCCCCACCCCCAAATATTTTCTCTTAAGCCATAACCTTGGCTTTGTGTTTCAATTCAAAAGCCAAGACTCTGACTGTTAACTGTGCATTCTGGAATCTCAGCTCTTCTCTGAGGAAGTAAAGGTCAAATGCCTTAGCTATCTTGGTTCTGTCTTTTAATATCATCTTGCTGTACCTGTCAGATGAGGCAGAGTACTATTTTGTGGCATAAAGATCAGCTTTGGTACCAAACACGCCTTGGTTCACATCTCAGCTTCAGCTTTTAGTGGATGTACAATATGCAGCAAATCACTTAACCTCTCTGAGTCATTTAATAAAAGCTGACAGTTTTAATTACTCTTTGGTTATGCCTATTCTTCTTTCAGATCCTCTCAATTCTTTTTCTCTGATGCCACAAAGATTTCACTTTCCTTGTGTTAGAGTAATGAACCATGTTTAAGTAGCAGTCCTTCCCTTCGCCAGTTTTAAAAGTGAAATATCATGTTTGTACCTCCATCACCTTTGCTTCTTGGTGTGACAATCTTCAGAAAACTGAATGGCAGAAGAGATGTAGGAAGGGAAGAAAACCCACACCTGTGTGACTGCAACAATTTCTGCCTCGCTTTCCTAAACCTCTCCAACATCTAGCAGTGCCAGAGCACAGATATTCTACCAGCACATCTTTTGTTAAATCTCGTTCTTATTTCTTCAACCTCTGTCAGATTCTGCTTATGAGAAAACCACTCTCTTCCTGCCGCCCCTTCTCTCTGTCTTCTCTGTCTACAATCGTCACAACAGTCTTGAAAGAGGAAGCCAAAAGCTGTCATAAGCAGAAACTAACACACCATTGTAAAGCAATTATACTCCAATAAAGATGTAAAAAAATAAAAATAAGTATATATACTTTAATAATACTTAAAAATAAATAAACCTGATGCCAAAAATAAAATAAAATAAGGTCCAAAAAAAAAAGTGATGATCATACCTACCTCACAGGTTTTAGAGAAGATCAGGTGGGCTCACTGATTAGAAATTCCTTTGTAAATTGTAAAGTGCCGTACATGTGTAAGTATTGTTGTACTGGTAGTAGCCATAGCAGCAGGAAGGCAGCAGCAGTAATATTCCTGGCACCAGATAAAAAACAATCAGGGATACAAACCTGTCTGGCCATGTCTGGCTAATTGTTAGAACAGGTGATCAGAAATTTATTTGCATAAGAGACTGAGGTGTTCCTGGGAAATTCCTTATTTTGAGGATAGAAAGCAGCACAGTGAATTTGACACATTAACAAAGCTACTGAAGATGATTAATTAATGTTGCAGCACCTGGAGACTGTAGAAACCTACTATCAATCATGAAGATCTGAAACTGGTACCAAAAGCCTTGGTCACTGAGAGGCAGTAGTGATTCTGAGTACAGTGTGATGGCAGCCATTTGAAATTACCCCTCCATCTGAATGATTCTTGTGTCATTAGGAGAAAAAGTGGCTGTAATGAAAATCTAGATGAAATTTTTTTAAAAACCTGGAAGAAAACACTGGGCCACCTGCACCAGGCTTTTTGTATCCCTCTAACAGAAGGCAACATGCAAAGTGGAGGTAACGAAATGCCAAGAAGTATTGATACGTTAAGACGTCCAGGAGTATTTGGGGAGTAATTGGGGGAGCATACAAAGATTGATAAGAGAGGGCCCCTGAATTAACAAATATACCCTTTAGCTTGGAAGATAGTATTAACATTTAAGAAGCATTGAGAACAAGCAAACACAAACCAATAAGGCAAACCTACACCAAGTGCCTGTGCATGAACTAGTTATAACAATTTGGGCACTAAAAATAACTTGCAGGCTAGCAGAGGTCTGTGGGTCACAATTTAAGTAGCTATAAATTTGATAAGTGATCCTGTTCTTTCTCTCTCTCTCCCTCCCTCCCTCCCTCCCTCCCTCCCTCCCTCTCTCTATCTCTCGCTCGCTCTCGCTCTCGCTCTCGCTCTCGCTCTCTCGCTCTCTCGCGCTCTCGCGCTCTCTCGCTCGCTCTCGCTCTCGCTCTCTCTCTCTCTCTCTCTCACACACACACACACACACGCACGCACGCACGCACACACGCGCGCACAGAGACTTATGCGCCTCTCCTATGAGCTTTCCTGTATTGCTGCACTAAAGTTTCTAAGTATTTATATCTAAGGTACCCTCTATCCTTAGTGAGATAAGGAAAAGGAATTGGCTTCTTCTATTACTCCATTTCCCTTGAGAGTCTTCCTTAATTTCATAAATAGCAATAAAAATATTATGATTCTTAAAAATAAATAAGTCCACGTCTACAGTATCACATTGTTTTCCAGAATTATCTTGCTGCAAAAAAAAAAAAAACCTTCCAAAACTCCTACCAAAAAAATATTTGAATGCAGATCTTTGGTTCTTGGAAACCTGAAGCTTCTCTTCTCTGGATTGGGTTTCTAGAATACAGTTTCTCTCCCCTCTAGACATGTGCAGCCCCGTTGTGGGTCTATATATGCTCAACAAGTGTGAGGCACTAAAATTGCTATGGTTCCCATTTTGTCTTGAAGTTTTTTAGTGTCACTTACATCCCACAGTGTCAGGAAGAATTAATTATTATTATTTATGACTCAAAAGTGGAAGAGTAATGATAGGAATGTAGTTTCTTCTAGCCAATAATAAATTGTTATTTGACTATAGGTGACATGTTTATTAGACACTGGCTATACTAAACAAAAATAACTAAGGTTATTGCACAGGCATCATATATCATGAAACCATTTTTCAGTGAATAGCTTTGAATTCTTAGAATCATTGAATCTTAGACCTAGAAGAAACTTCAACAATCATATAGTACACTGTACATTTTTCAAAATCAACATTATAAACAGTTCATTTTCATTAAAGATAATTTGGAAAATATAGAAAGACAGTGTCACATCTAGTCCCATTACCCATTACCTACAAGCATTTTGAATATTATATGTCCTTTCTTGCAGCCTACTTTCTATGCAAAGGTGACTTATTTTATAAAAATATAAGTAATACTGGATATACAATATTATGTTGTGATTTTGCACTGAAAATTATATTGTAAATATTTTCTACACTATTATGTAACCTTCCCAAATAGCATTTTACATAGTTTTGCAAAATAATTTACCAAATGCTATACCATAAGTTACTTAAACATTCTTCTTGTAATTAATAATTAATTGATACATTAATTTTCATGATCATAAATTATACAGAAATTAATAATTTATGAAAACATTATCTTGCCTATGCAGGGTCACCTTACACTAACTCCTTCATCTTGTATAACTGCTATACTCTTGTTCACCCCACAAAAAATAGAATAAAATTTAAGTTTTAGTCCAATCTGGTAAATTTCATTAAGTCTAGTGATTTAAACTGAGTTTCATTTGGAAGAGCCCAGATTTCAGATTTTCTTTGCATCTACTGTTATTTCTAAGAAGTCTGTAGGGCTTAACTGTACCTCAGGGCACTGGGGAGAAAAGATGGATTCCATAAGATGGCATTGATCTGATCCCCTCCCTGGGTGTTCTCCTGGCATTTGCCACTAAAATTTTGGCTGATGCAATTTTTGACCTGTTTTCCTGACAACTTGGCCCAGTCTTAGATCCCAGTGGTACCTGAGAATTCTCTGAAGTCTTGATATGTGCCAGTTAGCCTTAGCTGCCTAATAATCCATCGTAAAATTTAGTGGTTTAAAACAACTTTTTCACTCATGATTCTTCTGGGCACTTTTATGTCTGGGCCAGGCTCACGGGAGCAAGCTGGGCTTGCTCATGCATTTATGGTCAGTTGGCAGATCAGCCAGGGGATGGGTGGGCTCCTAGGTCCCCATTCACATGTCTGGTGGTGGGCAGGGGCAATGGATGTTACTAGCCCACATACTCCTTGTTATCCAGCAGGCTAGCCCAGACTTTTTCATATGGCAGCCAAGTTCCCAAAGCAGAAAGAGGGCAAACTCCAGTGCACTATTGCTTTTCAAGCCAACGTTTACATGATGTTTGCTAATGTCCCATTGGCCAAAGCAGTTGTAAGAGTACACTACCAATGGGCATGGATAGAGGGAAAGAAATATTTTGTGGCCATTTTCATAATCTCCAGCATGCTGTGCATGTCATTCAGTTATAGCCACCAGAGCCGTAGCAACCCAGTCTGGTATACTACCCAGTTAGACTGTAGGCAACCCACTGGGAGCATGCAGAAATTCCCTGATGCCATTTGAGAGCCAAGGGCAGCTTTGGAGTACCAGCTGTAGTTCTCTTTCTAACCACTCCACTGTCCCTTGTTTCTGAAGCACGTGGTTAAGTGACTCCATCTCAGCTTACCTCAGCTTCTCTTAAATACCTCCTGTGTCTGCCAGGATTCCTAGTTGCAAATGATAGGATTCATAGACTAATTTAGTACAAAAAGTGTATTAAAGTATGTTAGGTAACCATAGGGAAAAGAATTTGAAAAAGAATAGATACCTGTATACATATAACTGAACCACTTTGCTGTACACCTGAAACTAACACGACATTGTTAATCAACTATACTCCAATATAAAATAGTTTAAAAAATAAATTAAAAAATAAAGTATGTTAGGTAGACATTCTGAAAGGACCAAAGAATGGATCTAGGTGCTATACTCTCAGGAGCAAAGTATCAAGAGTTAATACAGCTTGGGAGAATACACAATTCTATCACAGACGCGCTACTCAGGTCTTCGACACTGGATGCCAGAAACTCCACCACAGCTGAAGGTCAAATTCCTTAGCCCCTCTACTTCCTAGATGATCAACCCTTCTCACATGCAACCATTAATTCATGTTGCTGACTCCAAGTTGAAACTGAGGTTAAGAAACTGGGTCACATGCAGAACTCTAGAGACAAGGAAATCTCGAGATGTAGTTTTTAAACTTCCGGCTGAAAAGTAAGCTAGAAGGTGGTTGGAATGGGTGCTACGTGATCTAATCTCCAGTATTTATTGTAGCTTCCTATTCTAAACTCCAAGATTAGAGAAGGGAGATCAGGATGCATAACTGACCATCTGGTCCCCCCATATCAATCTCTCCTTTTCTTTCTACAATCTCATGAGCTTGAAGGAAATGGATTCTACCTTCTCTCTGGTGAGGATTTGATCTACAAATAGGGGCACTGAGCCTTATGGTGGATGGGGCATTTTGGGGTTTAGTTCCCTAGAAGCATACCCTGAGGAAAAGATCTAATGATTTATAAGGGAAGTGCTCTTGGAATAAACTTAAAAAAAAAAAGTAGGAACAGAATAGCAGGATGAGGAAGTAGGAAAAGGCAAGCCAGGTTGCAACTTCTGGCAAAATCCTTAGGAGGACAGCTGTAGCCTGATCCTACGGGGCAGCTCTGAAGTGCAGTACCTGAGTTTGTCCCAATTAGAGACGAGAGTGCTAGGCTTTCATATCAATACTAGTGCCTTCTTCAGCTGTTGTTGGCTAAGGGCCGTGTCTTAGTCTGTTCGGTCTGCTGTAACAAAAATACCATAGACTGTGTGACTTAAACAACAGACATTTAGTTTTCAGAGTTCTGGAGGCTGGGAAGTCCAAGGTCAAGGCACCAGTAGATTTGGTGTCTGGTGAGAGCCCTCTTCCTGGTTCATATATGGCTGCCTGCTGGCTGTGTCCTCACAAGGCAGAAGGGGCAAGAGAGCTCTCTGAGGTCTCTTTTTTTTTAATTTTTAACGAAAGTATAGTTAATTTACAAAGTTGTGTCAGCCTCAGATGAACAGCAAAGTGATTCAGCTGTATATGTGTATCTATGTCTTCTTTTTCAGATTCTTTTCCGTTATGGGTCATCACAAGACATTGAATATAGTTCCCCATGGTACAAAGCAGGTCCCTGTTGTTTATGTATTCTATTAATAGTAGTGTGTTTCTGTTAATCATCTGGGGTGTCTTTATAAGGGCACTAATCCCATTCGTGAGGGCACCACGATCATGACCTAATCACCTCCTGTAAGTCCCACCCCTTTGGGGTTAGGATTTCAACATATGCATTTGGAGGAGTGGGAACACAAATATTCAGTTTATAACAGACCACCACAGGGTTATATAAACGCTTAAGCAATTCCAGCTCTCTGCACCTGTGGGCAGAGCCGACTTCGGGAACCCAATAACAATCCTCCAACTGGGGAGTAGGAAGGAAGTTGAAGGCAAAGTACTTGAAGCTGGCAGAGGGATGTATAGAAACAATAAAAAAAATCACACGATGGGAGTTCCCTGGTGGACTAGTGTTTACGATTCCAGGCTTTCAGTGCCAGGGGCCTGGGTTCAATCCCTGGTCCGAGAACTGAGATCCCACAAGCCATGAGGCACAGCCAAAAAAAAAAAAAAAGATCAGGGCCTGGATTTGAATATGTGTGATGGCATAGTGGCTTAGCATTCAACATCCATTCCACCCTCCAGCTATTCTGCAGTGGCTTGAAAGCAAAAACTACATTTCCCAGGCTTCCTTGCAATTAGAATTCTGGGAGCGATTTAAAACCAGGCACGTCCACGCAGAGGAGATGAAGGAAGAGGAAGGATGGGGAGAGTGGGAAAGAGAGACAAAATTAAAGGAAGGAACAAAAGGGAAAGAAGAGAGATAAAGAAAGGAAGAAGGGAGAGGAAAGGAAGGAAGGAAATTTCCCTATTTCCATTGCCTGTTCCCCTCAGCTCATGTTCATTGGACTAGCAGTAAACATAGCTTCTCACTGGTCCCTCTGCTAATGCTGTTACTTTAGAAAGTTGGAGACTTCCATCTAGGTGTCGACTGAAAAAAAAAAAAAAAAGCACAACATGAAAGTTGTGAGTTAAGTTTTATTGGGGGCAAAATGAGGACTATAGCCCAGGAGACAGCATTTCAGATAGCTCTGAGAAACTGCTCCAGAGAGGTGGGGGGGAGGGTCAGTGTATATGTGATTTGGGGGAGGGGGGAGTACGTGCAATCAAGCACATATTTTTTGCATAAGGTTCTGCTAGTCTCGTGAAGGTTACTGCTAGTCGCGAGGAGCAGATATCACCATGAAGGATTTTAGTGCTTTTCTAGATATGAGGAGATGCAAGAATTGGGCTCCTAAAATCGTCTCCGGAAAATCTGAATACCTCTCTGAATACCTGTTCTGCCAGTTTCTTCCAGAGCACAGAGTGCCTCATTTCTGATCTCCACCCTAAACTTCTCTCAGGGTGTATTGAAGGTCAGCAGCTGCAGTGGCTCATAATTTAATCCTTGTAGGGGTAGACAGCAAGTGCCAATTTGTAGGTGACATAGGTTACTTCTTCCTAGGACACAGCAGAGGAGTAGGAGTCTAATTATAACTCCACTTCTCTACCAACTCAGATGTGTAAAAAGTAATTTTCTTTCTTTCCTTCTTTCTTTCTCTTCTTTCTTTCTCTTTCCTTCCTTTCTTTTTTCTTTCTTTTTCTTTCCCTTTCTTTCTTTCTCTCTCTCTCTCTTTTAAAACAACTGAATCGGGCTTCCCTGGTGGCACAGTGGTGAGAGTCCGCCTGCCGATGCAGGGGACGCGGGTTCGTGCCCTGGTCCAGGAGGATCCCACGTGCCGCGGGGCGCCTGGGCCCGTGAGCCATGGCCACTGAGCCTGCCGTCCGGAGCCTGTGCTCCGCAACGGGAGAGGCCACAACAGTGAGAGGCCCGCGTAACGCAAAAAACAAAAACAAAACTGAATCTGAACTTCCATTTTCCCATGATGGTAGAAAATATCAGTTCAGTCATTCTTGGCTTCTCTAATCCTTCTCAGGGTTGTGCCACAGTCCTGGAATCTTACACAATGTCAAGGAATGGTGGGGGGCAAATCGGGAGTTTATGGCTGACCTTCAAGTTATAGACTGTTGGTCATCAGTGGACACAGGTTATCATAGGTCATTGCCAAGAGGCTCACTGCTCCATCTACATGGCCTCTTCAGATTCCCAGCTGTCCCCTGCTTCTAGATTGCAGATGGAACCCAGGAATCTTTTTCACGGCTTTCTGTGGTCCCATCTGCCACAAGGCCGGTCCTCTTTCAAGCCATGCCACCTCCCCAGGTGTGTGTAGCACGTGGGGGTATTGGGGTGGGGGGACTCTCAAAATGCTTTGTCTTACTTGAAATAATCGGATAAATCAAAACATTCTTCTGACTGGGATATACTGACAGTGCAAAATATCTTTTAATTCATCTTGCAGTTCGAGCTGAAATATTCGCCCCCTGAACCTTGATCTTTTCCTCTATTTTTCTAGAGGAAAAAAATTAATTATAGCCTGCAAAAGAAAATTTGTAAAAAAAATCTCACACTTGCCTTGTTGTTTTCATCCTCCTAATCCCCAAAGTTGGTAAATCACAAAAACAACTTTAACAACTATTCTCTGCAGGTCTCCAGTGAAATGTTGAAAGACTCTCTACTTGACCTCATTCCTTTCAATATTTGAGTTGTTCCTGGCAAGACATTGGGCACAGGAAGACAGAAATAAGGGCTGTAGGAAGGAAGGGAGAGGTTTCAGTACCAAATGTGCAATGGCCACACATCATGCCCACTTTGAGATTAAGGCCAAGTCAAGGTCAAAGCCAGGGCTGATTACTAAAGTCCATACTGAAGGTACCCCACCCCTACCCCTTCCCTCACCTCCCAGAGTGCTCAGTAGAAAAGGTTCTAGTCGTAGCCCTATGATAATGCCTGAGAGTCCAAAACTAAGAAAATAGAGATAAGTAAGGGCTATAGCTACTGAACTGGGATAAACTGAAAGAAAAATGATTCAATACACCTTAAATAGTCATTGCACATGTCTTACTACACTCAGTGTGCTTTGCTTAATAAGTTTTGTACTACATAAATGAGCTCTTTAAACAGGGACTGTGAATCTCATCTTTGTATAACAGTTCATGCTCAGTAAATATTTGTTGAATTTAGTTGAATTTAAAGTGTGAGTAGGTAAAAAATATGACAGATGGTTTTTAGTATGGACAATACAATAGAAAAGGAAAACAATCTAAATTATATTTATTGAATGTCAAACTCTAAGTTAACAAAACTCAGAGGCCTTATTGTTAATATACACAATTTCCTGATTATATTGGCCCAGTGCTCTACCACAGGGAAAATGTCCACAAAATATCAGACATTATCAAATAGTGTACAGGGGGAAAAAAGCTAAGAGATTATCCCTATGTGAATAATGCAAATCTATTAGTTTCAGAACTTTTACCTCTGTTAAGGTGTCAGTAAAACAAACAGAAGATACATTTTATTCAAAGATAACATAATCACTACTCAAAGAAAGGAAAAACAAACAAAACACAGTACGTGGAGAAAGAAATTCACTTAAAATGTTAACTATGAATACTTGGGGATTGAGGAATTAGAGGTGATATTTTCTACTTTGCTGTCATCCAAATTTTCTAGAGTGAGCAGGTACCACCTTTATAATGGAAAAAAGAAACGTATTTTAAAAGAAAGAAAGATACAAGTAGAATTAGAGTCCAGAAAAGGATGTCTAAAATGAGCAAGAGAAAAAGTGGATTCACGCCTATGGACAAAACAGAATACACAGTATGAGATGACAGCAGACAAAAAAGGAAACAAACTATTTCACATATATAAGCAAACATGGACTTATTCATCTTGAATAAGGAGGATTGATGGTGGAGAGGCAAATTTTGGAAAATCAAGAGGAAAAAATGGTCCCATCTGTGATAGAATAATGTCCCCCTCCCTGCCTGGCCCCAGCAAATATTCATGTCCCAATCCTTGGAACCTGTGATTATGTTGCCTTACAAGGCAACAGCGACTTTGCAGATGTAATTAATTGAGGAAGCTGTTTAAGTACTTATTTATTTATTTGGCCGCATAGGGTCTTAGTTGCGGCGTGTGGGCTCTACGTTGCAGCTTTACGTTGCTGGCTCCAGAGTGCACGTGCTCAGTAGTTGCGGCTTGCAGGCTTAGCTGCCCCGCGGCATGTGGGATCTGAGTTCCCCGACCAGGGATCAAATCCGCGTCCTCTGCATTGGAAGGTGGATTCTTAACCACTGGACCACCTGGGAAGTCCGAAGAATCTTAAAATGAGGACGTTAACTTCAATTATCTAGGTGGGGCCAATGTAATCATAAGGGTCCTTATAAAAGGGAGGCAGGAGACTTAGCGTCAGAGACGAGGTGTGATGATGGCCACAGAGGTTAGAACGGTGCACAGTCATGAGCTAAGGAACGGGGGTGGCCTCTAGGAGCTCCAAAGGGTAAGAAAAGCAATTTTCTTCCAGAGCCTCCAGAAGGAAGGCAGACCTACCAACACCTTGATTTTAGCCCAGTGAGAATGATTTTGGACTTCTGATGTCCATAACTGTAAGATAAGTTTGTATTGTTTTAAGCTATGAATTTTGTGGTCATTTGTTACAGTAGTAGTAGAAAGTTAATATACTACTCGTTCATGCATTCATTCAGCTCCGGTTACAGCCATAGACTGTTTATTGTACCGAACACACTCAGGCCTCTGCTTGGAACACCCCTTCCATCCATCTACCTACATCCTATCTTGTTCTTCAAAAGTAATTTAAACCATCACTTCCCCTTTGGAATGTTTGCCTGCCCTGGGCTCCTCTGCTGTCCAGTACCTCCAGGCACATCTCCTTTTCAGCACTTACCACACTTGAGTTGCAATCACTGATAATTGTATTCTTGTTTGTACCACTTTGCCAAGGTCTTGCTTAATAAGTGGCTTCCTTACTTGTTCCTTAGTTATTTGCCTGGTCTCTCCAACGTAACAAGCTTACAGAGGACAGGGCCTACTCCTCTGTGTGTGTACACATGCACACACACGTCTTTCCTGCGTATGTTTAATACACAGTGCTCCCCAAAAGCAGCATCAAATAAATGCTCATTCAAAAAAGAATGAACCAGTCTGCTTTGTAACAAATCATTTCTCAAGTAATCAAGAGGGTAAACATCTGTGATACTATTATAACACATTTTTATTATACCATTTACTCTAACCTGCTGTAAGAAATGAAGCTCGCTTATTCATTTTTCTTCTTGGGGAGGAACTCTGAATAGCGCTTTTTACTAGTCAAAATTATCTAGTTTTCATATTGATGGGTCTTTCACTTCAACCATCAGATGCTGTATCCAACACAGCCAAAACTTGTTTATGGATTTGACATATATTAACTGGTTGCCTACTATGTGCAAGTACTGCTTAGGATGTGGAGAAACAAATGAATAAATCAAAGCTTCAATTTTTGGAGGGGGGAAGAGAAGCCAATGAATACTACCAAACAGAACACTCTAAAGAAAAGAAGTAACATAATGATAAAGAGATGAGTGAGTTATTTTTCCCTTGGAGTAGAAAACCAGTCTTTAATGAGACAAATACGGTGGTCAACAAGAGAGCAGGTGGTAGTAGTTAAGAACCAGGACTTTAAAGTTAAATGGAACTGGATTCAAATGTAGTTCCACCGCTCACACTGTGCCCTTGGACAAATTACTTAACTTCCCTGAGCCCAACTTGCTCATCAGTGTTAAAGAAAAAAAAAAAAAGCCAAAAAGCTAGGGGGCAGGTGGATAATAGGCATACGCTCATGAGGTTATTATGCGAATTATATGAAACTCATACAAAATGCCGAACATGGTGCCAGGCACCATGGCAAGCAGTTAATGCATAGTGGCTACTATATATTCAAAGCAGTGAATAACATTTCTGAATTATTTCAAAACCAGGTTTTTTACATGATATTACATGTTGTAAAAAGAAAAATCATTCACTCTACAAATACTGAGAAATGCAGAGGATGCTACTGTGCTCCACCCAGATTCCTCCTCCTGGATGAGGAAATCATTCCCCCAGGAGCTGCCAGGAGCTTGGCTGCCAAAGGCTCACAGCTGATTCCCCTTTGGGAATTTTGCTCTGAACTGCCTCAGCTAAGGTTACGCCCCCTTCTGGTCAAGCAGGAGAACCAAAGCCAACGCTCTCATTTCAATTTGGATCAGTTATGAAGGGCCACCCCAACTCCAGAGCCTGCGATGCCTGAGGCCTCTGTAGAAACCTCTTCTGTTCTCCTCATTCCCTCACAGAGATTGTTCCCAACCCGCCCCCATAAACTTGCTCACCAGTTTCTATCTCAGAGTGGGCCTCCTCAAGGAAGCTGAATTAAGTCAAGCAGCCATCAGATGGGCAGGGCACTGCTGTGGAGCAGGGTTGACAAACTTCTTTTGTGGAAGGAGAGATGGTGCTTTTGGCTTTGGTGGACCATATGTTGTCCGTCGCATTTAGCGGCTCTGCCTTTCTAGTGTGAGAGCAGCCATAGACAATACATGAATGAATGGGTGTGGCTGTGCTCCAGTAAGGCCTTATTTTATGG
Organism: Tursiops truncatus; assembly: GCF_011762595.2. Lineage (NCBI taxonomy): Eukaryota > Metazoa > Chordata > Mammalia > Artiodactyla > Delphinidae > Tursiops > Tursiops truncatus. The sequence goes on along the minus strand of NC_047055.1, from coordinate 102,915,698 downwards.
ACCCTGAATTTGAATATCATAATTATCATATCACAAAATATTCTTATTTTTATTTTAAAATGTCTGACAAGATTCTTAGCTCATGGGAGTTCAAAGGATGTAACTGGATTTATTGTAATCATTTCCTAATATGCAAATAGCAAATCATGTTGTACACGTGAAACACATTATATGCAGGTTACACCTCAATGAAAGAAACAGGTAGGCTAGATTTGGCCAATGAGTCATCATTTGCCAATCCCTGAGCTAGAGGAATGGAGTAGACGGTAGGTGCTCATGAAGCTACCATTCCAGTGCATGAATTTACAGAATTTGATGTCATGGGACCCTAGAGCTTGTAAGAGGATAAAGAAGACCCCCTTCCTAGCTCCAGAAGGGTCAAGAGGGCATGTAGAAAAGGAAGGGAAAAAAATGGGAAAAATAAGATTCATTATTTCTTTTTTTTTTTTTTTTTTTTTTTTTTTTTGCGGTACGCGGGCCTCTCACTCTTGTGGCCTCTCCTGTCGCGGAGCACAGGCTCCGGACACGCAGGCTCAGTGGCCACGGCTCACGGGCCCAGCCGCTCTGCAGCATGTGGGATCTTCCCGGACCGGGGCACGAACCCGTGTCCCCTGCATCGGCAGGCGGACTCTCAGCCACTGCACCACCAGGGAAGCCCTCATAATTTCTTTTGAAGCTTAGTACCAACAAGAAAATCAAACACGGCAAAATAAAGCAGTAGTTTAATGTTCACTGTGTGGTATTTTCCATTTAGAAAATTTCATCTCCCCCAGTAAACAGAATTACATTTGAGTGGCAGTGTTTGTGGCTGTAGCGAAGTAATCATTACACATAAAAAACACAATTGCAATTTGCTACTGTTTTAATCTTTATAAAGAATATATTTTTAAATGATCTGATACAGGGTAGGGAAGCTAGATATAAACATATCTTAAAGACTGTTTGAGCCTGTCTTTATACCCAAATAGAGCAGCCTTCCACAGTCTATTTCCCTCCAGAAGAAACAACTTGGAGGAATTTACTTGAGTGACAAACATATTCTTAACTCCTTCCCCTGAAACCTTTGGCTTTTAGTTTTGCCATGGTGTACATTCTTATCTGGTTTGTCTTTTTTCTTTTCTGTATTCCCTTAAATGAATCTCTTTTTTGATCATTTTTATTTTTGCTTTGTTGCTATCCAACCCTTGCTTTGAAGTCGTTATAGCTCCTCTCCCCACATTCCTTCACATTTAATATTATGAGATTTCCTCTTAATCCATACCTGACCTCCAGCCAACCTTTACTTATCTAGCTCTTGACAACCCCTTCCTGTACATCGTCAGAACAAGTGAATAATTGTTGCTTAGGATTTGAGTAGTTGAGAAAGGAACAGAAGCCTCCTCTCTATGGATTCACGTTACTATACTGAGAAATATGGAGACTCGGAGTGCTAATTTCAGGAGTGCTGACTTCAGTTGACACCAACTGTAAAAGGCTGTTAATGACTATATCCCTGGCTTTTGAGGTCTCCAGGTTCTTCTCTCTAGAGACTTGAATACTAATTTGGTCCACACTTGTCATGATGAGTTCAGATGCCAGAATCTGGGTAGGAGAACTGTCATGAAGCACAGTGTCCATAATGTACTGCTTGTATAACTCCACGACCTTCTGCTCCAGGTATTCGTTCAGCACTGCATTCGAAATAGGCTTCTGCATTTGCAGGCTGCTTTTCTCTTTGATGCTGGTTATTCTCCAGTAGGATGAATACCGCTGGATAGGTTTGGGTGGGAAGTCGCTGGGCTGAGTGGAAATGGAATCCTCCATGGACAAAGGAATCTCAGACGATTTCAGCAAAGGGCCATGTTCAAAACTGCTCTCAGAGGGAAAATCTGTTGTCACTGAATTAATGGCCATCACTTGGCCCCCTGCAATATGTAAGTCATTGTAATTCTTGCAGATACTCTTGCAGGAAGGTGGAACCAAGTAGGTCTCTCTGCTGGGGTCTCTGTATAGTTCAACTGCGGCCAAGTTTGGGCTTTCAAACACGGGATTGGGGTTTGTCTGCACCACTGTGATTCTCGGATTTCTACTGCGTTGGCTGTCTCTTGAATGCACTGAAGAAATAAACTTGCCTGAGGATTTGCATCTCACATAGAGACTTCGGACTTGTGTTTCATCCACGGAGGAATAGGAAAGAGTGGCAGCAGCTGTGGCTTCTGTCTTCTCTTCCTTTTCCTCAGCCACCTGCTCATTATAAGATGTACAACTCCACTGGATGTCACTCCGGTAAGCAAGTCCACTGAGATACCCTTCTGACAGCATTCTGGAAAGAGAGTTAGTAACAGTGGGGGAAAAGAAGACTGGAGTTTTATAAATTGGCAGTTGTTCTATCAAAAAAAATAAAGGACAATAAATAAGTTCATTTCATTCATTCCCCAAGCTAGTCCTCATTCTGTGCCTGCTGTGCGCCAGGGCCATAGCATGTGTTGGAGGTATAAAGATGAAATGGGCACAGTTCCACCCTTAAAGAAGTTTCTCATTAACAACCTGGGGCGAAGGAAGAGAAATGACAGGGTATGTTTCAGAGAAGGTGACATTTCAGCTAAACTGAAGGCTAAGAGTTCCATCCCTAGGCACAGAGTTATAAGAGAATGTGGTGACTTGGCCTCTTTGGCATGTATAAGACACTGAGCATAAGCAGAAAGGACTGGAGAGATAGGTTGGAATTGGATCCTGAAGGGCCTTGGGAGTCGGGCAAGGGCATTTGCCTTCTGCCCCGAAGGAAATGGAGAATGATTGAGAAGCTGCAAACTGGGGAAGCAGCATAACTAGTGGTTTATGAAAAAATGAGGAAATTTGTGGCAGATTCTACTGAAAATAAAAGCTATATCTTACTTATCATTGTACTTTATCCCTGGGAGGTAGCACAGTTGTCTGCATTTAGGAGGGAATCAAAAGGTACTTAACTTGAATTAAATAATTAACAGCAGTAGCATGGCATGAAATTAATTCACCATCAACCCATCATGAAGGACCATGAAGCCTCGTCTACCTTTGCTGCCCAGGATGGCTTTCTTGCTCTATCCCTCCCAGTTTTTACGATATGTCCTGGAAATGTCCCTGTGTCCGACTGACGTTTTTACCTCTACCCTAGTCACCAAGGAGCTTTCCTGACTGTGAGCTTTTCCTCCACCTGTGCCACCCCTCCACCTTCAGCAGTTGTCACTGGATTCTGGGGTGGCTAGAATAGGCTAGAAGCCAGCAGCTGCATTTTCTAAAAAAGGAACGTGCTGGTACTCCTGGCAATGGAGCAGCAGACAAAAGCAAAGAGAACTGGTCCTCTTTGGCCCCAAGGGCTGGGCTTCGAAAACAGACCCGTGGACTTGAGCCTGAAATTGACAAGTCAAATTAGAAAAGGATTATTTTAATCCTAAGGATCCTCTTTTTAAAAAAATTTTAGCCTCTCTTTTATAGTCATGAAGTTATCTCCCAAGTGAACTTTTTCATTGTATAAAGTTAATATTATTAATGCAGTATAATTAGTATAATTGTTTCTATTGTATAAGGGTAATATTTTCAGTGTTTATTTCTTTCGGGGGAACTCTTCCAAGATGTATTGAGCAAATTTATCAATTATTTAAATGTTTACTCCATTCCAGGCCCTGTCACGTACCATGAAGATACAAAGTTAAAGGTCTTCAACAAATCCGTGAAGTAATTTTCGTATGCTGGACACACTTATAAGGGTAAGAAAATGTTCTTTCCTGAAAAAGCTTTTTAAATGCGGTTCTGCTCTCAACAAACCGAACGTCCAGGCGAAAAGGCAGATCTTCTATACATGAGAAAATAGTTAACAGAGCAAGGAAGTTTATCATAAAGGCTTTACTAGTGACACAGTTACTTCACGACCCTCCCTCTCTGCCCCACCCCGGCTGCCAGTAGGGCCCTCCACCTTCAAGACCTCAGAATGTCCTTGTGGAAAACCAGAGCAAAAACACAACTCTCAGCTTTTGAGTTGCTAAATAGGCTTCAGAACCTCTTGGCAGAAAGCATAGTTGTAGAGAAATGGCTTTTGAGATACCATAACCGAGCTTTTAAACTTCGGAATCCAGAACCCTAAATGACTTAGGGCATAATATTGACATATCAACAGTAGACTCAATGGATGGAATCCCCGCGGAGGGAGAGAATACCGCTCCAGATAGATCTGGGGAGCCCAGAGTAGAAGAGGCCTGTGCCCTACCTCCCACGTAGAACCTGAGGAAGCACGAAGTCTCTCTTCTCTCCTGCCCAGCATGGAATGCCTGGGCGGACAGGCCTGAGGCTGCCCCGTGAAGTCTGCTCACGTACCAGCATGCTGCCCAGAGCCTGCAAACCTGGAGAAGACCTCAACTGCAGATGGGAAGATTGCAGACATGATGTTTATAGACTGTTAACCAGGGGCCAGGAGAGTGACAAGTCACCGTGAATGCCAATGGGACTACATGATGACAGCCAGAAATGCCGACCCCGCACCCCACACACACATCCCCAGCTGACCCTACGGCTTTATGGAAGCAAGCTGGAACTTAGAGGCAAACCCAAGCTGGAGGGACCCCTGAAGTGGCTGAGGACAGTGATTACTCAGAATGTGAGCTCAAAAGCAAGATCACACTGAGGTAGAGAAAAGCAAAGATTTCTAGGAAAAATAACAGATTAGGCATATATCTGTATTTTTTCTTCCCCCAAACTTCACTAAAACAACATTAAATGATTTTTTTAGATATAATATACAAGAAAAAGGAGAACAAGAGAAGAGACTAGAGCAATTACATTTTAGAAGCTGGAAAGCAGTAGGCCGGGGTGAATGACTTCAAGAAGCAAATGAAAAATCTCAAAGCAGTGCAGTCCAACAGAACTTTCTGGGATGCTAGGATGATCTATATATGTGCCGTCCAAAATATGAATAGCCACATGTGGCTATTAAGCGCTTGAAATGTGGCTAATGAAACTGAATGTCATTAATTAATGAATTAACTTTATTTAATTTAAATTATTAAAAAATACCACATAGCTAAGACGCTGGACAGCACAGACTTAGAAGACAGTGAAGGTGATAATGCAGAATCACTCTTGAGAATCACCCTTGTCCCCATTCAGTCGTTATCCCAAATCACCTGCTGTTTATCATATTTCTTTTCATGTTAAACAATCAGCCATAGTGGATTCTTCTCTCACTTTATGTGGATGATGTTTATGGCCCCTCCAGGTAATCTCCACTCCTTCACCGCAGTAAAGGAAGCCGGTCCAGGATTTTGTTTTGAGTATTGAATGAGCCCTTTGCCCCATTTGCCGTGGACTGAGAGCTTTCTTGGTACCTTAATTCTGGTAGAATAAGAGACCTACCATTCTGATGTGTAGAGCCCAGGGCAGACCAGTACAGTGGTAGGTCCCATGATGGAAAAGCAGAAAATATGTCCTAATATCTAGGGATAGATACCCGCCTGCCTAAAGGAAAAGATTCCTACGAACGAGGAGTGGGCGATAAGGTCAGGGAGGTAAGTTGAGACATGCAAGGCTGAGGACATTCAGTTTACCCTGAAGGCAGTACAAAGCTCTGGAAGGTAACCAAACTTATTCAAGGCATGGTGTGATCTGTCAGTAAAGGGCAAGAGGAATTTCAGCAGGATTGGAGTCAAGGACCCGAGTTAGGAGGCTGCTGGATTCATGCCCACCTGAGGTGCTTGGGAAAGGAACCAGGAGGAAAGTAGCAGAAAAGGAAGAGAAGGGATGAACTTGAGAGACCATAACCGAAATGGGGAGGCCAGAAGGAGCCGGGAAGAGAGCTGATGGGCTTAGTTTTGTTCCTCTTGAGTCTGACATGAGTGCAAGTGTCTAACTGTGCATTGGAGATTCAGGCAGGGAGCTCGTTAGAGGGGTAACTTACAGTCAACAGTGAAATCATCTCCCAAGTCTGGGCTGTAGGATTTTCTGTTTGGGGGCTTGAGAAGCTTGTGAGTGTAATAATTTCTGTGGGGAACCTGCCTTGAACAGTACAAGGAGGAATGAGCCACAAGAGCTGCAGTGTCGATAGCTTTATAGAGACTACAAGGGCTTCAAATGTGAACAGGTCACATTTAAAAAATCGACATTCAAAGGTAGAATTTAGTTGTTATTCAGACTCATTAAGGCAAAAAAAAATTATTGAACTGGTAGTCAAGAGACTAGAATTCTAGTTCTGACCTTGCCACTAGCTGTGGTTTTAGTCTAGTTAATGGCAGGTCTGTAACAGGGCTAGCATTTAGTACTAGCTACAACCCAGACACTAAGTGCTTTCTGTGTACTGAATCAGTGGATCCCCACAAAAACTCAAAGATGTAGGTACTATTATTATGCTCATTTTATATATGTCAAAATTAAGTAATCTGCCCAAAGCCAGCAGGCATTCAAATGCTGTCAGTCAGAAAACGGAGCCCACTGGAATTCCCTGGTAGTCCAGTGGTTAGGACTCCACGCCCCCATTGCAGGGGGCCCGGGTTCGATCCCTGGTGGGGGATCCCTGCAGGCCATGCACGTGGCCAAAAGGAAAAAAAAAGAAAGAAAGAAAAGAAAACAGCCCATGCTCGCATGTCATTTAACCTCTCAGAGACTCAACTTCTTATCTGTAAATGGAGAATGTGGGATTAAATTAAAGAGTCCCCTCAAACTTTAATATTGCATGGGGTTTTGACTATGTTAAGAGAAGAGAACAAGTGAGGTGAGCGTTACTCAGAATCAAAATCAGTTTCTAAAAGCTAGCAGCAGAGGGCAGCAGAGAGCATGCTAAAGCAGCTTTTGAAAGATTTTTCTCAAGCAATGGAGAGAGTAATAATGTGTGAAACACACAAATTATACATGTTAACTCATTTGATCTTTATGAAAACCATTTAATGTACCACTAGAATAAAAATAGTACCAGAGGGCTTCCCTGGTGGCGCAGTGGTTAAGAAGCCACCTGCCAGTGCAGGGGACACGGGTTCGAGCCCTGGTCCGTGAAGATCCCACATGCGGCGGAGCAAGTAAGCCCATGCGCCACAACTACCGAGCCTGCTCTCTACAGCCCGTGAGCCACAACTACAGAAGCCCATGCGCCTAGAGCCCGAGCTCCGCAACAAGAGAAGCCACCGCAATGAGAAGCCCGCGCACCGCAACGAAGAGTAGCCCCCGCTCGCCGCAAACTAGAGAAAGCCCGTGCGCAGCAACGAAGACCCAACCAGCCAAAAACAAATAAATTAATTTAAAAAACTAGTACTACATATCATGACATCTTAAAATTTTAAAATAAAGTTATTTGGGTTTATTTTGATTAATTGTTGGCATTTTTCTTAATAAATTTCATTGATTATAAAATTCTTAGAAGACCTCACTCTTCAAAGGTATTATAAAAGATATACTTTAAACAAATGTTAACATATTTGACTTAATTTTATCTGAGACAATAAAACTTAAGCCAATGGATTACTTCACTTGTTCAAAGGTATTTTATTGCTTGAATTTTTATTTCTCATCATAGAGAAGATAGAGATAGAGATAGAGATATATCTGGAATTCTCCATGACTGATTAACTGTGAAGGAAAAGACTCTCAAGGACATTTGCAGATGAGATGTTCTAGGCAAATTTAGCCTCCGTTAATCATTATCAGACAGGGGAATACCAAAATTAACCTGATGTGTAAATTCACAACTTAGAAATATGTGCTGAAGTCCAGCACGTTGTTAAATCATTTACTTGGATTTCATAAAACTGATGTTATAACTCTGTACATAGAAATACTTTTTCTTTCTAAATAAATATTTTTAATAAAATACCACAGCAAATAAACCACTGAAGTAGAAATCCCATAGGATTTTTTAAATTTTTGGAGTCCTTTATCATTTTCATGGGACTTTTTGAAGAAATGGCTTAACAAGACAAGTCCTTAAAACAGCACAAAAGTATGAAGTGCAAATATTTTAAAGAGTAACATCACTTAACAGTACTCAACAGTGGAAGCCATACCTTTAGACTTAGAAAAAAATGCTCTTGGCCGTAAGGTTAAGTTTGGTCTCTATTTTCTAACTTTGAGAGGCTATTATTCCCAAATGTTGTTTGTCTTTCTGACAAAAGGCTAATAAGGCAGAAGATCTTATTCTGTTTTGGATTCTTCCCCCCACCTCTCTTTTCAAATGAGTGAAGAAATAAGCAGCTCTCATTTAAAAAAAAAAAGAGAGAAGAAAGGAAAAACAATCTGTGGCTGCCCCAAACTGGGGCCTCGGATACAAGATCTGAGCCTCTGGGGTCACATCACTGGCCTGTAGAGGCTCAGAACCCTGCCAAGGTCAGGTGTGCATCTCTGGGGAGGAGGAGGTGAGAGGCGCGAGGAGCCGCCACGCCGTCGAGATTCTCTGCTGATTGTCCATGTGAGGGCCGCTCAGTTGATGGAACTGACCAAGAGCAACAAGATCCCCAAAACTGTCCATTGCAGGACCCTACAAATAAGTGAAAAGGCTAGAGGACACCTCCAGGAAGTACTTGATTACCCAGTCCCTTCTGAGTCATAATTCCAAGGGGCAAGGATGATCCAACAGCTTTCCAGAGGTGCTTGAAAAAAAGCTTTGGTTCCGTTCAGCTGGTCATTCCTGGTAGAGCCCCTCTAAGTGTGTAGACTTCATGGCCAGCTGACAGTCACCACTGGAGTTGTGTTGTGTCAGTAGTCTGGGAGAAAACCAGTAGTTGACGAGGCTGGAGACTACCAATATAGACATACTTTTAATTTACACTGAAACAACACAAGCATGGGTTCAAAGAGAAAAACTAAAGAGGGTAAAAATTTATAAGAGGGGATGTTTGGAAAAACCTAATTTAGGGATCAGCAAACTTTCTCTATAAATGGCCAAATATTTAATAGTTTAGGTTTCTATCACAACTGCTTAACTCTGCCATCATAGCAGGAAAGCAGCCACAGATAATATGTAAACAAATGGTTGTGGCTGTGTTCCAATAAAACTTTATTTACAAAAAAACTTTATTTACAAAAACAGGCAAAGGGCCAGTTTGACCTATAGGCTATGGCTTGCCTATCCTGGACCTAAGTCAAAAAGCAGATGCAGTAATTGAGATAGGGCACAATAATAAAAGCAGTTGTGTTGGGTGCTTTCCAGACATTACCCCTAATCTTCCAACAACAGTGCATTGTTAGATATTATCATAATCCGGGTTTTCCAAATGAGAAAACTAAGATTAAGATAGGACAAATGACCTTCCCAAGGTCACAAAGCAAATAAGTAGTGGAGGGAAGATTCAAGTCAATTTACTAACCCCAAAGTGTGTGATCTGTTCTTAAACATATCACACCTACTGCCTAGTTGAGAGCAGTTAATATCACACAATCACGACAAGCAATTAGTCCTTCCAGGAAAAGGGTACCCGCCCTGACTCCATTTTAATAACAACCCTTGCCCAATAAAGGAAGGAAGGTGCAGTGAAGTACAGAAAGAAAAGCTCCAAGAAGACAGCCAGTGCCCACCGCACAGGGCTACACACATGTCCCAATTGTGTATCAATGTTCATATGTCTTTGAGATATACAAATAATTTATCCTCTGCTCTTTTAATCTAACCATATGAACAGTTTCCTTAACCATTCCCACCGCTATAGCCTGGCGTCATCTTGCCCTTAATTTTTCAACTGCAGAGTAATTTAGTATTACAGATGCCCTGTTTAAATATCAGCAGCTCCCCATTACCTCCAGGATAAAGTCCACACACGTTAGGCCCTCATGATACCTGTTTTTTTTTTTTTTGGTCCAAATTATTTTATTTAATTTTTACATCTTTATTGGAGTATAATTGCTTTACAATGGTGTGTAAGTTTCTGCTTTATAACAAAGTGAATCAGTTATACATATACATATGTTCCCATATCTCTTCCCTCTTGCGTCTCCCTCCCTCTTATCTGCCTTCTTCATCTTACCTCTGCCTGTTCCCACAAGACCCAGGACGCCAGCCATGCTGAACTCCTCCCTGTTCTCCCAAATCCCATGCCCATCCCAGGCATTTGTCCCTTTCTTCTTCTATCCTGAGAGCCCTGGTTCCTTATCCATCCCCCATTCCACCACCACCCTTCAAGTCTCATATCTCAACCTTTCAGAGCCCCTGGCCATCCATTCAGAATCCTGGTCCCTAAATTAGAAATGCTAAATTCTTCTCTCCCCTACCCCAATATATTTATCAGGATTGCATAGAACCTTAGCAAATTCCAGTTGCTACCTTAAACAGTGAAGTAAATCATTGGGACAGTCCTTTGAATCAAGGAGTAACTGGCAATAGCAAAAGAAAAGCAGAAGAATGAGGATTGGCAGGAAGGGCGATGGGGGGGCCGGTGTGCGTTGGGGGTGATAAGGTGGCAAAACAGATCCTATCTCTGGAAAGACAGTTCGCAGGCATGCAAAGCAAGACTTCTGCGAAGCTGGTTGAGACAGTGCAGAGAAGACCTCTACCGTGGCACAAAAAATGGAGACAGTGGGATGGGGCTGCCTCAGAGCATCATGGGATGTAACCTCACAGAAATAAGGACAGGAAAACGTTATCTGCTATTTCATAGACAATCTATAGCCTAGCTAGTTGGGGTGCAGCTTGGTTCCCACCTGTCAGCATGCCTGCTCATATAGTTCTGCCTTTTAACAGAAAATAGTACATCTACAGACACATCTTATGTTAGCAAATAATTTCTCATAGTAGACATGGAGGTTTTTCCTTGCTTTTTTACTGTGTGCAATCACTGCATATGCCTGCAGGAATGTTTCCTCAGGCCAGATTTGGAGAAGCCAAATTACTAGATCCCATCTATTGCAAATTGCCTTTCAAGTAGCTTGGGCCAATTTATTTTCTCACCACCAATGTCTGAGATTAACTGTTTCCACTGATATTCTTCAACACGCTATTTGTTTTTCATTTTCCAATCAGATGAGCACATTTAGTTTTGCCTCAAATTTGAGGGTGAAGAAAACTGTCTTGTTAAGATTATATGTAGGTGATATACCAGAAATGTTATTTTTAATACCACCCCATCCTCAAAATACTCTATTTCATCTCTTCATCTCTTTATTTCCCCTATAATCTAAATTCTAGATCCTTTAATTCCAATCTATGATTTTTAAAGATCTTCTTGATTTGGGGGACTTGCAAATAAACCACTGAAGGGTTATCATTGAAAAACTTGAATATTACTTTGCTCATAATCTAGTTATGATACTGTAACCAAATCCATATTACATTGGGTTTTTTTTTCTTTTGGCGAACAGTACAAGAACTTTACCCAAAACAAAGGGTTTCTTTAGGAAGGATTTCGCTATATGAAAAAGCATCTGCATTTTCCTGACCCTTACCTTTGAAAGTACGTGTTCTTTAGAAATTGAAATAACCATTCACTTAATCATATACCTTGGATTATATCCCTATTATTTCATATTTTGTGGTATTTGTTGATAGATGCTCTAAAGTATCACTTACTTTGTATTTCAGTTCCTGTTACAAAACATGTAATTTGGGATTATCAATTCTTCTGTCAAATATGAAGTGATTCTTACTTAATGAGTTAACTCCTGAAAGTCTAATTTGATGACTAATATAATCTTAAGTCAAAAGGCCTCCGTTTTCCATATCAACATCAACAAGTAAATAATTTTCTGTTCAATTCTACTTAGATCCTTATGACTAAAGGTAGCAGCTACTTCCAAGGGCTTTATCTGGATATGAATTTCCTTATTTCAGAAAATGTAAATTTTGGTGCAGACATATTAGTAAATATATTTTTATCATAGTTTGGATTTTTCTTCATATTCTGTCTTTATGTCTTACAAACAGAAAAATTAAAGCTTATGATCACTTTTTTGAAATACTTTTAAAGTATTTTGACATAAAATGAGAGGACTAAAAAACTAAGAAAAATGATCATGATAGAGTTGATTGATGTTAAATTTCCTTGGTGGTATAATTCTTAATCATTGTTAATTATGTTGTTAATTATGGCTATCACCATTAACATTTACTTAATTGTGGGCATATCAGACAAATGCAATGCAAGATACTTGATTGGATCCTAAATTTAAAAAATAAAAACTCTGTAAAGGACATATAGATAATTGGAGAAATTTGAATATGAGTCATATATTAGATAATAGTATTGTATTAATGTTAAATTTCCTTAGCATTATAATCACGTAGAAGACTGCTCTTTTTCTTCGGAGATACAGGGTCAAGAATTTCAAGGTGATGTATCCTAAAGTCAACAATATACTTTCAAACAGTTCAGGGGAAAAAAAGAAAACACCTGTGTGTATGTGTGTTTACATACATATACAGAGAGAGAGACATAGCAAGAGAAAAAAATAAATGTGGCAGAATGCTACAATTGATTAATCTACATAGTAAAAACGTGTGTGCATTGTACGGATACTCTTCTTTCCATTTTTATATAGGTTTGAAACTTTGCAAAACAAAAATTGGAGGGAAAGTAACTATAGTTAGTTAATGAAGGCAAATTTACATTCTATCATGTTTATGAAGAGTTCAGAGGGACAATGTCTTATATATCTAAGATAATCATTAGGTCTGTGTTTGGAAATGTTTCAGTAACTTGAAATAACCATTGAAAACATCACTTTGCTCTGAGATAATAAAATTAGTGCATGTTTGTGTATCCCCCAAATTACCATTATAATATGAATGTTTTACACAAATTTCAAATACTCTGCACTCCTCCAAGAAGCTTCTCAAATTCAGAAACACGATCTTCTTACACTGACCTATGCAAGAAATGGTCTACAAATATCAATATGAATATTCTGGCCAAACCAGGTTTATATTTAAGTACAAATAGATGTGTACATACACAAAAAAGAATGGTTGAGCAGGTCTAAAAATAATTCAAACAAAAGCCCACCTGTGCGTGTACTGTCTTTAATACCAACAGGGAGACTTTCCCCAAATCACCCAGATGGCAATTTGAAAAGCATCATCACCGTAGATCACATTTACTTTGAGTATGTCCTGCCACAGTGAAAAACACTTATCACAAGCTCGCCCAATGAATAATTGAGAGTTAAATCCAATTGGAATATACTGTGATTGTATTCATCTCTAAAACTACATCACTGTGACCGAATTTGAGTGGTGCTGTCCCTGCAAAATTCTGCCTAGGTTTTTAGGCCTTCTTTAAAAAACGCAGATGCTAAACCTGTGTAGCAGTTAGTGAACGGGGACTGAATAAATTACACAACAAATATTTGATCAGACCAGTCAAAAATTTTCAGTAAAAAGAAAAATTGTTAGAAATGTCCAAAGTGTGAACATGAGGTAAGAGAAGGGGAGTGCTGGACTGCATTTCTCTTTATTGTCTAACTCCATTGAATGCTTGTTTACATGCCCACTCACCTCTGATCTGGTAAATGAGAAAAGCATTTTAGATGGTCATGAGATTGGATCTGAGTTCTGATGATAAAGGACAAAGAAAGGGTAGGAAGAGAAATGACAGAAAAAGTTCACAGCCATAGGGTCTCTTGCCTCCTTTGCTTACCTTCACTAACCAGTCTGTGCCTTTGGTCCTGCAGAAACACCACGATTGACCATATAGAGATGAACAGGCCAGCCAGTGCTTTTGCCAGAAATGTTCGCAAGCCTTTGGTGAGTCTAGTTTTCACTGATAAGACCAAGAAACTAAGCTGCTCGTTGCACTTGCCATTCTTTTTATAACTGATCCTATGGAAAAAGTTGTTTTTGCTCAAGTCTGACTTGTGCTCAAGAAGTGTGGGAAGTCCCAAGAAAGGGGGAGGCAATAACTGACAAACCCACATCGAGCCGCAGAATGGTGTTTCTTCCCCTTTTTCGAAAAATGAAACCTATCTATGAAAGTGCCTCTGGTTAAAATAGTTTATTGCTATACATTATGTAAGAACCCTGTCGACATAAATTTATTCCTCTAACAAGAAATTCTCTAGAACCCCTCTCCCCAAAGAGAGCCAAGTCAGAGATGATTTAGCAAATTCCCTGTTTCATCATTAACCTATAATGTTTAAGAAGTATTATTTCTCAGTTGTACTCATGATTTTTAAAAATGCTAATGAAAACAGTTTTCTCTCTCAAATTAACCAAGGTAAAAACAATTCAATAGTACTCTGAGTGGGCAAGATTGTGGGGAAGCAGGCACTCTGATACACTATCGGTGAGATTATAAACATTTTCAAAAGGTAATTTTCCAGTGTCTGTTAAAGTTTTTTTTCCCCAAAGTTTAAATATTCATACCCTTTGACCCAGCAGTACCATTTCTAAAATTTATCCATGGGATATACTTGCACCTGTACACGAAGACATGTGAAAAGATATTTGTTGCAGCATTAAGAAACACCTAGGAAAAAAATATAAATAGGGTATCAGCTAAATACCTGAGAGTATATCCCTACTGTAGAAAATTAGGTAGTTGTTAGAGTGTGGCGGCTTTATGTCTAATAATAGGAAAAGATCTCCAAGATACATTGTTTAGGAAGAACATGTAAGACCTAATATGCTCCAATTTGTATTTTTAAAGGATTATATATATTTTTTGCTAATGCATAGAATATTTCTATAGGGATATACAAGAATCTAGAAACAAGCAATTGCCTTTTGAGAATGAGTCTTAATTTTCACACCATATCCTTTTGAAATTTCTACTGTGTATATGTATGACTTTTCCATTTTGAAAGATAGTATTTTTAAGTCATATTTAATTTTATTTGATCTTACAGTCCAAATGAATTATAATCTATATCTTTACTGGAGTTCAGAGAAGTCTGTCTACAGATGGGTCAGTTATTTTTGCCCAAAAGCAGAAAAATGTTTAGAGTTCTTAAAATAATTTAGCTAGTTTACCCTGATGGCTTCAATTAAACCAACAAAGAATAATCCTGCCCTAAGTAATATCTGCTCCTGTTGCCTGTTTCTACCTAACTCTAATCAAAGCTAAGCTCCAGACTCTGAATATGTAAACATTTCCACTTGATGGGTTTCTTTTGTTTACCTTTGATCTATGACTTACCTTGAAAAGTTATACCTTTAAAAGTGTACTGACTTTTTATTTCGGTTAGAGTCTTTTTTAATTTTCTGCATTATTTCATGGAACATTACTTAGATCCAGTTGAAAAGGCAGGTTCCCACATATAAGCCATAACACAGTTTCTCAATTAGTCCCAAATCTGACTTGACCTGCTAACACTAGAAGGACCAGACTTACGGCCCCGGGGGCAGGTTCATTTGCAGTGTAATCCTATAAAATCAGGCCCAGGGATGTCTCCAGGCTTTTGTAGCCTGTCAAGAACTTAGCTGTGAGCAAGAGGTTATAGCAACTTCAGGGCTAGATATTGTTTCATTTCATTCTAGTGTAGGTTCAACCACAACCAGATATACTGTGGATATCCTAGAGTCGGTTTTACCTACTTCTGGAAACACTTTCTAATGGGATCCGTATGAGCTCACCTGCAGTGCCATGCCATAACCACTATGGGGTGATTCCGTCTGCTCTAGGTTGAGTTAAGTCACATTTATTGTTTTATTCAAATACAGTATGCAGAATTTTTATTATAGTCACCCTTGATTTTGTCTCTTAAGTTACTCATTTTATGGAAATCATCCTTTTCAGCAAATATTTTCTGTAATCAAAAAGTTGGCACTGGGCTTCCCTGGTGGCGCAGTGGTTGAGAGTCCGCCTGCCGATGCAGGGGACACAGGTTCGTGCCCCGGTCCGGGAAGATCCCACATGCCGCGGCGCGGCTGGGCCCCTGAGCCATGGCCGCTGAGCCTGCGCGTCCAGAGCCTGTGCTCCGCAACGGGAGAGGCCACAACAGTGAGAGGCCACGTACCGCAAAAAAAAAAAAAAAAAAAAAAAAAGTTGGCACTATGTCAAGTTTGCTCTTTTGATAAGACTTGAGCTTCTGAAATTGGCTTTAAACTGCTTTCTCTTTGGTGACTATAATAAAGCAGAATTACATCCTTTGTAGCTGAAATCTTAAAATACGATTTTCTATCAATCTGCTGGATGGCGTATGCCTCTAAATGGCTATTATTCCTATTATTCAATTACCTCTCCGGGTGTCAAAACCTCCTCCAGGCTATTTCCATTATGTTGTCATCTATACTTAGCTCTCCCCAAATCCTCATGATTTCCCCCCCGCAAGTCCACCCTGTACTCACTTCCGAGTGCTCTTCCCAGCACTCTCAAATTCCTCAACAGTTTGTCTTTCTGTCACGTCCTGCTTGCCAATTGTCAGTTCCAGATAAAACCCATTATTGCCTTTCCCATAACTAGAGAAATGTATGTCTGTATATATTAAATATATATGTGTGTGTGTGTGTATGCACATACACACAACTGATCAGTTCCCAAATTTATTCCATCAAACCTCAACTCTTTCAGCATAAATTCTTTGTCTTCCTGAAGTGTGCTCTCCAGCCACTTACAATACAGTTTTCTCTCTCAATATCAAATGACCCAACTGAATCTACTTTCTCAAAGTTCCCAAGGCCCCTTAGTCATCAAGTCTAATGACCTTTATCTCAGGCTATAACCTCTTTGGCATTTCTATAGTATTTGACACGGTTCAATAATCTTTTTTAATAGTTTGTTTTTAAAAAATTCATCCGCATGATAATAATTGTAAGTGGTACAAAAAAGTGTACAGTGAAACTTAAACCTCTCTCATCATCTGATCTCCAGCTCTCGGGACCCTCCCCAGAGGCAATTATGATTTTCAGTTTCATCAGTTCAACGATTACATGTGTCCTCTTTTGTATACAAGTGACAGGATACTATGTATGCTATTTTGTCACTTGTCTTTTTTGTATACATTTTTCAATGTCAGTACATGCAGATTGACCTCATCCTTTTTATTTATTTATTTATTTGTTTGTTTATTTTTGGCTGCGTTGGGTCTTTGTTACTGCACGTGGGCTTTCTCTAGTTGCGGCAAGCAGGGGCTACTCTTCGTTGCGGTGTGCGGCCTTCTCATTGCGGTTGCTTCTCTTGTTGCCGAGCATGGGCTCTAGGCACGTGGACTTCAGTAGTTGTGGCACGCAGGCTCAGTAGTTGTGGCTCGCGGGCTGTAGGGCGTAGGCTCAGTGGTTGTGGCACATGGGCTTGGTTGCTCCACGGCATGTGGGATCTTCCCGGACCAGGGATCGAACCCGTGTCCCCTGCATTAGCAGGCAGATTCTTATCCATTGTGCCACCAGGGAAGTCCTGACCTCATCCTTTTTAATAACTACATAGAGTTCCAGTGCGTGGCTGTTCCAATAATAATGTATTTACTCAGCTCTTTATTGATGCCACCCCTCTTTTACGAAGGTCTCCCTACTATCACACGGTGGATGTGGTGTCATTGCACACTGCTAATTATTCTACCTCCTCACTTTCTCCTTTCGAGGTTCTTTGGTTTCCTATCAACCATCTGTTTCCTAGAACTGAAATTCTTGCTTTTTTATTCCCCCCAGTGTCTTATCTTGGTAAACTCATCACTTGCCACACCTTCTATTATCTTCTTTGGATGACCTGGGAATCTGTATTTCCAATTTCAATGTCTTTCTCCCATGACCTCCAGATTTTCATTTGTGGATCTGTGACTACTTCACATAAATAAGGCCAAACCTTTACTCTTTTGACCCCAAAATTCATATTCTTACATATCTTTATAGCATTACCCAAGCTCAGTACCTCGAAGTCGTTTCTAATTCCACCTTATTCCTGATCTCTACAAATAGTCAACAGTGCCTGCCAAGTCGATTCAGTAGGCCAGAGCAGTTTATAACTGAATTTGATCTGCGCTTCTAAGAAAAGTGAACAAAACAAAAGCCCTGGTGCCCTTATGATACTACATAATGGTATAAAAGTAAACTTTTTTCATAATAATGTATAACTTACAACATCTCTGAAAATGTGATTCTATTTTTCCATATTCATTTTTCACTGTTTATCTTGGGCATTTTTACAATCACTGTTTCCTGCAGACACAATTACAGTATTATATATAAAGTTTTAGTCCATTGCTGCTGCAGAAGATTAATTTTAATTGATATTCTATAAAAATTAACATGAACATGTTAGAGTTTAGGAACATGTTACATATTCCATAGGGTAAAATTAATATGACATTTTAAAATTTCTGGTTATATACTTCAGTGGGTCTAATTTATACCAAAGAAATCTATAAGGTAAGCTCCAGGGCAGTACTGCTTATCTTGAGGACGGGATGACAGATTATAATTGCTTTATTTAGTACAGCATTCTGAATTCCTGTGAAGCTGTAATGGCTTGTTACGCACTAGAGATTTTGTTATTTAGAATATAATTGATTGTAATGGATGCTGTTTGCTCTTGAATAACTCCCATTTTCCACCTCAGAGAGATTTTCATTTCGGCATCAAATAATATGATTACTGCATTTGTTAAGTTTCTGAAGCGTTTTGAAATTCTTTCAATTGAAAAATGATTCAGAATGGAAATATGCTATAAATTAAAGGGGCAAATTGAATTTAATGCAGTATGTTTCATTTTTAAGGCCAAGTATTTAGCATAGCTCATCCTTGCTGGCTCTTACCCTGTAGTTGGCATTAATTGGAGGTAGCAAGGCAGGTACCTGAATGCTTAAGAAATTAGCAATCCCATTAACTATTTTGGTTTGTGTTTTCTAATTGTCACTATTACTTGACATTCTCTGCCTTAAAGATCTAGCAAAAATCTCTAACACCAAAACTGAAATCTCTGTCATTAACTCTAAAATAAATTTTCCTTGGAAACACTTTTGACAGAGAGTTCTGCTACAAGTTTTTACTTCTTTTTGCCCATCTTTACACACTTCTGCCTCTCTTTCCTAGCTTGTATATTTTTCTCTGTTAACTTCTTCCCTCTTCCCCCAGTCTGACGTCTAGGTCTTGGAACACAGAGGCACTTCCTCCTCAAGTCAAGATAATGCTTCACTTCCTCTACCATAAATTGGTCTTAAAGAGAAACAATGTTCTGTTCCTTAGTTGAGCAAGTGAGAATTTCCATTTTACTCATGTTGTTTGTTTACCTAGTCTTTGAAGATCACACAAATGAGTATTTACATGAAGTCTTCTTCAGTCACTTAATAATTTATTTCTGTTAGGACCAGGAGGCCAGAGACTCAACCAATTTTGTGGAGGATCTCAATTTTCATGCATTAGTTTTTATCCTAAACCCAACTCTATCTCATTATTTTTTTTGGTCTGCTTTTCAGATTTTTAAAAGGAAAAGGTGAATCTTAGTATTCCTTCTTATTCATGCCTCCCTAAAGGACTGAATTAGATGAAAAGGATATATTAAGCCAATCGGTTAAAATTGGATTATTTTGATAAGATATGGATTCCATTTTTCTTAGCATCCTTATGTCTGCATTTTTAGCTAATCTGAACTATAATACAAAGAATGAGCAATAAAGCTTCAAATCCAAGGGATTCTGGGCTCCCCAAATGCATCTTTCTCCACCAGCCTGACTGATTTGGGACAGTGGCTCTGGAAGGCAAAAGTCCCAAGCTCTACAACCAGACTTCTAATGAAAATTTTAGTTTCTATCACCAAGCAGTTATTAGAAGTTCATAGCAGTCCTTCGTGAGAGCTAACTGAACAGTGCTTAGATCCTGGCCCAAAGGTAACAGGGCCTAGAAAAATTAAACTTGCATAATCTTTGTGAGCTCTAATTCCACCAAATTGTGTAATTGGTAGATATCTGAAGGAAGAGTGACTATACAGTCTGAAGCCAAGTAGAAGTTAGTAGCACCTCAGAGAAAGTTTCAGACTTTTAAAAATTGACATTCTCTTTGGAATGCTTCTTCTTAGTTTTTTTTATTTTCCCCTTGATTCTATTTTTATTGTGCCATTATACTGACTCATGTTTATAAAGGCAGCCAGGGACACATGAGGCCTATGGAGGAGAAACTAGAACTTCAGCCCAAATAACATTATTTCACAAAGCAACAGGGAAGTGAAAATAGTGCCGTTGAGCCCTTAAGTCTCCAGATTTGCTCCCTTAGTAGAAAGGCTTCTGGGGTAGAAATTTTCCATTTCTGTCTCCTACTGGCCACGTCAAACCCTCCTTTGGTTCCTGTCCCCATAGAGTAATATTCAAGCAATGTGTATATTGGATTATAGATTCAAGAGTTAGCTTTGTTTAAGCAACTTCTATTTACAGGCACCATTTACAGCAACAAATAGTATTCTTTGTAACTCTTCCCCTTGCTCTTTAATTCCTAGGGATGAAAAGAAAGATGTTGGAGGCTAATGAAAAAAAAATCTTTCAAGATAAGTTTTAAATCTACAAGTCTGTCTACATTCACATTTAGTAGAAATCAATTAATTGGTTTTAAAGTTTAGAGAAGAGAGAAATCCTTTCTATCAACTTCCTTTGAGGAAGTACTGTGATGGTGTATGATGATGCAAGTTTTCTTTGGGGGGCTCATTATCAGAAATTCCCATCAAATGATGAGGTTAGGTGAGACTCTAAGCCAGTGGATTTAAGTGCTTCATTGCCCAGACATCATGTCAAATCAATGTTATCGATCTCTTGGCTTTACTTTAAGGTCTTTTAAGGCAGTGCTTCTCAAACTTTGACATATATGGGAATCACCTGGGAATCTTGTTAAAAATCCACTTTCAGTAGGTCTTGGTTGGGGTCTGACATTCTGTATTTCTAACAACCTCCCAGCGGATGACAGTGCTGCTCAGATGCACAGGACTGCACTTTGAGCGGCCAGGTTTTAAACTTCCTGTGTTCTACATCTCAACGTGAGGCTTTTTTTTTAATAGGAAAAGTTTTTATTTGCAGCAGGCCTACTATGTGTGCCGTACTGACTAGGTTTCATTTAGGTCATTTAATCTTCAAAATACCCCTACAGATTAAGTATAATTATTATGTTTTAAATATTTATTTATTTATTTATTTGGTTGTGTCGGGTCTTAGTTGCAGCATGCG
Source organism: Tursiops truncatus (assembly GCF_011762595.2). NCBI lineage: Eukaryota > Metazoa > Chordata > Mammalia > Artiodactyla > Delphinidae > Tursiops > Tursiops truncatus. The sequence goes on along the minus strand of NC_047055.1, from coordinate 102,894,707 downwards.
GGATCTTAGTTCCCCGACCAGGGATCGAACCCGAGCCCCCTACATTGGGAGCGTGGAGCCTTAACCACTGCACCACCAGGGGAGTCCCTAATTATTTTTTAAAATAAGGAAAGTTTGGCTTTCAGAGAAGTTAATTCTTTTACCCAAGGTCACACAGCTAGTAGGTGCCCGGGATTTGGACTCAGGTTTTTCTGACTCCAAAGCCAGAGCACAGTTCTTTATGTATTATACACTAGGTCCTGTGAAGAACACTTTGAGAGATGGGGAAGAGTTTCTACCCTTTAGAAGTCAACATTACAATGGCAGAAATTGGACATATACATACAAAGATTAATGAGAGCTTTTAAGTGTTGTGCAGGTATCAGAGAAATTAGACTATTGAGTTAAATAGTAGTAAAATTGGAAAGGAACAAATTAAACAACATATTTCTGTAAAAGTACTTTGGATTAACTCTCGTTAATCTCTGTTGTGTTAAACTACAGAAATATTTCCAATAGAATTTTAAAACTAGCACTGGCATGCTTAATGGATATAAAGCATATTACAAGAGTTTAGAAAAGGAAGCTCTTGGTCATGGAGAGGTGGAGGAATTGAAGATACTGTCAAAGAAAAGAGAGAGATCTTGGATACAGAATGAAGGCAAGGAGCACAGTTCATTTAGGGAAAGGGTATGAACAAAGGTGGACGAACAGTGGTTTATCATGGAGATCAAATGGACCTATTTGACTAGAGCAGAGAATTCCTAATTTAGAGACTGTATTAGTTACAATTGCTGCATAACAAACCATACTGAAACTCTGTAGTTTAAAACAACAACCATTTATTTAGTTCACAGTTCCGTAGGAGGTTTCTACTGGTCTGGGCCAGGCAGGGCTGATGTCCTCTGGGATTACTCATGTGTCTGTGGTCAGTTGGAGAATCAGATGGGGGCCGACTGTCCCCAGGTGGCCTTGCAAACGTGTCCAGGGGTCGGCTAGGGCAGTGAAGGCAAATGGATCCTTGTCACTCATCATCAGCAGGTAGACAAGTGACAAGAATACCAAAACGGCAGGCCCTATTGAACCAGTGTTTCTGAAGACTGCTTGTGTAACATTTGCTAACATCCCATTGATCAAAGCATATCCCATTGATCAAAGCAAATCACATGGCCAACCCATATTCAAAAGATTCTACCTCTTGATAGAAGAAGAGAATTGTGGGCTTTCGAATACTGCCACTTATAGATAACAGTGAAGAGGAAGTTGGAACTATTCTGAGAGTTGAGGTTGAAGAGGAGAGAGGGGTCTCCAAGGTCACTGCATGGTCTCCACTTACATGATTATGTAATTCAATATCTTTTAAAATTTCTCATTTAAAAGATGTCTAAGGACTTCCCTGGTGGTGCAGTGGTTAAGAATCCGCCTGCCAACACGGGACACGGGTTCGAGCCCTGGTCTGGGAGGATCCCACATGCCGCAGAGCAACTAAGCCTGTGCGCCACAACTACTGAGCCTGTGCTCTAGAGCCCTCAAGGCACAACTACTGAAGCCCACGTGCCGCAACTACTGAAGCCCGCTCACCTAGAACCCCTGCTCTGCAACAAGAGAAGCCACCGCAATGAGAAGCCCATGCACCGCAACGAAGAGTAGCCCCCACTCGCTGCAACTAGAGAAAGCCCGCGCGCAGCAACGAAGACCTGATGCAGCCATAAATAAATAAATAAATAAAGATGTCTATAAGCTAGCTGTTCATGGTTTAAAAATATAATAGTAGAGAGCTATAAAGGGAAAAGTTTCTTCCTGTAACCCCCTCATTTCCACTCCCCAGACGAACATAATGTTTTCACCTTGATGGTTATCTTTTCTGGACGAACTAAGTTTTTCTTAAAGGTTTTTGCAAATTTTCAGTGTGAGCCTTGTTGAAAACAAGTTACATTGAAGAAATGTGCTGTATAAAATTACTAATATTTTTGTACCTTTTTAACATTGAGCTCGAGACAAATGATCACTACTATTACCGAGCATTTATTATGAGCCAGGCATTAGGCATTTAGCATTTAGCACGTAAAAATAAGGCTCGATCTCTGCCCTCACTCACTCATAGTTGAGGGATTTCTACATTTCTTTGACCAGGAAAAAGAATGACTGTGATGCTGCAGACAATAAATTACTATTGAATGCTGGCAGTGTTTTTCTTCCTGTTTTACCCAAAGATAAAAAGTAGGAATTTGAGGGTGTATTCTCTCAGGCAAGTTTCACTTCTCCACTGTGATTCCCATAAACTACTTTCTGATCAGCACTCCAGAGTAATCCATTTGACCCCTTCTTGGATCTATTTGCCTTCTTACAATTCAGGAGGAAGTGAAATTGTTGTATTTACAAAGCTTTTATCCTAGGTCCAAGACAATCAAATCAAGAAAAACTGGTTCTTGCCAGTCCTCTGACTTAGGTCCCTCCAAACAAGTGGGCTGAGGAGTCAGCTGCCTATGTAAAATTCTCTCTCCCAACCCAAATGTACAAAGTACTTCCTACAAAACTGAAACTTGAGTGGCCTGGGAGAAAAGGCCCTCCATATAAGAGTAATACCTTGTCAAAGAATTAACTATATTGTCTTTATTCCTTTAAAATTAAAAGTCATTTCTGCGTGCAGAATCTCACAGGAATGGGTAATTTCCCAGGGGAAGTTTTAAAGTGTGTACTCCAAACTTCAGTGGGTTGAATTTGTTGAGTAATTAATGCCTTCGTTAGCAACTAACACCTTAGCTAGTCTACCATCAAAAATGAGGAGGCTGGGAAGAGAATGGTGCAGTGTTTCCCAAAGTTGTCTCATGTTAAGAATCATTGGAGATGCTTATTAAACAGATTTTCCAGCACTTTCCCCAGAGATTTGGTTCATTAGATCTAGGGAAGGGCCCGGGACATTTAACAACCATCTCAGATGGTACTTAGGATTGGGCAAATTTAGAAAACAGTACACTAGGGCAATAATTTTCAACCCCGGATGTACATTAGTAAAACCTGGGAAGTTTGAAAATATACATGCATATTAATGTGTCCAGGCTCCAAACTCAGAAATTCTGATTTAAGTGAGCTGGGGTGGGGTCAGGCATTGGTATTTTTTAAAAGTTCCTCAGGTGATTCTAGTGTTCAGCTAGTCTAGTGTTCAGAAATCATGATCCCTAGCAGTACTCAAATTTTTCATGTCAGAATCCCAGTGTGACCAAAAATAAATAAATAATGTAAACTCTCATCATTTCTTTAAAAAAAAAAAAAAGGTACTGAATATAATTCCCTGTGCTATACAGTAAATCATTGTTGCTTACCTATTTTTTGTATAGTATTTTGTATTTGTTAATTCTATGCTCCTAATTTATCTCCCCCCTTTCCCATTCAGTACCCATAAGTTTGTTTTCTATGCCTGTGAGTCTGTTTCTGTTTTGTATATAGATTCATTTGTATTATTTTTTAGACTCCACATATAAGTGCTATCATATTTTTTAATTGTCCTACATTCTTTTTTTATAAATTTATTTATTTTTAAAAAATTTTTATTTTATTTTTGGCTGTATTGGGTCTTCGTTGCTGCACGCAGGCTTTCTCTAGTTGTGGCGAGCTACTCTTCGTTGCAGTGCGCAGACTTCTCATCGCGGTGGCTTCTCTTGTTGCAGAGCACGGGCTCTAGGCATGCGGGCTTCGGTAGTTGTGGTGCATGGGCTTAGTTGCTCTGCGGCATGTGGGATCTTCCGGGACCAGGGCTCGAACCTGTGTCCCTTGCGTCAGCAGGCGGATTCTTAACCGCTGTGCCACCGGGGAAGTCCTGTACCACATCTTCTTTATCCATTCATCTGTCTATGGACATTTAGGTTGTTTCCATGTCTTGGCTATTGTGAATAGCGGTTCTATGAGCATAGGGGTGCATGTATCTTTTTGAATTGGAGTTTTTGTCTGGATATATGCCCAGTAATGGGCTTGCTGGATCATATGATAATTCTCTTTTTAGTTTTCTGAGGAACCTGCATACTGTTTTCCACAGTGGCTGCATCAACTTACATTCCCATATGGTAGTTCTGTTTTTAGTTTTATAAGGAACCTCCATACTGTTCTCCATAGTGGTCATACCAATTTGCATTCCCACCAACAGTGTAGGAGAGTTCCCTTTTCTCCACAGCCTCTCCAACATTTATTGTTTGTAGATTTCTTGATGATGGCCATTCTGGCCCGTGTGAGGTGATAGCTCATTGTAGTTTTGATTTGCATTTCTCTGATAATTAGTGATGTTGATCATCTTTTCATGTGCTTTTTGGCCATCTGTATGTCTTCTTTGGAGAAATCTCCACATTACCTCTTGTCTTTTTGATAATAGCCATTCTGACAGGTGTAAGGTAACATACTTTGAAGGTATCTTTTGCTCATTCACGATTTTCTTACGTCATGCACCAGTCATTTGAAAAAATACTGACCCATTAAGTTATGTGGTCCTTCCAAATACTGGCACATTTCGTAATAGTGGATCAAGTTTTCAAAAATTTTAATTTTCATTTGAAAACTTGAATTTTGTCATTGTCATCATATACTGTCAATTGTTTTCCTCGAGTGACAGACTCCATTCTTTTTCAAGAAAATATCTGCTAAAATTCCAAATGTGTATAGCCATAGTATGTCCATTGTTCTTTCAGGAAAAAATGGTGTTTCCTGAGACAAGCTGCTAGTTCAGCCCGCAACTCAATCACTCTAGTGCTTTTCCTGGAAGCATCAGTTCTACTTCAATATGTAGCCCAAGTGCTTTCTGCATACTTCATATTTCATTACAGAGAATATTTTTTAAACTGTACTCAAGGGTCAAGACTTAATAAAATTAAATTCATTCATTTACATATATGTTACTGAGACTAGAAGATCATGTGATGACGTGTTACTTATCTTATTTAAGACTCACAGTAACATTCACAAAGTAGATATCATTATTCCTGTTTTACAAATAAGAAAATTGAAACTCAGAAAGGTTAAATAATTTTCTAGATCAAGCAAGGACCAGGATTTAAAGATGCAAATCCAGATCTGCCTGATTTTAATCTTGTTCTTTTGCCAGTACAACAAGTTATTTTCCTTCTAGTGAACTATTTTAGGTTTAAATAACAGCTACGAAGACTCAATGAGCACTTAATATATTCTAAAAACTGTTCTCAGAACTTTAAATGTATTGACTCATTTAATCGTGCCATCAGAGTCCATGTTAGCCCTATTTAGACAAGGAAACAGAGACACAGAGAGGTTACTTAGCTTTTAAGGACACAGAGCTAATAACTTCAGAGCTAGGATTTTAACCCAAGAAGACTGACTTCAAAACAATTTTGCTAAAATATCTCCTAATTAAAAACACTAATGAGAAAAACCTAAAATCATCTATCTATCTATATATATACACACATATATTGTCATATATATGACTAGCATACTTGTAATTGTTTTTTTGAACTACTTAATACATGAAACAAATATTTTTGTCTATTTGCATATAAAATATCATGTGATAAAATGGTCTTGGTTTATTTGTTTCGTTTTCTCAAGGAGAGGCAAAAGCATGTGTGGAAGAACCTTCTTAAGTGTGTGGAAATTTAGGCAAGAAGTTAATTCACATAAGTCACTAAGAATAGAGTCCTAAAAGGAACATAGTTCAGTTTACATTTCAGATTTTCAAGATCAGGATGTGGTGGCCGAGTCTGCAGATGGGAAAATGATGTGGTCTGTGTCATACTGAGCATATGACAGACACCCATCGAAGAGCACACCTGTTCCTGGAGAAGGCCAGGGCAGTGGAACAATCATTGGGTGTAACAATAGAACCATTTCCTTCACCATGTACCACCACAAGAATTAGTCATCTTGGGGTATATTTCCTTTTTCTAAAAATAATGGCCGTGGTATTGTTACTCAATCCGCTAGACTGGGTTTTTATGTTAACTCCCAAGACAAAAGCTCTTTTTCCTAAGTGGAACTCCATTTCTCCAGCCAATGGAAGACTCCTCATCTCAAGAGAAAGGTTATTCATTTTTACCTATGAAAAAGCATAAAAATGCAAACAGGCCGCGCCCCACTTGGTCCTTCCATGTGTGCTCAAGGAACTGCCTCCCTTGTCCCCTCCCCGTCACTTCCTGCGAACACTGCTGTCGGCTCTGACTCTACGTTCCTGCCACACTTCCATCTTTTCTCAGTCTCCCTTCCCCAAGTCCTGGTTGCACCTTCTTGCCTTTCCCAGGTCAAATCAGGGTGGAGGGTCTCTGCAAGAAGAGAAGGGACTTTAGGGGCGGGGAAACCCTCCCTCAGGGGGCAGTAGCATCTACCAGCAAGAAAGTAGGGAAAAGAAGGTTGTGTTCTGTAACTAAGGACCCCAAACGTTTTAGCTGCCTCTCCTCCTTCTTTTTCTCCTCCCACTTGCCCTCTTCCCCCTAAGGGTTTCAGTCTCTGCTTATCACACGCAGAAGCTCCCTGGTGAGACAGATGAAAAAGGAAGAGGCAACCAACCTGTCCTCTCCACAGGAACCTTCCTTTTCCCAGGCTCATTAACTCCCCCATGCCCACCGCAGCCACTCAGTTCCAAACCCAGTATGGGTTTCTCCTTCCTAGGGCTTCCCACTCCCCATTATAGGCTCTATTTTGCAACCCTAGAATTCCACTTTCTGCCCAGAAGGACTCCACTGAGAGCTTGGAACTGGCAGGATCCGCTGTCCTATTTAGAGCTGTCAGGAACCTCTGAGGACATTTCCCCTAGAAGTATTGCTACACCTAGTGGTTCTGATCTGTAGTTCTTTTAACGTAGACTCCACCTTCATTCCGCTTAAATAAGCTTTTCTGTGGTAGCCTGGGAACCTACCCACCTTTCTATCTTCTCATTATTTCTACTCATTATTTCTAGCTACTCAATATATTTTTTTAACACAGAGCCTGTCCTAAGAACTATTTTAGCATTGTACAAAATAAAATCCCTACTTTTACATGAGACAAATATTTTGATCCAACTTGAGTGCTGCCAATGGGGGTAAGCAGAAATCCCCAGCCCAAGAATTATAACACAAGTCTAGCCTGGGCCCCTCAGAAGGTTGGCAGAAGCCTGTTCCCTCAGAAAGCAGGGAGCAGTTCCCAAGACTTCCCACTTCTAGGCAAAGAACAGAGGATCTGTGAGAAGTGGAAGCTCCAGCACTATACTAGGAAAGGTACTGAATGAAGGTTCTGGGCCCCTGAGAGAGCATTAAAAGAGTCTCAGGAGAGGGGAGGTTGCTTTCTTCTTGGCATCTGTCCCAGCTTTGATAAAGAAGTCACCTCAAGCAGAGCCACACAAAACAGGTACAGAGTGGCCTTGAGAATCCCCTCGAGGGGATTATATCAGGGATCATATCAGGGCAGCCCTGCCGTGCAAAGGAGGATTGCAAGAGGCAAAACCAGCTAGGACAGCAACTGGGATAGATAGGCCACGAGGATGTGCTATGAAGCATAAATTGGGGATTGCAGCTAGGCAGAAATTTCTCCTTTACACATGCAAAGTAGAACAAAACCAGAGATTCTTTAAGATTTCAATAGTCCTTGCTCTTTTTTCTCCATAAATTTCTCTTTCCCTCCTATCTCTAGTCACTCACCTCAGCCACTCCCATTCTCCCAGCAGCCTCTCTTCCAAGCTAGAACTGGACAACTTCTTGCCCACCATTCCCCGACCTCTGGCCGGTTCCCTACTGCCCACTCCATAGTTCCTGTTGTCTGCCTAACCCCCATTCTCTGTGCCTCCTTGTATTAGCAGTTTGGAGTATCATTCAAAGGGCATCAGCTTCTCTTTATTGCTTACTTGTCTTAATTGGTCCTACTCAAAAAAAGTTATCTTTGACTTTAATAGTTCTTGCCACCTAGCAAAAGTATTGAAATTTGCAGTGAACTGAAATGTAATAGATCTCTAAGATCTGTTGTAAGTAAACAAGGTGCTGAATGATGTTTGGGGTGAGCTACCATTTGTCTGGGGGAAAAATATATATGTATATATATATACAGTTCTAAATACATACGTTATATCTGGGAAGGTATGGAAGAAGCTATATACCCTTTGGTGACTTTTGCAATTGATATTATGTACATGAATTACCTTTTGTACAAAAGAGAGTAAATCTTTAAAAAATAAAAGTGTAGTGTATAAGAAAAGTTATTTTCTACTCAATTATGTTATAAGCAAGATTATTAAGAAAAATATTTATCTACATCAGCATAGCCACCGAAAATTAAGAGTGGCTATCTTTAGAAGATATTATATGGGAAGATTTTTCCTCCCTCTCCCTTTTTGCTTATTTGAGGTTTCTGTCTTACAACGGATATGTTTTGCTGTATTTGAAAAATAATAGAGTAGAAAATAAAATGAGCCCTGTGAGGGCAGGGAGTGAATGGGAAATCTCGGTACTTTCCACTTAACTTTGTTGTGAACCTACATCCTCTCTAAAAAACAGTCTTTTAAAAACGACTGGAGGACTTCCCTGGTGGCGCAGTGGTTAAGAATCCGCCTGCCAATGCAGGGGACACGGGTTCGAGCCGTGGTCTGGAAAGATCCCACATGCCGCGGAGCCACTAATCCCGTATACAACAACTACTGAGCCTGCACTCTAGAGCCCGCGAGCCACAACTACTGAGGCCGCGTGCCACAATTACTGAAGCCCGCATGCCTAGAGCCCGTGCTCCGCAACAAGAGAAGCCACCGCAGTGAGAAGCCCGCGCACCGCAATGAAGAGTAGGCCCTGCTCGCCGCAACTAGAGAAAGCCTGCGGGCAGCAACAATAACCCAATGCAGCCAAAAGTAAATAAAATTTTTTTAAAAAGACTGGAATATTGCCATATATAAAAGACAAAATTATAGAAATTCAAGGAACAGGGGAAAAGCCAGGGAAAAACTATTTGCAGAAATGTACATTAACATTTCCGTGTATATTTTCCTAATAGCTGCCCAGTTTGAAGCTAGAGCTATTTTCTTTCTTTTTTTTTTTTTTGCGGTGCGCGGGCCTCTCACTGCTGTGGCCTCTCCCGTTGCGGAGCACAGGCTCCGGACGTGCAGGCTCAGCAGCCATGGCTTACGGGCCCAGCCGCTCTGCGGCATGTGGGATCTTCCCGGACCGGGGCACGAATCCGTGTCCCCTGCATCGGCAGGTGGACTCTCAACCACTGCGCCACCAGGGAAGCCCTATTTTCTATTATTTATTCATTCAATACTGTATACCGAGTGCCTCATTTGTTATTATAAATACGTACCCACAAGGCACAGCTTGTGTGTATCCAGACATCCTCAAACCTCTAAGAGATCCAAGACGTAAGAGCCCCCTCCTCAGGATAGTCTCAGCTCAGCATCACCTAGGACATCCCTTCCCAAGTCGCTAGTATACAGATATCTTCAGCCCACTGCCCAGAGTGGGACAAGTTCCAGTTTTAGGAACTGTGCCTCCTCCCCTCAAATGCACCTTGATCAAAGCACCTTGACCAAGAAATCAAGGATTCCAGCAGAGCCCCTTCTTAGTCTTCTGAAATAACTTGTCACTCCCACAACTAAGGCAACACTTGTCATTTCTGCATGCCTTCAACTGTGGCATTGTCATCTACCTCCTACATGCTATCTTTTCTTCTACATCATTCTTTCTTTATCTGTTCAGTCATTTGATCATTCACATTCTAAGTATTGTTTTTTACCTTATCCCCAGTGCTGGAGGGTAGGAGATAGCTCCTACCATCAAGCAACTTTCCCAGTTAGAGACTGCCAAGGTTGAGTCATAGTTTCAGCTCAGAATATCATACATACTTTAGTAGGAAAATTATTTTAAATGATGCTACTAGAGTAACTAGTTGTGGCCAGAAACGTTGAGGATGATTTAACAGGTGAATAAACACTGGAGCTGAGTCATGAAGAAGCAACCTCCAAGTACAATAGAAATTGGTAAAAGTATATTTCAAGGAGAGAGACCAGTATGAGTAAAGTTAAGGAGATCTAACAGCTGATGCACATTGAGGAAATAGTGAATAATTCACTGTACTTAGAGCACAGAGACCTAGAGGTTAGAGGGGAAGGATGAGGTTGGGGGTGAATGTGAAGGGAACAGAAGAAGAGCCAGGAAAGCAGGGGAGAGACCCCCACTGGGAAGGACCTAGCATGCCTTGTGAGCCATGACCCTGACCTTCACTTGAGCTGGCATTCAGGCTAAGCTGATACACTGATGAGTAAGAAAGGTCAGGAGGACTCTCTTTGTACAAATACACCTTTGGGTAATGAAAAGGACAGCTTGATATCTGTCCCAGATACAAGTTCCATGCTCCTGGACTCGTGACTTACCATTGGGAATATGGCATGCAGGCAGAAGCTGAGAAACTGGTTTTAAAAGGAAATGTTGACCCAGAGGCACAAGCAGGCCTGGGTCAATGCCCAGGAGATGAAATACAAGTGGGAGAGGGTAGATATTCTCCCCACTTCTGCATGTAAAAAGCACCTGGCTTTGGTATATTAAGGACTCTAGGGAACAAGGTGGTATATTGATACCTTGAGGGTTTGTAGCATTAAGACCCTCAGAAGCAGCATAATTCTCATGGAGTGTGGCCGTCGCCATCTGTGGTAGGGTGTCAACACCAACTTGAAGTGGCTTTGTGGGAAACATATCCACAAGAATACTGAAGAGGAAGAGCTTGAGATGACAAGTAATGAGCTTATGTGAGACCCCCAACCAAGACTCAGAACCTGGGTGTATGTTTAAGACTGTGGAAGGATGCTAGAGGCCTTGGCTATGCTGCAAAGGATGGGGCCAGTGCAATTTGAGGTACTGAGATAATGGATAGTGGAGCAGAGACAAGTCATCTCAGCTGAGGCCGCCTGAGCAACAGTCTGACCACTCTGAATAAGTGAAGATGTCCTAGACCACTCAGCCTCCAGCAGATCCTGACCAGAGAAGAGCAACTGCCCACCTGGTGCACAGAATCACAACAGATCAGAAATAATAAATGTTTGTTGCTTTAAACTACTAAGTGTTGATGTGGTTTGGTACACAGTAAAAACTGACTGATAGGGTCCCAAGATGAGAATTGGTGGGAAGGCTGCTTAAGTATGGTCGACAGCTTGGTCCAAGTCTCCAAATGTGGGAAGCATAAACCTGAATGACAAGGCTCCTTTGGAAGGATGGTGGAGGATTTGTATTGTGTCAACTCAGCGAAGCTGAAACTGTGTTTCCCAGAACTTCCTTCACTGCATAGTTCCACCTTAGCTGGGATCATGAGACATCCTGCACATCTTTCAGAAGGTGGAAGTAGAATAGCAGTCATTTTCTCCTTAATTCAGAAGGTCAGAGTGGGACGTGAGGTACTGTTGCAGCTCCTGCATGCGTCACCTATCTGCTGGATCACGTGCTTGGCGTGTGGCAGCAGGAGGGCCCAGAGCTCTTCCAGCTTCTGTCACATCCACCTCCAGCTTCTCTGACTCCCAGGCCAAGTGTGTATGTAACTGTGCAAGAGGTACCAGCTTCTCCTTCGGGACACTCCATCATCAAGATTGGTAGCTTAAAGGCTGTGAGGGACTGACAGTGGTTCCAGTCTACCTTCCTGGGTTCTAACTCAGCCTCACAGCTTCCAGCTTATTCTTGTTTCTCCTACTTCGTGTTTGTTTCCTTCCCAAATGCCTACCTGAAGCCTTCAGGCTGCAGCATCAACAGCCTCATGTAGATTTCTAAAATTAGCTCCCACAATTGGATAAGGCCAAATCTTTACAATAAATGTATACTATATATAATGTATAATGTACAGATGGTGTATAATATGCAAATTATAATGTTCAAATTATAGTATATAAATCATATGTGTATGTGTGTGTATGTAAAAAATCTAGTAGTTCTGCTTCTCTGACTGACCAACACAGAGAGCCTAAAAACTCTGGCCAGCCAAGATAAGTAGAAGGAACTTCTGGTGGCCTCCTTCCACAAGGAGGCCTTCTACCCTCGGGTAGAAAAAACTGAGATACTCATCAGTGCATCAGAAGAGAGGAAATCAGAAACAGAGGACAGAAGCAGTGGTGATGCTGTACTGTCTAGGGTCTCACTACTAAGGGACTCTTCAGCTAAATAGCTCCCAGCCTCTTCGAACTTCCCTAAGTAGACATTGAAGAGAGGAGGGTATTCTAGAACAATGGAGGATTTGTTCAGACTGCAGCTGGATATCAGATGAAACAATCGACATGAAGTCCTTATAAGATTTGCTGGGAGATGTTCAACTTCACTGTAATCAGAGAAATGTAAAATGGAACTAAAAAGTGATTCCATTTTTTCCCTTACACAAAGGGTCACAGATATCTATAAAAAATGTAATTACACAAACCCTCTGACTGGACAGTTTTACTCTTACATATTTATCATACAGATATCTTCACATGTATGTGAAATGATGTATGTATAAGGATATCCACTGCAGCATTTTTTTATTATAGCAAGAGACTGGAAATTGCTTAAGTGTTCCCCAATAAGGAATTGGATATATAAATATGGTTCATCTATATAGCAGAGCATAATGCATCTATTTAAAAGGATGAAGCTGCTGTATGTGTTCTAATACAAAACAGTCTTCAAGATATATTAAGTGAAAAAAAGAGCTTGCATAATGTGTGTGTAGTATGCTTCCCTGTGTGTGTGTGTGTGTGTGTGTGTGTGTGTGTGTTTGTGTGTTTGTGTTTTATATGCTAGAATGCTAGAACATCTCTGGAAGAATTCACATGAAACTGGGAATTTTGGTTACCTCCAGAGAAAAGAATTAGGTGCCTAGGGCACTTTTTACGCTTTTGTACAATATCTCTATATTACTTATTCCCCTTCCCCCAAAACTTAATTTTAAAAATTCTTGCAGGCTTGTTCCAAATATTGCTTGTCAAGGGATGGCCCTTAACCTTTTTCTGATGGCAAGAATGGCCTGAAGAACAGTAATGACAATTATACCTAAGATTAAGCAAGCTAAATCCCAGATTTCCCCTGCAACAGAGATTCTGCTTAGGAGCTATTAGGAACATGTATAGGTAAGAAAAATGCATAGACCCAGGAGGGATGCCAAAGAGTGAGATACCCCAGAGAATAAGAGCTTTAGTGTGATGAGTGCATGATCAGTTTTAGGGATGGCATAGTGGCATAGGGAGGAAGATTGTTAGGAACGAGGAAGATATTTCTGTGCAGAAACCAATGGGGTTAAGAATAGTTGGTGTGTATTAGGGAGAATGAGAGAGAGGTAATCAAATCCTTCAAATCCTCATAACAAAAGGAGTTTGAGGATGCCACAAATATAATCAGGCAAAACTCCAAATATTGATAATTATGTATATGGGATACATCAAAAAATAGAAGGACTTTCTGTTTTGTTTTTTCAGTAGTTTCTTTGTAACCAAGAGAAGTGACAGGAACAGGCCTGAAACAGGCTCCCCTTTAGGTAAAGGACAAGAAATACTCCATGGGCTAGTGAATTCCTGATGCTAAGATCCAGCTACGCAGGTAGAGGTAGAAAAGGCATGCCTCTTGGTATACAACCTGGACAGGCCCTCCAAAACCCCTTTAAAATCCTGATGGTGGGCAACTGGGTGCATGAGCACCCAGATACCAATTTCCCTTTCTACTCAACCCAATAACCAGACAAAATATCCTAGTCATGAATGGCATTTTACAAGCATATACATTTGAAACTTTGTTTGAATCCCTTGAAAATCAAGTAATCTCTCTTTACAAGCTGCAAAGTCTGTTCTTTTTAGGTGTTTAATAAGTTTTATTTGACAGTTGATAAATAACTTGTTTTAGATGTCAGAAACAATGATCTCATATTTATTTATAATTTTTACATGTTTATTTCCAATATTTAAAAGTGCTTTCATAAATGCTTTGGTTGCCAGACAAACACAACTGTTTTGTTCTCAAATGTTTGTTCTCTGTTGTAAATGTAGAGTGAATGTTATTAGCTAATTATTACCTATTTGTACCTAATTTTGAAGGTATAAAGTGGCTTACCCAAAAGTCACACTGTCGGCTTATAGCTGGTTTCTATATTTGGTAATTTTTAAATTTGTCATCATCCTGTAAAAACATATGTACTCAACTGAAATATATTGGAAACTGAATTAGTTGGTATGCTAGTCAGGGTTCTCCAGATAAACAGAATAAATAGAGACAGAGAGAGAGAATTTCTGCATATTTTAAGGAATTTCTTCATATGATTGCAGGGGCTAGAAAGTCCCAAATCTGCAGGGAAAACTCACAGGCTGGAGAATCCAGCAAAAAGTTAATGTCTTGAGTCCAAAAGCCGTCTGGAGGCAGAATTCCTTCCTCTCAGGTGGACCTCACTCTTTTCTCTTAAGGCCCTCAACTGATTGGATGAGGCCCACCCACATTATGGAGAGTAATCTGCTTCACTCAAAGTCTACTTATTTAAATGTTTATTTCATCTGAAAAATACCTTTACAGCACCATCTAAAGTGGTATTTGGCCAAGCAGCTGGGCACCATAGCCTAGTCAAAGTGACACATAAAATCAACCGTCACAGGATTTGGAATGGCTGTGTGTGACTCATATCTGAAATTAACAATGACTTAAGCAAGATAGCTTTCAAGTGAGCAGTCAAATGCAGCAGTCCAGAGCTCATATAGTGACTCTACAATCATTAAGGGTCCAAGCCCATTAGAGTTTGTTGCTCCACTATCCTCAATACATAGCTTCTGCCTCATGTCCAAAGATTAAGCTTTAGCCTCAACTATCATAATTTCGTTCAAGTATGTGGAAGAGGGGGAAATGGAGGGGAAGAGCATCCACCTCACTTTAAAGACACTTTTGGGGAAGTTTCACATGTATTACACACATGGTCTAGAATTGAGTTACATAACCACAGTTACAGTGGAGGCTGAGAAATATTTTTATTTGGGTATTTATTTATCTGGCTAAAATTCAGGGAATCAGAGCTTTGAACTTCATGGAAGAAAAAGAATGGATAGATATTGGGAAGAGGCCTACCAAGTACAGATTACTACACTGAACAACTGAAGGGATGCTGTTTCAATCATGGTCTACACCATAAATTATTCGGGCTACCCATATGTGAATGTGAAATAGTGAGTAGCACATAAAAGTAGACTTAGTCTATGTTTGGTTGAAAGGACTATACGAATCAAGGGGCACCAGTCATATCACAGTATGCCATGGGTCTTTCTTAATTTCTACTCTACTCAGTGTGAAGGTAAGTGATGACCACGTGAAAGTAGGCACTGCATGTATGGTGGGGTGCGATGCACAACTGAAGGAGGGCCATTTATATTCTACTCTATTCCACAGATCTTTCTGGACTCTATATGCTCAGTGTGGAGGTAAGAGATGGCCACATAAAAGGAGACTTATCCTATATTCAGTGTGAGCACTGCACACCCAGAGGATGCCATTCACATCACAGTCCACGCCAGGTTTCTTTCAGGACTCCTGGTATGCTCAAAGTGGAGGTAAGTACTCATAGATGCACTGCGCAACTCAATTGGTATCATTTACATTCCAGTATATATCATGTAAGTTTCTGGACTCCTCATATGGTCAATGTGGCGTTAGTAATGATCTCATCAAATGTGGGTGCACTCCACAACTTAAGGGGTTCTATTCACATTACGGTCTATGCCATGAGTCTTTCTGGATTTCTCATATGTTCAATGTGGAAGTGTTGGCCATATGGAGTTAGATTGTGCCATGTATATTGGGTGCACTGCAAAATACAAGTGGTGCCACTCATATCCTAGTCTGTGCCACGGATCTTTCTAGTCTCCTCATATGCTCTCAGTATGGAGGTAAATCATGGCCACATGAAAACAAATATTTCCTTGTACATTTGGACACAGTGTATGACTGAAGAATTGCCATTCGCTGTCTGGTAAATTCCATAGTTATTTCTGGACTGCTCATATGCTAATGTGGAGGTAAGTGATGATCATGTGAGTTTAGACTTATTTCACTTACAGTTGGATATACTGTACGACTCAAGGACTGACAGCCACATTCTAGTATATGTCACAGATCTTTGTGGATTGTTCATGTAGTTAATGTTGAGGTTAATGATGGCCTTATGAAATTAGGCTTTTTGCATATACTGTTGAGTGCACTGCACAAGTTAAGCAGTGCCAATCACATGATGAGCTCTGAACCCATAGGCTTAATGGGGGGGTAAATGCCACATCCAAATAGATTTATTGTGTGTAAATTTTGGTGCACTACAAAACGTAAAGATGTCAGCCACATCCTAATTTGTGACATAGATCTTTCTGGACTCCTCATATGCTCAGTGAAGAAGTAAGTGATTTCCACAGTAAAGAAGGATTATGCAAAATGCAAATCAAAACCACAATGACATATCACCTTACATCTGTTAGAATGGCTGTTATCAAAAAGACAAGAAAAATAAGTATTGGCAAAGATGTGGAGAAAAGGGAACCCTTGTGCACTTGGTAGGAATATAAATTGATGCAGCCACGAATTTCCTTAGAAAATTAAAAATATAACTACCATATGATCCAGCAATTCCACTTCTGGGTATTTATCTAAAGTACTTCTAGGTAATAATTCGAAAAAATACATGCACCCGTGTGTTCACTGCAGCATTTTTTTTAACAATAGCCAAGATGTGGAAACTATCTGAATGCCCATCACTGAACAAATGGATAAAGGAAATGTGATATATGTATACAGTGGCATATTATTAAGCCATGAAAAAGAATGAAGTCTTGAAATGGCATGGATGGACCTCAAGGGCTAAGTGAAAATAAATAAGACAGAAAAAGATAAACATCATATGATCTCACTTGTATGTAGAATTTAAAAAATTAATCTCATGAGTATAGAGAACAGATCACTGGTTGTCTGAGATGGGGATAGGCATGGGGGTGCGCAAAATGGGTGAAGGGAGTCAAACGGTGCAAAGTTCCACTTTTAAAAAAATTTTATTTATTTGTTTTTGGCTGTGTTGGGTCTTCATTGCTGCGCGTGGCCTTTGTCTAGTTGCGGCGAATGGGGGCTACTCTTCATTGTGGTGCATGTGCTTCTCATGGCAGTGGCTTCTCTTGTTGTGGAGCACAGGCTCTAGGCGCGCGGACTTCAGTAGTTGTGGCACATGGGCTCAGTAGTTGTGGCTCGTGGGCTCTAGAGTGCAGGCTCAGTAGTTGTGGTGCACGGGCTTAGTTGCTCCGTGGCATGTGGGATCTTCCTGGACCAGGGATCAAACCCCTGTCCCTTGCATTGGCAGGTGGATTCTCAACCACTGCGCCACCAGGGAAGCCCTACTCGTCATTCTTGACTCCACACATGCTCAGTGTAGAGGTAGGTGATTGCCATATTAAAGTATATTTATTCCATGTACATTTGGGGCACTGTACAACTAAAGGAGTGCAACTAACATGCTAATGTTAGCCATGAATCTTTCATGATACTTTGTGTATTCAGTGTGGTAGTAAATTCAGTGTGGTAGTAAGTGGTGACTACATGAAGGTAGAAAAAAAATCCATATACAGACGAGTGAACTGCACAACTCTAGGAGTGCCAATCACGTCCCAGTCTATGCTATGGTTCATTCTGGATTTCTCCATGCTCAGTGTGGAGGTTAGTGAAGGACACGTGAAAGTAGACGTATTCTGTGTCCTGTTGGGTGCACTGCACAACTCGATGGAGGCAGTTTACTTCACAGTCTAGACCATATATCTTTCTGGGTTACTTATATCCTCAGTGTAGTGGTAATTAATGGGCACATGGAGGTGGATTTATTCCATGCTCAGTCAGGTGCACTGCATAACTCAATGAGTGCCATTCCCATCACATTCTAAATCATAAATTTTCTGGATTCCTCATATGCTCAATGTAGAAATAAATGATAGTCCTGTGAATGTAGACTTATCTCATGCGTGCTTGGGTAGACTACACAGCTCAAGGAAAGCCATTACCATCAGTCTATATCATGGAATTTTCTGGACTCCCCATATGCTCATGTGGAGGTAAGTGATGGCCTCGTGAAAGTAGGTTTACACCATATATGGTTGTGTGCATTGAGCAACACTAGCATGAACCTGAGTACACAACTCCAGTGGCATAAATCACATTGTCATCTCTATCCTGTATTTCTGGGCTTAAGAAGAAATACCAGATCAATAAGTATATAGAAAAATGGTAACACTCCAATTTTTTACCAGATTTGTAGAATAAATGTTTTCCATATGAAAACATTTCAAAAATTTCCAAATAATTTAATCCCTTATGAATTAAAATCACAGGTGTTGCTATGTTTGATGGAAATTATTCTAAATAAATTACTAATTCCTTTAACAGACAGCCTTAAATGTAAATTGTTTTTGAGGAATTGGTATCATCATAGTAATCATGTGTCATTACTCTGTGCTGTAAAAGGATGTCCTTGGGGGTTACTAACCAAACCTCAAATAATGGTTTGGAGGCTCTCTCCTGTCAGCTTTCTGTAGTCTCCTTTTTCCACCTCTCCAACCTGAAGTTAGTTCAGATTGGCACTCCATTTGTCATGTAGTCTTTGCAGTCCTTTCCATCCTTTCTGTTTCAGGATTCTACTCTGTAAAATGATCGGATACTCTCTCAAATGTGCCTTTCCACCCTTGGTCTCTATGAGAAGACCCCTCTCTGTCTGCAAAGTTTTCTCCCCTTCACTTCAGGGACCAAGTACGTACTTATTACCTAGCTTGCTCCTGTCACATACAAACCCACTTCTCTCTGTCCTGTGTGCCTTGTCTGAACCCCCTTCACTTGCCAGGTAATTAGGCTGTTTTTGCACTACTGGTGAATGGATGTGGTAGATTGTTTGCAAAGATGACCGCAAAATTTACTCCTACCCCTGAATGCATACCTTTTGCAATGTAACTCTTGACATACTTTTTGCAATGTAGCTGTTCCTTCCATCAAGAGGTGGAGTTTATTTTCTCACCCCTTGAATCTGGGATGGACTTATGACTTGCTTTAGGCAATAGAATACAGCAGAAATTATGCCACGCCAGTTCCAAGCTAGCCCTCAGGAGACTTGAAGCTTCTGTTCTCACCTCTTGGGATGCTGAAGCAGACATGTGGGGAATCCCAGGCTAACTTCTTTGATGATGAGGTCCAAGGGAAAGCAAGGCCCAGTTGACAGCCACTGTCAACTACTAGAAATGTGAATGAGACTGTGTGAGACCATCCAGCCATAGGCAACCCCCAGATGACTAGCCGCATGCACGACCAAAAGCAAGAACAGCAAAAGAATTATCCAGCTGATCCAGATTGCTGACACAAGCCCAAGTTGCTGACACACCAAATAGTGAGGAAATAAAATGGTCATGGTTTTAAATGAACATACTCCACTTTAAGGGTGGTTTGTTACACAGGAAAACTTACACACTGGATTTACTGGCTGAGTTGCACCATTGATCATGGGGCCTCATCTCAATAATTTCAGCAAATACTTTTCAGCATCTATTCTTCTTTAGGCCCTGTGCTAGGCATGGGAAAAGAGCTGGAGGTCCCTAGGGTCAGGGATCTCCTGGTGTCATGTGGAAGTAAGATCCTAAACAGGTAATAACAATTACGACAAATGTAAGAAAAGAAGAAATACAGGTGATTTGGAGTGGATAATGAGAGGGAACCTGACCTAATCCTGATCAGGCAGGGCCTCCCCAGGAAATGACTTTTCAACTGAGACTAGAATAAGATGCAATTTGCCAGGCTGAGACTTGGGAGTGAAGAAACTGAGCAGGAATAACTACATGTTTATAGGCTCAGAGTTGAGAGGAAATACGGTGTGTTCGAGGAATGAACAAAGCCCATGTTGGATGGGGCCTCAAGAGGAAACAAAGGAGACTGTGGTTTAAGACAAAATCATCCTCAGAGGACCAAGGTCACCAAATCCCAGTAACCTACTTCCATTTGTTATTTTCTCAGGAAAATCAGAAATTTTCATCTATTTGAAAATACAAAGATGACCACAAAACACTCCCTTGAAAACATTCCCAGTGTTCTGGTTTTAATCTGAGGCAAAAATATAATTTCTGAAGCCCTCGCCGTGTGTTAGGCACACTACTAAGCCCTTTACATGTTTTTATGTCTTTTATTCATTTTCATGGCCCCATGAATTAGATACTAGTCATATTCCATTTATAAAAAATGAGGAAACTGAGGCAAAATTACACAGCTGGTAAGTAATAAAGCCAAGATTTAGGACTTCCCTGGTGGCGCAGTGGTTAAGAATCCGCCTGCCAATGCAGGGGACACGGGTTCGAGCCCTGGTCCGGGATGATCCCACACGCCATGGAGCAACTAAGCCCGTGGGCCACAACTACTGAGCCTGCACTCTAGAGCCCGCGTGCCACAACTACTGAGCCCACGTGCCTAGAGCCCGTGCTCTGCAACAAAAGAAGCCACCGCAATGAGAAGCCCGCGCACTGCAATGAAGAGGAGCCCCCGCTCGCCGCAACTAGAGAAAAACCCGCGTGCAGCAATGAAGACCCAATGCGGCCAAAAATAAATAAATAAAATAAATTAATTTATTTTTTAAAAAAAGCCAAGATTTAAATTTAGGTCAATCTGAAACTAGAGCTCAAAGTATGCTCTCCTGTTAATACCGCTTTAAACTATGTTGTCTTTCTACTAATGGTCTTTTGAGCAGAGAAATTTAGCTGCTCCACAAATATTAAGTGTTGAAGAAATGGGAAGTCCATTGAAGGAAAATATGAGTCATAAGATCTCAGACTGACATAGGCAACTGCCATGCATATAAACTGCTGTATTAATTAATGTGCTCTGGTAGCTGAGATTTCATTCCATTCAAAGGAGATGAAATTTAAAATAAAAAACAATGATTGTTGCCTACACCTGGATCTGTACCCAATAAAATGATCAAGTATGACTGAAGCACAAAGAGTTCACATACCTCTCAGAAGGAGCTCGTTTACATCGTAAAAAGTGAGTTGCTACAGACATTGAAAGAGATGTGTCTAGAGGAAAGCATCATAGTAGTGGCTTGTTCCTACTGGGCCTGGGTCTTCAAGCAGATCCTGATATGGTATATCAAGGCCTTTTTAAAAGCACCGTTATGTGAATTAATCAATAGATCACTGAAAAGTTAAACAAAATCCCTAGGAAACTAAAAGGAATACTCTAGGACAGTGGCCCCACAGCTAAATTAGGCCAATATAATTCTTTAAATTCTAGCTTTTAGGCTGCTCTAATTTGTCTATAAATGCAGTATCGAATTGCTGACAAGTTAAGGAGACATGGTCTTCACCCACAAGCTTCTGTTTATAAACACCGAGTATGTCTGGAACCACTTCTTTTGCTAGTGAGGTTTAATTCTGCCTTGCAATTTAAGGAGAGGTAAGAATTGTAATAGTTGGAATGTATTCTCAAAGCTGAAGTATTCCTGAACTTGTGGGACAATCAGTAACAAGTATACCTATCTTAAAAGTTGTGGATGAGCAATTCTATGAATATTGAATGTCTTTTTAACCCGTAAGAAGACACCAGCATTGATTTTTGGAGGGCCTAGGTTCAATTTAAAGGATTTCAGCATGAGATACACCAATTGTTATAAAGGTTTTTTTTCTTATTTTACTTTCACTGTGTTTCCCCATTCCTGTGTGTGTGTGTGTGTGTGTGTGTGTGTGTGTGTGTGTGTATACAAACCAACAACACCCTCTCTTAGAATAGAAATATAAATAAATAATATCAATGAAGTGTTATTTCTGCTTTCCCTATAAAATATGTTTAATTTGTTGTTCCAATAAAAGAGTTAGCAAAACTGTCAAAGTTTGACTTCCTCAAACCTGAAGATGTCTCCTCCTGAGCATTGAATTTCCATTTCCATTTACTCTCTTCCTGAGTGTTTTCTGTCATTTCCTAGTATGGAAAAATACACCTTATTTTGGCTTGTAATCAAAAAGAGGTATTTTTTTAATCACAATTCCTTCAAAGTTTATGTTAATAATGCAGCATTTGGACTTCTGCTTCTAGCCAAGATGGAGTAACAAGGTCTAGATTTACAAGGACAGAGTTAGGAAACAACAATTTTCAAAACACTGGACATTAGGTAATGAAGAACAATAATCCCTGAGACAGGAAACATACTAGGTAACCTCTATGATTGCCGCAGAAAATTGAATCTAACAATATATAAAAAGGATAACACATCATGATCAAGTGGGGTTCACCCAAGAATGCAAGGTTGGTTTAACATTCAAAAATTAATCAGTAAAAACTCTCAACAAATTAGGAATAGAAGGGAATATCCACAACCTAATAAAATGCATCTAAGAGAAACCTACAGCTAACCTCATAGTTAATGGTGAACAGTAAAAAACTAAAAGCTTTTCTTCTAAGATCAGGAATAAGGCAAGGATATCCACTCTCACCAGTTCTATTCAAAATTGTATTGGAGGTTGTAGCCAGTGCAAGAGGGAAAGAAAAAGAAATGAAAGGCATCCACATTGGATGGGAAGAATAAAACTGTCTATTCAAAAATAAAGTACTTTTCTCTGTAAAAAAAAAAAAAAAAGGAAGCATATAGAATCACAAGGTACACTAATAAGTGAGTTTAGCAAGTTGCATAATACAAGCTCAATACACAAAAATCACTTGTACTTCTATATACTAGCAATGAAAAATTAAATATTGGACTTCCCTGATAGCACAATGGTTAGGAATCCACCTGCCATTTCAGGGGACACGGGTTTGAGCCCTGGTCTGGGAAGATCCCACATGCCGTGGAGCAACTAAGCCCATGCACCACAACTACTGAGCCTGCACTCCAGAGCCTGCACGCCACAACTACTGAAGCCCACGTGCCAGAACTACTGAAGCCCACGTACCTAGAGCCCGTGCTCCACAACAAGAGAAGCCATCGCAATGAGAAGCCCGTGCACTGCAACGAAGAGTAGCCCCCACTCGTCACAACTAGAGAAAGCCCGTGCACAGCAACAAAGACCCAATGTAGCCAAAAATAAATAAATAACTAAAATTAATTAAAAATTAAAAGTTTTTTTAAATGTTTAAAAAAAGAAAAATTGAAATTATAAAAATAATATCTATAGGGGCAACTATACAAAATACCTAGGAATGAATCTGACCAAAAAATGTCTGATACCAGTCCATGGAAAACTACAAAAACGCAAAAACATTGCTGAGAGAAATTAAAGATGACCTAAATAAAAGGAGAGATATGCCATGTTCATGGCTTGGAAGACTCAGTATTCTGAAGATGTCAATTCAAAGCAACCCAATTAAAATTCCAGCATGATTATTTGTAAATCTTAACAAGATAATTCTAAAATTTACATGGAAACGCAAATAACCTAGAATACCCAAAACAACTTTCAAAAACAGGAGAAAAGTTGGAGGACTTATAATCACTTGACCTCAAGAGTTACTATAAAATTGCAGTTGGTATTAGTGTAAAGAGTCATAAATAGATCAATTGATCAGAATAGGGAATCCTAAACAGACCCACACCCACACGGTCTATTGATTTTTGACAAAGGTGCAATGACAATTCAACACAGAAAGATGAGTTTATTCAACACATTGTGCTGGAACAGTTGGATATCCATGTGTAAAAAAGTAAACGTCAATCCATACCTCACATCATATACAAAAATGAACTAAAAATGGATAAGATACATAAATGTAAAACCGATAACCATAAATTGTCTAGAAAATCATGAAAGAAAATCTCTGTGACATTGGGTTAGGCAATGATTTCTTATATATGATGCTAAAACCATGGTATATAAAAGAAATGATAAATTAGACCTCAACAAAATTAAGAACTTCTGCTCTTCAAAAAAAATAGTGTTAAGAGAATAAAAAGACAAGCCACATATTGGGAGAAAATATATGCAAATTACATATATGATAAACAGTACTCAGAATATATAAAGAACTCTCAAATCTCAATAATATGAAAACAACCCAATTTAAAAATCGGCAAAAAACTTGGATACCGCACCAAAGAAGATAAATGGAAGTCAAACAAGCACATAAACAGATGATCAACATCATTAGCTCAATGAAATGCAAGTTAAAATTATAATGAGCTACTACTACACACCTATTAGAATGTCCAAAATTAAAATGACTGACCATACCAAGTTTTGGTGAGGATGTGGAGCAACTAGAGCTTTCACACATTTCTGGTGGAAATGTAAAATGGTACAGTCACTTCAGAAGACATTTTTACAGTTTATCAAATAGTTAAACATACACCAACCATATAATTCAGCTATTCCATTTCTAGTTGTTTGCCCAATGAAAGAGGAATAAAAGCATATATCCACACAAAGACTTGTATATAGACGTCATACTTTACAGTTATACTGGTAATAACCAAAAACTAGAACTATCCTAGATGTCCATTGACAAGTGAATGAATTAAAAGATTGTCATGTATCATGCAATGGAATATTACTAAACAATAAAAAGGAATGCACTAGTGATACATACAACAACCTGGATGAATCTCAAAGTAATTTTTCTGTGTTTAAAAAAAGCCAAACAGAAATGAGTACACACCGTATGATTCCATTTACATAAAACTCTAAAATATACAAACTAATCAATAGCAACAAAAAATACATCAGTGATTGCCTGGAGAGATAAGATGGAGGGTCCAGGAGAGAAGAATTACAAAGGGGCATGAAGAAGCTTTTGGGAGTAAAATGTTCATTATCTTGATTGTGGTGATGAATTTATGAGTGTGTACCTATGTCAGAACACATCAAATTGTACACTTTAAGTATGTGAACTTCATTATATGTCAGTTATAGCTCAATAAAGCTATTAAAAATAACAAAATTTTTCTTCTGCAGTAAATTAGCTTGTATTCTAAAAGATGTTCAGTTGCATTTGGTGCTTTGGCATCAATGCAAAAGACTCAGAAGTGATGAACAGAATGAGAGACATGGTCAAAGACCAGCTGCCTTGTGGGTTAAAAGAATGTAAAAATAACTTCAACCAACTGAAAAGTTAGTACGAAAAGGGGAAGCAGTTTTAGAAATAAATGGTAATCATTCCTCATTTTATAAATTATTTCTAAATATATTTTGTTAGTAACCTGTTTTATTCCTTAAGTTGAAATTTTTTTAATTTAAAATTTAAAAGATACATAAACACACACACAACATTTCAAGGAGGAAAGAGATTGCAGTCATTGTGACCAGTTATTATCAAATAATGTGGCATGCTTTGTAACATAAATTAAAGCTGAGAGAAGGCAAATGTTCTTTTAAGGTAATAAAGCAGAAGTGTTACTTCCCAATAAATAAAAGTCCAGTATGTATTAGAGAGAAAACTGGATTTCTCTTATAGGCCTTTGTCTTTTGTCTCTTATAGACAGATTTTTGGGAGAAAATTAATTTTTGTGAAGGCAGGATGTGTTTGATTTTAAATTCTTTAGCAGATCAGCTAGAGCTCGTCATTCTTCATGTCCCCCTTCTCTATGACCCTTTTCCAACAATAGAGACCACCAGAGTCTGAGCTTATCTGCCTTAGAGCAGTGGTAACTAGAAGGAAAAGAAGGGCATATTGAAATTAGGGGTACCTCAAGCTACAAGATTTGCAAAGCTCCAGAAGAGACTAATGGGTGCTGTGACTTAATTATTTCTACTGGGGAATTTGGCAAATACTTAGGGCAAGGCCTATCTCCTGCCCTACGCTTTACACCAAAGGAGAAGAATAAAGAGAGAGAAATGGTTTGGGAAACATAACAGTCTGAGTCAAATCAGGAAAGAAGAAGCACACAGAGGAAGTTTGATATAAAGAATTATTAATGAGAAGTGACATCAGTAAGATAGGAGAATAGGAGATCCCAGCCCTCATATCGATACATGCATCATGGAAATCCCAGAAAGGGAAGAAGAAGAGAAAGGGGCAGAAAGCTTATTAAAGGAAATAATGACTGAAAACTTCCCAAATCTGGGGAGGAAAATGGACATCGAGATTCATGAAACCCAAAGGATTCGAACAGGTTGAACCTAAAGAGGTCTATACTGCTACACATTATAATTACAGGCATACCTTATTTTATCGTGCTTCGCTTTATTGTGCTTCACAGACATTGCTTTTTTTTTTTAACAAATTGAAGTTTTGTGGCAACCCTGCATAGAGCAAGTCTACCAGTGCCATTTTTCAACAGCATTTCCTCACTTTGTGTCTCTGTATCACATCTTGGTCATTGTCACAATATTTCAAACTTTATTATTTTATTTGTTATGGTGATCTGTGATCAGTGTTCTTTGATATTACTATTGCAAAAAGATTACAACTTGCTGAAGGCTCAGATGATGGTTTTAGCAATAAGGTGTTTTTAATTAAGGTGTGTACTTTTTTTTAGACATAATGCTATTGTACACTTAACAGATACAGTATAGTGTAAACATAACTTTTTTTTTTTTTTGGCCACACCATGTGGCTTGTGGGATCTTAGTTCCCTGACCAGGGATTGAACCCATGCCCCCTGCAGTGGATGTGTGGAGTTGTAACCACTGAACCGCCAGGGAATTCCCGTAACTTTTCTTTAAATTGACATATAGTTGATTTACAATGTTGTGTTAATTTATGGTGTATAGCAAAGTGATTCAGATATATATGTCTGTGTGTGTGTGTGTGTGTGTGTGTGTGTGTATTCTTTTCCATTATGGTTTATCACAGGATATTGAATAGAGTTCCCTGTGCTATACAGTAGTACCTTGTTGTTTATCTATTTTATGTACAGTAGCTTGTATCTGCTAATCCTAAACTCCTAATTTATCCCTCCCCCCCTTTCCCCTTTGGTAACCGTAAGTTTGTTTTCTATGTCTGTGAGTCTGTTTCTGTTTTGTAAATAAGTTCATTTGTATCATGTTTTAGATTTTACATATAAGTAATATCATATGGTATTTGTATTTCTCTTTCTGACTTCATTTAGTATAATAACCTCTAGGTCCATCCATATTGCTGCAAATTATATTATTTCATTCTTTTTTACGGTTGACTAGTATTCCATTGTGTGTGTGCGTGCACGCGCACGTGCACACATACACCACATTTTCTTTATTCATCTGTTGATGGGCATTTAGGTTGCTTCATGTCTTGGCTGTTGTAAATAGTGCTGCTACTAACACTGGGGTGTGCATATATCTTTTCGAATGAGGGTTTTCTCCAGATATTTGCCCAGGAGTGGTATTACTGGCAACTCTATTTTTAGCTTTTTAAGGAAAGTTCTTAACTGTTTTCCATAGTGGCTATACCTATTTACAATCCCACCAACAGTATAGGAGGGTTCCCTTTTCTCCACCCCCCCTCCAGCATTTGTTATTTGTAGACTTTTTAATGATGGCCATTCTGACCGGTGTGAGGTGATACCTCATTGTAATTTTGGTTTGCATTTCTCTAATAATTAGCGATGTTGAGCATTTTTTCATGTGCCTCTTGGCCATCTGTATGTCTTCTTTAGAGAAATGTCTATTTAGGTCTCCTGCCCATTTTTGGATTGGGTTGTTTTTTTTGATATTGAGTCATATGAGCTGTTTGTATATTTTGGAAAAGCCCTTGTCAGTCGCATCATTTGCAAATATTTTCTCCCCATCCATAGGTTGTCTTTTCATTTTGTTGATGGTTTCCTTCGCTGTGCTAAAGCTTTGAAGTTGGATTAGGTCCCATTTGTTTACTTTTGCTCTTATTTCTATTGCCTTGGGAGACTGACCTAAGGAAACATTGATATGATTTCTTTCGGAGAATGTTTTGTCTATGTTCTCTTCTAAGAGTTTTATGGTATCATGTCTTATATTTAAGTCTTTAAGCCATTTTGAGTTTATTTTTGTGTATGGTGTGAGGGTATGTTCTAATTTCATTGATTTATATGTAGCTGTCCAGTTTTCCCAGCACCCCTTGCTTAAGAGACTATCTTTTCTCCATTGTATATTCTTGCCTCCTTTGTCAAAAATTAATTGACCATAGGTGTGTGGATTTATTTCTGTACTCTCTATTCTGTTCCATTGATCCATATGTCTGTTTTTGTGCTAATACCACACTGTTTTGATTACTGCAGCTTTCTAGTATTGTCTGAAGTCTGGGAGGGTTATGCCTCCTACTTTGTTCTTTTTCCTCAGTATTGCTTTGGCAATTCTGGGTCTTTTATGGTTCCAGAGAAATTTTAGGCTTATTTGTTCTAGTTCTGTGAAAAAAGTCAGGGGTAATTTGATAGGAATCACATTAAATCTGTAGATTGCTTTGGGTAGCATGACCATTTTAACAATATTAATTCTTCCAATCCAAGAGCATGGGCTATCTTTCCACTTCCTTGAATCATCTTCAGTTTCCTTTATCAATATTTTATAGTTCTCAGCATATAAGTCTTTCACCTCCTTGTTCAGGTTTATTCCTAAGTATTTTATTATTTTTTGAAGTGATTTTAAAAGGGATTGGTTTTTTTTTTACATTACCTTTCTGATATCTCATTGTTAGTGTAAAGAAATGCAACAGATTTCTGTATGTTAATCTTGTATCCTGCTACCTTGCTGTATTTGTTTATCAGTTCTGGTTGGTTTTGTGTGTAACTGTAACTTTTGTATGTACTGGGAAAGTAAAAAGTGTGTGACTTGCTTTATTGTGATATTCACTTTATTGTGGTGCTCTGGAATCAAACCCACAGTATCTCCAAGGTATGCCAATAAACTGTCAAAAGTTAGAGATAAAGAGGATCTTGGAAGCAGCAAGAGAAAAGTGACTCATTACATGCAAGGGGACTCCCATAAAACTAGCAGTAGATTTCTCAGCAGAAACCTTGCAGTCCAGGAAAGAGTGGGATTATATATTCAAAGTGCTCAAAGAGAATAACTACAAACCAGTAATACTAACTGTGCCTGACAGAACTGTCCTTTAAAAGTCAAGGAAAGAGGAACTTCCCTGGTGGTTCAGTGGGTAAGACTCTGCGCTCCCAATGCAGGGGGTCCAGGTTTGATTCCTGGTCGAGGAACTAGATCCCACATGCATGCCACAGCTATGAGCCTGCATGCCACAACTGAGACCCAGCACAGCCTAAATAAGTAAATAAGTAAATATTTTTTTAAAAGTCAAGGAAAGATAAAACCTTCCAGACAAACAAAAACAGAGAATTCTTCACCACTAGACATGCTTTACAAGAAGTGCTAAAGGGAGTCCTTCAAATTGAAATGAAAGGACACTGAACAGCAACACAAAAGCATATAAATGTATAAATCTCACTGGTAAAAGTAAATATATAGGCAAATATAGAATAATGTAATACTGTAATAGTGGTACATAGAACAAATTTAACCCTGGTGTTAAAAGACAAAGGCATTAAGAATAAACATAAGCACAAAAATTTGTTAGTAGATACATGATATAAAAAGAAGTAAATACTGGTATTAATAACATAAAGGAGGTGGAATTAATATGTAGAAATGTCATATGCAATTGAAGTTAAGTTGTTATTAATTTAAAATAAGAGTAGTATAACTATAAGAAGTTCTATTCAAGCCTCACAATAACCACACAAAAAAACTACAGTAGAAGTAAAAAAGATGATTAAAAATAATCAAAATGTATTACTACAAAGAAAATCAAATCACAAAGGAAGACAGCAAAAGAGGAAGAGAGGAACAAAAGCATTACAAAGCAGAAAGAAAATAATGGAAAAAACGGCAATAGTAAGTCATACCTGTCAGTAATTACTTTAAATATAAATAGATTAAAGTCATTAATCAAAAGATACAGAGTGATTGAATGTATAAAGAAAAAACCTATGCTGTCTACAGGAGACTCACTTTAGATTTAGGATGCGTATAGGCCGAAAGTGAAGGGATGGAAAAAGATATTCCACCCAGATGGTAAACAAAGGAAAGCAGAGATGACTATACTTATATTAGACAAAACAGACTTTAAGTCAAGTTGTCACAAGACAAAAAAAGTTACATAATGATAAAACTGTCAATTCAACAGGAAGATAGAAGAACTGTAAATATATATGTACCCAACATCAGAACACCTAAATAGGTAAAGGAAACATTGACAGATCTGAAGGGGGAAATAGACAGTAATAATAATACTAGGAAACTTCACTAATCCAAATTCAAAAATGGTTAGATTTTCCACACAAAATCATTAAGGGAACAGCAGATTTGAATGGTACTGTAGACCAAATGAACCTAATAGACATATATAGAACATCCAACCCAACAGCAACAGAATACACATTCTCCTCAAGTACATATGATACATTCTCCAGAAGAGATCACATGCTGGGTCACAAAATAAGTCTTAACAAATTTAAGAAGATTGAAATATTTCTAAGTATTTTTTTATGACCACAATGGAATAAAATTAGAAATCAATCGCAAAAGGAAAATGGGAAAACTCACAAATACATGGAAATTAAACAACACACTCTTGACAACTATTGAATCAAAGAATAAATCAAAAAGAAAATTAGAAAATATCTCAACAAAAATGAAAACAGAACTACCAAAACTTATGGGATGCAACAAAAGCAATACTAAGAGGGAAGTTTGTAGCACAGATGTCTGCATTAAAAAAGAATATCTCAAACAATCTACACCTCAAGGAACTAGAAAAAGAATAACAGACTAAGCCCAAAGTTAGTAGAAGGTAGGAAATAACAAAGATCAGAGCAGAAAGAAATTTTAAAAAGGCTAGAAAGACAAGAGAAAAGATCAGCGAAAATAAGAACTAGTTTCTTTTTCTTTTTTTTTTTTTTTGCGGTACGCGGGCCTCTCACTGTTGTGGCCCCTCCCGTTGCGGAGCACGGGCTCCGGACGTGCAGGCTCAGCGGCCACGGCTCACGGGCCCAGCCGCTCCACGGCATGTGGAATCTTCCCGGACCGGGGCACGAACCCGTGTCCCCTGCATCGGCAGGCGGACTCTCAACCACTGCGCCACCAGGGAAGCCCGAGCTAGTTTCTTTTTAAAAAATAAACAAAAGTGACAAACCTTTAGCTAGACTAACTAAAAAAAGAGAGAGAGAAGACACAATCAGAAATGAAAGAGGAGACACTAAAACTGATAACACAGAAATACTAAGGATCGGGCTTCCCTGGTGGCGCAGTGGTTGAGAGTCAGTCTGCCTGCCGATGCAGGGGGCACGGGTTCGTGCCCCAGTCCAGGAAGATTCCCACATGCCGTGGAGCGGCTGGGCCCATGAGCCGTGGCCGCTGAGCCTGCACGTCCGGAGCCTGTGCTCTGCAACAGGAGAGGCCACAACAGTGAGAGGCCCGCGTACCACACACACACAAAAAAATACTAAGGATCATAAAAAACTACTATGAACAGTTACATGCCAACAAAATAGGTAACGTTTAAGAATTGGATAAATTCCTAGAAACATACAACCTACCAAGACTGAATCATGAAGGAATAAAAATCAGAACAGACCAATCACTAATAAGGAGATTGAATCAATAATAAAATACCTCCCAAGAAAATCCGGGGACCAGATGGTTTCACAGGTGAATTCTATAAAATATGTAAAGGAGAATTAACACCAATATTTCTTAAACTCTTCCAAAAAAGAAAAGAAGAGGAAATACTTCCAAACTCATTTTATGAGAGCAGCATCATCCCAATACCAGACAAAGACACCACAAGAAAAGAAGTCTACAGGCCAATTTTCCTGATGAACATAGATGCAATAATCCTCATCAAAATATTAGCAAACTGAATTCAACAGCACAATAAAAGGATCATACACCATGACCAAGTGGGATGCAAGGGTGACTCAACATATATAAATCAATCAATGTGATATGTCACATTGACAGAATGAAGGATAAAAATCACATGATAATCTCAATAGAAGTAGAAAAAGCATTTGACAAAATTCCACACCCTTTTCATGATTAAAAATAATCTCAATAAATAAGATAAAGAAGGAATTTACTTCAAAACAATAAAGGCCATATTTGAAAAGTTCACAGCTAACATCATACTCAATGGTGAAAAAATGAAAGATTTTCCTCTAAGATCTGGAACAAGGCAAGGGTGCGCACTCTCAACACTTCTATTCAAGATAGTACTGGAAGTCCTAGGCAGGGCAATTAGGCAAGAACAATAAATAAACGGGATCCAAACAGGAGAGAAAGAAGTAAAATTGCCTCTGTTTGCAGATGGCATGATCTTATATGTAGAAAACCCTAAAGACTCCCCACATGCCCAAAAAAATCTGTTAGAACTAATAAATTCATTCAAGTTACAGGATATAAAGTCAACATTTTAAACACCAGCAACAAACTATCCAAAAAGGAAATTAAGAAAACAATCTCATTTACAGTAGCATCAAGAAGAATAAAGTACTTGGGGATGAACTCAACCAAGGAGATGGAACACTTGTACACTGAAAACTGTAAGACATTCATGAAAAATATTAGACACAAATAAATGAAAAGAAATGCTATGTTCATTGATTGGAAGAATTTTTGTTAAAATATCCATACTACCCAAAGTGATCTACAGATTCAGTGCAATCCCTATCAAAATCTGCATGGCACTTTTTATAGAAATAGAGAAAACAATTCTAAAATTTATGTGGAACCACAAAAGATCACGACTAGCCAAAGCCCTTTTGAACAAAAAGAACAAAGCTGAAGGCATAACACTTACTGATTTAAAAATATGTTATGAAGCTACGTTAATCGAAACAGTATGGTCATAACATAAAGATAGACATATAGACCAGTGGAACCAAATTGCTTGGAAATAAACCTACACATATATAATCAAATAATCTTTGACAAGGGTGCCAAGAATACACAATGAGGAAAAGATAGCCCCTTCAATAAATGATGTTGGATATCCACGTACAAAATAATGAAGTTGGACCCTTATCTTACACCATACACAAAAATTAACTCAAAATAGATTAAAGACTTAAAAGTGAGACCTGAAACCATAGACTCCTAGAAGAAAACAGAGAGGAAAAGCTGCTTTACATTGGTCTTGGTGACGATTTATTTGATACGACACCAAAAGTTCAGGCAACAAAAACAGAAATAGACAAATGGGGCTACATCAAATTAAGAAGATTCTGCACAGCAAAGGAAACCATCAACAAAAGGAAGAACAACCTACAGAGTGGCAAAAAATATTTGTAAACCATATATTTGATAAAGGGTTAATATACAAAATATATGGGGAATTCCTATAACCCAATAGCAAAAACAAAACACAATTTTTTAAATAGGCAAAGGGACTGTATAGACATTTCTTCAAAAAACACATACAAATGGCCAACAAGTATATGAAAATGTGTTTAATCACTAATCATCAGGGAAATTCAAATCAAAATCTCAGTGAAATATTACCTCACACTTGTTAGGATGGCTATTATCAAAAAAACAAAAGATAACAAGTGGCAAAGGTGTGGGGAAAAGGGAACATTTGTGCATTATTCGTGGGAATGTAGATTCGTACAGCCTCTATGGAAAACAGTATGGATGTTCCTTAAAAGTAGAACTACCATATGATCTAGCAGACCCACTTCTGGGTATATGTCCAAAAGAATGGAAATCAGATCTCAAAGATATATCTGCACTCCCATGTTCATTGTAGCATTATTCACAAGAGCCAAGAAATGGAAATAACCTAAATGTCCATTTATGTATGAACGGATAAAAAAGGTATGGTATGCATTGACAATGGAATATTATCCAGCCTTAAAAAGAAGGAAATCTGTCATTTGTGACAACATGGATGAACCTGCAGGACATTATGGTAAGTGAAATAAGGCAGACACAGAAGGCCAAACACTACATGATATCACTTATATGAGAAATCTAAAATAGTAAACTCATAGAAGCAGAGAGTATACTGGTGGTTGCCAAAGGCTGGGGGAGAGAGAGAATAGAGAGGTATTAGTCAAAGGGTACAAATTGTCAGTTATGCAAAATAATAAGTCCTAGACATCTATTGTACGGCGTAGTGCCTATTATTAACAATACTCCATTGTATACTAAGAAGATAGGTTTTATGTTTAGTGTTCTTATAATATGTCAATAAATAAAGAGGGCAGGAGGAAACTGTTGGAAGTGATTGGCATAGATTGTGGTGATGGTTTCATGGGTTTATAATTATCTCTAAACTCATCAAGTCGTATACATTAAATATTTACAGCTTTTTATATGTCAGTCATACTTCAGTAAAGTGGGGTTTTTTTTTTAAAACATCTTTATTGGGGTATAATTGCTTTGCAATGGTGTGTTAGTTTCTGCTTTATAACAAAGTGAATCAGTTATACATATACATATGTTCCCATATCTCTTCCCTCTTGCATCTCCCTCCCTCCCACCCTCCCTATCCCACCCCTCCAGGTGGTCAGAAAGCACCGAGCCGATATCAAGTGGGGTTTTTTTTAATGAGCAAAGAATACAAAGAGGCATTTCACAGAGAAAGAAATAAAAATGCCTAATTAAATTTTTTAAAGTATCACAGGAAGTTGGGGTAATAAGGGATTGCTTAGTAAAAGGTAAAGAGAACTCTACAGAGTTCTTCTATTCCTTCTAGTAGGAATAGAAGATGTAGAAGCGGCCACCACTCCTAGACCCAATCCAGAGCTTGCTAAGAAGTCATGGCCATGACTCACTGGATGACAGAGAAGTCACTGTGTTGTCATGTCAGCAGAACTTGCTGGAAACCCACTCTAGGAATCTTCTTGGATTCCTGGGGAGCTGGTCACAGGGAGGTGTCTCACAAGAGTCACTCTGCTATAAAACCACTGCAGATGGGAAGCTTCTGGACAGTAGGTGCTGCTGGATTCTGTGCACTGTGGGAGCTGGGCGCTGGAGAAGTTACCCGCACTGGGGCCACCCAGCATCCTGAAGGAGCTTGCTGAGCAAGCACATCAGGCCATGAACCAAAATCCTTTCCTCCCGCAGTGTCTCTCCAGCACCTTCTACTGATAACGCTTCACATTGTGTAACTGGCAAAGGAAGATCTTAAAAAGTCCAGACCCATTTTCCCATAGCAGGGGAAAAGGGTGTATTTAAACCTTAGAGTCAGTGTATCAATAACTGGCACAGAAAGTGAGAAAGGAGGAGCAGAGGAGTCAGTGAGCAAGGTGATGAAGGCCTAAGGAAATGTCCGCACAGCACACCTCCCACGTACACACCATGTTCTGAGGAACAGGGAACCGAGTGCACTGGTCCTCCTCAGCCCTCCACCCATAAGGTTTTGAGTCAGCTACTAGCTCTCTACAGGTAAGAACAGTTGAGCATTTGCTCTGGGCCCTGTGTGCCTTCCCTTCAGAAAACTATGGTATCTCAGGCCGGAAGAAGTATCCTCATCCTCCAGGCTCTTCAACTCTCACTGGCTATATTTACAAGGTGGTTTACTAGGAGCCCAGGAGCATTTACCCAGAGATGGTGGCTTGAACAGACTAACAGTATAGTCATTTCCCCAGCTTAACCTTCCCCAGCAGGCAACCAAAAAGAAAAGGAAGGGTAACGTAAGAAACATTTATGAAGTGTTCTTTATCACATACTGTAGTGGGCACTTTTATTACATTATATGTATATGTGTGCATTTATGTACATACATTTTACAGAAGAGGCATCTGAAAATTAATGACTTGCCCATGTGGCAGACCTATGACTTCAACTCATACCTTCTGACTCCAGTTCCAGAGTTCACTAATCCATGTAGAACACTGGCTCCCCATAAATATCACTGAGATGACTTGCTGACAAGACATAGCTGAGTGCATTCTTTTTTTTTTTAACATCTTTATTGGAGTATAATTGCTTTACAATGGTGTGTTAGTTTCTGCTTTATAACAAAGTGAATCAGTTATACATATACATATATCCCCACATCTCTTCCCTCTTGCGTCTCCCTCCCTCCCACCCTCCCTATCCCACCCCTCTAGGTGGTCACAAAGCACCGAGCTCATCTCCCTGTGCCATGCGGCTGCTTTGAGTGTATTCTTACTGCAGTAAAAAAGAGCAACCTTGGCAGAATCTTAGGTGGGGAGGGGAAAATCAGTATATTTATGAGATTTGGAAGTCTGGATTAAGGAAGGCCTTTTGATGAGGAGTCTTGGTTAGGATTAGGTAAGAATTGTGGTATATGATAACACAGTTTTAGGATTGGTGGACATAGCAAGGTGAGGATTTTCAGGGCAAGGAATTGAAAGTCTGGGCATGTAATGTGTCTTTCAGAAAGTTCCCAGAATGAGCGATACTTATTTGTAAATATTATCTTCTTGGGCAAGAGTCTGCTGAGATAGTAAATTATGGTGATGAAGACAGTGGAGTATGGAGGAATAAAGTCACATTAATAATTGTGGACAGTAAGCTGTGCGGGTAGATGGTTTTGGTTGTCATCCATAAGGAGTTTTTTCTTTTTCTCTTTTTCTTCTTGGTGAGCGAGCATGATATGCGGCAAATTATTCTGTTATTGATCATTAACCAATTTATACATTAAAACTAGTCTTAGCACAATAACTAACTCTTACATAGTACTTTATATGTGTCCTTCATATACTAGGTCATTTAATCATCATAACAATTCTATGAGGTAGGTGCTATTTTCATCCACATTTTATAGATGGTAAAGTGATGCACAGAGAGGTTAAGTAATTTACTCCAAGTCACAGTTCAGTAGACAGCTGAGCTGGGATTTGAACCCAGGCCAAAAGGATTTTAGAGTCCGTTCTTGGGAACTAATTAGTATACTAATTATTCCACACTAGGGTTTTACAGCTACCACTCCCTCAATTCATGTGCAATTCATATAATTCAGATCAAAGAGGTGATTCAGATCAATCCACTGCTCAAGGTCATTCAGTTAATAAGTTATGGCCTTAAAACGAAGTTTTTGGACTTCCCCACCCCCACTTGGTCTTCTATAACTACCTCTTAATTTCCAAAGAACAATTAACTTACTTAAATATTGCCCAACAAAGACTAAATACACAAAAAATTTAGTTCATTATTAAGTTAGATTTTTTTGCAAGTTAGAGCACTGACTAAACTTTGATTCCTGCTATAAAATGGAATTAGAAATAGACACAGTTTTCATGTTCTCGTAGCTTTGAAGTGGCTTCACTAAATGACTTTCATTAAAAGAGGTGACTGAAAGTAATATTTTATTTAAAACAAATATTCAACTCTTATAATAGAAATGTAAACAAAGCAATGATTTGTGATTTCTCAGTATGTATTTCCTTGCTGAAAGGACCTATAGTCAGGATAAGCACAGTGCAAACTTAAGATTTATAACATAAGGACATGCAGACAGGAAAGATAAGCCATTACATAAACCTTTTTCGGAAAAGAAGAAAAAAGCATGGCACCATTAAATTTATGGTGCTAAAGATGTTTTCCATTAACTCAGGAAATAAAGCTTTATAAAAGTCATGTGGTTGACCTTCTTCAGATTTTAGCAAAATGAAAACCCTTTTGTCTTTTACTTGATGTGCCCTTTGTTCTGGATTCCAAACTCAGTGAGCAAAT
This sequence comes from Tursiops truncatus, assembly GCF_011762595.2. NCBI lineage: Eukaryota > Metazoa > Chordata > Mammalia > Artiodactyla > Delphinidae > Tursiops > Tursiops truncatus. The sequence goes on along the minus strand of NC_047055.1, from coordinate 102,857,197 downwards.
TGATATACAGTCACTCTTTGAGTTAAGGGGAAAAAAAGATAGATGTGCAACTTACAGACCATTGCCATTGAAGATATTACCTTTCTTTGCTGTGCATTTCACAAACAGATTACATAACATTTTCAGATTATGTCATCAACAGCAGCAACGTATTTAAGTAACATATGCTAAATACACCGGGTACTTGGCTTTTTAATAAGTGTAGTTTGAAGTGGGCTTTGTTGCTTCCCGTCTTTCCTCTTGGTGGGTAGAGTGGAAGGAGATGGGAGAGAGAGGCAGGGGTGGCAGGAATGTTACTGTAGGCCTGCTTGAAGAAAGGCAAGCATGTGCTTCCTATTCATCCCCCTACCCAACGCACACAGCCACATTACATAAAGAGCCCTTTGCAGATGAAAGAAGCTCTTTATGTATTGCCTTGAAAATGACACAATAATTGTGTGTCTCTCAGATGCCTTTCCCTGGATTCACATGCCCAATGCCATGCGTAACTTACACACCTTATCCCGCTCCAACCCCTCCTCAGCCCCCATTCTCCTGACATGGTTTCCTTGGGAACCAACCACCGTGGAGGCTGTCACCTGGTTTCTAATATTTCTCACCTTTAAACCGGGATAAAAAGAATAGTACAAGTGAATATTTGCTGAGAGCCAGCTATAGCCCCACACCTTTACCTAATACCGGGTAGAGCAAATTCAGGAAGTGCCTTCCCAAACAGGAGATTCTAATCCTGCCTTTTGCCACCCATGAGGGATTCTATTTGGACAGCCATCTCAGCCTTGAAGTTTTGCCCGTCCTTCTGCAATGCAACTAGTCAGCATTTTATCTCCACTTTAAAGAGTAAAACTTTTGGAACTGGAAGTTCAAAGAACTGCACTTAAGTTCTGGCTTAGTTCCCTCATAACCTTCCTAACCCATATCACCTCTCTAGGTAGATCACTCTTGTTCATGATTAATCTTCCCCATTTTGATACATATTACCTCCATTTCAGATGGTGATTTTTTTTAAACCTCATTTTCAAATTCTCAATTGGACACTACTAATGCCACAAAATCAGAAGGGAAGATTAAACTTGGGGGTTGGGGGCAGGATTATATATAATTGTTCACGAAAATGTGCACCTGGGACCTTAGAAAAGAATTGATGTTCCTAAACAGTATGATTTTAATTACAGAAGCAATTTCTCTTATTATCCACAAATTAACTTTTACTCCTGAACTTTGCATAGGGTTTCTATTTCAAGTCAAATTGTATTTTCCTTTTCTTTTCCCACCTAAACCTCTAGAGTAAATTTTGTGTATGTGTGTCGGTGGGTGTGTCACGCATGTGCACCTCAAATAAGTATTGCTAACTTATATCTTTTGTCAGTGAAGAGTGATGATGATAAGTGTGTTTTAGCAAGGGCTTTTGTGAGTGGTGGAACTTTCTCAGGAAGTGTGACAAGAGCAGAGTACTGTGGCAGCGTATTTTCACACTAAGAACGTGGTTTTGTTGGTGGGTGAAGGACTCCACAAAAGGGCAAAAGCACTGATGCAGACATAGGGCCAACAAATACATCTCAAAATAAAAGGAAGGAAGAAAAGGTAAAGGAATTAAACAATTGGGAGTCCTATTTGCTTCCCAGGTTCAACTCAAGTACCAAACTAGCAAAACAAGTTTTCCTTTAGGCTACACTAGACAGAGGCACTGTCAGTGTGAGATTATAAAAGCACATTCAGCCTCGATAACTTACTAGCATTCCAACCCCTCTGGCTCACGTTGGGAGCATCCCTCTGTAGTCCCAGAAGTGGCCAGTGTCCTCATGTCTTGTGGTAGGCCGAATACTGGTCCCCCCAAAATGTCCATGTTGTAATCCCTTGAGCCATCCCATGTTCTAATCTCGTGGCAAAGGGGATTTATGGTTGCAAACTGAATTAAGGTTGCTAATCAGCTAACCTTATGATAGGGAAAATTTCCTAGATTATTCAGTGGGCCCAATGTAATCATAAGGGTTCTTGAATATGGAAGAAGGGGACTGTCAGAGTGACGCAATATGAGAAAGACTAGACTGGCCATTGCCTACTTTGAAGATAGCCTGAGCCAAGTAATGCAAGCAGCCTCGAGAAGCTGGAAGAGGCAAGAAAAGGGGTTCTCCCCTGGATCTTCCAGGAAGAGAGCAGCCTTAACAGCACCTTGACTTATGCTCAGTGAGAGCCATTTGGGACTCTTGACCTCAGAACTGTAAAATAATAAATGTATGTTGCTTTAAGCCACTAAGTTTATGGTAATTTGTTACAGAAGCAATAGGAAACTAATACAGGTCCCATATGGCTTCTTGGTGATATTTTTAATATTTTTTAAAATATAAATATAAAATATAAAAAATATTTTAATATTTTTTACTTTATCGGATTTTTATTTTTTAAAAAGTTTCCTGTTCTTCCTCACTAATCCTGCCCATCCAAGGTTATAATGTAATAGTTATCCTTCCCCAGGTTTTTTTCAGTGAGAAATTTCACTTTTGCAACTTGCTTTTTTCATATAAAATTCCATGGACATTTTTCCAGGTACTTTCACATGGATGTAACTCAAATATAAAAGTTAAAATATTTATTCTTTTTATCAGGGAAATATAAAGAAAAATATACAGAAAAGTATAAAGTTAAAACAAGAAACATAAAGAAAAAAATATTGACCCATGACTCCACAACTTACATAAACTCTGCTGACAATTTCAAAATATCAGTAATAGATGTAAAGGAGTAGAAAATCCATACTGTACAGATGGGACAAGATGTTAAGTAAAAGATTTCCTTTTTCTGTTCTTCTATATCCCTTTCTCCAAAGGCAACTACTATTCAAAGTTTCTTGTGTTCTCTTCTAGAATTCATACATATGTGTGTATGTGTGTATGTGTGTATGTGTGTGTGTGTGTGTGTGTGTGTGTGTGTATATGTATGTTCCATACACATCAGGGACCATTCATGATTGTGTACCTTTTTTTCTCTTAATAATTTATCTTATGGAGTTTTCCCAGATTGACACACAAAATCTCATTTTTAGTGGGTATATCATACTCCATCTGAAGGATGTTCCCAGTCTATTTCACCAGTTTCCAATTAATCAATGCTTTAGTGATTTCTTTTTTTCCTATACAATAATGTTGTAATGAACATCCTTTTGAAAACACTTTGAAGAACTTTTCCAAGTGTATTTCTAGGTTAAATTCCTAGCAGTGGGATTTCTGGATGAAAAGAGCGTTTAAATGATTGGTAGTTCTTGCCAAATTGCCCTCTAGAAGTCACTGCTATGGATTGACACTCCCTCCAACACAATATGAGAATGTCTGTTTCTCTAAACTCTCACCATCACTAGATATCATAATATATTTTAATTTATTACTAATCTTAGATACATAGCATTTTATTATTTCAATTTTCATTTCTTTATGAACAAGGTTGGGGTACTAATACTTTTGACATTGAGTTACTCTGATAGATAATGTGCTTATTTGGAGGTATGACAAACGTGTTTATAAGAAAATAAGTAATACTTGTATATAGTCTAAATATTAATTTGCAACTGACAAGCTCTGTCACTTTGAGGCATCCCTTAATCTCCCTGGGCCTCAGTGTCCTCATTCTCAAAATGACAAGGTTTAACTAGATAATCTCTAAGAGTATACCTAGTTCCAAGTCTACAAACAGAGTTGATAAGGGCTTCCCTGGTGGCGCAGTGGTTGAGAGTCCTCCTGCCGATGCAGGGGACGTGGGTTCATGCCTCGGTCCGGGAAGATCCCACATGCCGCGGAGCGGCTGGGCCCGTGAGCCATGGCCACTGAGCCTGCGCGTCCGGAGCCTGTGCTCCCCAATGGGAGAGGCCACAACAGTGAGAGACCCGCGTACCACAAAAAAAAAAGAGTTGATAAAAGAAAAAGGGATCAATGGGTATCACAATTATAAATAATAAATGTCTTAGTCCATTTGGGCTGCTATAACAAAATCATAGACTGAGTGACTTATAAACAACGAACATTTATTATTTCTCACAGTTCTGGAGGCTGGGAAGTCCAAGATCAAAGCACCAGCAGATGTGGTGTCTGGTGAGAGCCTCCTCCTAGTTTATATAGCCGTCTTCTCACTATAACCTTACACAGCAGAAGGGACAAGGGAGGTCTCTGGGAACTTTTATAAGGGCTGAGCCCTCATGACCTTATCATCTCCCAGAGACCCTACTTCCAAACACTATCACATTGGGGATTAGGTTTCAACAGACCAATTTTGGAGGACACAAAAATTCAGTCTATAGCAGTAAATAAACCACGATTTGTAGATGTAAAAAAAATTTTTAAGATAATAATAATCCACAGCCCCAAAGAAAAATTTTATCTCTTTAAACGTATTTTCATATTTTTATGTCTATACGTGGTATAAAATAAAGTCAAACCAAAATAATTAAATGAGAGGGGAAATCTTCATTTAAAAATTATTTGTTATGGGACTTCCCTGGTGCATAGTGGTTAGGAATCCACCTGCCAATGAAGGGGACAGGGGATCAATCCCTGGTCCGGGAAGATCCCACAGGCCGCAGAGCTTAACTAAGCCGGCGAACCACAACTACTGAAGCCCACGCACCTAGAGCCCGTGTTCTGCAACAAGAGAAGCCGCCGCAATGAGAAGCCCACGCACCACAACAAAGAGTAGCCCCCACTCACCGCGCACAGCAATGAAGACCCAACGCAGACATACATACATACATACATTAAATAAATAAAATTTGTTATTTAGCAACAGGGTCCCTTCCAACCCTACTGCTTATACTATAAATTTTATAAGGCTGGCGTCAACATCTGTACATTGTTTGTTTTACTTAGCAGTATGTTATATATTTATTTACATATATTTATATGGTCCAAACATTTGTCATTTCTAATGGGAATATTAATCCATTGCCCAAACAGATCACAGTTTGCCTAGTAATTTCTCCACAGTATTTCAGATACTTCCCAGTTTTGCCTGGAATATGATATGCAAATGTAAACGTCTTTCTACAAGATGGTCTTTTTCTTTTCTTTTGAAGTATTTCTTTGGGAAAGATTGTACACATTCTGTCAGCACTGTATAAGAATATCTTTTTTCCCCACAACCCTGTCAAGCAATGGCCTATTTAAATTGATTTATTTTTTACTAATTATAGTTACAATGATACCTTATAGTGCTCTAATTCACAAAATTTTAAATTCTTCTGGGAGCTTAACTTTTAAATAACATTTGGGGCTTCCCTGGTGGCACAGTGGTTAAGAATCTGCCTGCCAATGCAGGGGAAACGGGTTCAAGTCCTGGTCCGGGAAGATCCCACATGCCGCAGAGCAACTAAGCCCGTGCACCACAACTACTGAGCCTACGCTCTAGAGCTCGCAAGCCACAACTACTGAACACATGTGCTGCAAGTACTGAAGCCCATGCGCCTAGAGCCCATGCTCCACAACAAGAGAAGCCACCGCAGTGAGAAGCCCACGCACCTCAACAAACAGTCGCCGCTGCTCGCTGCAACTAGAGAAAGCCCGCGCGCAGCAACAAAGACCCAACACAGCCAAAAATAAACAAAGTAAATAAATTTAAAAATAAATAAACATTTGATTACTACATATACTTTTTCTTATGCAACTGTACATTCATATTCTTTGACCCTGCTACCATTAGAAAGCAGTTATTGCCTTTATAAACCAGTATCTCTCTTACTTACATACTTTGGATCCAAAATTTTTATTCCTACATATCAAGTACAAATATCTTTCTCACTCAATTGTTTCCATTTTATTATTGATTGTGTGGGAAAACATTTCATTTCTTATTTTATCCATTTTACTGTAGATATTTTTATTAGTTTAATTATCCAGAAATTATCTCCCTTTCACAACCAATTTAAGGTTTATGATTCTATTTTCTTCTGGCTTTGGTCATAGATGGCTTTTTAAAATTTAACTCTAATTTGAAATATATTTAGGATATAAGATATTACTATAAATTAATTTTTCTTCATATTCCTATCCACTTTCTTCAGCACATTTATTAGTGATTCATTTTTATTACTTTGTGTAACTTGACTTGCCATATATTGCCATCTTAAAATGTTTTTAGTCTGTTTTTTATACCTATTCTACTTCATCATTCTATTTTCTGTACTTAAGATAGTACCAGAAAATTGTGACAGTCATTTAAAAGTTTAGCAGAGCAAATCCTACACTTCAATCTTTTTTTGTAAAAACATTGCTTGCTTGAATGTTTTTCCATAAAAAGTTTATAGATAATTAAATTCTGTTAAGTAGTCTGCTGGAATCACCATATAATCAGTTAACGTTTTCTAGTTTACACAGCATTTTCCCATCAATTATCTCATTTGAGCTTCATACCAACCTTGGGAGGCAGGTCAAGTTCCAGATTTGTGTCTTCAGAGATGAACACATGTAAGAAGTTAGCCCAAAGGTCACTCAGCTATAACTGCTGGAAATAAGTCTCAAACTCCAATCTAGAACTCTTTCCACCTCCTTGTTGTATTGCATCAGAAAACAGTGAAATGCCGATTTTTTCTTTGTTATTATTATTCCTTAACTGTTATTTCCTTTAGATCAATAAAAATTCATGAAGGGTCACATGGTACAGGGAAAAGCACAAAAATCCTGGCACAGTCATTTATTACTCTTGTGCTAATAAGCAAGGCTTAAACTCTTTGAGCTTTGTTTTCCTACTTGTAAAATTGGAATACTACTTGTCTACTTTGCGAGATTTCAGTGATGAAATGGCATCACACATATGAAAATCCTAAAGAAATGTTACCCGGCAGAATCATCAAATTTCTCTGAATCTAATTTTTTTTTTTTTTTTTTTTTTTTTTTTTTTTTTGCGGTATGCGGGCCTCTCACTGCTGTGGCCTCTCCCATTGCGGAGCACAGGCTCCAGACGCGCAGGCTCAGCGGCCATGGCTCACAGGCCCAGCCGCTCCGCGGCATGTGGGATCTTCCCGGACCGGGGCACGAACCCGCATCCCCTGCATCGGCAGGCGGACTCTCAACCACTGCGCCACCAGGGAAGCCCTCTCTGAATCTAATTTTTAATGTGGAAAACGAGGCGTGATCTCCAAAGTTTTACCCAACATAAATATTCCATCATTCAAGGCTGTTAATTAGGGAAGCGATTTACATTTAATTTAAGGATACAGTGTCCTTACTAGATAATTGCAATTTCCACCTTTTACTGAGGGTGGCAGTGCTGATCTCTGTAGCGACCAGAATTTTTGGAATTACAGCAATCTCTAGATCTTTACCCTTATTACCCCTCTTAAATGTTGTATATGTATATGCACATGTGTATTTGTTAAGTGCAGATGAAGTGAAACTTTTTGTTTTGAGTTAGAATATAGTAATGTCCTATTATTTTTTTTTAAATTTCACCTTTGGGATGTCACTTGTACTGAGGTTAGAATTTCAGTCAGGTGATTTGTGCAACTCCAAAATAATTCTTTACACTTGAATGTTATAATATTCTTGCTGGCTGTCATCACTGCGTCCACATCAGTTCTTTAAGTAGGTTAGAAGTCACCCTTTACCTCCACCTTTTTTACTACCTATATGAAAGGCTGCCAACAATTGAAAGCAGAGGAGTCCATGGGAAGGGATTAAGGCACTCTGGTCTATCAACTACCAACACTGGAATTTGTATACTTTATTAAGTAGAGTTAGTCTTGGGCCAAAACTGTGAAGGTTGTCATTTATCCTCCAGCTCCTAACTTTTCTTCTACAGCCTCTCCTTGACCTTTTGCCCAGTTCTCTCCTTTCAAGAAGAGCCAGATCTGAGAGGCAGAATATAGAGGAAAGAGAATGGCTGTGGCATCAGAAGACCTATGTTGTCACCCTTACTCTGCTACTTTGAATTGATTGACTCCAGGTTAATCATTTAAACCCTGAACCTGGTTTCCTTATTTATAAATTGCACTGAATGATAGCTTATTGAAGGTTGCCAGAAGATATGACAAATAAGAAAGTTTGTATATAATTGATACATTCTGGTTAATTTACCAAGATCTAAACATAAATATTTAATGTATTGCTCCTTACAGCAATTTGTGAATAATCCCAGGGTCTTTGCACAGGCTGCTGACGCTTGAATGACTTCTGCCCTTTACCCTCCGGATTCTTGCTCTAGAAGGCTGGCTAGTGTTCCCTTCTTAGAGGCTCCATAGTGCTTATGCTTACTTCTGTTCAGTCTTTACCACATGTTTCAATTCCCGTTCACGTGTGTACATCTCCCTCTAGACCAAGGAGAGTCTTTTGAGGGCAGAGACTTTGAGAACAAGCATCTTTAGAAGTCCAGATAAAGTATAGGATGTCCAACAGATAAGTCATACAGAGGGAAGACGAGAGAAAGGATGGATAAAACAAGTAAAATAATAATACAGGGCAGACTGTGAGATGTTCTATGGGAGTTAAAGTAAGAACAGGTCATATTTGCTTGAGGGATCCACTTGATGGAAGAAGTGGAATTGGAGATAGGCCTTGCAGGATGAGAATAATTTGATAAGCAAAAATTGGAAAGACAGCATCCTAGATGGTGAGAACAGAACAGTCAAAGGCACAGAACAGGAAAAGAGCAGGATGTCTTTGGGAAACAGAAAGCACGCTCGTTGGCAGTGGGTAGAGTACAGATGGGGAAGTTGTGGAGGATGAGGCTGTAAAAATAAACAGGAGCTTACTCTGAATTCAGAGATGAGGAAGTTTAAAGAGTTCCCACTGCTGCTTGGCCAACGTCCATTTCTTCCCCTAAGTGCTCGGAACAGGCTCCTCCCCCATTGCTCCTAACGCTTACAGTCAGGGCACAGCCTCTTTTCCATCATTAGTAACTAGCTTGTATTGGGAGCCTCTTCTGGGACTATCAGAGTAAAGCCCTACTAATGAATTACTTTTTTTTTTTTTTTTTTTTTTTTGCGGTACGCGGGCCTCTCACTGTTGTGGCCTCTCCCGTTGCGGAGCACAGGCTCCGGACGTGCAGGCTCAGCGGCCATGGCTCACGGGCCCAGCCGCAACGCGGCATGTGGGATCTTCCAGGACCCGGGCACGAACCCATGTCCCCTGCATTAGCAGGCGGACTCTCAACCACTGCGCCACCAGGGAAGCCCCCAACTGAATCATTTAGACAAGCAGTATAGCAGGTTAAGGGCTAGAGGAAGTGGGTTTATGAGACAGAAAAAACATTGTGAGCTAACAGAGTTAGTCCATGGTTTTTTTTTCGTTTGTTTTGTTTTTTTTTTTGCCAGGCCCTGAGGACCTTTAATAACTTTTAATGTCTGGCCCTAGCCAAGCTTGACCAAAGCAAACCTTCTGGGGCCTGAAGTAGTCTTGTGCTATTAACCTTGGCCCAGTGCTTGCAGTCATGTTGCCACCTTGACTCTGACCTCTTCTGTGTCAGCCAGATATATGACTGTATGTCCATGTTGCTTTTCTGATATACACAGCAGTTTTCTCATTCCAGGGTACTAGTATGGCTCCACCCCAAACAACCTGGCTGGCCCTCTCCAGTAGGGTCTTGTCATGACCTAGAGATTGCAACTGTGGTACCACATTGGATCTCCTAGAATAACAATGCTGAACCAGAGCAAGCCCATATCTACCATGTCCCTTTAAACTGTGTTGTTTCTGCTGCTGACAATCTTAGAAGCCATTCCTACAGACTAGTTCTTCTAGCCCCTGGATCTTCCTGCTCTTCACCGTTAATCACCACCATGACCATCTCTGCTGGTCCAAAGATGAGCCTATCAAAGATGTGAAAAGGGGAAGGTGTATTAGATTGCGTTGTTGGCCCCAGTTCTTCAGCCCTACCTGCAGGCAGACACTTGTCATGGTCTCATCATGGGTGGAGTGGATTTCCCTGCCCCTTGACCTTGGGTTTGGCCATGTAACTTGCTGTGATGAATGATATCTGGATAGAAGTGCCAGTGTGACAGTTTCGAGCCTAGGCCTTAATAGGCCTTGCACATTTCCATTTGTTCTCTTTCACTTTTGCCATCACCATGAGATAAACGTGCCTAAGAACAAGCTATCTCACTGAAGCAAGGAAGGAAAGAATACACATGGAGTAGAGTCTCTCTATCCAATACACAACTAGCAGTGAGAAAAAGGGCCACCTTAGCTGCCACAGCTTGAAGCAGTGGCACCCAGCCAAGTCCAGCCTAGATCAGCAGAACTCAAGGCAACCCGCAGATGCACAGAGTCTTGTCCAACCTATCTGTGTCCCATGTCACCACTGATGACTACATCAGGGTGATCACTTGATTAAAGGGAAGCTTACTCATAAGCAGTAGGCAAATGAGTCAATTAAATTCTTGAGGGTTTGTATTTGGAAAAGATTGTAATCAGTAAGGGATGGAGTCTTCTAGACATGGAGAGTGAGGTGTCATTTGAAGCCCTGTGCAACTTGATGAATAAACAGAGAAAGCTAGTCTTCAAAATTAAGTAGGAAAACAGAACAGATGCTCAAAGAGTTTCAGAGAAGAGTCCCAGAGAGACCAAAAAAAAAGAAAAAAAAAAGATTAGAGTTATTTCTCAGAGGCTTCCCAGCACCAGCAAACATAAAGCCTGGTTGAGCCGCAGGTCTTGTGTGTAAGACGTTGTCTGTTTTGTCATCAGAATCATCCCTTAGGGGCTTCCCTGGTGGCGCAGTGGTTAAGAATCCGCCTGCCAATGCAGGGGACACGGGTTCGAGCTCTGGCCCGGGAAGATCCCACATGCCGTGGAGCAGCTAAGCCCGTGCGCCACAACTACTGAGCCTGCGCTCTAGAGCCCACGAGCCACAACTACTGAAGCCCGCGCACCTAGAGCCTGTGCTCCACAACAAGAGAAGCCACTGCAATGAGAAGCCCGTGCACCACAACGAAGAGTAGCCCCTGCTCGCCGCAACCAGAGAAAGCCCGCGCGCAGCAACAAAGACCCAACGCAGCCAAAGAAAAAAGAAAGACCATCCCTTACCTCACTTAGCATATACACATGTGCACCTGCACACACATATGCACATATATACACACAGAGTTTTATTTTTAGCTAACTTAAATGGGTTTTGTTCCTTGTGACTGAAGAACTGGACTAAGATATTGCCCTTAATGGAAGAAGAGGAAAGATGAGCAACCAGTTGTGTGATCGGTATTCCCTCACATGATAGAAAACCAAACTGATTGAGACTGTGTATCACGTAGCTTTTGCTGCATAACAAACCATCTTGAAATTTAGGGGCTTAGAATAACAAAATATATTTTATTTAGTTCACAATTCTGTGGCTTATCTGTGATGACTGGCACAGTTGTGATGGCTCTTCTGGACGAGGCCAGCTGGGCTGAGGCTAGACATTCTGGGATAGCCTCACTGACATGCCTGGTGATTGCTAAGCTGGTTTTTCTAGTAGGGCCTCAGTAGCAATGACTTGTCTCTGCTCCATGAGGTCTCTCATCCTCCAACAGGCTAGCCCAGTCTTCTCCATGTGATACTTTGAGGACTACCAAAGGAGCAGCAAAGGAGCCCTGGCCCAAATGAAGAAGCTTGTTTTAAGTCTCTGCTCATGTCATAGTTACTATTGCTCCCTTAGCCAAAGCAAGTCATCTGGTCAAGTGTAAACCAGGGTGTTGGAGACTAAGCAAGGGCTTGGATACAGGAAGGAGTGAACACATTGGAAGCCATTATTGCAACAACATAGGACAAACTATAACGGGCAGGGAGGGAGGAGGAAATATTGCTAAAGAAGGACCTGTGAGCAAAGGCCAAAGGCCAGGGAAGTGGTATTTTTAAAGGAGTGAGTCTAAGAAAACCTCCAGTTTGTTACAACTTGTCCTACATACCTTTAGAAGAGATCAAGATTTTAACTCAGAGACTCGTGCGCCTCTAAAGCCATAGAAACACGGGTCTAAATAGTTATAAAACAGAATGAAATCTTGCCATTTGCGACAGCATGGATGGAACTTGAGGGCATTATCCTAAGTGAAATACGTCAGACAGAGAGACAAATACCGTATGATCTCACATGTGGAATCTAGAACACAAAACAAACAAAACACAACTCATGGATATGGAGAACAGTGTGGTGGTTGCAGGAGCGAGAAAGGTTGGGGGGTGGGTGAAATGGGTGAAGGGGTTCTGGAGGTACAGACTTCCGGTTGTGAAAAGTATAGGTCATGGGTATGGTGAGCAGCATGGTGATGATAGTCAGTGGCATTGTCGTGCATGTTTGAAGGTTGCCGGGAGAATGGATCTTGAAAGTTCTTATCACAAGAAAAAAAATTTGAGGGGGACTTTTTATGGTGATGGATGGTGACTAGACTTATTGTAGTGATCATTTTACAGTGTCTGCAGGGTCGAATGGTTACATTGTACACCTGAAAGTAGTATAATGTTGTATGTCAATCATACCTCAATTTTTTAAAAAAAGAAAGGAAAAATGTTATCAAATATACAAGTCTCTGTAGTATTTGCACTCGCGTTGGAATATATAATCTGCCTTCCCTCCTTTAGAAAAAAAGAATATCAGTAGAATTAACAGGGGGAAAATATCAAAAGATTGAAAATAGTCTTTCCTGAATGCAATCCACATAACAAGCTCTCTTGTACTTCTTAGCAGAGAAGGCTCCCAAATAATAAATGTAATTATAGAGGGAAAAGCTATTCTGCTGCAAAACACTTCACTGAGGGTACCACAGAAGGCATCAAACCCTTACTTGAAATGGGGCTTGTTCCTTTAAGCTTCATAACCACATAGCTGTGAATCATCGCTCTGTCCTCTATTTCTGAACACATATGCCAGTGTGGGTGTCCATATCTGTGAGACTAGCAGACTGGAGATCTCTAAAGGATGAAGCAATATGGACTCTGTCACCTGTGGAATATGCAGGCATCTCAAAGTATCTAGACATTGGCACTACATCAAAGCAAGTTCTCTTTAATGGGCAGAGATGTCCTCTCACCCCATCCAAAAGAAAAGGAGATCATGAGAGGAGAGTCATACAAACTCATGGTTTCTTCATTATTTTCCCTTTAACCAGGTTCCTCTTGCTGTGTTGCCTAACCAATGATTGTGACATCACCATCATTTCCAGACATGAACTACAAAGAGAAAATTTCCATTTGTGGACTGTAGTGTCATGAACCAGCAATTAGGGGAAAGGGCATGAAGGGGAGTGGAGAGGTTAAGGTACATTTGAAAATGTAAGTACAAAGTGTTCTTGAAATTCTCCTGAATAGCAGGAATTTGGGGACCAACTATTCTTAAAAGCAGGAAAAAACCCTCTGTTCTCCAGAAGTTAGTGATTCCATGATGTGCCAATTTTCACAAAATATTTAAAATAGCCTTAGCTTTAAAAGATTATTAAATTCATAAGCTTATTAAAATACAACTAAAAAGAATTCTGATAAAATTTTATTTTAGCATAAGCAAGGAAATATACCAATGCAAGCAATGTGGTCAAAAGTAAAGGAGGGGCTTCCCTGGTGTCGCAGAGGTTGAGAGTCTGCCTGCCGATGCAGGGGACACGGGTTCGTGCCCCGGTCCGGGAAGATCCCACATGCCGCGGAGCGGCTGAGCCCATGAGCCATGGACGCTGAGCTTGCGCGTCCGGAGCCTGTGCTCCGCAACGGGAGAGGCCACAACAGTGAGAGGCCCGCGTACCGCAAAAAAAAAAAAAAAAAAAAAAAAGTAAAGGAGGTTGAGGGAATTCCCTGGTGGTCCAGTGGTTAGGACTCCGCGTTTCCACTGCAGAGGCATGGGTTTGAGTTTGACCCCTGGTCGGGGAACTAAAATCATGCATGCCTCGAGGCGCTGGCCATAAATAAATACATATATAAATAAGTAAGTAAGTAAAGGAGGTCAAGACCAGAGAATCGAAATGGCAATGGGAGGGAAAGAGTGGTGATTTCTCAACCAAAGTAATGAATGCCCAGTAACATACAGCCAGCTGGGGAGAATAAGTAGGGGACAGAACCATTCATATCTATCAAAACTGTTTCTACAGTTTTTTTTTAATAGATTTTTTTTAGAGCAGTTTTTGGTTCACAACAAAATTGAGTGGGAAGGATAGAGAATTCCCATATGGCCACTGCCCCCATACCCACAGCCTCCCCCGTTATCAGCATCCCCTACCAGAGTGGTACATTTGTTACAACTAATGAACCTACGCTGACACATCATTATCCCCGACCGTCCATAGTTCACATTAGGGTTTGCTCTTAGTATTTATATTCTATGGTTTTAGACAAATGTGTAATGACATGTATGCGTCATTATAGTAACGATACAGACCTGAAAATCTTCTGTGCTCTACCTATTCATTCCCACACATCCCCACCCCACAAGCCCCAGGCAAGCACTGATCTTTTTACCGTCTCCATAGTTTTGCCTTTTCCAGATTGGCACATAGTTGGAAGTATATAGTGTGTAGCCTTTTCATATTGCCTTCTTTCACTTAGCAATGTCCATTTAAGATCCCTTCATGTGCTTTCATGGCTTGATAGCTCATTTCTTTTTAGCGCTGAATAATATTCTATTGTTTGCATGTACCACAGTTTATCTATTCACCTACTGAAGGACATCTTGGTGGCTCCCAAGTTTTGGCAGTTATGAATAAAGCTGCTATAAACATCTGCTGCGGGTTCTTGTGTAGATATAAGTCTTCAGCTCCTCTGGATAAACACCGAAGAGAACAATTGCTGGATCCTATGGTAAGAGTTCGTTTAGTTTTGTAAGAAACTGCCATGGTGTCTTCCAAAGTGGCTGTACCATTTTGTGTTCCCACCAGCAATGAATCAGAGTTCCCGCTGCCCCACATCCTTGCCAGCATCTGGTGTTTCTCTATGGTTTTTAATTCCTCATTCTGTAACATAGATTGGTGATAGAGATGAAGACCTAGGTTTTGTGTACAGTGGTGAGATATGGGGCCTTGGGAGAATGGAGTACAAAAAGTATGGTAGAAAAACTCTGAAAAGGGGCCACAGGGAATTCCCTGGTGGTCCAGTTGTTAGGACTCTGTGCTTTCACTGTCAAGGGCCTGGGTTCAATCCCGGGTCAGGGAACTAAGATCCCACAAGCCACAGTGTGGCCAAAAATAAATAAATAAATAAAGAAGCTACAGGTTTTTTTTCACTGATGGCTCAATAATTAATATATATAATGTTTATATGTTTACAGTATCTTTGGAAAATAGTACTGTTGATTCATTGTAGGCTGGCATATACTCTGAATTCTTTTTCCATGAATAGTAACAAATTCATTAGACGCACATGTGCATCTCAGCACTTTGTGACCAACTTCATGCATTTGAGTGACCTTGGACAAGCGACTTAGATTTTTGCCTTTATTTTCTCCCACTCTAATAAGTTCAGCTGAGCTAGGTAATCTGAAAAAATATTTCCAATCCTTTAATTAAAAAAATAAATCCATATGTTTCTTCACACATAAAAAGTTTCCCCAAAGACACAGATGATTTCAGTGGAATGTTTCAAAAATGAATAGAGTCTCCCATTAAAAGAACAGTGAATATACTTCAACTAAGATCACTGTTCCTCTTTCCTTACACGCCATTACTGAGTGATAAATGATAGATTTTCCTCCAATTTTTTTCCTAGTCAAGTTTAAATAGGGAGATTAAACAAATAAACTGTAAAGTTACCTTTTCTTTTCAAGAGCACACATTTTTTTTCAAAGAATCAGCAAATCAATTATTGTAATCTCACTGAGATTAGTGAATTCCCTCATCCATTCAACATGTATTTTGTGCCTCCTATGGGACTTGTCAGAAAGGCACTAAATCAGTTTTCTTTTCTCTGTTTGATACGAATGTGTGAATGGAGCACTGGAAAAGTCATTGCCCCATGATTATGAATGTAATGCATAATTTCTAATCACGAACATAATTGAACACAACGTTGAACATAATTGTGGTTACTTTGACTTCATTTGGGTCATTATTCATACTTTTTACATCTTTATAGTGGCAAAAGGCAGAAAGTAAAAAGGAACTTACATCTTTGTCTTCTATTAGCCACTGGAGGCTTGGAGGTGAGCATATAAAAAGGGAAAGTCAAACAAGCACACAAAAGAGAAAGCGTGAGGGATATAAGAGGAATGTGAGACTAGAGGGCCAAACAGATGCTGGGGGAAGGAAATAAAAACAACCAAAGTGCCAGTGGTCCCACCTTAAGCACCACTGCCCTTAACAGACCCAACGAAGACTTCAAAGGCATTCCAGGTATCATCCCTGCCCCAGAACCTTATCAGGAACAGGTTTTCAAATTGAAAGCTTCTCAACTTGCATCAGTTGAAAGTTTTTGGAAAACAAGAAAGCTTCTGGGTGCTCATACTTTGATTTTTCCAAAAGAGCCAGTGTCTTGGTTGTAACCAAATATGACTAAGAATTAAATTCTGTGAGGAATAGAGATCACACCAAAATGTACTCATTGTGTCATTTCCCTGTTGCTCCAAAGCCAAGTGGCTAAAAACAGCAACATTTATTATCTCTCATAACTCTGTGAACCAGCTGGGCGTATCTGGTTTTCCTGCTTTAGGTGATATTGGCTAAGGTCACTCATTCAACTAGGCCACTCATTTAGCAGCTGCAGTCAGCTGGGAGCTCTGCTGGGGCTGAAATATCCAAGATGGTTTCATTCACATATCTGGAAGTTGGTGTTGGTCAGCTAGAATGCCATAGTTCTCCTCCACGTGGCTTCTCATTGGCTAGTAGGTTAGTTTGGCTTTCTTAACAGCATGGCTCAGTTTTAAGAGGGCGTATGTTTCTTGTACAAGTACTTATCAAGTCTCCATCTGCATCATGTTTGCTAACATCCCATTGACCATGAAAGTCACGTGGCCCAAGCCAAATCTCCTCTGCACCTGTGAAGGGACAGAAGTGAGTTGTGACTTGTTTGGGTGAGTGAGAGTAGAGTAGTTACAGGACGTGGAAATGTGTATAAGGTAATGGATGGGTGTTGTCTGCTTATCAAGGGAAATGTTACCGCTTTATACCAAAGCCATTAATATGGACAGCCTTTGACACAATGTATTCCAAAAACAAGTTTATATTTTGAAATGGTTTTCTACAGCTTAGACTTGGTATGTACTGCCCATGATACCTGTGACAGTTGTCTGTCTTTTGTATCCAGCAGCAAAGCCTATAATAAAACTTTAAAATGATCCCCACCCACAAATGTGGGAAGTTACAACACAAGGACATTATCATCAAAAGGCATGACTCATTAGGAACCACCTATGTAACAGTCTATCACATTGATTGATTGATTCATTCATTCATTCAACCGTCACTTGTAGAACACCCAGACCCTAGGGATATAATAATGATCAGGACAAAATCCCTGGCTCCAAGGAGCCTTGCATATTGCATTTGAGGGGTCGGGGTAGGGAGAAGGTGGCAGGAATCTGAATCCTTAACAAGTGCCCTAGGTGATTCTGACACAGACTAATGTTTGAGAATCTCTGCCCTGAACCTTTACTACCAATATTCTAAGTGGATTATTTGATTGTTAGCAGGAAGCTAAGATTTGGGACAAAAAGGTCTACACAAGTCATAACACAAATTTCTCATACCTCACAGTTCTGCCAAATCCTAGAAAAATAGAAATTCCAGCATACCCATAGCACAGTGGTTCTCAAAGTGTGTGGTCCTTGTACCAGCAGTATCAGCACCACCTGGGAGCTTGTTAGAAATGCAAATTTTCAGAACTCATCTACTAAACCAGAAATTCTGGGGTTGTGGGCCCAGGTTTTAACAAGTCCTCTAGGTGGTTCTAATGTAGGTAAAGTTTGAGAATAATTGCCATGTCCTAACTCTGTTACAACTGTAACATTGCATGAAGTGATACATAATATTAGGTAGTTATACTTACATTATTAACATGCATGCGAGTGGATTGTCCAGTTCGCATGGGGAGAGGGGAAGGCGCCCAATTTGGCTGTTTTTATCAAGTATATTTAAATTTTGGATCTGTCTTTAACTTCCTCTGCTACCTTGGGCAAAGCACTTCGTACATCTGCCTACATCATCCCATAAAATAAAGGGGTGCTGCCGCTATTTATTGTCATCCTTTCCAGCACTAACTTTCCATGTTATGGGTTTTTTTTCGTATCTATATCAATCCATATCCAAGTAATTATTAGAATAGCAGGGAGAGATTAAGGAAAGGCTAGCTTTCCAAATAGACTAGACTAGAAAAAGTAAGACAGGCAAATATGGAAAGACCAAGAAGCACTACTGGACAAAAAAAAAAAAATCCCTGAGGAAATGTAGCCTTTCTGCTTATGTAAATTCTGTGTTAATTAAAGAACAAGAAAAACTAGAGGAGGAATAAGTGAAACAGCCAGAGACTCTCCAAGGGGTGGGTGGGGAGTTAACACTGGTTTCTTGCTCTACCAGTCAGAAATATTTCACAGTGAGCTTTTGATGACTCAACCTACTTAAATCATTTGCATGAAGGACCTTGGTCTTTACCTCTGGATTTCTTTGATAGAAACACACTTGCCAGTGAGACTACATCTTGCTTTTCATGATGAACTGTGCTGCTTGTAGAGTGCTTTCACAGACACTGTGTCACTTCAGTCTCACATTAACCCACCCACGTCGGTGATTTTCCCAGTTTTACAAACAAGCAAAAGAAAGACATGGGAGGCAATGAGTTACTCAAGTTTAGGAAGATTAAGTGTTGAATGCCAGGGCCAACACTAGACCAAGGTCCTTAGTTTTCCAATCCAGTGTTTCTTCTACCGCTTTGCCTTCAAATCTCAACGGGTCTTGGGGAGATCAAGGCGGACCATCCTACCTTTTTCCTTTTTATCCATTTCTCTTCCTAGTTTTCCTCAGGTTGCTATCAAAGGGCACTAGGCCTGTGTCAAGGAGATGGAAATTCTAGTCTTGGTTCTACCACAGAAGGACTCAGATGAGCCACTTATGCACTCTGGGCCTCACGTGGACCATTGTTATGATGAAATTAAATTCATATTTTATGGCAAGACAAGAAAAATTTAAACATAAAATTATTCTCTGCCTGTTGGGGCTTCCTCCCTCCCCTTTAGTGTGTATTGTGCATCTGCATTAACCAGAGCTCCTTAGGAGTTAACATTCCTTCTTAATTTTGTAAAGAGACAGGGTGACCCACTACTGGCTTTCTACATGCAGATCTGCATTGTGCAAACTGTCAATATGTCATTTGACATTATCACCCTTTGTCTCAAAAACATAACCGTGCTGTGTCTTCTAACAGTCCTCAGAGCTTTCTAAAAGACTGTCTCCTGGGTTATAATCCTCAGGTTGGATCGAATAAAATTTTCCATTTCTTTCTTAGATTGACAATTGATTATTTTTTTGTTTTGTTTTTGGCGGTGCCATGCAGCACATGGGATCTTAGTTCCCCGATGAGGGATTGGACCAGTGCCCCCTGCAGTGGAAGCCCGGAGTCTTAACCACTGGACTGCCAGGGAAGTCCCTTGATTAATTTGTCATCAACAGTTATTTCCAACTTTTTCTCAATCATAGTATGAAAAATGGAATCAGAAGATATATTGGTTGACTTTTGCATTTATATAGATTTAAGTTTACAGACTGTAGCTGGGGTTTAAAGGGATGTGAGAGGGCAGGCAAACGGGGGAGATTCCAAAAGGATAAAAGCAAATAGGTTTGTGACAGTCAGAGTAAATATTTAGGGTGTGGAGTTGAGATACGGCTGAGCTGGATTCTGCCATTTAAGACCCTTCCCTTGGTATCAATAATCAGTATCAAGGCTGCAAAACAAAGAGCTTTGTGGGAGTCTTAGGAATTGCAATTCTGGAGACAGATTCAGGTTCTGTTCTGGGGAAGATAAAGAGTCAGGGGCTTATATAGTCAAAAGCCATAACGTTGTTCAAGAATTACAGTTGACCCAACACAAGAAAGGAAATATTTGTCTTTAAGGAATCATGAGTTATTTTAGGGTAGGGGTCCGATAAGTATCTTGAGTTTCTGGAACATTGGGCAGATGTTTCGAATGCCTGTGTTAAGACAAGAAGGGATCATAGTTCAGATTCCATGTGGGATGAGATGTGCATAAGTCACATTTCCTCAGTGGCCTAAGTTCTGTTTTGGTGAAAAGAATAAGGATGTGGAACACAGACTATTGTGGGAACCACAGGATCAATAAGTTTTAGAATCTCTCATGTACGTCTAGCCCCACTTTTACTGAAATGTCTGAATTCTGATCACATGATGCTGCTGAACAAATAGTTTGCTGTCCTGTTAGAATCTGAGAGTCAGAAGTGTGTGAAAGTTCAAACATGGTCAGGGATTTTTTTTTTCTTTTAATGGATCAAAGTGGTAGGTTTGGTGGCTTTTTTTTTTAACTTTTTAAGAAATAAATTTATTTATTTTTTAAATTTTTGGCTGCATTGGGTCTTTGTTGCTGCGCAGGGGCTTTCTCTAGTTGTGGCACATGGGCTTCTTATTGCGGTGGCTTCTCTTGTTGCGGAGCACAGGCTCTAGGAGCACGGGCTTTAGCAGTTGCGGTACGCGGGCTCAGTAGTGGTGGCTCGCGGGCTGTAGAGCACAGGCTCAGTAGTTGTGGTACACGGGCTTAGTTGTTCCACAGCATGTGGGATCTTCGCGGACCAGGGCTTGAACCTGTGTCCCCTACATTGGCAGGAGGATTCTTAACCACTGCGCCACCAGGGAAGCCTGGTGGCTTTCTTTTTACTGCCTGTTAGCGTCAAGGAAATCCTTATCTATTTCAGTCAATTAAGTTTTTCAGGGTGTTTAGGGGCAAGTTAGCCTAGTTCCTTTACATGTGCCTGTATGCCTGTCTGTGTCTCTTCCTCTTCCAGGAAATTCAGAAATACTGATTCATCTGCACTCCTATCCTTAAGCAAGCCAGTTTATCAGTAGTTACCAAGTCCAGCATCTCTACAAGTAGGCCTCATCTGGAACACTAGAATTCGATTTCTAGACAGAGTATAGGAAAATTTGCTTCCAGAGCAAGAGTTGTAAAACTATAAACACAGAGATGAATAAGTGAGGTGGTGTAGAGGAAGGCGAGAGGGGGGAAAAATAGAAATGATGTTCCAGAACCGTGAGAGATTGGGGAAGTGGAGTGGAAAAATATGCGAGAGTGGGAATAGTACAATGCTTTTGAAATGGATTGAGCATGCTGGTTTACAAAATCAATTTAGTGATTTTTCAACCAGCATTTTTAAAAAAATGATATGCAATAGAATAAAAAAGATACAGAATGCATAGCATTGAAGGATAAATATGGTTTTGGAAACATTTAAAATATATGTAAAAATATATAAAATGTATTTATATATATGTAACTATATAAATTATAAATAAATGCGCGCCTGCGCTCGCACACTCACACACACACACACACACACACACACACACACACGTCGGCACACAGGCTTGGGGTTGTTTTGTAAGCTATGTCTCACATTGGGTCTCGGTCCAGACTTTGAAAACTCCTGGAACACAGGATCTAAAAGAATCCAGCAAGGTAAATTCAAGGTCAAATAAGCAGGACTCTTTTCTCCTTTTGCTGTCCACATCATTTACCGGAGGGAGAAGAAAAGGGCCTGTGAGGGAGGGGACATCAGACTGAGGCCAAACGAGGGGCAAGGGCGCATCAGGACAGGGAGGACCCCGGCGACTTCTTTCCGGATAGTCTACGGATGACCCCAGGAGGTTGATTTTGAGCGCTTCACTTAAACGCTAAACCGAAAGAACTAACTCGTTCATTATCCCTGAAAAGCCTCCAAAGGCGAAGGATTCGCGCTGCTCCTGAAGGTGACACTACATAGGGTCAGTCCCAGTAGAGGGGATTATTCTTTTCTTGGACGAGGAACCGGGAAGTGGGCGGGGCGTGGGAAGCGCGGGAAGGCCCGGTAGGGTCGGTCCAAAGAGTGACTCACGTCTTGCTTTGCACAGCCCACCAGAGGAACAAGCAGTTCTGCCCTTTGGGACCTATCCGCGAGCGGAAGCCCCAGGGCGCTGGTAGGGTTGTGGCCTTTCCGCGGGCCAGAGACGCTCCCTGACCGTGGGCACCACCTGTCCCAGCCCCGGCCCTGCGGCAGGCCGACTTGGCCGCCTGGTCGCCGGGCCCACGTGACCTGTCGCGCCGGCCACCGCCTCCGCCGCGCCCAGGCCCCGCCCCCGTGACGTCTAGCTACCTCAGATTGTCTGAATGTTCCTTCTCTTTCCGCTTTCGGTAATTGGTCGGCCAGGCAGACAGCGCCCCCCCCCTCCGCCCCGCCCCCGGAGTCGTGGGGAACGCTGGTGGGGGCGGGGCCTGGGCTGGAGGGGCGGGGTGAGAAGGCTCCGCGCCGGTAAAGGGGCCGCCCGAGCGCGGTCCGAGCCATCTACTGCTGCCGGTCCCCCGGCCCTCCCGACTCGCCGCCCGCCCCTTCGCCGCCCGCCGCCGTCACTCAGGGAAACGGGCTGCGACCGCCCGCCGACCCCAAGCTGGTTTCATGGCAGCCGCGAAGAAAGCAGTTTTGGGGCCGTTGGTGGGAGCAGTGGACCAGGGCACCAGCTCGACGCGCTTTTTGGTGAGCCCGGGGTGCCCCTGAGTAGGTGATGAACCGGGGCGGGAGCCTTGGAACGCCGGGGCTGGGTGTCGCGTCCCCATCCCGTTCTTCCCACGGCCCGGGGCCCCGGCCGCCAGGCAAGAGAAGGAGGCCAAGAGCCCCGGAGCGGGACTTGCCACGCTGGAGCTGCCCCGCCCGGGCCTGGGGGAACGCGGCCTCTCGCGACCCCCGCGGCTGAGCTGAGCAGCCGTGGCCTTGAAGGAGGAACCGGGCCGCCTTCTAATGGGGGGACTCCTCCCCCGAAGGGAGCTAGGACTCGTCGAGCGTCCGTGCAGAGCAGCCCGCCTGCAGCCAGGGACAGGTGGCCACATTGACCGCTGCTGCAGTCTTCCCCAGAAGCATTTGGCCTGCCGGGGGCAGGACGTCCTTGGATGGGGGGAGCTGTGTCACGGCTGTGGTAGCCTAACAGCGTCCTTTGGAGCAGTGGAACGAATATAGTATTAGCGTAATGATGCCTTGTCATTCTCTCCCACAGACATTGCAGAAGGTAGAACGCTAAGGCGGGGGGCGGGGGCCGGCGAGTGGCAGAGCACATTAGGAAAAAGTCACACTACACTGCTTTTACCAGAGTCTTTATTTAATTTCGAAGATTCGTAAATTTCATTTCTGATACTTTGCCCATTACAAAGATGACTGTCCTCTCTGCGCTTCACAGCGTAAAGCGGCAGGGAAATTCTATTTCTCGTTTTATTTACCATGTCTGACAGCAGAGTTTTGCCATAATGGAGTGCTATTTAAGTGACTTTCTGCTGATTAATTTGTTTTGGGCAATTAGGAAACTTGCTCTTAAAGTGACCTAGCACTGACTTCAGTAAGATAATTTAAAAGTAATTTTAAAAAACTATTGTTGTTTAAGAGCCCATGCTTTCAGTGGACATTTGACTAATCTGGCAAGTTGATGTAAATATTTAATGACTACTTAGCTCCCTCATCACTTCTTTGTCTCAAATCATGTTTTCATGCATTATTTAGTATGTATATATACTGTATGTATACATTGTACATACAGTATATATATTTTTTTCAGAGCTCTGTTTAGTTGACCAAAACCTGCATTTGCACCTTCATTTTTTTTTTTAGTGAGTATTTTTGTGTTTTTAAAAAATTAATTGATTAATTTATTTTTGGCTGTGTTGGGTCTCCGTTTCTGTGCGAGGGCTTTCTCTAGTTGCAGTGAGTGGGGGCCACTCTTCATCGCAGTGCGCGGGCCTCTCACTATCGCGACCTCTCTTGTTGAGGAGCACAGGCTCCAGACACGCAGGCTCAGTAGTTGTGGCTCACGGGCCCAGCTGCTCCGTGGCATGTGGGATCCTCCCAGACCAGGGCTCGAACCCGTGTCCCCTGCATTGGCAGGCAGACTCTCAACCACTGTGCCACCAGGGAAGCCCCTGTACCTTCATTTTGATACTCATCTCTCTTGTCTAAAGTCAAAAGCCTTCAGTCCAGTTTTAGCTTGGTTCTTATTTAATGACTTACCTTGGTTTGAGCTGCCAAGACATAATTCTACCGTCTCTTACACTGTTTACCTTCTGATCACCCAGGGCAGGTTTCACTATGTCTTATTTTCATGTAAGTGTCTATAAAGTAATCCAGAATCATAAGTAAGAAACTTAGCCTACCTGGATTTGATTAATAAAATACACAATCATCACTACCATCTTCCCAAATTAAGAAAGACCATCAAGACAGTGCGCTGTTCGTTGAGTTTTGAAGCCGTATTCAAGAATTGCCCACACAAATGCCTCCAGGGGCCAGGCAGGTAGAGGGAGGAGGGCAGACTGGAGAGCAGACTCAGGCTAAGGGGAAACCTGTAGCTGCCAGGCAGGAACACTAGCCCCGTGCTGCCAAATCTTCAAATTCTTTAAGAAAAGCTGGTAGTCTAGAGTTTTCAGTGAAATCTTCCTGTTCTTAAATGTTGGCAACTAGTTCCTAATGGATTGTAGGGGCCAAACCAAACATGGCAGTTGTTCTCAAGTTTATGCAGCCTTTGCCCTCTATGAAAGTGGGTAAAATATTTCATAACTCTGTAGGCTGCCTTTTTAGTTACCAGCCTGACTGTGCCTTTCTTCCTTTTGACTTTTCACTGTTGCTCTCCATATAGCCCAGCAATCTTCTTTATCTACTGCAGGTTGTTCCTGGTCCCTCAGATTTTGTTGCCCAAGAGGCATCTTTCTGCATTGGTGGGGAAGGAATGAAAACTTAGTATCATCACAATCAGTTGTTCAGTGTCATGAGCCTTTAAAAAGTTGGGTGCTGTTTACTGTGGCTTGATCTCAGTGAGTAAGCTAAGGTGCACATTCAGAAGGTTCCTGTCCTGCTTATAGAATGATGTTTAGAAGTTGATCAATAAAGTTTCCTGCTGCTTGAGAAACAACTATGCAAGAAAGCTTCAGAGGTAAATAAAAGACTACCTGTGTGAAGGGATCCTGTGTGAAGTAGAGAAAAACTTGGGAATGGTTTCGAAAGGGTTTTTTTTTCCCTTGGTTATAAGGAAAGAGGTTTGCTAAAGCACTCCCTACAAAATACAGATAATAGAGTTGCTGAATAAGTGCTTCAGTCACAAGGTGATTCCCAGGAGTTGTTCTAGTCATATTGTTCCACATTGTAATTATGACTCAAAAATATTTGCTTCTCAGGAAAGAATACAGCAGGTAAGGACTGTCATAAGGAAGCTTATAGAGTGAAAGGTACTAAAATAATTTCCTGACCATTATTCATTGAATTGTCATATCTCATTCAACATTCACAAGACCAATAACCTTGCTAAGTTTTCTTTTCCCTTTTTCTATGCCAGCTATATTGGCTTTCTCCCATAAGGGACACAAGATTTCTTTATTCATGTTCTTTCGTCCAAGGGAAATGCTTCCTCCCTGTGAAAATTTCCCATATCTGCTTCTTGAAATTGTGCTCTACCTCCAAATTTTACTCCAAATTTTACCTCCAAATTGTACTCAACTGCCATCTCTTGGTAGAAGTCTTCCTCAAACCCTTAGTCAGAATTTCTCCCCCTTTCTATAGCATTCTTTTTTATTTGTTAATAGCTCTTAGCACCTACTTCGTGTCATTGTATATCTGCTGTACTTGAAAGCAGGAACCTCCTTTTTAAGACTTGTTCATCTTTGCATTCCTTAAAATATCTTGGTCAACATGACAAATGAACATCTGTTTTATCTACAGGAGCACTTTATACATATTTGTTGAATAGATTTTTATAGGTCAACTGAATTTTAAATCTGGTTTTCTTTTTTATCTTGTCAAAAAAATGTTAAAACTCTGACTTAGGTATGTTTGATTACTTAATTTCTTCTCTTTTAGTAGTAGACCTGCAATTTTAGAACATGTTCGTTTCTTCCTCTAGTTGTCAAAGACTTAAATCTTGGGATCCTATGCATATGTTTTGTACCAAAGGAAAATTTCCAACTTGTCTGATAGGAAAGTGAACTGGGCTTGGCATGTGTTTACCCAGATTGCAGAGTAGGAACTTCTTGGAAAGAGAATTAGTGTAACAGGTTTCAAGGAGGAGCCATTTCTTCGTAAGACAAAAGCTTCAGCTTAAACAGTCAACTTCCTTCTTTAATTTGGTAACTTTATTTTTTCCCCATTAAGTTGACTGCTAAAAAAACCCCGAAAAACAAAGGATTAGAATGTGTTGTGACTTGCAATGTGTCAGGCACTGCATTGAGGACTTTTCCAGCATTATCTCATTTAATCCTCATAACAAATATGATGTAGGTAGTATTATTAAGCTCCTTTACCCAGATGATTAGACTGTGCTGAAGAGTGTGCCCAAGGTTACAGAGTAACGTGGAACTGGGATTCAAGTCCAGGTCTGTCACAGTCAGAAACCTATCCTCCTAACACCTCCTGCCTTAGGCTCCCAAGCTACCTGAGTACAGTCAAACCTGGGTATCTAGGAGACTGGTTCCAGGACCCCCGTGGATACTAAAATCCTAGGATGCTCATGTCCCTTATATAATAAAATGGTGCATTATTTGCATAAAACCTATGCACATCCTTCTATATACTTCAAATCATCTCTAGATTACTTAAACCTAACACAATGTAAATGCTATGTAAGTAGTTGTGAATACAATGTAGATGCTATGTAAATAGTTGCTAGGCCCAGGGCAAATTCAAGTTTGGCTTTTTGGAACTTTCTGGAATTTTTTAAAAAATATTTTTGATCTGTGGCTGGTCGAATCTACAGAAACGGAACCGTGGATATGGAGGGCTGACTGCACTGTGAAGGGAAGATGGGAGGCTGGGGAAGGCCATTTACCAGTTCTGATTATGTTCACAGACGAATCTTCACCAAGCAAAACGTACTCACACACAGGTTTCACAATATGTAAAAAAATGTTGCCTTTGAAAAAGTCCTGCTGGTTTGGATCATCTTGTGACTCAGATTAAGCGGGGCCTGGGCAGGGCTTAGGTGTAGTCACCATGGATAATGGTTGCGTAACCATTTTGTTCCAATAGCCAGCATCTATGAAGAATGATCTGAATTGTAGCTCCGTGCTTATTTTGGCAGGAAACATTGCCTTGACCCCGGTTGTCTCATCATACTTAGAGATCTCAAGGTTAAGGGATAGATTTCCGCTTTCTTTTTTCATTTATGTATCCAACACATAAGTATTAGGCACCCATTAAGGGCCAGGAACTAATGAACAGTAAATTTGGTAAAACTAATTTGGCTCATAGCTCGAATGAGGCCCCTCTTATAATAAATGTAAATGTGATTCTTTTGTGTCCCCCCCGCACTAAGTTGGTTAGTTTTCTTGCCCATAACATTACAGACATGGCAAGAACATGTTCTCATCAGAGAGCTGCCACCCTCTCTTGTCCTCTTGTCTCATAAGCATAAATGTTTAGAGCCTTCAGTTTTGAGTTCCTTGAGGGGCAGAATGGTGTCTTTTTTCCCCCTCTCCAAAGCCTAATACAGCATCTGGCGTCTGGTCGGTGCTCATTACGTGAATAGACAACAGCAGAGAGAGGCCTCCAGGGCTTGATGTGTTGACTAGAACTCTTGGACCGAAAGACTAGAAAGGGAGAACTTGCGGGGTCTTGGAAAAAGTTGAATTTGGCAACTATAGCTATGTTAGATGTATGAATATGCTATTTAATATAATTTCCTTTTTTAAGAAAAATACAATGCCATTTGCTGTGTTTACTTCTGTGGCTTGTTGGAAGATGCCATTATGCCTTCTGTGGTCAAGTTTGCGATGTAACATGATTGTAGCTAATATTTTTATTTTAGGTCCCGCAAATTTACATAGTGTTTTAGAGATGGAGTTTATATTCCTGAAAAATGTCTTACTTATCACACAGTAAAGCTGAGTGTGGCATGAGTAGGCTAGTGGGGAAACCACGTGGGGAGGGAAGTGAATGCATGTTTATGATGGGATGGCTGAGTTAGTCATAGGGTGAGTGAGGCAAGCGTGAAAGACAGTTACTTAGTAAGGACTGCATTTCGTCTTCATCTCTCCACTACTCCCCTTCTGCTGAGACAGAAGGCATGCGTTGTTTCAGAAAGTCCTTTTAAAACAATTTTTATAGAAGTAATTTTCCTTGTTTCTTCAGCTTTTTAACTGTCCCCCTCCTCCAAATCTGGAATTGACCATGATTTAGGCACAATGGTAAATATAGAGCTAATGACTTCTAATTCTAATTCTCCTCTTATAATAGAAGTAGTAAGAGTAGCAGTAGTAGTAATAATCATAATAAGTAGCAGTAGTAGCAGTAGTAGTAGTAGCAGCAGTAGTGGTAACATCTTTTGGGCTTATGCTATGCTATCTTTGGGTTTTGGGTTTATGCTATGCGCCTGCACTGTGCTGAATTCCTTCCCTATGTGAAGTTGTTTCTTCAGTTTTTAATTGCCCTCCCCCACCAAAAACAAAATCTGGAGCTGAGACAGGATTTGGGCTTAGAGATGAATACAGAACTGGTGATTTTTTAAAATTAATTTATTTAATTTATTTTATTTTTGGCTGTGTTGGGTCTTCATTGCTGCACGGGCTTTCTCTAGTTGCAGCCAGCAGGGGCTACTCTTCGTTGTGGCGCACGGGCTTCTCATTGCGGTGGCTTCTCTTGTTGCGGAGCACAGGCTCTAGGTGTGTAGGCTTCAGTAATTGTGGCACGCGGCCTCAGTAGTTGTGGCTCGTGGGCTCTAGAGCGCAGGCTCAGTAGTTGTGACATACGGGCTTAGTTGCTCCGCGGCATGTGGGATCTTCCCGGACCAGGGCTCGAACCCGTGTCCCCTGCATTGGCAGGTGGATTCTTAACCACTGCGCCACCAGGGAAGCCCACTGGTGACTTTTTGAATCCTAACTCTTATCACCTATCTGCTATGCTGGTGGTAGTAGTAATAATAGGAACAGTAATAAAAATAGTACCAGTTGTAGCCACAACAGTAATGGTAACATCTTTTGGATACATGCTGTGTGCCTGCCCTCTACGAAATACTTTTCATACATTATTTTTTTTATTATATTCTATATATTTTCGATGTTTTAAACGAAAAAATTTAAAACACACTGAAAAGTAAAAAGACAAACGTAATGAATGGCTGTGAATCCATCACCCAGATTTAACAATTATTCATACTTGTCATATTTTCTTAATGTACTTTTTTGGTGAATTTAAACCTGGAGTCAGCTATTTTTCCAAATATTTCTCCAAGTTTTCCTTTAGTGATTAACCATATTTAGAGATGAAATTCTGAGTTCTAGTGTTGGTCACTGTCGCAGAGATGTCACTGTTTCTAGGCTCTTTCAGGGGACAGATTTTAAAAGCCTCAGTTCATATTGATATTTCCAGTTCTAATTAACTTTACAGTTCACTTAAGTTCTTTCATTTTATATTTATTTCCTCTTGCACCGAAAAATCTTGGTTCCTGACAATATTAGCATACATTATTTTATTTAATCCTTTCACAGATGGAAGAGTCCAGGCTTAGAGAAGTTAAAGTCAAACAGCTGACATGGGCAGGGCTGGGCTTGACCCCCAGCCCCAGCTCTCCCAGGCCCATGCTCTTTGCCTCCATGTTACACAAGCATAACGTTCTCAACTGCCTTTTCCGGCCCACATGAAATTCTAAGACTGGATCTCTTGTTTTTTAATTGACATATAGTTGACATATAACGTGGTATAAGTTTAAGGTGTCCACCATGTTGTGTGATACGTTTGTATATTGCAGTACGGTTACCACCATAGCATTATCCACGTAGCTCTACCATGTCACATAATTATCATTTATTTTTGTGGTGGAAATAATTAAGATCTACTCCCTTAGCAACTTGGAAGTTTATGATACATTACCATTGACTATAATCACTCTGCTGTGCATTAGCTCTCCAGGACTTATTTATCTGCTAGTTCCAAGTTTGTACCCTTAATGGATCTCTTTCTTTAAGCTTACGACCTAAAACATAAGCAATTGACTACTGGGTATCTCCACTTCTGTGCCGAGTTACACCTCAAACACACGTTATCTAAAATGAAATTTGCAATCTCCTTACCCCCTTCTGTACCCTAACTACTTCTCCTTGCCCTACCTTTGTCTTGTAAACACTGCCTACTCTAACTTGTAACCTGTCATCCTTGAGTATTCCTCCTTTTTTGTCACTCCTCCCCATCCAAGCCCTTGACGCATCTATTTGCTTATACCTCCTAAACTGAATCTCTCTCAGCAATGCACTTCATTCAGTCCCCACTGCTGCTGGCCTCCAAGTGGAGCCCTCTAGGTGTCTTACCTGGGTCACTGCAGACACATCTGCAGCTGCTCTCCCTGCCTCAGCCTAGCTTCCCCACCGTTCCCAGTCCCACTCGGACTCCCTTATATTCAACCTTAAGTCTTAGCCTGGAAGTTACCTCTTCTGAGAGCCCTTCTCTGAGCCCACCAGTCTGGGTTGGATGTCCTACCTCCTCGTTGTAGCATAGGCAGCCCTGTGTTAGAAAACTCCTTTGTATTCACTGCCACTTAATGAATGAAAAAGTCCTAATTAGTATCAGTCTGATTTTGTACTGGAAAAGCTCTGCATTGGTATTTAGAAAACCTAGAGTTTAGCCCTGTTTTGTCAGTATTATGCGATCTCTTGGAGCTCCCTTTGCAAACAAGAGAGCATTCCATTAGGGCCATTTCAGTGTGTGTTGTCATTTTGTTTTTTGCCTTGGAACTCCATTGTTAAGCTCTCTTCTGGAAGCTGAAGTCAATAAAATGTGAAATCTAAGGGAGGGCGTGGTCCAGAGCTCCCTGTCCTTCCCTCTCAGCTTCTGAAGGGTCCTAGAGATGCGGGCAGCACACTTTGAAAACACTAGCCCAGAGGAACTCTAGGATCTCTTCTAGATCCCATAGACTCTTGTGTCTTAAAGTATTTCTTTAAATTAATTTTCTTAAAGAGAGTTTTCTGTTCTGTGCCATTGTGAGTCTGAAGTTTTAACTAATTTTTAAATTAGGTGAATTTCAAACTTGAAAAGGGAGAAAAACATGAGCATCTGTAATTCTGGGGTGTTTCTTCCTTGCCATCTAATGATTTTTAGACAAATGACTGTGCTAGACCTTTTATAAAGCAAACTCTATAGCCCCTGCCATCTTTTATAGACAAGGGCTTTTGAAATCTACTTGAAAAGAACCGACTAGCACTCTCGCTACTCGGCAATGTGTTCTCATATGGAGTGTCTCATACTCTTCAGCCATAGAGTCTTATGGAAACATCATTAGCCTGCTTTGTGTACTTGTCCGTCTGCAGACAAATGGATAATCAGGAGGCTTCACTACAGTTCCTCACATGAACCTAGATTTATGAGAAAAGCAGTACTCCACAACTTCACTGTCCAGTATGACAGCCACTAGCTGCAGGCGGCTATTGATCACTTTAAATGTGGTTAGTCTGAATTGAGGTGGACCATAAGTATAACATCTATACCAGATCTCAAAGACTTATACTAAAAGAGTGAAAGATCTAATTAATTTTATATTGATCACCTGTTGAAATAATTTTAGATATATTGGTTTAAATAAACTGTTATTAAAATTACTTTCACCTTTTTTTGTGTGTTTTTTTTTTGGCTTCATTGGGTCTTCGTTGCTGCGCGTGGGCTTTCTCTAGTTGCAGCAAGCGGGGGCTACTCTGTTGCAGTGCGTGGGCTTCTCATTACGGTGGCTTCTCTTGTGGAGCACGGACTCTAGGCGCGTGAGCTTCAGTAGTTGTGGCTCATGGGCTCTAGGTGCACAGGCTTCAGTAGTTGCGGCACGCGGACTCAGTGGTGGCTTGCGGACTCAGTGGTGGCTTGCAGGCTCTAGAGCACAGGCTCAGTAGTTGTGGCGCACGGGCTTAGTTGCTCCGTGGCATGTGGGATCTTCCAGGACCAGGGCTCAAACCCATGTCTCCTGCATTGGCAGGCGGATTCTTAACCACTGCACCACCAGGGAAGTCCCCATTTCCCATTTTATTTAATATTTTTTTCCTAATAAGTACCTGATAGACCACAGTTCTTTAGATATTCAGCAAATATTTAGTGATTATCAAACCCTATGCCAGGCACTATTCTAGGCCCTAGAGATGCTTCAGCAGATAAAATGGGACAGTTGGAGTGGACATCCTAGAGACCTACCCAATGCTAAGTTGTAAATTACTGGGCTATTACATGGGCTTCAGCCAAGTGCCTTTTATTTATGATGTATCAAGTTAACCTTTGCCGTGTAAGATATTTTATCTCCTCAAAGGACTTGAGAATTTGCCTTCTTGCTTTCATTATGTTTATTACTTCCTCTCCCAAAAATGATGTGTGTGGTGGGGAGGGAGGGGAGCAGCAACCCGACCCACTGTGTGTTTTCCCTTATTACTTTCTTCCTTAGTCTGCATTCAGCAAGTAATTTTCTCCCACAGGAAACCTAGGCCTGGAAACACTTTCTTAATTGGATGTGACTTTACTGCTGCAATTATAGTGATTTTGGAAGTTAGTTTTAATTAAAATATGAATCCTTACTCTGAAAGACTAAGTAATTTGATACTTAAATATAGGTACACCCAGGTGAGAAATAAATATATCTGAAAAAAAGGTTGCTAAGTTTTTAAGAAGTGTTGTTTTAGTGGTTTTAAATTTGTGGAGGCTTGTACTGCACTTCTCTGGTAGCTTTCATTCATTGGTTTTAATGTTTTATCATCAAGGGTCAGCAATTCCTGACAAGCATGTCACAGAGAGCACTCAGCTTGATGCCACGGCACTCTTCTCCCCCTGCTGATATGGCTCTACTTACCTCTCCTAAGAGCTAGATGCATTGTTACACTTCCCTTCAAAGGAATTTACACAGTATACTTTCCTGCCTGGGCATCTATTGACTCCTGTCTCCACATCCAAGGTAGATGCAGAATGGAACCATATACTATCACTATCAGCATTTGGCCAGCTCTCTTTTATTTTTGGTTTTCCTATTCTCTAAAAGAAATCCATACTATTAATTGGTTGATGTATTAAGTTTCCTACACCTGGAACCATTTGTTTTAAAGAATGAGGAATTGCCTCTTTAGCTTTATCTTTAATAGATTTTCATTTATCTAAAGAGAAGTTATTATTTCTTAAGCTACCTTATAACTTACATGATTCTATCTGAAGAGAAAGTAGAACATCTTGTAAGGCATTTCATCTGAAATGATTTTTCTATCAGTGAATAAGAACTTCAGTTGCTGAATAACTTTTTTTTTTTTGGTGGTACGCGGGCCTCTCACTGTTGTGGCCTCTCCCGTTGTGGAGCTCAGGCTCCAGACGCGCAGGCTCAGCAGCCATGGCTCACGGGTCCAGCCGCTCTGCGTCATGTGGGATCCTCCCGGACCGGGGCACGAACCCGTGTCCCCTGCATCAGCAGGCGGACTCTCAACCACTGTGCCACCAGGGAAGCCCACTGAATAACTTTTAAACATCTTTGCTCTCTACCTGCATTTTTACCCTAATATTGCAATATATTTTTCAGGTTTTCAATTCAAAAACAGCCGAACTACTTAGTCATCATCAAGTGGAAATAAAACAAGAGTTTCCAAGAGAAGGGTATGTTTCCTAATTTAATATGTAAATGTACATCATGTTTATTAGTCCATCTCACCCCACCTGCCCTGTGCTTTTGTAAAGTAAACTTAACCAAACACCCTCCTGAGAAGACGTGAGGGATAGGTATTAGTCAAAAAAAGAAGCAGTAACTTGGTAGCTCAGCAAAAACATGTGGATGATTGACGGCTTAGGAATTCAGTGACAAACGGAAGCGATAATAAAGTAATAAAGCAAAGGAGTATTAGATATCAGAAATTCCACGTTGACTTTGAAATCATTTAGTCCTGTGTGTCCATCATTGCCAAACTGCTGCTTTGCTGATTTGCATGTAAGGGTTTTTTCCTTAAATAAAGATATGTTTTTAAAAAACATTCATATATCTTATCATCCAATACTAAAATCATCCTTTTGGGGAATAATGTTCATATATAGTAATTGTGATATTACTACTTATATATATGTATTATATAGTACATATACATATATTATACAGTATTTTATTTAAAATTTGATATTCATAATACAGCCAGTTTGAAAAACTGTGTGGCAGTTTCTTATAAAATTAATCATACATCTGCAACATTCCACTCTTAGGAATTTATCCAAGAGAAATGAAAGCATATGCCTATAGGAAGACTTATCTACATGAATGTTTATAGTAGCTTTGTTCATACTAGCCCAAACTGGAAACCCCTCAAATGTCTGCCATCAGTAGAACAATAGCAATGAAATACTGTTTGACAGTTTTTCAAAAGTGACCTGATACATGCAATGACATGGCTGAATCTCTTTGATATCCTGGAGAGTGAAAAAAACTGGCCACAAAAGAATACATCCTGCATGGCTCTATCTGAAATTCAAGAAGAGGCTAAACTAATTAGGATGATGGAAATCCAAAAAGTAGTTGCCTGTGGAGTGTGTGATTGACTTGAAAGAGGCATGAAAGAACTTTTCTGGAGCAATGGAAATATTCTATATCTTGACTGGGGTGTTGGTTAGATTAGTATATACATTTGTTAAAACTCAACAAACTGTGCACTTTCAATCTGTTCATTTCATCATAAAATTTACTTCAGTTTAAGAAAGAGAGGGAAAACAGTGTGTTACCAAATTTTCCGTTAAAAATTTTCTCCTATGTTTTAGAGAATTCCTTTGTTTAATAATAAAAGCTATTGATATGTTAGCAGCATTAGAATGACCATCCACAGGCCTGATCCCAGTGCAATTTAGAGAGAGAATAGCTAGACTTGGAGGGACAAAAATTAGAAATATGTGGAAGGAGATTGGGTTTTGGAAAAAGAGAATTTAGAGACAGAACTCAAAGCTCAGGAAAGCCAGGCAGACCTGAGGAAGGCAGAGAAGAAAGGCATTTGGAATTTCCTTGCTACTTCCAGATTCTAGCGTAGGATTCTTTTAACTTGTGTCATTTCTACTTTTGCATAGAAAAAGTATGCCATTTGTTTCTCCCAGGTATTCTTCCTTTTCATTTATTATGAGCCATTCATCCTTCTGAGGTCCTTGTACCTTAACCATAATTGCACTGGGATTGGGTCTGAAAACTGGGACCAGTCACTTGTCTACATGAAATAGTTATTGGAAGGAATGTACATTTTTCCCCTAAATTCTAACAAAACATTTTAGGAAATAAAATGACAAAAGAGATTAGTATACTTATTTGACTTCCTAGAATTTGTTTTGCTTCATAAATAAATAAATACACAGATATATAAGTAAGTAAGTCAGTGTATCAAAAGAATAATATCTATATCTAGTCTGTTTAAAACTGACTAATGACTAGTGAAACATAAAGATAGTATATCAGAATTCATCACACCCACAGAATATAAAGAATTGGGGAACCAGTTTCTTACTGGATTTGAAAAATAATTTAAAAATAGGTAGAATATTTGCTATTTGTGGCCTGGTATTACTTACCTCCTTTCAAATAATTAATTACTATATGAAGAATAATAAAAATGTAAAGTAAATAGGCTCTTCTTTAAATCATTTCTTTAGAATATTGGATATGCTTTGCTTATCTGATTTTCTTCGATTTGTGCAGCCACTCCCTCATAAGTGAACATCTCTAGAGAAATAAATTATATGTGTCTTGCTCTCTTGTGGACTAACCAAATACATTCTTTTGTTTGAAGATGGGTGGAGCAGGACCCTAAGGAAATTCTGCATTCTGTCTATGAGTGTATAGAGAAAACGTGTGAGAAACTTGGACAGCTCAATATTGATATTTCCAACATAAAAGGTATTTTTCATATTTTACTCTATATATGATTATCTCAATTAAATTCATTCATCCAGCACATACTTGAGTGCCCATGCAGTGGCAAGCATTTCTTTGAGAACTGAGGATACAACAATAAACAGGAAGATTAGGTCCCTGTTCTCATGAAGCTTTTATTTTGGTGGGAGTGAGACCAACAGTAAGAGTAGATAAGTACCAGCTAATTTCAGATGCAGATAAGTTCCATACAGAAAGTAAAACCCAGTGATATGCTAGAGTGTGCACAGAGAGGCTTCCTTTAGATTGGAAGGCCAGAGAAGTCCTCTCTGAGGAGGTGACACTTTTGCTGCGGTGTCAAAGGCCAAAAGGGGCCAGCCATGCAAATATCTGGGGGGAAAATGTTAGAGGAAAAGAAAGCAACACATGCAAAGGGCCTGAGGTGGGAATAATTTTGGCCCATTCCTGGATCAGAAAGAAGGCCAGCATGTCAAAAATACAGTGGAAGAAGGGTGACAGGTGAGGTTGGGTGGGTAAGGGGTTTCAGAAGGAACTGAAATCTGAGAAGTGGACGGGGCCTTGTCGGCCACAGTTAGGAGTTTGGATGTTATTCTTAGTATCACACGGAGCCATGAGAAGACTTTAAGCAAGGCCATAGGGGATGACAGGATCTGACTTGCAGTTTAAAAACAACTTCCTGACTGCTGTACGGAACACTGTGGAGAGTGAACAGTAAAGGCGTAAGTGTGGACACAAGGAGACCAGTGTGGAGGCCGCCGTGGAAGTCCTGAGAGAGAGGACGATGACTTGATTGACAGTGGTAGCAGTGGAGGTGGGGAGAAAGGGCCAGAGCTTGCTGATGGATTGGATGTCAGGGTAGCAGAGAGAGTAGTGGGGTGGGGGAAAGAGATGGGTCACAGATGAGGCTTGGGGTTTTTGCTGGAGCTCCTGGATGGACAGGGATACCCTTTACTGGGGAGAGAAAGACTAGAATAGGGAACAGCTTGGGGAGGGGGGAGGTTGTTTGAAATCAAAGCACTTCACTTTTGAAATCTCCCTTAAATAATTGTCTGAGAGTGTTAGGTTATTACAAGTATCTCCCTTTAATTCCTAGTAGTTTTAATAGAATATCTACCTGAGTTTGGCTTTGCATCATTCATAAGGGAGAAAAAAAATAACCCAGTCATCTAAAATTGATATGCTACTAGTGTAAAGGGTGGAAGCATAATACGGTAATTGCCATCTCCTTAGAGTTTAAATTTTTCAAGCTCACCATTCAAGGGCTACTTTTTTTTTCTTTCTTAGGTAGTTTGACTCTAGATACGGGGAACCATCAGTTGGTGCTGGTGGTTCCTTAATTCATGTCATCTTGGCTCTGAAATTTACCAGCACTCCTGAGTTGAAACACTGATTTTTTTTCAGACTTTCCCTTATTTGTATAAATAAAACTCACTTTAAAAAAGGCTAAGTATAATCAAAACCAGTCATTCAGCAAACTCAGAGTGCCTACGATGTGCTAAGTGTGCTAGGGAAACAGTGGAGCACAAATAGGGTCGTGCCGCTGTCCAATGGGGGAAACATGTTAATCCAATCACAGATTAATGGAAAAATGTAACAGTGATATTTCTGTTACTGCAGATTTTTACAAGAAATACCCATGTACGATTTGATATTTTGTTAACAGTTTTTTAATATCCTACCTTCATTTTATCCCTACATCTAAGTGAAGTACTTCAAACTTCTTTTACAGTTGCATTCACCAAGTTTTAGATGAGTCCTCTGTCAAAGTGATTGTTGGTCAATTTCCTTGAACTGTCCTCACAGCTTTCATGGTCTAAACAGTGTAAACGTGTAAGAGGCATTCAGTAGCACACTCTGTTGTCGAAATATCCATTACCAGTGATGTAAATAATCTAGGTGGCGGAATGCCATGTTCACGATGTAGATTCCAGAGCCATTGGCCATGATTTTGACCTCATTCTACCTCCCTTTCAGGTGAGGTAGGCTGCGGCATGTTGGCCTTCTAGACCCACTCAGGTGGCATTCTTTTTTCTCTTGTTTTTGTGGTGTTCGTGAAGATGACTCATAACCCCAGTCCAGGTCACTTGTCTTCCACTTGCACTGTCTGTAAGAATACTGAGCACACAGCTCTCTGCTCTACGCTCCTCTGTGTCTAGCCAGTGTGAAACCCATACCTGAACCAAAGTGACCCAGCACTTCCTTCTCAACAACTACCAGCCTATGGCCAAGGAAGAGAACGTTCCACAAGCCCCTCCATACCGGGCCAGTTGTGTTAAAAAATTTTTTTCCCAGGTAATTTATTGAATTGGCACTGTCAAGGGCCAAGCTTTTGCTTGCCTATATAGAGCTCTAGGTCACAGAACCCTAATGCTGTAAAGGATCTTCCATCACTTAGACCTAGCTGCAAATGAGAGAACAGGGACCCTTTGCAGGTCGTGTAGCTATTTAGTGGTGGTATAACATGAAAGCACAACTGCCCTGTCTCCTGGTCCAGTGCTTTCTTTCCTGAGCCACACTGATAATAACCTCAAAAACCACTTGAGTTTTTGGTTCCAAAGTGGCAAAGAAATGAGTTTTTTCCAGCTAAAGGGTGATTCATTTATCATCTTACCTGGTAATCATTGAGTTCATCATAGCTGGTTGTATTTCTTTGGCAAACTCCAGTTTCATTGGTTTTAGTTGTCCTCATCTGCCAAAGTTTGTTGATTTCAGGTCCCTATAAACAATGTCTCCATAATTAAAGTTCACTTTCCAGTTTAACAGCTCACTTGAGCCCAAGACAAGTAAATAGGCTGCTTCTTTCCATCTTGGCTTAGAGAGCTGGGCCGCTCTGTTTGCCTGTCCCTGGACTGAAGGAAATACAAACTATAAAGAGTTACAATACCACATAGTCTCATTCGTCCTCCCTCATGAGATCCAAGCAAAATACAACATACACTGTTACAAAGTTGAGAACATCAAGTCCTCAGTGATTAGGTTAGATAGTAGTTCTCACACCCTTAGAGGACAGGGAAGCCCGCACACCCAGTGCCTCGCCCTAGCCAACACATCCACCCACCTTTCCTTCGCCTCTGAGACTTGGCCTCT
Organism: Tursiops truncatus; assembly: GCF_011762595.2. Taxonomy (NCBI): domain Eukaryota; kingdom Metazoa; phylum Chordata; class Mammalia; order Artiodactyla; family Delphinidae; genus Tursiops; species Tursiops truncatus. The sequence goes on along the minus strand of NC_047055.1, from coordinate 102,818,190 downwards.
CAGAAAGGCACTCTTTGTCCTAAAGGGCTTCCCAGCAATGGCCATATCTCCCTTGCAAGTGGTATAACTTGCCACAGGCACACGTCTGCCAGACATGGAAGCTTTCTACCTCTTCCCAATGGCGCTTTTAGTAGCCCCAGAGCCTTCCTCTGGGGCTGTCATTGTTTTGCTATGTGCGTTTATTGGGTGGTTGTTGTTGTTTTCTCCAGAAATGTGTTCCAATTAGAAATTATAATTTTATTTTTAAATAAGGGTGCATGTCATCTATAATTCCACCAAGACAACAATGATAACATTCTGGGGTATTTCCAAAGGCTTTTTTCGAAGTAAATTTTCTTAACTGCGATTATAACTTTTCACAGGCAATATTAAGCAAAATTTAACCAGATTTTGAATATAGCATTTAACTAGTTAATTGTACTAGTGACACTCAGTTTTGAGGGAAAAAAAATCCCCTGAAAAAGAATATATGGATGAAGCATGGACCTGCTAGATACGAGAGTAATGCGTTAGGTTTTATATTGTCCAGTGATTTTAGTATCTCTAGCTAAAAGACTTGCACGTCACATTCATTTGCTCTTATGGTAGGTGAACTAGGGTGGAGGATTATAAAACCTAAACATGTTATTCTGAAAAAGAAGGAATTAAAATTAGGAACTATTAAGAGAAGCACATGTGCTGGGATTAGCAGTCAGAAAAGTTTTCTTTAAGAAACAGAAAAATATAGAGGATTTTAGGGTAAAAATGCCAAGAAATTAGCACAATTAGAAGTTCAGAGGCAATGCGTAAGGCCTGTGTCGGGAGAAACTGGTACTAGACTTGTTTGTGGCTGGAAGAGAATCCTGAGAAGCTGGTTCACTGGACTTCGATTGTTTGCAAGAAAAGCAATTTTGCTTGGCATGAAGGAACCAAATTAAGATAGAGGGGAAAGAAGAAGCGGTTAGAATGAAACGCGTGACTAATGAATCAGATCGAAATAGCTCTAGATAATGTTCTGAATACCAGTTAGAATGAGCCAATAAAGAAAGGTAGCGTGAAGGGCATAGAATAGAAACTCCAGGCTTGGGACTTCCCTGGTGGCTTAGGGGTTAAGAATCCGCCTGCCAATGCAGGGGACATGGGTTCGAGCCCTGGTCTGGGAAGATCCCACATGCCGCGGAGCAACTAAGCCCGCGAGCCACAACTACTGAGCCCACATGCCACAACTACTGAAGCCCGTGCGCCTAGAGCCCGTGCTCCACAACAAGAGCAGCCACCGCAATGAGAAGCCCGCACACCGCAACGAAGAGTAACCCCCGCTCGCCGCAACTAGAGAAAGCCTGCGGGCAGCAGCGAAGACCCAACGCAGCCAAAAGTAAATAAATAAAATAAATAAATTTATATATAAAAAAAAGAAACTCCAGGATGGCAACTAAGGAAGCAGCCAGCTAGTTAATGGGAAATTAATGCAGTGGGGAAGAATAGGAGAGTTTAGTAGACCATGAATTCATTGTGAGCCCTCATTGTAAAGTTGTCACATATCACGTTCACAATACTCCACCTTAACAACCATTGCCAAGGTCCCGCCGAGGTCTCTGGCCTCTGCTGTGCCCACAGTGCTGCTGCGGAATTCCTTTATGTGTCCCACTTAGCTCAGTCCCATTCTTTGCAACTGGTACTCCAGCCTCTGTGTAACAATGATGACAATGAATGGCAGCAATAAGTGACATTTATGGAGTGGTTACTATGTCCCAGGCACTGTTTTAATATGCATTAACTTAGGTTTTCCTTTTTGTAACCCTGTAAGATGGGAACTTTTATCATCTCCATTTTACAGAAGATAAAACTGAGACCCAGGATCATGCTGCTAGGAAGCAGAAGAGTTGGAATTTGAACCCCAGCAGTCTGGCTTCAGAGCCTGAGCTCTATTGAATAGCACCCAAGCTTCACAGTCCCTGCTTTCACAGATAACCTTGCGCTCTACTTCACAGAGAAAATTGAGGCTCTGGGGTCTAAATTCCTCAACTTCCTGTCCCAGTACTTCATGTCTGGATCTCTTGCCCCCTTCCCTCCATTACAAGGGAAGCAATAGCCTTCCGCCCTACTGAGGCTCCTCCCTCCACCTGTGTATTAATCCCATCCCCTCCTGTCACTACAACAATCAGGACCGTGTCCCATTCATTTCCAGACCCCTTTCCCCCCACATTCTCCTTTCTCTTCCTTTATTCCTACAGACCTTTTGGCCTTCTATTTTATAAAAAACACCCTCAAATCTCTTCCTTTTACCCTATGCCTCTAGGTTTCCTGGTAGTAGAATCTCATTCATCTTTATACCTCTAGAAAAGGTGTTAAATAAAGTAAGTATATTTGCATTGGATAAAGATTATTTAGAACAAGGGAGCTAGCTGCTGGTCCCCTTCAGCTCTCTGTTGGTCAGAACATTCCTAGTATGTCTTATTCTGGGTGTACAGCTTGAGTAATTTGGACAGTTAGTTGCATGTTCCTAGGAGAGGTGGTGAAGGGACTTTAAACCATGCCCTATGGAGGTGGGGCAGTGGAAGGAAATTGGGCTGTTTAGCCTAGACAGGGGAAGAGAAGCCTGGAGGGACAGAATAGCTGCTTCAAGTGTGAAAGACTGACATGTGGAAGAAGGATTCACCTTATTCTTTGTATCTCCAAAGAATGTAACAAAGATCTATAGGTGGAAGCAATGAGGAAACGAATTGTTTTTAAATAGCAAAGCTGTACAGTAGAGATTTGTTTGCCTGGAGAGAGGTAGTGAGTATCTTGTCACTAGAAGTGCCGCCTGAATGGTCATGTAACAGGCAATTCCAGAGATTTGAGCATAAGGTGGGTTGATTATATAGCCTTTAAGGTCTGTCCTAATCTTAAATTGTGGAAAAGCTCCATCCTTTAGCCCAGTGTGTGCAACTCTGCACAGGAGAATCACCTGGGGAGTATTAAGAAAAAATACCAATGCTCAGATGCTACCCCAGGTAGTTAAATCAGAAGATTTGGGTCAGGCCCTGGGCACCGGTATTTTTTAAAAGCTCTGCAGTTGATTCTAATGTACAACCAAGTCTGAGAACCTCCAATTTAGCTGAATCAAGCCGAACTGAGTAAGACGGTATGGAATAGTATTTTACTTATAGTAACTTACTGTAACTATAGCCCTTGAGTTGTATATAGGTTAGTATAATGTAATTGCCATCACATACTGTACTTATGCCTGATTCAAACTCTATGTCTTTTGTTTGTTTGTTTTTTTGGTTGCGCTGGGTCTTAGTTGTGGCTCACGGGCTCCTTAGTTGTGGCTTGCCAGCTCCTTAGTTGTGGCACATGGGCTCCATAGTTGTGGCATGCGAACTCTTAGTTGTGGCATGCATGTGGGATCTAGTTCCCTGACCAGGGATCGAACCCAGATCCCCAGCATTGGAAGCGTGGAGTCTTAGCCACTCTGCCACCAGGGGAGTCCCTCAAACTCTATGTCTTGTAACATATTATTAAAATACATGAAGAAAACTGAATTTCTAACTAAGCATAATATGAGTTTGCCCAGCATGAAGGATTTTATCTGTGACTATTTTCTCAAAATACAGGCATGTGTGCACACACACACACGGAGGGAAATTTCTTGTGGCAGTTAGTAAATAAACGAATGAGGTTATTGTTGGTCTCCGCAGCATGATAAATTGGGTATCGTAAAGTTGGGAAGTTATTGCATTCCCTATTTATAAGGCAACCTGCGAGTCTTTTATTTGGCTATTGATCTGGGTCCATGTTATGGTGTGCTGGTAGTGAAGCAGGGAGAAGTCTGTAGAAAGAAAAAGAAGTAGTTGACATTGGTGGTTCGCTTTTCCTGGGCCAGTCAAAGAAAATCAACTCAGTACCACCACAGACGTTCCAAATGTTTTTCTTCAAATTTTTATGTTTAGTTGTGCCTGTAAAAAAAAAAAAAAAGTGAGAACTTTGCTCAGATTTCTGCTTTTTTTTTTAATCCTTTCTGTTTAACTTTCTCTTTAAAGCTATTGGTGTCAGTAACCAGAGGGAAACCACTGTAGTCTGGGACAAGTTAACTGGAGAGCCTCTCTACAATGCTGTGGGTAAGCTCTTGTGCATGGATGTCAAACTCAAGGCCTTTCTCCACTTGCAGGAGTTGTCATACTAAAACATCTGGCTAACAAAGCATGTAGTCATGTTCCCTATAATCTCATGGGTTGAGCTGAAGAGTCCTCTAAGAAATGAGTTGTTATATATTTACCATTTTCAGATAGTTATTCCCAATTTGAATTAACTCTTTCCTATGCTTGCCCCTTCCTGATAATTTGCATTATACAAATGAGTCATTGTTACCAGAACTTTTTATAATCCCTGCTGTTTCTGACACCTGAAAGGGATCTCACCTCCTCTTCCCCTCAAAAATCAAGATTACAGATGTCCCCATTCCCTTCTCTACCTTTCCATAAAGTACTTGTATACTTGTTCTTCCCATCTAGAAATTTGAATCGACTCTTTTGAGCTTATGAAAATAAAATGTCAAAATTTTAGCTCCTTCTGCTACAAACTTGGCGATTTCAGCAGGGGTTCAAAAGCTCAATCTCAAATATACCACCGTTAGGTATCACATCTTATTAAATGTAAATAACCATGGGTATATTTTAGCCTCACTCTTAGTAGCACATGACAGTTGAGCACTGAATGACACTGTCACTTGCTAAAAGGAAAGTTTTGTTCTAAATATACAGTCGCTAAAAGGCGTTATTCTGTCGCAAATAGCAAAGCACAATTTTTTAGTCAATAAAGTAACAGGTTGTGGGTTGGACAGTGGAGGCAGAAGTTGTCAGAGATGGGATGATTTTTAGAGTGAGCTCTTTTTACTTTACAGTTACTTTAGTAATATATTTAGTTACTTTAGTATTGATTGGAAAAAAGTGATATTCAAGCAGAAAATGTACTAACAAGGTGCCTTGTAAGAGTAGTGTGAATTCCTTTGGAAATAATCTTTATAAAAAATGAAGGTCTTTAATGTTATTGTGTTATAAGAAAGCATTTAGTATGTCTTCTGTATCTGTGATAAAAAATTCAAGATGCAAAAAAGGTCAAAGAATTGCAACCAAAGGTTCTCTTACACAAAAGTACCTCTTTTAAAGCTTTATTTTGTTCTCATTCTCATGAGCAGCGCATTTTGAATATAAGCAGGGTATTACAATTTTAATGGCTAGTATCTAGGAGAGTATTCTTTCACAGACCAATGTTAGCCAACTTCTTATACTTGTTAAGGTTTTACTTTTTGTTTTCCCCCTCATGAAAGGAAGGGCCTACTCACAGGAACCAGAAAGTTTCTGTTAAACTCTAAACTTGGAATTGTAAAAATGCAGCTTTGGACTTTGAGTTATCATTTTAAAATAATGCAACTAGGTTAGCTGAAGTTATGCATAAGTGAAAGATGTCAGTAAATATTTTACTAGAAAAACTTTTTGAGATGTGCTTATTTACTCATTCCTTTTTCTTCTACACTTTTTAGTTTTCTATTTAAAAATATATCAGGTATTCAAAACAGAATGACTGAAAACCAAAAGAAACAACTGACATTAGAAGCAGACCAATAAGAAATCCTGATATTAGAGTTATCAGACTTTAAAATAACCATCATCTACATGTTCAAGGAATTCATTGAGATGAGTGATAATCTTAGCAAAGAAATGGAAATTTAAAGATCGAAATTCTAGGACTGTATTAAACTCAGTTGATGAGTTTTACATCGTATTAGACACAGCTGAGTTACTGAACTGGAAGAGAGATCAGAAGTAAATATCTAGACTAAAGCACAGAGAGACAAAGGTTTAGAAAATACAGAAAAGAATCTAAGAGAAATATGGGGTAAGGTAAGAAGGTCCAACATATTTGTAATTGGAGACCCAAACGAAAAGGAAAGAGAGATAGATGATAAAAGTTTTTCAAAACTGTTGAAAGATATCACGCCACAAATTCAAGAAACGCTATGATTCCCCAGGCAAGATAAATACACATAAAGCCGTATACAAACATATGCTGAGACCTGAAGATAAAAAGAAGGATTTTAAAGTAGCCAGAGGATATGACCTTCAAGAGACCAACACTAAAACTTTCAGCTGATTTCTCAAAGAAACAGAGTACAATGGAACGAAATCTTTAAAGTGCTAAAAGACAATAACGTGAACCTAGAATTCTATATTTAGTGAAAATATCCTTAAGAAATGAAGGTGAAATATAAAGGCAAAGACAAACAGGGACTTATAGGAATCATTACAAGCAAACCCCGACTAAAAGAAAAACTAAATAATGTTTTTCTGGAGTTACGAAAAGAAGATGGTGGAAGAATAAGACACGGAGATCAACTTCCTCCCCACAGATACACCAGAACTACATCTACACGTGGAACAACTCCTACAGAACACCTACTGAACGCTGGCAGAAGACCTCAGACCTCCCAAAAGGCAAGAAAGTCCCCACCCCTACCTGGGTAGGGCAAAAGAAAAAAGAATAAACAGAGACAAAAGGATAGGGACGGGACCTGCACCAGTGGGAGGGAGCTGTGAAGGAGGAAAGGTTTCCACCCACTGGGAAGCCCCTTCACGGGTGGAGACTGCAGGTGGCGGAGGGGGAAGCTTCAGAGCCGCGGAGGAGAGGACAGCAACAGGGGTGCGGAGGGCAAAGCGGGGAGAGATCCCCGCACAGAGGATCGGTGCCGACCGGCACTCACCAGCCCGAGACGGTTGTCTGCTCACCCGCCGGGGCGGGCGGGGCTGGGAGCTGAGGCTCGGGCTTCGGTCGGAGGGCAGGGAGAGGACTGGGGTTGGCGGCATGAACACAGCCTGCAGGGGGTTAGTGCACCACGGCTAGCCGGCAGGGAGTCCGGGGAAAAGTCTGGACCTGCCGAAGAGGCAAGAGACTTTTTCTTCCCTCTTTGTTTCCTGGTGCGCGAGGAGAGGGGATTAAGAGCGCCGCTTAAAGGAGCTCCAGAGATGGGTGCAAGCCGCGACTAACAGCGCAGACCCCAGAGACGAACATGAGACGCTAAGGCTGCTGCTGCTGCCACCAAGAAGCCTGTGTGCGAGCACAGGTCACTATCCACACCCCCTTCCAGGGAGCCTGTGCAGCCCGCCACTGCCAGTGTCCCGGGATCCAGGGACAACTTCCCCGGGAGAACGCACGGCGTGCCTCAGGCTGGTGCAACGTCATGCCGGCCTCTGCCGCCGCAGGCTCGCCCCGCACTCAGTACCCCTCCCTCCCCCCGGCCTGAGTGAACCAGAGTTCCCGAAGCAGCTGCTCCTTTAACCCCGTCCCGTCTGAGCGACCCTCCCACGACCTACACGCAGAGGCGGGGCCAAATCCAAAGCTGAGCTCCGGGAGCTGTGAGAAGAAGAGAAAGGGAAATCTCTCTTAGCAGTCTCAGAAGCAGCGGATTAAAGCTCCACAGTCAACTTGATGTACCCTGCATCTGTGGAATACATGAATACACAATGAATCATCCCAAATTGAGGAGGTGGACTTTGAGAGCAAGATTTATGATTTTTTCCTCTTTTCCTCTTTTTGTGAGTGTGTATGTGTATGCTTCTGTGTGAGATTTTGTCTGTATAGCTGTGCTTCCACCATGTGCCCTAGGGTTTTATCTGTCTGTTTTTTTTCTTTAAAAATTTTTTTTCTTAATAATTATTTTTTGTTTTCATAACTTTATTTTATTTTATCTTACTTTCTTTTTTCTTCTTTATTTCTTTCTTTCCTTCCTTCCCTCCTTCCTCCCTCCCTCCCTCCCTCCCACCCTCCTTTCTTTCTTTCGTTCTTCTTTCTTTCTTTCTTTTCTTCCTTCCTTCCTTCCTTCCCTCCTTCCTTCTCTTCCTTCCTTCCTTCCTTCCTTCCTTCCTTCCTTCCTTCCTTCCTCCCTCCCTCCCTCCCTCCCTCCCTCCCTCCCTCCCTTCCTTCCTTCCTTCCTTCCTCTCCCTTTTATTCTGAGCCGTGTGGATGAAAGGCCCTCAGTGCTGTGGCCAGGAGTCAGTGCTGTGCCTCTGAGGTGGGAGAGCCAACTTCAGGACACTGGTCCACAAGAGCCCTCTGAGCTCCACATAATATCAAATGGTGAAAATCTCCCAGAGATCTCCATCTCAACACCAGCACCCAGCTTCACTCACTGACCAGCAAGCTACAGTGCTGGACACCCTATGCCAAACAACTAGCAAGACAGAAACACAACCCCACCCATTAGCAGAGAGGCTGCCTAAAATCATAATAAGTCCTCAGACACCCCAAAACACACCACCAGACGTGGACCTGCCCACCAGAAAGACAAGACCCAGCCTGATCCACCAGAACACAGGCACTAGTCCCATCCACCAGGAAGCCTACACAACCCACTGAACCAACCTTAGCCACTGGGGACAGACACCAAAAACTACGGGAACTACGAACCTGCAGTCTGCAAAAAGGAGACCCCAAACACAGCAAGATAAGCAAAATGAGAAGACAGAAAAACACACAGCAGATGAAGGAGCAAGATAAAAACCCACCAGACCTAACAAATGAATAGGAAATAGGCAGTCTACCTGAAAAAGAATTCAGAATGAGGATAGTAAAGATGATCCAAAATCTTGGAAATAGAATAGACAAAGTGCAAGAAACATTTAACAAGGACCTAGAAGAACTAAAGGTGAAACAAGCAATGATGAACAACACAATAAATGAAATGAAAAATACTCTGATGGGATCAATAGCAGAGTAACTGAGGCAGAAGAACGGATAAGTGACCTGGAAGATAAAATAGTGGAAATAACTACTGCAGAGCAGAAGAAAGAAAAAAGAATGAAACGAACTGAGGACAGTCTCAGAGACCTCTGGAACAACATTAAACGCACCAACATTCGAATTATAGGGGTTCCAGAAGAAGAAGAGAAAAAGAAAGGGACTGAGAAAATATTTGAAGAGATTATAGTTGAAAACTTCCCTAATATGGGAAAAGAAATAGTTAATCAAGTCCAGGAAGCACAGAGAATCCCATACAGGGTAAATCCAAGGAGAAATACACCAAGACATATATTAATCAAACTGTCAAAAATTAAATACAAAGAAAACATATTAAAAGCAGCAAGGGAGGGCTTCCCTGCTGGCGCAGTGGTTGAGAGTCCACCTGCCGATGCAGGGGACACGGGTTTGTGCCCTGGTCCGGGAGGATCCCACATGCCACAGAGCAGCTAGGCCCATGAGCCATGGCCGCTGAGCCTGCGCATCCACAGCCTGTGCTCCGCAACGGGAGAGGCCGCAACAGTGAGAGGCCCGCGTATTGCAAAAAAAAAAAAAAAGACAAAAACAAACAGCAAGGGAAAAACAACAAATAACACACAAGGGAATCCCCAGAAGGTTAACAGCTGATCTTTTTTTTTTTTTTTTTGCGGTACGCGGGCCTCTCGCCGCTCCGCGGCATGTGGGACCCCCCCGGACCAGGGCACGAACCCGCGTCCTCTGCATTGGCAGGCGGACTCTCAACCACTGCGCCACCAGGGAAGCCAACAGCTGATCTTTCAGCAGAAACTCTGCAAGCCAGAAGGGAGTGGCAGGACATATTTAAAGTGATGAAGGAGAAAAACCTACAATCAAGATTACTCTACCCAGCAAGGATCTCATTCAGATTTGATTGAGAAATTAAAACGTTTACAAACAAGCAAAAGCTGAGAGAGTTCAGCACCACCAAACCAGCTTTACAACAAATGGTAAAGGAACTTCTCTAGGCAAGAAACACAAGAGAAGGAAAAGACCTACAATAACGAACCCAAAACAATTAAGAAAATGGGAATAGGAACATATATATTGATAATTACCTTAAATGTAAATGGACTAAATGCTCCCAGCAAAAGACACAGATTGGCTGAATGGATACAAAAACAAGACCCATATATATGCTGCCTACAAGAGACCCACTTCAGACCTAGAGACACATACAGACTGAAAGTAAGGGAATGGAAAAAGATATTCCATGCAAATGGAAACCAAAAGAAAGCTGGAGTAGCAATTCTCATATCAGACAAAATAGACTTTCAAATAAAGACTATTAGAAGAGACAAAGCAGGACACTACATATGATCAAGGGATCGATCCAAGAAGAAGATATAACAATTGTAAATATTTATGAACCCAACATAGGAGCACCTCAGTACATAAGGCAAATACTAACAGCCATAAAAGGGGAAATCGACAGTAACACATTCATAGTAGGGGACTTTAACACCCCACTTTCACCAATGGACAGATCATCGAAAATGAAAATAAATAAGGAAACACAAGCTTTAAATGATACATTAAACAAGATGGACTTAATTGATATTTATAGGACATTCCATCCAAAAACAACAGAATACACATTTTTCTCAAGTGCTCATGGAACATTCTCCAGGATAGATCATATCTTGGGTCACAAATCAAGCCTTGGTAAATTTAAGAAAATTGAAATTGTATCAAGTATCTTTTCCAACCACAATGCTATGAGACTAGATATCAATTACAGGAAAAGATCTGTAAAAAATACAAACACTTGGAGGCTAAACAATACACTACTTAATACCTAGAAACAAATGACAATGGAGACACGACGACCTAAAACCTATGGGATGCAGCAAAAGCAGTTCTAAGAGGGAAGTTTATAGCAATACAATCCTACCTTAAGAAACAGGAAACATCTTGAATAAACAACCTAACCTTGCACCTAAAGCAATTAGAGAAAGAAGAACTAAAAAAACCAAAAGTTAGCAGAAGGAAAGAAATCATAAAAATCAGATCAGAAATAAATGAAAAAGAAATGAAGGAAACAATAGCAAAGATCAATAAAACTAAAATCTGATTCTTTGAGAAGATAAACAAAATTGATAAACCATTAGCCAGACTCATCAAGAAAAAAGGGGAGAAGACTCAAATCAATAGAATTAGAAATGACAAAGAAGAAGTAACAACTGACACTGCAGAAATACAAAAGATCATGAGAGATTACTACAAGCAAGTCTATGTCAATAAAATGGACAATTTGGAGGAAATGGACAAATTCTTAGAAATGCACAACCTGCCAAGACTGAATCAGGAAGAAATAGAAAATATGAACAGACCAATCACAAGCACTGAAATTGAAACTGTGATTAAAAATCTTCCAACAAACAAAAGCCCAGGACCAGAGGGCTTCACAGGCAAATTCTATCAAACATTTAGAGAAGAGCTAACACCTAACCTTCTCAAGCTCTTGCAAAATATATCAGAGGGAGGAACACTCCCAAACTCATTCTACAAGACCACCATCACCCTGATACCAAAACCAGACAAGGATGTCACAAAAAAAGAAAACTACAGGCCAATATCACTGATGAACATAGATGCAAAAATCCTCAACAAAATACTAGCAAACAGAATCCAATAGCACATTAAAAGGATCATATACCATGATCAAGTGGGGTTTATTCCAGGAATGCAAGGATTCTTCAATATATGCAAATCAATCAACGTGATACACCATATTAACAAATTGAAGGAGAAAACTCATATGATCATCTCAATAGATGCAGAGAAAGCTTTTGACAAAATTCAACACCCATTTATGATAAAAACCCTGCAGAAAGTAGGCATAGAGGGAACTTTCCTCAACATGATAAAGGCCATATATGAGAAACCCACAGCCAACATCGTCCTCAGTGGTGAAAAACTGAAAGCATTTCCACTAAGATCAGGAACACGACAAGGTTGCCCACTCTCACCACTCTTTTTTATGTTTTTGCTTGTTTGTTTGTTTTCGTTTTTACTTGCGGTACGCGGGCCTCTCACTGCTGTGGCTTCTCCCGTTGTGGAGCACAGGCTCCGGACACGCAGGCCCAACGGCCACGGCCCACGGGCCCAGCTGCTCCGCGGCATGTGGGATCCTCCCGGACCAGGGCACGAACCTGCCTCCCGTGCATTGGCGGGTGGACTCACAACCACTGCGCCACCAGGGAAGCCCACCACTCTTATTCAACATAGTTTTGGAAGTTTTAGCCACAGCAATCAGAGAAGAAAGGGAGATAAAAGGAATCCAAATCGGAAAAGAAGAAGTAAAGCTGTCACTGTTTGCAGTTGACATGATACTATACATAGAGAATCCTAAAGTTGCTACCAGACAACTACTAGATCTTATCAATGAATTTGGTAAAGTAGCAGGATACAAAATAAATGCACAGAAATCTCTGGCATACCTATACACTAATGATGAAAAATCTGAAAGTGAAATCAAGAAAACACTCCCATTTACCATTGCAACAAAAAGAATAAAATATCTAGGAATAAACCTACCTAAGGAGATAAAAGACCTGTATGCAGAAAATTATAAGACACTGATGAAAGAAATTAAAGATGATACAAATAGATGGAGAGATATTCCATGTTCTTGGATTGGAAGAATCAACATTGTGAAAATGACTCTACCACCCAAAGCAGTCTACAGATTCAATGCAATCCCTATCAAACTACCAATGGCATTTTTCACAGAAGTAGAACAAAAAATTTCACAATTTGTATGGAAATAAAAGACCCCGAATAGCCAAAGCAATCTTGAGAACGAAAAACAGAGCTGGAGGAATCAGGCTCCCTGACTTCAGACTATACTACAAAGCTACAGTAATCAAGACAGTATGTTACTGGCACAAAAACAGAAATATAGATCAATGGAACAGCATAGAAAGCCCAGAGATAAACCCACACACATATGGTCACCTTATCTTTGATAAAGGAGGCAGGAATGTACAGTAGAGAAAGGACAGCCTCTTCACTAAGTGGTGCTGGGAAAACTGGACAGGTACATGTAAAAGTATGAGAGTAGATCACTCCCTAACACCATACACAAAAATAAGCTCAAAATGGATTAAAGACCTAAATGTAAGGCCAGAAACTGTCAAACTCTTAGAGGAAAACATAGGCAGAACACTCTATGACATAAATCACAGCAAGATCCTTTTGACCCACCTCCTAGAGAAATGGAAATAAAAACAAAAATAAACAAATGGGACCTAATGAAACTTCAAAGCTTTTGCACATCAAAGGCAACCATAAACAAGACCAAAAGACAACCCTCAGAATGGGAGAAAATATTTGCAAATGAAGCAACTGACAAAGGATTAATTTCCAAAATTTACACGCAGCTCATGCAGCTCAATAACAAAAAAACAAACAACCCAATCCAAAAATGGGCAGAAGACCTAAACAGACATTTCTCCAAGGAAGATATACAGACTGCCAACAAACACATGAAAGAATGCTCAACATCATTAATCATTAGAGAAATGCAAATCAAAACTACAATGAGATATCATTTCACACCAGTCAGAATGGCCATCATCAAAAAATCTAGAAACAATAAATTCTGGAGAGGGTGTGGAGAAAAGGGAACCCTCTTGCACTGCTGGTGGGAATGTGAATTGGTACAGCCACTATGGAGAACAGTATGGAGGTTCCTTAAAAAACTACAAATAGAACTACCATATGACCCAGCAATCCCACTACTGGGCATATACTCTGAGAAAACCATAATTCAAAAAGAGTCATGTACCAAAATGTTCATTGCAGCTCTATTTACAATAGCCCAGAGATGGAAACAACCTAAGTGTCCATCATCAGATGAATGGATAAAGAAGATGTGGCACATATATAGAATGGAATATTACTCAGCCATAAAAAGAAACGAAATTGAGCTATTTGTAATGAGATGGATGGACCTGGAGTCTGTCATACAGAGTGAAGTAAGTCAGAAAGAGAGAGTCAGGTACTGTATGCTAACACATATATATCAAATTTAAGAAAAAAAAATGTCATGAAGAACCTAGGGGTAAGACGGGAATAAAGACACAGACCTACTAGAGAATGGACTTGAGGATATGGGGAGGGAGAGGGGGAAGGGTAAGCTGTGACAAGGCAAGAGAGTGGCATGGACATATATACACTACCAGGCGTAAGATAGCTAGCTAGTGGGAGGCAGCCACATAGCACAGGGAGATCAGCTCGGTGCTTTGTGACCACCTGGAGGGGTGGGATAGGGACGGTGGGAGGGAGGGAGATGCAGGAGGGAGGAGATTTGGGAACATATGTATATGCATAACTGATTCACTCTTGTAAAGCAGAAACTAACACACCATTGTAAAGCAATTATACTCCAATAAAGATGTAAAACATAAATAAATTAAATAAATAAATAATGTTTTTCTGGGAGAAGGAAAAAAATGTTCTCAGGTGGAAATTTGGCAATGCAGGAAGGAATGCAGAGGCCTAGATAATAAATCTAGGTAATAGATTTAAATCTATTTAAATAGATTTAAATCTAGATAATAAATGTAGTAAATATGTAGGTCAATCTAAATGAATTTTGACTGTATAAGGAAATAATGTATTGTGATATTCAAAATATATTAAAATTTTAAGTATTACATGGCAACAGTAGTACATGAAAGGAATACGGAGTAAATGAGGTTAAAGTGTCTTGTGGTCCCAGTATTGTCAAGGATGCATGTTGTAATCTCTAGGGTAAGCAGTAAGAGAGTGAATAGTGTATAAGTCACAGGCTTATAAAGGGGAAAAATGGAATGACTGTGAAAAAGAAGGAAAGAAAAAGGAGTAGAAACAGGAAGGAAGGACAAATAGAAAGCATTTATATCCAGATATGTAAATAATTATATTTAAAAGGACAAGATTACTCTCTTCAGTAAAATCTAGCAAAGGAGTTAATTGAGACTGCTAATGAGCTAATGGGATTAGAGTGTAAGAATGGAGAGACAACTTTGCCAGACCTTTCAGAGGAAGGATGCGGCTGGTATGTTTGGAAATTGAATAGGGCATAAAGTTGAGGGTAAAATAAAACAGGGCTGCAAGATTTTTAGCCTGAGAGAACAGAAGGAAATTAAGTAATACTGAAAGAGTACCAACGTGGGAGAAAAATGGCTTTCTTTCTTGGACAAGGTTAATATTGGACTTGCAATCAAAGCTCATTTCTGGACAGTTAGAATTTGTAGCTGTGTTGTAAAGAGGTTGTTCAAAATGTAGACTTAAAAGTTGCTAACTTAGTCAGTCTCAGTTTATTACAGAAGAATTCACCATAGGAATGAAGGTAAAATTAATTGATTCAACAGAAGTTTAGGTACCTTTCTGTAGACAGGTTCTGTGATGACCCCTAGGCATATAGTGACAAACCAGGCAATCACCTTGCTTGCCTTTGTGACACAGAGGCTAGGGGTAGGAATTTGGAGGCTAGACGAGGAAGGGGCATAGAAAAGGAGGACAGAAGAGTAATTAGCTGGGAAGAGAAGCCACTAAGTAATGACAAGGGTAGATTCTACCTCCAGTTTTATTCCATCTAGGAAAACACTAAGGTGTCATATCTCCGTGCAAGTTTTCAGTTGAGAATATCAACACAATATTAAATCTTTAGCAGCTTTATCTTAAAACAACACAAGGTGGGATTGATGGAAACAGAATCAGATTTTTCCATATCTTTGTCTTTGAGCTTCTTTGTCTTTTTTTATATCAGAGTCTGTGGGTTTTCTCCTTTTACCCCCCCCCCATGTTTTCTTCCTTCCTTGTCCCTCTCTCTTGTAAATCTGTCACTGAAGGCCTATCCTGCTCCTCTTCATTCTTCTCTCTTTGCTTAGTAAATTATATAACTGCTGAGCAGTATTTGTTATAGGCAAGCAAATGAGAGGGGCAGTCTACATTTTTTTAATTGCCTTTTGTGTCGCCATTTTTATGGCTCGGAGTCCTCGATAAGCAATCCACGCACCCCCAGTACAGTAACAGAGAGGAGAATTTCAGGGGCCTATTAGTGGACATGAAATAGGCTAGGTGAAGAAGTTGAAGACTGAGAAAGGCTATTTGTTCTTCCTCGCAATAAAGGTGTATTTGTTTACTGACATATTTTAGAATGGTATGCTTATGAGAGTAGAGGTGGCCTGTTTTAGAAGTTTCGTATTGTTTTAAGAATTCATGTGTTAGTTCTGTGATAGGCGAGGTGAACACTGGTGCGGTATCTGAGATATAGGTAAAATGCATCCCTGCTTCCCAGTCACTGTGCCATGATGCAGCCATTTACCATGATGGCCTCACAGGTGGATTGCAGCAGCTTTGTGGCCCTGGATCTGAATGAAGCAGGCCTTTGACTTCTCTCCCCTACCTTTAGTTTTCCTCATCCCTCTGGCACTTTTTTCTCTCCCTCTTAGCATTATCTTCATCACTATTTTCCAAAGGATTCCCTCCACCCCACTCTCCACCTTTTTCTAAGCCTTTTCCTTCCAAAACCAACTCTTTTTTAGTGGTCTACAGGCCTTGCTGTCTTCTAAGTAGTATTGAAAAGAAGGTTTGGGTTTACAAATGCACCATAGACTAAATTGATAAAGAAGCACAAAACTACACAGGTGGTTCAGATGTTGAGTGGGGAAAGGCTTGAATCAATTGATATTTAGTGTGTTCATATTCACATTTCACTAATGTTACCGGTGAAACATTCTGGCCTAACTAGGATGGCCCAGCTCTTTCCCCTCTTCTTGTCCAGGTTTCGTCACTCACTATTGAAGTTGATTGGTGTACACGGCAAGCCTAGTGCAATATGACCCTCATATCGGTAGCTTTCTGTAGAGCACAATTCATGATTTAATATAAAAATATTATTCGTAGTAGGGACTAATATCCAGGAAGGCAAGGGTCACTAATTTTGAGTGACTATGGTATACTTAGTATACTTTAGTACAGTATACTTTACTATACTAATGAGAACTTTAGTATACTAAAGAAAACCACCAACAAAATCATGTGTCTCTGAGTCATTATTCCTTATTTAGATGGGATTGCAAACATTTTTTTTAAGATATTGGATTTAAAGTTCCCTATGACACATAACTCTTTATGCAGAGTATGGCAGTTTTAAACATTGGTTATCCTCTTTGCCTTTTGTTATTTTTACATGCTAGTTAACCCTGGGCCAGTGATTCAACCTGGTTAGTCATCTGTTGAGATCTGAAGGAACATTGAGCTCAATTCTTCTATCTCTCCTGGAACTGGGTTCTGTTTCAGAGTATCAGCATGAAAGAAAACCATAGATGGCAAACCACCTAAAACTCCTAAGCATGCTTGGCCTTAAACAACAAAGGTGTGGTTTTGTTTTTTATTGTTTTGCTATGGAAGGGAGCAGATTTTTTACTTCTGTAAAATCTAGAGTATTCAGCCCTATCACGATCCACTTACTTTTCATTTTGTCAAGTCTCTTATTACATGGTTCTTTGAATGCCTTACATCTCCTTCAATCCTGGATAAAGAAATACTGCTATATTTTGCAGTGATTGAATTCCTCAACTCTGGCTAGTTTAAATAAAAAGAAACTAAATTAGAGTTCAAGTGTGAGGTATTTTTTCATGTTCTATTTAAGACTATGACTTCATCCTGACTGTACCTATATCGTAGAGATTTCATTCTGGATTCAGACTCTGCCTTTTCCATTTACTACCATTCTGTGCCTGTTGCCTCAACAGTTAAGCTGGAGAAAGTAAAAGTATGGATCTCAAAAGCTTGAGGTGAAGATTAATGAGTTAATACATGTAGGACACTTAAAACAGTGCCTAGCAGACTATAAGCCTTCAGTAAGTGTTCAGAACATGGCCACTGTTCTGAATTAGATGATAGCCTTTTCAGTCCAGGAATGCCAGATGAAATGGCTGATTTATATACAACAGGTGTTCTTAGGGAAAATGCAGAGCTTACCTGGGGCCACACACACTCATGTCAGCCATTGGCATTTTGGCATTTATACACCTAAGAGCTGAAATAGGTTTCAGCCCCCAACGTTTGACGTGCATGTTTTAATTCACCCCCCTCCCCAACTCTCCATGTTTCTTTCGGCCCCACCTGATTTCTGGAAATGTCATCAGGTGAGGGACAGCCTCTTTCCCTTTGCAAATGACCTCTTACCCAGCTTAATTAATAGCTTAACTTTTGGCTAGTGGTAACACATAGCAATTAAATCTGGTTTACTAGGTGTAATGTCTACTGTGGGCAAAACAACCCGATAACACTTTGTATAACTGTCAGCAGTCCTTGCTTAGGGTGTGTTCCAAAACCTGGAGCCTTACCTTCATCTCCCTTTCTGTCAGGCCAGTAGCGCCTCATAGCAAACCATCCAGAGGAGATGTATTATTTGCCTTTGCTTCTAGTCAACTGAAAATAATTTAGTTTATCTTTAGTGTGTTTGCTTATTCTTTTTTCCTTAGGTATATTTCCCTTCTATTGTTATGACTGACCAAAACTGATGCAAACTTCTAAATATTCTAAAAATGATTTCTTCCTCTATGCTGTCACTACGTCACTAAACTAACCTTGGTCCGTGGGCTTTGAGGCAACTGCATTTTTCTTCATTCTTAAAACTTTGTTTTCAGAACAAACTAAATCCACCAGACATATATTGGATGTGACTTTATTTAGTACAAATAAAAATTTCAGATCACCCAAGTTGGGTTTTTTTTAACGTATTCACTTGGTGGTCTGAACCATTTAAATCCAGTTTATTTGGTCTAAGTAAGGGACATGTGTGCTAGAAACAGGCTGTATGGTATTCTGGACTCTATTTTCCTTTTTCTGATGTTTTTCCGAATCACTTTGGAACTTAGCAATTCCCTGTTCCCTTTAGATATGCTGTTGCTTTTTGTGGAGATGAACTTCATCTCCTGCCACCCTACCAGGGAAGTGCTTTCCTGGAGCTGTGCCTTCCCAAAGCCACCCATTTATGTCTTTCTGCAGGTGACCCCAGCAGAGATTGTAGCAATGCTACAATGCTAATGCTCCTTAGCATTCCTTTCAGAAGTCCCTTAGGGATGCACTCTCTCACTGCATCACATAGCCTTTCAATTCAGTGGTTGGGTGAAAGTCAACTGAGCCACTTTCCTAACTAGGACGTAGATTTGTGACAAGGTAGGGAAGAGTCATCCTGAACAAGAAGCAGATATTTACCTGGTCCTTGTCCAAACGGAAATGCTATTGAACCAGAGACTTTGACTGGACTGCCTCTGTTCCCCTTCCACTCCATGTCTCTTCCTTCTCTTTTTCTACGCTTAAATGTGTAGGAAAATGTTCATCCTGATGAACTTGCCCATGTGATCTACCATTTCCTAAATGGTCAGCAAGAAAATGCAAACCTTGAACCTGGCCATCTCTAGCATGAATTGCCATTATTTCTCCTAATGCTCCAGCTGCTCCAGTTTCTCCTGGCCCTTCAGATCCAGTTGCCGTTGTTCCCTCTGGCTCTTCAGTTCCAGCTGCTGGCGCTGCCTCAGGTATTGGTGCTCTGGCCCTTGCTCACTTCCCGGCCTTCCAACTCGGACACATTGGGGGAAATTGACTGCTGCTGCTGGATCTGGATCTGGCCCTTCTTTTGATTGTTCTCAGAAATTATCTCCACGAGGGGCTTAGTCCTCCAGCTTGGGGTCTTCTCTTTGGCTTTTGGTCTCTTATTCTGCAAACGTAATTCTGCCATCTTAGCTTCTTTAATGAGTTGTCTAATTTTTTTTGTTCTTAATTCAGTTAATTTTGAGCATTTGTGAATTGCTTAGTAGTATACCGACCACTGACATTTTTCTCTTTGGCAGTTTTACTAATTCATTCCATGTATTCTAATTGCTTTAAACCCTTGGGTTATAAAAACAAAGTAAAAATTATGCCAGCCTTCTGTGATCATGGAATAATGGAAGGAGAGGGACTTTTGAGACCATCTAGTCCAAACTGCCTTATTTTATATTCTGGAAACCCAGGCCACGAAGGGTAACGTGACTTGCTCGGGTCACATAGCTTGTTGGTGGCAAAGCCAGAAGATGTAGATTTCACCTCCACTGTTTTGACTCCTTTTGGTGAGGGGTTCATTCTGCACATACCACTGTGGCTACTTGGAAGCTTTCAAGTGAGGAGTGTAGTGCCCAATTTCTTAAGTAGTCCTTGTCAAGGAGCAGTAGAATCACAGAGCCCCTGGAACTCAGAGAGCCACTTGATCATCAGTTTGTCTTTAGTTTTGTTTTTAAATTAATGATTGGAACAAATTCAATATCCTAAAGAACATTCCCTAAAAAAGAGGTTGTCAAGCTGTAGTATAACACTGAATAACATAGGTAGAAAGACTCAGGCCTTCCTTGCCTGGACTTGCAACCAGAATCCTACAATGTAGGGACCGGGATGTGTGATTTCAAAGTTTTCCAGTTGGTTCTGGTGTGCTTTCTGGATCAGAACCACTGATGTTGAGTCTTAAACCACTGCAGTGTTTCTTAAAGGGGAGGGGTATCTGTTTAAAAGGTATATTTCTGGGCCCCCCTCCCCAGACCTACTAGCCAAGAATTTCTGGGAGTGGGGTTTATCTTTAATCTCCCTAGTGATTTTTATGTCCATTTAAATATCGAAAAATGCTGATCTGGAAAGTTTTGAGTCAGTAAACAAAAAGCCTAGAGCAGTGGTTTTCATGTCCCTTGGTAAGAAATAGATTTTACCTCATGATTCAACAAGCCAGCATAACTAAAACAGCGTTTCACAGGTCAATATTTATCCTACAGAGTCCAGTGAATGCTGGCATTTTCCATCCTAATGCATCTTATTTCATTTTTGTAAAGTAGGTAATGGAAACTATTAATACACTGATTTTTAAACCCCTAGCCCACTATAGTTTCAAACACTTGAGGATTGAGATGTGCTGTTAATTCTACCTGTCATAGGTTTAAAACTTTTCTCTCGACCTCCTCTACTTTTCCCAACTCCTCTGCTTAAGCCTTTAACACCTGCTAGGGTTGCTTGCCTATGAGGAAGGCCCACCTTTGTCACAGTCGCACAACACTGCCACTGTGTACAAAGCAGATTTCCCTTGTTCCCTGGACATGGGAGACCTTGCCAACTCCACAGCGCTGCTGCTAATGGCTGTATCAATCACAGGGCAAGTAATAGAAAACTGAACCCCAAGTAAGTGAAGTTATAAGGGGAAAAAAAGGAATTCTACAAGTAGCTTAGTTCAGGTGCTGTTTGATTCTCAAGTCAGACAGTATCGCCTGGATCCCCCGCAAGTCTGTCTCTTCTGGGTTGGCTCCAGATGTGGCCGATTCAGCTCTCTATTCAAGAGGGCAGCAGGCCCAGCTACACACTCCCAAGCTGAGCTGAGAACAGGGACTCTTTCAGACTGAGCACAAATCTCAGTTGGGCTGATTTGACCACATCAGAGCACATCAGAGGCTGATTTGCTCCTCTCCTGAACCGCTCACTGGGGACACGATACTGGACCTGGGGGTAGGGTTGAATCTCAGGCTGAGGATGAGGGAGAGTTAACTTCCTAAAGAGAATTAAAGATACAGCTCCCAGCAGCAAGAGGAATGGATGCCGGGCAGCAAATGCAGGTGTCATTGCTAGGCTATGTATTTCCATGGTCTTCCTCTTTGTGTCCTGTTTCCTTGGTTATGATGAGCCTGTTTTCTTAAAGTTTTCCCCACCTTTGGGAAGCAGCATAGTGTCCTGAAGCCCCTGATTTAATTCTTTTGCAAAGTAGCCACTGTCAAAATCAAGCACAGGCAAGCCCTCAAGGGAAATGATGCTTTAAGTAATTTAAAAGAATTGGTTAAAATTCAGGACAGGAAACAACTGATTTTTGAATGAAGAGAAAGGAATAGTACAGTTAAGGATGAGCCAGACCAGACAGTAACTGCCGGCACTCACACGTGTAGTGGGCAAGTATGCATAATCTTCCTGGTGCCCTTTAAATAAACTGTGTTTTTAGGAGGCATCTGAGCACAGTCAGTGCCTAAAAATATCGAGTGACCACTCACAGATTAAAAGTTAAGTACAAACCTGAAATCTGACAAATAAAGCTCAGCTGATCCTATTGTTTACCTTTTGCAATCGCTCTGTATACTATTTAATGCATTCTCTTTCGCAAGCCTTCTGCCGTAAAGCAGAACAGAACTTTCTACTAGGGGGATCAGAAAGTGGATGATAGTTATTTAGTGAAAACAACATTGATCTGTTAAAATGGGAGTTTTTTTACAATCTAGCATGGAGAAAGAATGGTGAGCTTTAAATAATTCTTGTAGCGATTCTGGATTCTAGCCTACTTTGAAAGAGTTCAATGTAAATAAGCATTTTGTACATAAGCGACTGAATCTTATTTTTTTCCCCCTCTATAATAGTATCAGGTTCTCTACTTTGTCACAAACTGCTACCAAGGTTTTCTAAGGTACATGCTTTAGACATGGTACAGTGATCCTGGGCTGTGCATTTTGCCCTGGAAACTAGCCTGCCTAGCGTTTAGATTTTCTCTGCACTCGTGTATGCATAGAAAATCCATATCCAAAAAATTTTTTCATTTTTTTCTATAAAAAAGGATACAAAATCAGCACCCTCAGGTATGTATTGTTCTCCTAACTTGGCCTATAATTTTGCATAAAAGCTTCAAATTCTCCCTCATAAATTTATTCTCTCTTCTAACAATATGCCCATTCATTTCTAATTTTCTAATTTCTGTCTTTCGAAAGCCGTAGCATTTTAATTGCTTATGGAAACTAATCTGTCTCCTATCCTTGACAGTGATTTCATAAAGATCTGATTTTTTTAAATGAAGTTTTTCATATATATTATTGTATTTTGGTCTATAGTGTGGCTTGACCTAAGAACCCAGTCTACCGTTGAGAGTCTTAGTAAACGAATTCCAGGAAATAATAACTTTGTCAAGGTAAGAGATCTCTTCAAAAGTATACTATAAAAATGCCTGTTTAACAAAAAAAGTTTGGAGATTTCACCAGGCCTTACATCTTATTGCACAGTAGTTATTTGATACAATTGATAGAATATTTCTCCACAGATAATTACCTTTCTATCTTTCTTGCCCTGTGGTAGATTGGAGGAATAATATTCCAAGGTAAATAGGCTGGAGGGGAAAATAAGGTGTCCCAGTGGCTTAAACCATACTCCTCACGGAGTGCTTCCTATAATTCAACCGTGCTTTCCAAATCCTTCTCTTTTTTTTTTTTTTACTGTCCATCAAAGAAAGTTCTGCGTGCTTTTGAGTTTTTAGGCATCTGGATTCAGGGAGAGAAACTAGAAGACGCTCCAGCCTTTACTTGAACTCCTCTTCCACTTTCTTCGTATGAAGAAGCCAATAAAAAATGCCTAATTTTCAGTCCTTATATAGGTCTCTCTTCAGATAAATGAAGGGAGAGAAAATTTTTGAAACAGGCGAGGTCAAGGCCAAGGCAAGGTCAAGGCCAATTTCTCCTACTGTCCAAAAAGAAATTCCATTTTTTTTCTTTCTTTTTTGTTTTTGGTTTATTCCCTTTATATTTGTCAGTGGGACTCTTGAATGGCAGTTTCTTGTGGTTCTTGGTTCTGAAGCTAGTGCTCAAATCCCATTAATTGCAGCAGTCTAACAAACCATCCCCTACCATTACCCACCCAAATAACCTCAGTCTTGTCCTGAGTATGCCCTCACCCATTTCCTATCCTGTTCTCTTGGTCAACCTGCCCAGCCTTCACGCCTAACCTCCAGCTGCACTTTGCTTCAAGGGGTGCATGTTTTTCTCTCCAAAGCCATTTTCGGCAACTTTTACACCTTCTACTTAAATCATGAAAATGAGATATTTATATGCTACCTCACTATTTGGTTTGTGGGATGACCCTTGGTCCTTCAAATCAAAGAAGCATATTCCCATATGTTATTTCCTTTTATTATTTTTGAGCATTGATCTTTTTTTTCTAGGAAAGCTAGAAAACTATGAGTTAAGATTCTTAACTTACAAGCTTGCATTCAAGTGTTATATCCTTTGGTTTGAGCTTTTTTTACTAAACATATCCATGGGAGATGAGAAGGAAAAGGGATCACTTTCTGTAGTTGGGTGATAAATGAGAATAGGGATCAAGAAGGGGAAGATAGTTGCATTATTTTGATGTATGTATTTTCTTAACCACTTTCACCAGCCCTTATAAATATAGTGTTTAATATACTAACAAAAATGAATTGGACCTGATCCATTCTCAAGGAAGATTGATAAGCCCATGTTTCATTTTTACCCTTTAAGCTTTATTCAGGTCACCTTCCCTTTGTTCAATCTATTTGCTGAATTTAGGCAACTACTTTCTTTTATATATATATACTATTTTTTTTAGTTTATTGAGGTAACATTGGTTTGTAACATCATATAAGTTTCTTGTATACAACATTATATTTCGACTGGCAACTACTTTCTTAAATAGAACAACCTTGTGTTGCTTTAATCTGGCGTGTCTTTGAGCTCTACTTCATTCTCCACCAATTTTATGTTGTTTGAATATGTGTATTGAATATGTATTCGATTTTTTACACACATAAATATATTGTTAAGGCTTATAAACAATCTTCTGCTTGTGGTCATTAGTTTATGAATTGATATTCTCTCTGATTTTCAATAGCTTAAATATCACTTTCATGGAATATAAAATAAAAAGCAGAGTTTTGGGCTAGCTTCTGTATGTAATCCTAACTCATCACAAAAGTTAACATCTGTGTCTTAACTATCTAGATTGCAGGGCATGTGTCATTTAATTTTCTCTTTACCTTGCTATGTGGATGCTCTTTGAACTGCAAACATACCACTCTGATCTTTTTTCATGAACATGCTTTCCTGTGCCATAAGATAGGAAAAGTATTTTTATCCATAATACTGTAGGATTGCCTTTAGGGCCATTGAATATTTTGTGATTTATTGAGTTTTTTGATTTGGTGTTTTATTTTAAGCTGTTATGAATTTAATTTCCTGGCTGAATTTCATAACTGTTTTTAGTCCAAGACAGGCCTTCCACTTAGCACTTATTTCAGTGCAGTGAAACTTCGTTGGCTCCTTGACAATGTGAGAAAAGTTCAAAAGGCAGTTGAAGAAGATAGAGCTCTTTTTGGGACCGTTGATTCATGGCTTATTTGGGTACGTTTAAATATCATGTGTGTGTGGAGAAAACTTTTAAACTGCCTATCTTTCTTCTACAAAGAGTTTCAAACTTTTTAGTTGGCAGCATCATTAAGAAAAGCCATTCAAGAAACAGCAGAACAGTTCAGCCTCCATTTGAGAGGCATTTTTGCCTGCTTCTTCTTGATTTTTTCTTGTCTTATTTCAGCAAAAATGGAGGATGATTACCAAAACCACATCTCATGTCTATTACCTTTAGACTAACTAATTTAGGTAATTAGCAATTAGTAAATTTAAGTAGCCTTTGTCTGCTGCCTATCATACAATCCCTTGCTATGTGCAGGCGCTTGGTTCTAGGACCCGCCGTGGATAGTTAGCTGTCTGTATCTGCGGATCATGTAGTACTGTATTATTTATTTTTAAAATCCACATATAAGTGCACCTGCACAATTCAAATCTGTGTTGCTCAAGGGTCAACTGTACTTCTTTTCCACTAGTCATTTCCTAGAAGAAATGTATTTATTTCTTCTATTTTCTACTATTTAACATGATAAAACACCTAGGCTACGTTTGAACATTTGCTTTCAACATCACACAGCTGACTTTTACTTAAGTCACAATATGAAAAATCATAGTGGAAATTTCTGATGTATAATCTTTTTGCCTAAGCTGAACATGGATGAGTAGAAACAAACATTTCCCAGATATCTGTATATCTTAAAAGTACATGTTCATTCTCTTCGTTCTCTCTCCTCTCTCTCTCTCTCCCTGTCTCTCTCTCTCTTTCTCTGTTATTTTTATTAAGGGCATTTTCAAATACACCCAAAAAGCGGAGAGAATAGTGTCATGAACCTCTAGAACAATGAGTCAGCTACAGTAATCAGCTGTGGCCAAACTTGTTTCAACTGTACTCACTCTTTCTCCCCATGGATAATTTAAAGCAAATGCCAGACATATAATTTCATTTTTAAACACTTCTCTAAGTATGTGATTATCTTTTCCAACATTCAGGGGAGCTTCAAGGGAACACTGCCCCTATTCTCACTTGCCAGATGCACAGAGCAGATCTTTCGAACCCCCTATCAGGAAGTAGCGCCTTCTCCAGCCCTCCCTGTGCTTGGCCAGGGCGTGCTGTGCATTGTGTTCATGGACAGCAGTTTTCATACGTGTCGGTCACAGTTGAAATAATTCTGACAGTAATTCTCACAATTGCCTGGAGCCAGACTAAGACAAGATGTGGAACTGTGAGCTGCCATTTCTCCACTTTTGTTCCTTTCTTACTTCTCACTGATTCTACATGAAAGGAAGCAGCAGTCCTGGCAGTTCAGGTACAAGGGTATTAACATTAGAGAGTTTAAAACTGCTTTCAGGATATGTGCTTGGGTCACTGCAGGCACAGCCCAATGAGAATTGTTATTCCAAAACATGAACGCGCGCACACACATACACACACAGACAAATGCAACAAGAGCAACAACAGCAACACAGAGTTCAGTAAGATCCTAAGAGGCAGGCATTTCAATGTATTTTACTTTGCCAAATTTAATGAGACTCTGAATCTTCCAAAGATAAGAGGAGGAAAACAAAAGCTGAATTTTTTCTTTAACCATCAATTAGCTAGAACTGCTGTCCAGTATGGTAGCCACTTTGCCACGTATGACTATTGAGCACTTGAAATGTGGCGGGTGTGAATTGAGATGTGCATGAGTGTAAAATATACACTGTATTTCAAAGAGTTAGTACACAGAATAGAAGGTAAAATGTCTCCGTAATAATTTTTTATATTGAAAGGATATTTTGGATACATTGGATTAAATAAAATATGTAGTATTATTAATTTCACCTGCTTCTTTATATTTTTAAATGTAGCTACTAGAAAATATTCAAGTACATATGTGGCTCAGTGTGGTTCAATTACGTTATATTTCTATTGGACACTGCTGAAAACTAAAAAATTAAGTAATTGAAATGTTCCATTCTCCTGCCTTATGTGCTCTGCAACTGATTATGGGTCTTGACAAAGTGTAAATTAAATTGCAAATAAGTACAGATTTAACATGTCCTTTTCACTCTGTCCAGAGCTTGACAGGAGGAGCCAGTGGAGGTGTCCATTGTACAGATGTAACAAATGCAAGCAGGACGATGCTTTTCAACATCCATTCTTTGGAATGGGATAAAGAGCTCTGCGAGTGAGTTGTATTTTGCCCTAAGAATAGTTTTCCAAGTGTGTTGCCTATTTATAACCTAAATCTTACTATTTTCAGATGTTAGTGGGGCACCAAACTTTAACTGTTGATATTTCAACTACAATATACAAGTCTGTGTTGTATATTCTTTTAAAACAGACTTTTTTTTGGTGGGGGAGGGGGTACGCGGGCCTCTCACTGTTGTGGCCTCTCCCGTTGCGGAACACAGGCTCCGGAAGCACAGGCTCAGCGGCCATGGCTCACGGGCCCAGCCGCTCCATGGCATGTGGGATCTTCCCGGACCGGGGCACGAACCCGTGTCCCCTGCATCGCCAGGCAGACTCTCAACCACTGTGCCACCAGGGAAGCACCAGACTATTATTTTTTTTGTAACGTCTTTATTGGAGTATAATTGCTTTACAATGATGTGTTAGTTTCTGCTAATTATAACAAAGTGAATCAATTATACATATACATATGTTCCCATGACCGTTTTTTTTAGTTTGTTTGTTTTCTTAGATTCCATATATATGTGTTAGCATATGGTATTTGTCTTTCTCTTTCTGACTTACTGCACTCTGTATGACAGGCTCTAGGTCTATCCACCTCACTACAAATAATTCAATTTCGTTTCTTTTTATGGCTGAGTAATATTCCATTCTATATATGTGCCACATCTTCTTTATCCATTCATCCGATGATGGACACTTAGGTTGCTTCCATCTCCTGGCTATTGTAAATAGAGCTGCAATGAACATTTTGGTACATGACTCTTTTTGAATTATGGTTTTCTCAGGGTATATGCCCAGTAGTGGGATTGCTGGGTCGTATGGTAGTTCTATTTGTATTTTTTTAAGGAACCTCCATACTGTTCTCCATAGTGGCTGTATCAATTCACATTCCCACCAGCAGTGCAAGAGTGTTCCCTTTTCTCCACACCCTCTCCAGCATTTATTGTTTGTAGATTTTTTGATGATGGCCATTCTGACCAATGAGATGATATCTCATTGTAGTTTTGATTTGCATTTTTCTAATGATTAATGATGTTGAGCATTCTTTCATGTGTGTTTTGGCAATCTGTATATCTTCTTTGGAAAAATGTCTGTTTAGGTCTTCTGCCCATTTTTGGATTGGGTTGTTTGTTTTTTTTGTTATTGAGCTGCATGAGCTGCTTGTAAATTTTGGAGATTAATCCTTTGTCAGTTGTTTCATTTGCAAATATTTTCTCCCATTCTGAGGGTTGTCTTTTGGTCTTGTTTATGGTTGCCTTTGCTGTACAAAAGCTTTTAAGTTTCATTAGGTCCCATTTGTTTATTTTTGTTTTTATTTCCATTTCTCTAGGAGGTGAGTCAAAAAGGATTTTGCTGTGATTTATGTCATAGAGTGTTCTGCCTGTGTTTTCCTCTAAGAGTTTGATGGTTTCTGGACTTACATTTAGGTCTTTAATCCACTTTATTGCATATATAATGAATAGGCCAAATTAAGTAATTGTCTTGATTATTTTTCAAGGAAAATTAGGTTCCTCTATAAAAGTACTTTGGTTTTTGTGTGCTTTTTATTTTGTATTGATTTGTTTGTATAAAGTTAGAGTGTTAAATACCCAAGCATACTGCTGGCTTATTTATTTGTTACTATTTAATTGTACACTAAAATAAGTTCATTTTTAATTGTTGTTTACATGACTTTAAATTCATATAAATGTTTCTAGATGTTTATTTAAAATAGTTTTATATACCGAATCTTATTGTTTTTTAGATTTTTTGAAATTCCAATGAAAATTCTTCCAAATGTCCGGAGTTCTTCTGAGATCTATGGCCTAATGGTAAAAAATAATAATAATAATTTTTATCTTAGAAAAGGCTTTACTCTTCAGAATTCAAAAGTCAATTGTGTTACGTTTTATACATTTTGTGAATGTTGACAGTATGTAAACTAAGAATTTAGTATTGCTTAAATAGTTTTATAACTTAAAATTCTTGAGTCCTACTTACCAGTTTATATTTTATATAAACTTTATATAAAACTGTATATAAAAACTTTATCTGTTATAAACTTTATTGGCTTTTCTTTGAGTATTTTAAAGTATTATTGAGGTAATCTAACTACAGAGGGTGGTAAGGGAATGTTTGGGCCAGGTTATGCTTTTAATCCAAATAACTGTTCGGTAGTTGTGGTGCCTGCTCTTAATTTGTGGGAAGGTCTCTTCACATTTTAGTGGTGTTCTTTTTCCTGTTGAATCTCCTTTAATGGCCAAACCATGTCTCATAGTAGATTCTTTGTCAGCCTGAGCAAAACTTTAGCAAAGAAACTGAAAGCAAAGAGTCTGTTCTGATTTGTGATTGCTGATGAAACTGGTTTTCATCATGGACATTTTTACTGTTGCTTTCATTGAAACCCACAGAAAAAGTAGTCTAAGCAAAAAGTACACTTAGCATTACTGAGTATCTCTGATTACACATCAGGGATGAAAACCTTTAGGACCATTTGAACTGGTGTTTAAGCTCAAAAAACTAGAATTTATGGTAAAGATTAAGAAAAGTCTTAGATTAATTGCCAAAAAATAATGTTTTGACATTTCATGAAAAACATTAGAAACTCTACTTATAGACTTTAATAATAATAGAGTAGAACACTAAGTGTTCTGGATAAAGCTTAAGCAAGAATTCTTAAATGTTTTATTTATAATAAAGCCCTTTAAGGCAAAATGGAATTTTGTAAGGGAAGCATAGTCATTGCTTATCTACAATTTAAAAGTGCTTTGATAATTTCATAGCTACCTATAAACTGACTTGGGTCAGAGAAAAAAAACTATTCTTGAGAAACAGTTTCAGAGGATGGTTAAAAAAACATTTAACTGGCCTAGTTTTCTCTTGCATTTAAAATATTATGCTTCTGTCCCCCTCTCTCCCCTTGCTGACTATAGAAAATCTCTCATAGTCTGGTGAGTAGGTTGCCCACCAATTATGCTACCCATTCATTTGGAAAAGATACAGTGCATTTCCATTTAGTTTTAGATAAGCAGAAGTCCATTTACTAAGTAGATTAATCTGGAGCCTTCCATGACCCTCCAAATTATTATAAGCTCTAGTCAAGCTTTAGGTGTTTTTAAAATGTAACCTTATTTATTTTTAAGTCTTCCATAAGGCTGAGGAAGACTAAGGTAGTTTTCTGGAATGAGAAGTTCTGATGGTCCCTATTACAAAGTACAGTTGTGATGTGCTTTGGGCTTTAGCACAATAGGGAAATCAGGTGTAGTTTTTAGATGTCCTAAACATCTATCTTAAATGATATCTTGCCCAACCTTTCAGACCAGTTAGTTGGAAATGCACTGTCACTTTTTCTGCATGCTTCACCAGAGGATATTCCCAGGAATCCTCCAGAGACCCCCCCCTCCCTGTGAAGAAAAAAGAGCGCTTTCCGTGCCTGACTGCACATAGTAGATTCTGCTGGTAGTTTGATAATAACTTCAGTAGTATAAGCAAAGACTTCTTTCAGTATTTAAATACATTAAGATATCTAGTCTATAGGTTTCCTGATTCACTTTCAGCCCTTCACTTATTATCCAGGTTCAGATTTTCTAAGAATTTATACAGTAAATAAAAGATAGGTGTTGGATTAACCCAAAAGCATGAAAGAAATAAAATGTCATCCACTAGATAGAGGGTATTTTTTATTTTGTAAAGGGTTTCCACACATATGCTATTATTTCCTTATCATAGCCATGTGAGGTGGCTTCTGTTCTTACCCTCACTGTCACAGATAGGGAACCCGAAGCTCCCAGAGGCCAGGAGACGGGCTTACAAATGGCAGACTGAGGGGTCAGGCAAAAGCTTTAGTTTGGTGCTCTTCTAATACATCACAGGTACATCAGGGATCATATTCCTTTACCCTAATTCCTTAATATCAGTACAAATTGCTTTGTATTAGTGTAAGTTGTTTGTTTTTTTTTCACAGTTAAGTTTGGTAAAGTCCACAGACAGTCACTTAAATCTCATTTTTTTTTCCCTAGAATGCTGGCAATACTTGATCAAAGTCAAAAGCACTATTCATGGCATAAATTAACTCTTGCTTATCAAAACTTGAAGAATGATGTTGGCTATGAACAAATAATACCCAATACCTGAAC
Organism: Tursiops truncatus; assembly: GCF_011762595.2. Classification (NCBI taxonomy): domain Eukaryota; kingdom Metazoa; phylum Chordata; class Mammalia; order Artiodactyla; family Delphinidae; genus Tursiops; species Tursiops truncatus. The sequence goes on along the minus strand of NC_047055.1, from coordinate 102,786,946 downwards.
CCTCTCTTGTTTCTTACTTATCTTCAGAGCAGTTTGGGTAGGAAGAACAGTTGGTAAAATACAGCCTTCCAAAACAAACATGTTCCATGCTGGTTTAATAGCTATTTATATGTTCATTTTAAAGGATGTGTTAGTCTTTTCTTAGTAACAACAATAATAGCAAAGAGCTAATGGCCTTTGGCATGCATATAAGCCCAGGCCCATTTTGTAGATAAATAAATCGAGGCATAGAAAGGTTTCAGCGGCCTGCTCAGTGACTAACTAACTAACTAACCAGGAGTAGAACCCGCGTCTCCTGACTCTCAGTCCAGTGTTTCACGTCCATGTCTCTTGTCATTCTAGGAATATTTCTAGTATCTCTCTCTCTGAACCACTCATGTAGTTGAAACACTTGCTTTGTCTTGTCTGCCCACATGCTCTGGCATGTTGCTATTTGTGTTCATTCCTGTTGCAGTTATGTTAGTAGAGCCAAATTTGTGATTATTCATAATCCTTTTTTAAAATTTTATTAGAAAGCTGGGGCCTTGGAAGGTGTACCAATATCTGGGGTAAGTTTCATCACCAAACATCTCCCTGCTACCCGCCCCCTTCCATGTTATGGCTTCCCTTAATCAATCTTCCTCCTTCCTTAACTATGGAAAATAAGTAAGAGCAGCAGAATTGGCTAATTCTTGTTTCACTGTGACACAGTGTAGGCTATTGAGAATTTTTTCTGAATAAATTAATTCTACCTCTCCCTTCCTGTACCTGTTTGCAGTGTTAACACATGGGAAAATGGCCAAATGGAGGCGATGCAAAGAACATAAGACAATTCGTTCCTTCATAAATAAAGAGGGGAAAATAAATCTTATGGCTGTCCTAGAAAGGAAATGAACAATATTGTCTTAGTCAGTGTTCTTTATTGTCATGTATACTTTCAGTGTTTGGGGGACCAGTCTGCTGCATTGGTGGGACAAATGTGCTTCCAGGATGGACAAGCCAAAAACACGTGAGTTTTAAGAAACAGACCTGAAAACCAATGGTGTTTTGTTTGTTTTTCTCTTTGGTGTTTTGAATGAGGAAATGCTTTTGAAGTTCATCCAGGCTGAAAATTAATAGCTTAAGAGTTCCAGTACAAATATATATACTTTTCGCCATTTGTTTTTCTTCATCTCCTTCACATAGAATTCACTATATCATATGTAAACAAACTGATGAGTCTTGTGAAAACCTTAATTTGTAAAATTCAGTACCTTTTCCATCCAGAAACTAAATGTTGGTTTAAAGTATTCTTGCCTCGGGACTTCCCTGGCGGTCCAGCGGTTAAGACTCTGAGCTTCCACTTCCAATTTTCAACATGGTGTTCCTGCCCTAGACTTTCTCACTAATTATAAAGTCATATTTTTGTGGGATTTTCAGTGTTATTTCCCTGGCACTGTGCTTTCTCCCCGTCATGTGGAGTTTCTCCTTCGACAAGAAGCAGAAGGAATGACGGAAGCAGAGATTTGGTGCATTTTTCTCCTAATCTCATCTTCTTACTGCTCATACGTGCAGTCTGTAACAAGCCCCATATTTAATAATGATAAGATTACTCCCACTTTAGGCTGGGAAAGATTCTCAGAGAGGTTAAGCTAGTAAGTGAGAGCAGCAGTCTTTGCACCCAGATGCAGCTGATTCAATTTAGCCGGGGTACTTTACCTCTGTACTTTACTGTCCTCCGTGTGGAAAAGAGTTCCATAGACCTGGCAGGAGACTATCTACGTTTAAGTGTTTTTTTCTTGAGGAATTTCTAATTCTCTCATTAATGTTAACTTCAGTGGTTACGTTCTTCTTTTGTCAGTAATGGAATGTCTTTACGTTTTAGATTAAGTGTTCTTGTACTCTAGTAGGGCCAGAAGTCCTCATGCAAAAGTGTGACATTATTTGTGTGAGAGGTTTTTTTGGAAGGAAGGTGGAAAAATTCTTTGCAGGTCATGATATCCTGAGGTTACCATCAAGGAGTGTTTGAGTCAGCGTGCGTCTGGAAACATATTCTTTGAATTCTGGGTCCCAGGTAGCTGAGTCAGGAGTCAGAGAAACGATAGAAATGGTAGAAAAGTAAGCTGTCCCCTCCGCCCCCTTCTTTCGTCCTCTGCCAGACACCCTAATGCTAGCTAGTAAATCAGATGCTCTCTCTCTGTGTCAAGTACCTAACACTACAGAGCACATGGGAGGCGCCCAATAGAGTTGCCAGATTTTCCCTCTCTTTATCCTCCCCTCCCCCTTAAGCATTATCAGCCACGTCCCGAAATGATGAATTTAAGTTAGGGAGGGCTTGCTGAGTACCTCTGCAGCCATTGCAGGTTGGCAGAGGGGAATAATAGCAAATTGTAAGATCTTTGGGCTCATGTTTCGCTTCCTGAGGGGAAAGAACACAAATATACAGTTCATCATATTATAAATCAGAACTTATGTGCCATAAAAAACTTGGAAGTACTGCTGTTGGGTTTCAAAGGGAGGGGAGACCAATCACAAAAGATTGTTAGTAATGAGATGTTTTGAAGACTTAGCAATATTGGTGAACGCATGGAACACTGAACCAAGATGCAGACAGGGAAATGGAAGACTTTATTTGGAGAATGTGGAGAACATTTGGGTGGGAAAGTGGTTGTGGGAAAATAAGGCTAGGGTGGTGGTGTGAAACCCTAAACTTCAGACTGAGGATTTTTTTCTTGAAGGCAGTGGGACACTTCTGAAGGTTTGTGGGCTGCTGTTCAGAGATGACTGGAGCTGTTCATTAATGATATGGCAGTCCTGGGTTAAAGTGGGGAGAGATTAGAAGCAAAGAGGACATGGCAGAGGCCACCATGGCATCTCGGTATCAAAGACAAGAACTAAGAAGGATGAGGGCCGAGGGAGGCGTGGGTGGATGTCCATGGCGCTACAGAGGGACAAGAGACAGGAAGCAGGTATGGAGACTAGTCCCCTGGGCCCAGTGGTTAGATTTAGCCAAAGTAGGGAATGGGTCCAAGTAGAAGAATTTCTGTTTGGGACACGTTGGCAGTACTGGTAGACTGTACATTACACACATACGGTAATGGGGAATGAACTCAGTATAAAAGTAAGGGATTTTGAATTGCCCATATTTAGAGGTGATTTTTGAAGCAATAAGAATAGATAAAATTACCAAGAAAAAGTATACAGGTAGAGGAGATATTTAGAAGAAGGAAGAGGTGAAGGGATGTAGAAGTCAGACAAATAGAATGTAGTTAGTCATTAAAGTGGAGATCCAGTGTAGAGCTGTTGAAGAGAGGGGCTTGGTCAGCAGTGCAAAATAGTACAAATAGGTCATGGAGGCTGAGAATGAGAACAGACCGTTGTACATAGAAATCAGGTCTTCAGTGGTGACCTCAAAGAATGAAGTTTTAGTACAATGCTCAAGATGGAAGCCAGGTTGCAAGTGGTCAAAAGAGATGCAGGTAGGTAGAGAATAGAGACAGCAAGACAGAATGTGCTTTGCAAAAAGGCAACTATTCAGGAACAGGAAGTGAAGTACGTAGTTCGTTAGGTTAACAGGATCATGGCCAAGTTTGGGGAATTTTGTTTGTGTTTTTAAGTTAAGTTTGTGTTTTAAGTGCCTCCTCTCCCCAGAGGCCCTAAGTGTAATAGAGGAGTCCTTCTGCCTGTTTCACAGCTTCGGCCAGGGCCACTCACGCTCCCGCTGTGTACCACCTTTGTTTGGCCCACTTCTCCGTGGAGAATAGCAAACAACCTTTAACTTTCCAGAGCTTAGAAACGTCAGACGTCTTTCTGGGATGTTTGAGGAAGGATTGGTAGACCATATAAATGCTGAAAACCCCGTATAGGTTTGATGACTGGGAAGAAAAAAATAATAAAATTTAAGAGGAAAGTAATTGCCTGTACACTGTTTTGAAAGCTGTGACCTAAATGTAGCAAGGAGGTCTCTTCATATATTGACAATACTCAGTAATTACTTATCAAGTATATACAAACTTAAGAATTCACTTTTATTAAGTACCTTGAGCCTCTGCGTCAATTTCATACTTTAAGACTTGTACACTACCATTCAGTATACAGAGTGTTTATATGGGGACTAAATCAGTACAGATTTCTCCTTTAAATAGTGTGGAACAGAAAATTCACTTCCATTTTTACGAATATTTATTAAAGGAGATTGACTTAAAATATATAGCTTTTTCAGCGTCACAGAAGTAAAAAGGCGTAGCGATTTATGTGTTTGAATTCGTATATATATTATTACCCGTACCTGGTGTCATTTGACTGGTGTCTTTGAAAACTTAGATATTCATGAATCCCATGCAGGCCGACAATCAAGCAGAAGAGATAGACGGTCTTGGGCTAATTCTCATTCACAACAGTGGTGCCTGGAAAAATGGTTATCAGAAAAAATTGCCCTGGCTTTCTATTTGCCCCACAAGTCCCGTGGGGAGGGAATCCCAAACAGGGCAGGACAGCTGTGGAGAGCCAAGGGTGATAGTCACAGCCAACTGATTTGAAAACTGTCGCCATGTGACCCTTACTGATATCAGTTTGGGCTGCTTATCTGCCTGGCACAAGTCAAAACCACTCACTCATGTCCAAGCACCAGATTTGTTGCAGAGTCCGAAGGTTTTGCTGATAAGGCTGTCACAAAATAAATTCAGTTCTTCCACGGCAGCTGTGTTACGTGCTGGCTATGACTCTCCCACCAGTGTTAGTAGAATGCCCTGTCCACAGAGAACAGGGAAAGTAGACCAGCAATAGCTTTTCCCTCTGGGCCCCTCATTTTCCCAAAGTCCACCTACACTCTCCTGTACCCTGGACCTACCCCCTCTCCATGCCAGAAGTTTATGACTGTGCTAATGATGGAGCTAGGCTGGCCCGCCCCATTGCTGAATGCCTGTTAGTCATGATGCTTCACTCCATGGGGATTAATAGCAATGTAAGTGTGACAGAATTTAGGATTTATTGTACCTCAGTGCTATTTTATGAACATGGCCCTGGGCTATGACTAAGTGCCAAATACTGTACTTGCATTTTTCCATTAGGATTGCACTAAGTACATTTTCTTCTAGACTGTTCTTTAAAACATTATTCCAAAGAGTTTGTGATGTTTGTTAGCTTTTAGAACTTTTCTAAAACTTTAATATAAATTACTTTTATTGTTCTAAGTTAAATGTTAGTTTTGTAGTATTAATGTTTCATCATTTACTTTTAATAAAATTGTCCTACTGTTCATTCTTCCCCCAACTATAGGTATGGAACAGGCTGTTTCTTACTATGTAATACAGGCCGTAAGGTTGGTTTTTTTCAAATTAAAAGATTAGTGAAAGTCTTCTTTAACTTCATATAAATAATACTTGAGCATAATTTGCTATTAAGTTACTTTTGAGTCAGGAGCTTTTATTTAATTTCTATCAGGGTTTAATTTAGAACTCAGTAAAAATGATGAAAATCACTACATGTGAATGGTTCTTGTAAGAACCATTTTAGGTTCTTTGAATTTTACATGTGTGTGTTTAATTGTGTTAGTGGGATATCTATACTAGGACTTTGTCAGATTCTTAATGCAAATCTAATTTGGAACGAGGGATAAACTTTTTATACTGTTTAAGTGTACTGTTCTTAATACTGGTAATTTTGACTTTTAAGATCTATTTTCTAAATTGTTATATTTATTGAATTATGTTGTAACTAGATCATTTTTGCTTTAAAAATATTCTAATGCTATCTTTTTGTTTTCCTGACTAATGAAATCTTTTTCTCTTTCCTACAGTGTGTATTTTCTGAACATGGCCTTCTGACCACAGTGGCTTACAAACTGGGCAGAGACAAACCAGTGTATTATGCATTAGAAGTAAGTACATTTCATTCAGTATAGATAATGTGACAAACATTCAAAGCTAATGAAAACCACAGTGTTGTCTGTAAGAATGAGAAGCAACTCCTCATCTGTTACAATTTTATAATGACATTGCAACAATTCAGTCACATCTTTATTTTTATTACTTATTTATTTATTTTTGGCTGCCTCGGGTCTTCGTTGCTGCACGCAGGCTTTCTCTGGTTGCAGCGAGTAGGGGGCTACTCTTTGTTGTGGTGCGCGGGCTTCTCATTGCGGTGGCTTCTCTTGCGGAGCACAGGCTCTAGGCGCGCGGGCTTCAGTAGTCGTGGCACACGGGCTCAATAGTTGTGGCGCACGGGCTTAGTAGTTGTGGTGCATGGGCTCAGTAGTTGTGGTGCATAGGCTTAGCTGCTCTGTGGCATGTGGGATCTTCCCGGACCAGAGATCAAACCCGTGTCCCCCTCGCTGGCAGGCGAATTCTCAGCCACTGTGCCACCAGGGAAGTCCCCACTCACATCTTTAGGCTCCACTTCCAATTCTAGTTCTCTTGCTATTTCTAGTTACTTCCTAGAAATAGTGTTGAACCTCTCAAAGTCATCCATGAGGGTTGGAATGAACTTCTTCTAAACTCCTGTTAATGTTGTAATTTTGACCTCTTCCCATGAATCACAAATGTTCTTAATGGCATCTAGAGTGGTGAATCCTTTCTACTAGGTTTTCAGTGTACTTTGCCCAGAATAGACCCATCAAAGGAATCACTATCTATGGCAGCTGTAGCCATACAAGATGTATTTCTTAAACAATAAGACTTGAAATTCAAAATTACTCCTTGATCTATGGGCTACAGAATGTATGTTGCATTAGCAGGCAGGAAAACAACATGAGTCTCATTGTATGTCTCCATCAGAGCTCTTGTGTGACCAGGTGCATTGTCAATGAGTGGTCATATTTTGGAGGGAATCCTCTTCTAAGCATTAGGTCTCCACAGAGGGTTTTAAATATTCAGTAAATCATGTTGTGAACAGATCTGCTGTCATCCAGGCTTTCTTGTTCCATTTATAGAGCACAGGCAGTGTAGATTTAGCATAGTTCTTAAGGACCCTAGGATTTTCAGAATGGTAAATGAGCATTGGCTTCAACTTAAAGTCACCAGTTGCGTTAGCCCCTAACAAGAGAGTCAGCCTGTCCTCTGAAGCTCTGAAGCCAGGCATTGACTTATCTTCTCTAGCTATGAAAGTTTCAGATATATCTTCTTCCACTATAAGGCTGTTTCATCTACACTGAAAATCTGTTGTTTAGTGTGGCCCCCTTCATTAATGAAGGTGTCTTAGATCTTCTGAATTACTTCCTGTGGCCTCTACATCAGCACTTGCTGCTTTACCTTGTACTTTTATGTTACAGAGACAGTTGCTTTCCTTAAACTTCATGAACCAACCTCTGTTAGTTCCAAACATTTTTTTCTGAAGCTTCCTAACGTCTCTCAGCCTTCATAGAATTAAAGAGAGTTAGGGCCTTGCTCTGGATTAGGCTTTGGCTTAAGGGAATGTTGTAGCTGGTTTGATCTTCTATCCAGACCACTCAAACTTTCTCCATATCAGCAACAAGGCTATTTCACTTCTTTATCATTTGTGTGTCCACTGGAGTACTTTTAATTTACTTCAGGAACTTTTCCTTTGCATTCACAACTTCGCTAAGCATTTGGGGCAAGAAGCCTAGCTCTCAGCCTATCTCAGCTTTAGATGTTCCTTCCTCACTAAGTTTAATTATTTCTATCTAGCTTTTGAGTTAAAGTGAGAGACATGTGACTTTTCCTTTCACTTGAACACTTAGAGGCCATTGCAGGGTTATTAATTGGCCTAATTTCGTTATTGTTCTGTCTCAGGGAATAGGGAGACCTGAGGAGAGGGAGAGAGATGGGGAACGGCCACTTGGTGGAGCAGAACACACACTTTTTTTTTTTTTTTTTTTTTTTTTTTTTTGCGGTACGCGGGCCTCTCACTGCTATGGCCTCTCACTGCTATGGCCTCTCCCGTTGCGGAGCACGGGCTCCGGACGCACAGGCTCAGTGGCCATGGCTCACGGGCCCAGCCACTCCGCGGCATGTGGGATCTTCCCGGACCGGGGCACGAACCCGTGTCCCCTGCATCGGCAGGCAGACTCTCAACCACTGCGCCACCAGCGAAGCCCAGAGCACACACATATATCATTAAGTTCGCCGTCTTATATAGGCACAGTTTATGGCAACCCAAAACAATTACAATAGCAACACCAAAAATCACTGGTCTCAGATCACCTTAAACAACTATAATAATAAAAGTTTGAAAAAATGGGAGAATTACCAAAATGTGCCACAGGAACACAAAGTGAGCAAGTGCTGTTAGAAAAATGGCACCAATAGACTTGCTCTGTGCAGGGTTACCACAAACCTTCAATTTGCAAAAAACACAGTACCTGTGAAGCACAATAAAATGAGGTATCCCCACTGTGGGATTTGTGCCTCCGTGACCATAAACACTGTTTCTGCTACTCTAGCCTGAGTGTTCATTAATTTAGTCTAATAACCCCATCATATCACTGGCTCCAGGAGCATATATTAAAATGTCTCGCTCTTTTTCAAATGAATTATTATCAAGCCAAGTCGATGCCATTTTGTATTTGCACAGACGATCTTTTGTTAATCTAAATTGAGGTCTTTGTTTCTTCCTGTTAAATTTCAGGATAGTAATTTCAGCCTGTTCTGACACTGTCTGAATGCTTTTTCACTCTTCCCACTGTTCCTCTTCCAGTTTTGTCTCATCTGGAGACTTAACACATAAGCTTTATGATATCGTTTTTTTGGGTTTTTTGGGTTTTGTGTGTGTGTGTGTGGTATGCGGGCCTCTCCCTTTTGTGGCCTCTCCCGTTGTGGAGCACAGGCTCCGGACGCGCAGGCTCAGCGGCCATGGCTCACGGGCCCAGCCTCTCTGCGGCATGTGGGATCTTCCCGGACCGGGGCACGAACCCGTGTCCCCTGCATCGGCAGGCGGACTCTCAACCACTGCGCCACCAGGGAAGCCCCATATGATTTCGTTTTGATTCATGTAATTTTTTTTTTTTTTTTAGTTTCATAGAATTTTAAAGTAAAGAGGGGCAATAGATTAGATGACAACAGGCTTTGCTACACCCTGCTATCCCCTTGTTTTATACATGAAGAAGACAAGTGAAATTGGAGTCATTTGGCCAAGGTAGCTTGACAGCTAGTAAGTAGCCAATCGTCGATGCAAATCCCGGTTATTGGGCATCAAAGTCTAGATGCCTAGGCCGCTCCACTGTGCCGTCTCCTTCCTTGTAAATCTGAGTATTCAGGGCTCCAGTCTACCAAGTCCAGTGTTCTTTTCACTGCATCTCCCATATGTCACACCCTTCTACTAACCTAGCAACTTGATCACAGCACACACACACTAGTATATTAACAACAATAGAGAATTCTTTTCCGAATTCTCTTCAGTTAACAAACATTTTGTAAAATTAAGAAAATCAAAAAAGAGTGCAGAGAATAAAGTTAGGTGGGTAAAACTTTTTCTCAGTGAATTCATGCAAATTCCACCTGGTCACACTGCTTCCTTTTTGGGTTAAAGTGCTTACAAAGCAGATATTTAATACCCATTTCTTTCATTTGACAGATTGTTGTTAGGCTTGGCAATCTGAGGTATTCAAAAAGTAACTTTCTACCCTTTTTGAAAACTGAAACTATAACTACCCCTCTTAGTTTTTAGTCTTCTTTCATTCTCCCTCTGCTGATTTGGAAGCAACATAACACATTTCTCATTTTTTGTTGTTGTTTTGGGGTTTTTTGCTAGTATCTTCAAAATAATAACTATATATTTTTCTAAGAGTGCTTATAATTGTTTAGTATTTTTAATAACCGCCCAACCATGATGAGGACCTTGAATGCTTTACCCTTGCCACCTCCATCCATAATCATGTTATTGAGTTTAAAATTTTCATTTCCCCTTTTTCTTAAACATTCAATAATTCATACTGTTTTCTTTTCAGTCAATCATAAATCATATCAATTGACATATTTTGTCAATTTCTGTGTCCAGTATCGTTTCCTTGGTCCCATACCTTTTACATCGTCCCCCACCCCCAGTTTTTTCTTGCTGAGGGATAGCCTTTCACAGTTCATAGAGTCTGGCGCGGTGAGCCTATTCTTTTTTAGGTTTGTCTTTATTTTGCTCTCTCTCTGGGGTGGATATTGCTTTATCTGCATCCCTTCTGGCCATTTTTTGATGCTGATGAGACCTTCGCTGTTCTGATTTAAAAGTGGTTCCTTTGTAGATAGGTAATCTGGAAGTTTTAAACGTTATATCCTTATCATTGATGTCCCATAGTTTTACTATGATGTGCCTGAGTTTGGATTTATTTTTACTTATTCTGTTAGGTACTGGGATACAAGTCTGTCTTCAGTTCTGGAACATTCTCAACAATTGTCTCTTCAAATATTGCTTCTCTACCATTACCTCCATCCTCTTCTGGAATTGCTATTGTACGGATATTGGAACCTTCCAACCCACCCTCCATGTCTCTTAACTGCCCTTTTATATATTTTTAATCTCTTTGTTTCTCTGTGCTGCATCCCTGGTGAGTTTCTCAGTATCTACCTTACATTTCCAAATTCTCTCTTTAAGACAAACAAAACAAAAATGTTTTAATTGTGAAATGTAACACATGTATAGAAAAAAATGCATAAAACATCAATGTACAGCTTAACAAATTATTATAAAAAGAAGACCCATGTAACCTCACCCAGGTCAGGAAACAGAAAACTACCAGGAACCTTCTATGTGCCCCTCCCAATCACATCCTCTCCCCTTTCCCCTAAGTTAACCCTGCCCTGACTTTTATTATGATCACTTTCTTACTTTTCTTTACAATTCTAACGCTTAAATGTGTAACCCTAAACACGGAAGTTAGTTTTGCATGTTGCTAATACTTTATATATTAAAAATATAAGCGAGAGACTGAGTAATACAGTATGCAATCTTTGATCTGGCCTCTTTCACTCAACATTTTATTTGGGAAATTCATCTGTGTTGTTAAATATAACTATTGTCCCATTCTTTTTCATTACCATGTGTAAATACCACCAGCAGTATATGGGAACACTACTTTGCCTATTTTCTCTGTCTATTCTACAGTTTATCTCATCTATTACATTTTTTAATCTCACTCAGTAATTTCATTTCTACAGTCTTTAACTGGTTATTTTTCATGTCCACCTGATTTTATTTCTCTTTTCTTTTGATTTGTAATTCATGGGGTTTTTTTTCATGGAAATCATACCTTAATCTACCTCTTTGTGTTTTTTTGTTGTTACTGTTTTGTTTTGTTGTTGTTTTTTTCTCTTTTTGGCGGTGCTGCGGACACACAGTGTCTTAGTTCCCCGACCAGGGATTGAACCCGTGCTCCCTGCGGTAGAAGCGCAGAGTCCTAACCACTGGATTGGAATGAATTCTATTCCAGATGTTATGTTTTGTTGACTGATGTCATTTTTTCCCCTTCCATACATTTTCATTAGAAGTGATGCTTGCAAGCTAGCATATGATATGCTGTAATGTCTAATTTATATAGTATATATACAAAGTATATATATATTTTTAATTTAATCAATTTTTAATAGAAGTATAATTGACTTACAATATTACATTAGTTTTAGGTGTGTAACATAGTGACTCAGTATTTTTGTACATTACAAAATGATCACCACAGTAAGTCTAGTTAGCATCTGTCACCATACAAAATTATTACAATATTATTGACTATATTCCCAATGCTGTGTATTACATCCCCATGACTTGTTTATTTTATAACTGGAAGTTTGTACCTCTTAATCTCCCTCATCTATTTCACTCATTCTGCTACCCCCTTACCCCCTGGCAACCAGCATTTTGTTCTCTGTTTCTATGAGTCTATTTCTGTTTTATTATGTTTATTCATTTGTTTTATTTTTTAGATTCCACATGTAAGTGAAATCATGCTATATTTTCTTTCTCTGTCTGATTTATTTCACTTAGCACAATACCCTTCAAGTCCATCCATATTTTCGCAAATGGCAAGATGTCATAATATTCCATTTTATATATATTATAAAGTTATCCATTTTATCCATCTATTAATAGATGCTTAGGTTGCTTTCATATCTTGGCTATTGTAAATAGTGATGCAATGAACGTCGGGGTGCATATATCTTTTCTAACTAGCGTTTTTGTTTTCTTTGGAAAAATACCCAGAAGTGGATTTGCTGTATCGTATGGTAGCTCTACTTTTGATTTTTTGAGGAACCTCCACACTGTTTTCCACAGTGGCTGTACCAACTTAACATTCCCACCAACAGTGTCCAAGAGTTCCCTTTTCTCCACACCCTCGCCAACACTTGTTGTTTGTAGTATTTTTGATAATAGCCATTATGACAGGTATCTAGCTCATTGTGGTTATGATTTGCATTTCCCTGTTGATTAGTGATATTGAGCACCCAAGGTCAGAGAGCATACTGCCTGTGTTTTCTCTAAGAGTTTTATGGTTCCAGGTCTTGCATTTAAGTTTTTAATCTATTTGGAGTTTATTTTTATATATGGTGTGAGAAAGTAGTCCAGTTTGATTCTCTTGCATGGAGCTTTTTTATTTTCCCAACACCATGGCTGATGTTTTAATAATAGATTTCTTCATGTATTTTGGAATTTTCCCTTCCAGACTCATTTTCCATTAAGCCAATAGCCCTAGTCAGCGCGTAGACAATTGCTTGTTTTCCAGTACCCCTACACAAGCAGGAAAGCACTACCTAGCCCCTGGCTTCAGACACTGACAGTCTTCCTGCTCTTACACCAAGCACTTCGAATCCCTTTCCTCTGCAGGAGTCAGCTCCGGCCACCACTCCTGCTCCCTGACACACACAGAAAAATGACTCACAATCCATCATGCCTGTGGCCTCAAATCCTGCTGAGCCATGCATTTCTGTTTCTGTCCACATTGATGCTATTCTCTGTCTGAGTTAGCATGTGTTGTTTTGGTTTTCTCTTTTTATGTTTTGCCTGTTATCCTCTGTTAGGGACAGAGGTGATTTTTTTTTAACAATGTAGTTTATTTATGTATTTATTTATTTATGGCTGCGTTGGGTCTTTGTTGCTGCGTGCAGGCTTCAGTAGTTGTGGCTCGTGGGCTCAGTAGTTGTGGCTCACGGGCTTAGTTGCTCCACAGCAGGCATGTGGGATCTTCCCGGACCAGGCCTCAAACCCGTGTCCCCTGCATTGGCAGGTGGATTTTTAACCACTGCGCCACCAGGGAAGCCCCAGGACAGGTGATTTTTAAAGTGCAAACTCATCCATCTCTGTTGATAGGGATGTTTACTTCTTTTTCATCACCAAGAATATTAACATCTCTGGGTCCTTATTTCATTGTTAGTAAAAAGGAATTGGGACACCTGATGCTTCAGTTGTTTTGAGACTTTAAACTCATATTAAACTGCTAAAATTTGTCCCACTCTTTTTTTTTTTAAATAAACATTTATTTATTTATGGCTACGTTGGGTCTTCGTTGCTGCATGCGGGCTTTCTCTAGTTGCGGCAAGCGGGGGCTACTCTTCGTTGCGGTACACGGACTTCTCATTGCAGTGGCTTCTCTTGTTGCGGAGCATGGGCACTAGACCTGTGGGAGGGCTTCAGTAGTTGTGGCACACGGGCTCAGTAGTTGTGGCATGCGGGCTCAGTAGTTGTGGCTCGTGGGCTCTAGAGTGCAGGCTCAGTAGTTGTGGCACACAGGCTTAGTTGCTCCGTGGCATGTGGAATCTTCCCAGACCAGGGCTCAAACCCGTGTCCCCTGCATTGGCAGGCGGATTCTTAACCACTGTGCCACCAGGGAAGCTCTGTACCACTCTTAATAGTTGGAAAATTTTCTTAGTGGTGGAAGATACTGAAGCAAAATAGACCAAGGATTACCAAAATAGAACGAGTAGTTCTGCTTTCCCTCTGCCATCTGTGCACTGTCTTCCCCAAGCTGTGCTTTTCCCTTCCTTGTTCATCTTCTTTTTCTAAATGTTATTTCACGAAACAAAATTCTTTTGGGGGCCTTTAATCTGATTATGAACGTGAGCTTACTTTGGATTTGAGACTTCCACGTTCTGCATTCTGTCACTAGGATATAAGTTCCCTGAGGTCAGAATATTTATCTGTCTTGTTCACCACTCTATCCCAGAGGCTGACACATAGCAGACACTTAATAAATATTGCTTATATACCAAATCCTATGTTATGCCATTTTTGTCTATTTAAACATGAGCTTCAAAGAGGATTCCTTATATCCCCCCATTGTTTTCTTTGAATGTCCTTTTTCTCCTATCGTTTGTATGACTTGTGATTATAGTGTTAAATTTTTGTTTTTGGAGTTTTTCATCCCTCTTCAGCCAGATATTCCATTTCAGGTATAAGTCTCATATATTAGTTAACTGTTGCTGCATAACAATATTACCACTGATATAAGCGGCTTAAAACCTTACCCATTTATTATCTTATAGTTTCCACGGGTCAGGAGTCCAGGCAAAGCTTAGCTGGATCCTCTGCTCAAGGTCTCACCAGGCTGCAGTCAAGGTGTAGGCTGAGGCTACAGTGTCATCTGAGGCTCCATCTGCTTCCAGGTTCACTCAGATTATTGGCCAGATTTGGTTCCTTGTGGTTGTAGGACTGGGGGTTTCAGTTTCTTGCTAGCAGTCAGCCAGAGGCTGCCCTTAGCTCCTAGAGGCCGCCTGAAGTTCCTTCCCATGTGAGGACTTAACACCAGCAAGGGAGGGAGAGAGTCCAGAAAACAGGTGTGGTAATCTTATGCAACGTAATCATATGCACATCATCACATACGTCCCATCACCTTTGACATGTCCTGTTGGTTAGAAGCAAGTCATAGTCCCACCTCACTCAAAGGGAAAGGATCATGGAAGGCCATGAACAGCAGGAGGCGAGGATCATGGGGGCCTATAAACATTGTTTATGGACTTTTCTAAGGTAGTTTCTTGGAAAGTGTACTTTCTGAGCAATAAGTGCTTTTAATTTTAATTCCCTAACTGGTTATCAAAGTATTAATGATACAGATTACATTTCATAAATGCTTCCCCAATTCAACTCTGTGCTCCTGTTCTCTTTTCTTTGCAAATAAAAATGCTATAGAGTTAGATTTTGCATTTGTAATTATACAGAAGTTAAGTACAATATAAGTTATATATGTAGTGTTACATATTACTGTAGCATACACAAAACTAAGTTTACTGTGCCTAGTGGTTGATTTTAAGGAATTTAAGGATAATCTTAATTTTACATAATTTTTCTTCACACTTACTGATTTTTTTTTTTTTTTTTTTTTTGCGGTACGTGGGAGTCTCACTGTTGTGGCCTCTCCCGTTGCGGAGCACAGGCTCCGGACGTGCAGGCTCAGCGGCCACGGCTCACCGGCCCAGCCGCCCCGCGGCACGTGGGATCTTCCCGGACCGGGGCACGAACCTGTGTCCCCTGCATCGGCAGGCAGACTCTCAACCACTGCGCCACCAGGGAAGCCCCACACTTACTGATTTTAACCATAACTGCATTGTAAGATACATCCTGCATCCTGAAATATCTACTTTATACAGATACTGTTCATGGCAGTGGCATTCATGTCAAGGAGCTTTTGAGGGAAAGTATGTTTGCCTGCTATGACATTATATCAGATCTACTTGATTATTTTTAATCTAATCTTTGCAGAGCCTGTTCCTTAGCCTTTCACTTTCCAGGCTATGTGTCTAGTTTTTGAGTAGTTTATTTCTCTTGTCCGGTTATCATAGAACTTCTTCTTTTTACCCTCTCATTTCTATTGTGTTTTTCTTAGAGAACCACTATTAGGTTTGTGTGCAGCTTTCCCAGTGCATCGTGACTTAGAATAAGGGTTGATTCATATTTATAGTTGATGAGCTGAAGTATTGAATGTTTATATTTATGATATAATGGACAGAAACTTATTTGATAGCAAGTAGACAGTCACCTTCTATCTATCATTTTAGGTTTCCATTCCTGTACTCTTTTCTGCTCATCTTCAAAGCATTATACCATCTTCCACTTTATCTCCTGCCTCTGGATTCAGAAGACTACATCTTTTGTGAATTTGGAGATTTCTCTTATTTTTATTAATTTTTAAAAAGCTATACCAAGTATTATATCCTGTACCAAAATTATATACTTCTTTCAGATAAGTGTTTTTTATATTGAACCTACTTCTTCATTCAGTAACAAAACACTCCTGTGTACTCCTGATGACCAAATTTAGAATAATTTTCTTCTGGAGCCTTGACAGTGGCTTTGTATTTTTTTTCTATTGTTTTAATCTAAAATAATGCCCTCTGGTCCTCAACCAGTTACCTTTAATGAAAACCTTGATTTTTCCTTTTACTGCAACCACATTGCTTCCTCTCAAAAAAAATTGAGCATGTAAACATCCTGCACTTTTCAGTGGAAATGAGGTACATCAGCATTTGATTTCCCAAAATATAAAGTTCCACTTGCTGGTAGCTGCAAGACCACTCCACTAGACTTCTAGCTCAGTGGCTTTTTAAAATTCATTACTTACTCACCTAAAACTATTGGAAATATACACATTTTGTGGTTAGATGCCATGTAGGACCAGTGTCTTTTTGAGAGTATAGAACATCTGTTTTTCCATTTAGATCTAGAACTGTGCTGTCCGATATGGTAGCCACTAGCCACACGTGACTACTGAGCACTTGAAATGTGGCTAGTCCAAATTGAGATGTGCCGTAAGCATAAACGATATACCTGATACCAAAGACTTAGTGAAATATACACAAATAAAAGATCTCGAGTTTTATATTGATTACATGTTGCAATGATAATGTTTTTAATATATTGGGTTAAGCAAAATATATTACGATTAATCTAACCTTTTTAAATATGGTAACTAGAAAATTTAAATTACATGTGTGGCTCACATTATATTTCTATTAAACAGCACTGTTCTAGAAAATCTTATATATTTTCTAGCCTCTGGCAGCTACTATCTCTGTATTGTTCGCTTCCAAAGGATGTGTGAGAGTTGAACTATTGTCTCCAAAAGCAAACAATTTACTTAGTTCTCCTTGATGGTCCCACTCTGTACCTAAATATATAATATATCAAAAGTAGGAAGTGTATTAAGAACTTTCTTTTTTGGGGCGGGAGAAACATTGGGTTAGAGTCCCTTGTCAGGTGTTTGCTGAATTGTCTTTGTCCCATTTTTAAAGTCTGGTTATATTTGCACAGGGATGTCAAATCTGTTCCTCAAATAATTTTTTATAGCTGAAAATTCACTGTATAAAAAGAGCAACTGCGATGTTTTGCCAGCTATGCAGTAGCATATAGTGACCTGTTCTCATAGCAGCTGTGAACGATAGGATGTATCAACACATTCAGCATCTAGTTTGTTTGCATCCTGAAAACTGATGGCAAGAAAGGGTAACCATTTGTAATTCAATTAATTTAATTGGGGACAGGGAGGCAGGCGACATATAAAAAACATTCTGCTTCCTACACTTATACCTGATGTTTTGGTTTGGGGTGACTCTGTGGAAGTAATTTACATTAATAATGTATATGAAGAAAAAAAGAAAGAAAAAAATAATCTATATGAATGAAACATCAGAACCAAAAAACTTTTTTTTTGGGAATTCCTAATGGTTTGTGCTGATACTTCTTTTGCCCCCAGAATCTTTTTATAAACATCTTTATTTAGATGTAATTCCCATAACACATGATTCACTCTTTTAAGGTATGTAATTCAGTGTTCTTTAGTATATTCACAAAGTTGTGCAGCCATCACCACAGTCTAACTTTAGAACATTTTTATCACCCCAAAGAATAACTGCATCACCTCAACCCTAAGCAAGCACTAAACAACTCTTTGTCTCTCTGGATTTGCTTATTCTGGACATTTCATATAAATGGAGTCATACAATATATGGTCTTTCACTTAGCATAATGTTTTCAAGATTCATCCAGGGCTTCCCTGGTGGCGCAGTGGTTGATAGTCCTCCTGCCGATACAGGGGACACGGGTTCGTGCCCCGGTCTGGGAAGATCCCACATGCCGCGGAGCGGCTGGGCCCGTGAGCCATGGCCGCTGAGCCTGCACGTCCGGAGCCTGTGCTCCGCAACGGGAGAGGCCACAACAGTGAGAGGCCTGCGTACAGCAAAAAAAAAAAAAGAAAAAAAAGAAAAAAGAAAAGATTCATCCATGTTGTAGCAGAATTTCATGTCTTTTCATGGCCAAATAATTTTCCACTGTGGGGATATACTACATTTTATTTACCCATACATCAGTCAATGGAATTTGGCTGATACTTTTTTAACACTTAAAGAATTAAAGAAGCTACTATTTGCATTCAGTAAGAACCTTCCTGTGTACTCCTGTATACTTCCTGTATTGAGCCTCATCGTAATTTCTTTAGGTAACTGTTGTTATAGTCACCACCATTACATAGGTGAATAAATGGAGTCTCAGAAAGCCTAACTAATTTGCCTAAGATCACATAGCAGTTAAGAACTAGAGCTCAGACTCAAACCAGTTCATCTGACTCCAAGCCCCATCTCTTGGTGATTTTGTTGGAAAGAATCATTACTTTGTAGTTAGCTTCTTTGCTAACTTTTTTTTGTGGTTGCTAGATTTAATATAATGTTAGCTATGGGAAATGGGCTTGAAAAAACTCTCAGGGTGGCCTTTCCCAATAACTTTGTGGATAAGATGGGAATGTACTCTGGGTGATAATATACCTCAGTAGTTTAGCAACAGATAGAACAATTGTATAAGAAGCAAATTGCTCAACACATTGATGTCCACCTACGGGCACAGGTCCAAGGGTGTACTGGTGGACTCTCTTCTCTGTCTCATTAAAAACTTCTGTAATGCCCTAGATAAATAATGTTTGTAGTAAAAGACCTAGTTTATGATATTTGTAGAAGTCCCAATGTTGAAATTTTTGAATTTTATCCATCTGGTAGTGTCATACACAGAGAATATGCTCAATAAAAACTTTTTATTGTGATAACATATATTCTCTCTCGGATTCCTTTATTCCCATAGGGTTCCGTAGCTATAGCCGGTGCTGTTATTCGCTGGCTAAGGGACAATCTTGGAATTATAAAGACCTCTGAGGAAATTGGTGAGTATGTTCTAACAAAGGGCTAGAGTCTAAATAATAAGAATTTTAAATATTTTACCCTTGCAATCTGTTAATACATGTGCTTTGCCCCGTATGTGACATTAAACTATATGAATCCCTATTATGAGCTTGATTTTACACATAAAAGATTATTTTGTGAAGATTTATAAAACAACAAATTAACATAATTAGTGGGGGTTATTAATAAACTGGCACGGTAGGGCATAAAAATCACCCAAGTGTAAAAGTGAACACCAAAGATGGCCAGAATCTGCAGTTAAATTTATCTGATGAGAAAAAGCTTTAAGTCTTATTAGAGTGAGAATTAAAACTCCAGTACCTGTAATTTAAGTATTAATATGGCTATTTTCAGACAATGGATAATTATTTTGAACCATCTACTTTAATTTCGCCTGAAGGTGAGACAATCAGGAACACATTTCTGATTAGGGACCCACTGAAGGCCACTTCTTCATCAGCTAGGCAGCAACCTTAAAAGTAGTGGAAATAAGCTAAAATACCTTAACAAAACTAATCCAGTTCCTTTATTTCTTGGGCTGGGTTACATTTTACTGGGGGGGTATTCAATGTGGAGAAATTTGCTTTTGTTGCTCCTGACATTCTGCTGTAATTAGGAACATTTTGCTGTACTAACTAATAGGAAACCAAAAGCTCTGTCCTAATTTTTTAAACACGTGTGTTTATTGACTAAAATAAGTAGCATATAGTAGAGTGATTTTTGTTTGTTTGTTTGTTTTTAACGTTAGAAAAACTTGCTAAAGAAGTAGGTACTTCTTATGGCTGCTATTTCGTCCCAGCATTTTCAGGACTGTATGCACCTTATTGGGAGCCCAGTGCAAGAGGGTAAGAATTGAAAATAAGGTATGCTTTTGTCGGTCTTGATTTATTTACTATATTAGCTAATAACTTATTAGTTAACAGTTTTCTATTTTCAAACGATTTTAAAGTATTGAGGAAACCTTTTACACTTGGCAAGTATAATTTCAGAACCTTTAAACTCCAAGAAGTTGGGAATTTCCCTGGTGGTCTGGTGGTTATGGCTCCGAGCTTCCACTGCAGGGAGCACGGGTTCGATCCCTGGTTGCGGAGCTAAGATCCTGCATGCCACGCGGCATGGCCACAAAAAAAAAAAAAAAACCTCCAAGAAGCTATAAATCATCTGACAAATAAGCCCCTGCCATATTCGTATTCATGTTAGTGTTATTATCTTTTATCTTCAAGGCACCTGCAAGTTATGTCTCAAAGGGACACCATCTAGATGAATATTGATTTGGTTTTATATTATTGTCATCTATCCGGATAGATCTTGAACTTTTTCGCATGTGGATGCAGCATTGTAGACTATAAGGACTTTCCAAGCTACTTAATGTTTATGTCCAGTTTTGTTTTTTTTAATGTCCATTCCCTCCCCCCCCCGTACATTTCTACCTACCAAATTCAGTCTTTCCATATTTAGGACATTTCCAGTTGATGACTCACTTATTCCACTCTAATCTTAAAAATCTTTGTATTTTTAGGATCATCTGTGGGCTCACTCAGTTCACCAATAAATGCCATATTGCTTTTGCTGCATTAGAAGCTGTTTGTTTCCAAACTCGAGAGGTAATAAATATGAGCCCTTTTCTTGTACTTAATCCACCTTTATTATTCCTAAACAAATTATATATTAATGCCAGAAATTTATTACAATTTATAAGCTTACTAAATATTTAATCAAAAATTAAGCCTGCCTAAACGTTAATGTAATAACTGCAAGTTTTGCTTCTTTTCCCAGCTGTCATTACTTTCTAAGTTCCTGTTAGCTGCCAGGCGCTGGGCACTTTACAGTTGAGGGGATGCTGAGTGGTGCATATTAGGCAAAGGGGATAGTTGCACAAACATAGGCACCATGGCAGGAAATCAGGGTGCAAAATAGAATTGTTTGGCTTGACTGGATATAGGGGTGAGTGCAGAGGTGTGGTGAGAGAAAAGGTTGGTTGTAACCAGATCAAGGAGGGCCTAGAAGACCAGCCTAAGAAATCTAAATTTTTATTCTACAGGTTTTGGGGAGCTTTTGAGTGTTTTTGAGTAGAAGATGGCTATTTTCAGAGATGTTACTATGGAGTACTTTAATTATGTTCATTGCATTGGTTTATTTAAGATTTTGGATGCCATGAACCGCGACTGTGGAATTCCTCTCAGCCATTTGCAGGTAGACGGAGGAATGACCAACAACAAAATTCTGATGCAGCTACAAGCAGACATTCTGTATATCCCAGTAGGTTAGTAAGCCTTCATTCCTTTAAACTCCAAGACTAATGTTTCTTCGGAAGAACTGGCTTTTTTAGGCATATGTAACTGCAAAGATACTGATGTAGCTCTCTCCCCTCAGTGAAGCCCTCGATGCCCGAAACCACTGCTCTAGGAGCTGCCATGGCAGCAGGGGCTGCAGAAGGGGTCGGCGTTTGGAGTCTGGAACCTGAGGACTTGTCAGCTGTCACAATGGAGCGGTTTGAACCTCAGATCAACGCTGAGGGTACTTGTTTTTTAAAATTTTTTTAAATTGAAGTATAGTTGATTTACAATGTTGTGTTAGTTTCAGATGTACAGCAAAGTGATTCAGTTATACATACATATATATCTTTTTTTTTTTCAGATTCTTTCCCCTTACAGGTTATTATAAAATATTGAGCCTAGTTCCCTGTGCTATACAGTAGTTCCTTTTTGGTGAGGGTACTTGTAAAGATTGAAGATTGGTATACTGTGAAAAGTGAGAGAGAGTTTGCTTTTCTGTTTATTCATAAGTTGAGAAAGTAAATAAGATAGCAAATGCTACTGTTTCAGGTTTGGCTACTAAGCATATTTGGATACACTGAATGAATGTGAATGAGAGGAATGGTTCCCTATTAAAAAAAAAAACAAACTTCTATAATCACTTTTTTACCATTCACTTCTAGTGTTTACAGTCCTTTCATGTAGGAGGATAACACTGCCACACTATCAGTTCTAGCTTGTTAGTGTAGCCTTTCCTGACAGTGACAAGGGAGATATATCGGCCACCGACTCCTCATGTCTGCATCGGATCATCTTTGGTGCCAGTGGCCAGTTTTAGGACAGGATTATGTGGGGTAAGCGATATTCTGATAACTTTTAAACACAGCAGGGCTAGCCTGACAAAAGCAGCAACAATTTAAATAAATGAGCATTAAGTATTTGACTTACTGTCGTAATAAACAAAGCTAAGCCACAAGCTCTGACCAATACCTGTATTAAATTTGTGTATGAAAATAAGGTTTTAAATACTGAATTTGGTTTTAAACCTTTTTAAAAACCTGTGTATGAAAATAAGGTTTTAAATACTGAATTTGGTTTTAAACCTTTTTAAAAACCTATGTATAAAATAACGTCAAAGTGGATTTTGTATGATATCCCAAGCTCCTCCACCCTCCCAAAAAGAGAAAATAGGTCAAGTAGGATTCCCCTTTCTAATTCATCACCACTTGCTTGTGAATGGCCTGGTCTTAGCAGGTAGCCTGTTTCCCCATCTCCCTTCATCGTGCAGACCAGGCTGAATTTCCCTCCAACTTCCAAGCAAGCTTCTCTCCCAGTCACTGGTAGTCACTAGCAATGGTACTCTCCGGAGTCTGAGTCCTGGTAAAACTCCATGTCAGCTTAATACAGTGTAACAAACATCAGTTTAATATGTGTAACAATTTGTCAAGAATGCTGAGTGAGGGACTTCCCTGGCAGTCCAGTGGTTCAGACTCCATGCTTCAAATGCAGGGGGCACAGGTTCGATCCCTGGTCGGATCCCACATGCTGCACAGCGCAGCAAAAAAAAAAAAGAACGCTGAGTGAACATAAGTGTGGTACTTAGAACATCTCAGTAAACTGCCTTTCTTATGTGTGGTTTTCCTACCTTCTATGTCTAGAAAGTGAAATTCGTTATTCTACGTGGAAGAAAGCTGTGATGAAGTCAATGGGTTGGGTTACAACTCAGTCTTCAGAAAGTGGTAAAAATGTTTTTATTATTATTGCCACTTTGCCCTAGTATGTTAAATCGCTTCTTTAAGTATCTGGCCATTTATACGTAGCAAGGCTGCTCTGAAGAAGAGCGTTATTGTAAGTTATAGTTTCTAATGTTTTGAAAACACTTTAAAGTTCTAAACATAACATATAAATTATCATGTTGATATACATACTTAACTCTGTCCTGCCATATCTTTCCTTATTAGTTTATTCCTGGTACTTCAATTGATAACTTAGTTTTCTAAAAGTAAAATTATTTCTAGTTTCTTCTTAATGAAAAAAAAAATCAACTAGACTTTTTTTTTTCTTCTTCTTCTTAGTGTCTGACTTTGCCTTTCTGGGGGGCTGTCTTCATGACCTGAACCAACCGAAAGCTGTATTAATTTCAGAATATATTTCACTACTTCCTAGACTGCTTCCAAGCCCTTAGTGAGTGTATGTTATGAGAACTCATTTGAATCAGAGGTAGAAAAGTACCAAACATAGTAAATTAGAAATGTCATAATTGGCAAATGCTCTTGGCAGAAAATAGAGGACTATTTTTTTTCAACCTCTTAGGTGGGAAGGTATTGCCTTAAGTAAACTATTTAATTATAAACAGCCCTGAGCTGCCTTTAATGTAGAAACAGCCTTAAACATGCCTTTAATATGGCATAATATTTTAATTCTTTGCTAAATGCAAGATTTCAAACATAGTGAATGAAACAATGGCCAATAATATATTGAAACGTATAGTTTAATGGAGAAGAGAATATAAATGAAATATGACCTGCCTTCCAACCCCAAAGCGAGTATAGAACCACTTTTAATGTATCTGGCTTTTAGGAAAAGCTTCTGGGATCATCTAGTACCACAGATTACTGTGATCTGTATTTTCAGTCCTGGATGTTCCTACTTGAAGCTTTTGTTTATTCTCCTAAATAAGCTTTAAGCTTAATATCCATTTTCTTTAAATCTTTTGTTCTGAGACTCACCTTTCTTTCTAAGATAGTGGCAGAGCCTTTCTTGCTAAGACTGTTTGCAGTTTTGAGACCCTTTATAGCTAAACTTCTCAATCATAGGTATTTTTGTAGCACAGTGCTAGTTGCTTTGAAAGATATAACAGACATGCACTCGATTTATTTTCTGGTTGCCCTTAATTAATGGCTAATGAAAATGAGTTATATGTTTTCTTTGACAAGTTAGATTTTTTTTTAACGGCACAGGGAATTCCCTGATGGTCCAGTGGTTAAGACTACGTACTTCCAATGCAAGGGGCCCGGTTTCAATCCCTGGTCGGGGAACTAAGATCTCGTATGCCACGCGGCATGGCCAAATAAAATAAGATGGCACAATCCTACCTGTGTTCCCGCACTCCACTGCCCCAGCTGCCTCCACGTCAATGCCACACATTCTTCTCCTTACTTGCAGTTGAAGACATAATTTTAATTGCAAAGTTCTTACAAAACCAATTGATCGTTTTCTCTGTTTGCTTACCTTACCTGTCAGTGAATTTAAAATGCCAAGAAAAAGTTGATAAAAGAAAATTACATGATTCTATTGTTTCTGCCATCAGCATTGATGATAAAGTAATTTGATTTTTTTGAGAGCTTTTGATTTTTCAAACTTTGTTTTTGTTTCAGTTAGGCTGCAGTGGATTTAAGGCAAAGTTTGAAAAACTTTTTGAGTAGATTTATGAAAAGCACTCATGTATAATATTTGAGAGTCTCTAAACTGTATAATAAACAGGCTAATAATATTCAATTAGTGAAATGCTGATTGTATTCCTTAAGCAGTATAAGCTATATAACGGTATGATTTATCAATAAGCTATCTGATAATAGCAGTACAGACAGACTCTTATTTTGATGATCTTGAAAGGATATTGGAATTGCTACCTGGTCTCTGATCCTCTTTAAATAGGTTTAATTTATGGGAAGAATATTATGTTAGCTTAATTTCCAAAGCGTTTTGCCAGTTTTGAAGCATTAATATTTATTTTCTTGTTTGTAACTATATTTCAATGGAGTGTAAAGAATTTTTAACATACATTCAATATGTTTAAAATGTTGTAGAAGTGATTGGGGGTTTGATAGTTTTTGGAGAGAGCTTATCATAAATGATGACTTCTTGGCTCTGTACTCCAAACCCACCAAAATATTTTTTCAAAGAGTGTTAAATATTCTAGATATATAATTTTTATATTCAAGAAAAGTATCTATCTATCTATCTATTCTTAAAAGGAAGGGTTTCCAAGAGAATTCAGGTTGGAAAATATCAAAACAATCGTGTTCTCAGGCAATATTTTAAAATGTAGATTAATACAGTTTGGTTTTTTAATTATACTAACATGAATATTCAGGTACATTTCCTTATACACCAAGTCTATTTAAAAAAGAAAATGAAACCAGTAGGGTTTGAAATTCATTTTTAGTAGACGAATATAACTCTTCTCTGATAGCCAAAGGATCTATAATTTGAATTTGAGGGGAATTGGATTGCTCATTTAGTATCTTTTGGGGAAGAATCAAGAAAGCTAAAATCAACAGCCTCCCAAAAAGTTCTCCATCAGCTTTGGCTTTGCCAGTGGAAGGTTTATGTTGGTCTGTATGTTCTATGTTCTTGGCTACTTGTGGCATGCTATCTGTATTGTTTGTTGACTGTCATAAGCCTTGAATATTGATTCTGGTTTTGATTTGAAGTAAGAACTCTTTGCTAGCTTTTATGAATATGCTATTTTTATAACTTTTTTTGCTATCATGTGATTCTTAACACAAATATTGTAATTATGTGTCTCTCTTTTGGTTTGCTTGACTGGAATTCCCTCCTACTTGGATGACCACAGGTGACCCTAGTATCTTCTGTAGTCTACCCTTGGGCTTTTTTATAGTGAGTAGCATGGTAATGTTAATCGGAGCAAGGTACCTCTCAGGTCAGTTCCTCTTTACATTAGACAATTGTATTAGTTAGCATTGATGTATTTGTGTATGACTCAGCAGAAAGTTTTTGGTGTTTTTCCTTCTTCCTATTCTTAGGAACCTGGAAAATCTATTAAAGGTCTAATTAGTTAGACCAATTGATCTTTGGGGGCAGTCAGAATTAAGGACTGTGACTCTGCTTTTATTCTCTTTTTAGTAGATGATGATTTTCTTTGAGGGGCTACATTCTGCTGTCAGCTGCAACAATAAGCACAAGTGAAAGTACTACTGTCAATGTTTAAATGAAAGGACATTCAGAGTGATAGATGAAATTTATAGTATTTGAAATCAAATAAATTGGCTTTCAAATGTACATAAGTTGTTTTTCATACTTAATGAAAATCTGCTACACAAGTCTTAATATTTCAATTCTGGTAAGAATTTCAGCCAGAGTATGTTAGCAGAGTTTCTGTGAAACTCTACAGCTAGGGAAAATTTATCATCACTTTTATTTTAATTAAAAGAATACATTTGGTGAAATAAAGTTTTTTAAAAAGTTATTATTGAAATAAATTGGGGTCGAAATTCAAACTGAAAAAAAAAAATTCAAACTGAATTATTATTTTGCATATTAACTTCTGAATATTCTTATAAGAGTAAAATTGCTCAGTATTTTATAAAACACATTGCATAACCTGTATTAATTTAAATATAATAATAATTTTTGGAAGATGTTGCTGATGATAGCTCTCAGTTTTTCTTCAAATTAATGGCCTAAATGGAAATGACGTATTTCATATGTTGCCAAGAAAGTGAAACATTTTAACAATCTTCCTAATTAACGAAAGAGTTAAATTATTTTTCTTAATTAATTAGAAGATTACCTGGGTGTAAAATATAAAATTTTTTATTAATATGGGAGAATATCTGTTTATAGAAATCTGACAAGCGTTAATCAGCTTGACATCATCACCAAAGTGCTATATATAAATATGGAATGAAAAGTTATTTACATCAGCAGAAATGGGATGAAAATTATTTACATTAGCAGAACATTAAATTATCTTTTAATTAATGATAAAACTTGGGTTACTTGCATGAGAATTTAAAATTAGATTGCCTTTTTCTGTATTCTTCATGTTCCCGATAAATTTGTTCAAATCTTCTACTTCCATAATAATCATACCTTATGTTGGTATTAGTGCTTTATACCTTACAAAGGGCTTCTGTATACATAAATCTATACAGAATTAGCAGATGCTTATTTTCTTTCTGCTTCTTGGGAATGTTTGGTGGAACAGTCCAAATATTCCCCAGAAGAACTGTAGTTTAAATTAATTTTTTAAAAAAATGCTGTTTGAGGAAAAGTTCTATTTTTTTTCTTTACCGTGAGTTTTTTTGGCTGCATAGTGATGGTCTGGAAAAGGAAAGAAAATAACATTGCAGCTGAATGTTTTCATTGATTTTTTTTTCACCTTCTGTTTCCCCTTTGATACCAGTACCAGAATGAAAAGGCTTGGTCTATGAAAATTAGGATATGTAGCATATCTCTAAGCTAAAGGATACAGTAAGTGTCCAAATTCCTAGGCTTCCAAAATAGATATGATTGCCATCTTTAGGATCTCTCTTGGTAACATATGCTGAGATTTGAGAAGAATTGGGATGGCTTGCCTTGGTAAACAGTTAGCAATAGTGTTTATTTGCTAATTTTGGAATTGGATCAGTTATATTTGTTGCATTTTTACCTGTGAAGCAATATTTAAGAATCATATGGAATTTCTAGCTCAATAAATTATTGAATTGTCTTCATTGTTTTAACTCCTGAATTGCATGTATTTTATTACTGACATATATGATTTTTGTCCCCCATTTTAGGTATGCCATAAATACTACCAACTCATGGATTCCAAAGATGCGAGCTCTTTACCTACCGAGAGAATCCAGTGATTCTGTCTCTTAATGTGATGACACTACTCATAGACTCTGATTTTATTTATAAGCCACTAGCTGCATGACCCTCCAAGTAGACCTGTGGCTTGAAATAAAGTAAATGCAGCAGAAAGAATGCTATAGAAACATTTGGTGTGTTTTTTAACATCGGTAGTTAAGATTGGACCAGCTACCTTTGGGGCTGACCCGCTCCTTTGCCATCATTTCCTGCCTCATTCCCTCTAAGATCTAGGAATAATTCAGATCCTGTCCATTGGAATCTTTTATCACATATATTCAAACTCTGATGGGCCAGGATTTGATTCCTGAACTACACATGCTTGATTAAGGGGCTGTTACTAATGGGCTAAAAATTTGTGACCTTTTGTTTGCTTCTTTTTAACAGACCCCCCTACCCAAAGTCCTCTTTTCTGCATATTAGGGAGACCACAGCATCTTCACTGAATGTTTCAATGGAAGCCTCTACTAAATTCTTAAAATGGAAATTTAGTACCCTCATTGCTTAGGTATTTCGCTGAAAAGTATTTGCCAAAACTGAAAATTCTTCATATATTGTATTTAACGTGGTCTCACTAATTACACTGAATTGCTATCTGGATCTTATAGGGAAGGACACTTTCCTTTTTTTTTCTTTCATCTCTCCTTTTTATATATTTTTTTACTTTGTATGTCTAACATACATGCCTATATATTTTATATACCGAGGGTAGCCCATTTATAAAAAGAGTACGTGTTCTCACTAATTACACTGAATTTCTGTCTGGATCTTATAGGGAAGAACACTTTCTTTTTTTTCTTTTTGTCTCTCCTTTTTATATTTCTTACTTTGTATGTGTAACATACATGCCTTTATATTTTATATACTGAGGGTAGCCCATTTATAAATTAAGAGCACACTGTGTTCGGTAGGTTATAACGGGGCTGGTCTTAAGTGGACCTCTATGTGTATAAATATTTTGGAGAAAACAGCTGTATACATTTTTGGGCAATGGTTATGCATATTATTTACCAGGAGAAACTTTTTCTTAAAGAGCCAACATTTACAATTTAAGTATATGTTCTATGTCAATAAAAGAAAATATACTTTATTGTGACTATAATTTCTTATACCATACTTTTATATGCTAAAAAAGAAAAGAGAAAAAACTGTGGAATACTACAGCAAACATTGTTTTCAAATACAAGCACTAGTTCACATAAAGTTATTTTTCCTTTGACGTAATTTTACACATATTTAGTATATTTTGAGGGGATGTCAAAAAATGTTAAAATACTTAAGTAGAAAAAAAAGCCAAGAATCTCTTTCTCTCCAAGTATGTTATCAATTGCTGATAAGCAATTAAAATTTCTATTTGAGATAACAGATAGCTATCTCTGCTTATTGTCATATTACAACTGAAAAAAAAAAAAAGGTTTTATTGATAGAAATGGCTTCTAGCAAAACCAAGAATTTCTTTCTGCCCCCCACCGACAACCAAGAATTTCTCAAAAAATTTAATGTTATGTGTTGTAAAAACGTAACCTAATCTAGCTTCTTAATGTCAATTTAAAAATATCTTAAAATTAATTTGTGTTTACTACAAATAAGAAGATACTGCCTTCTAATTATTTTCTTCAATCAGTGATGAAAATGGGAAAATATTTATATATTAATATAAAAGGTTTTGTTTTGTTTGGAATTAATGTAGCTTTCATTTGCAGTTCTGATTATGCTGTTTCTAAATTATTGAATCTGCTGGGTTTTATTGACGCAGCTGCCACTTTAGTGACGTAAATATTATAGAAAGGTACTATGAAATTATTACTTTGTGGCAAGGATACTTTTAAACATAATTATGTTTCTACAAAGGTAGGTTGAGTTAATGTAAATAGTTGTGAAAATCATTGTTCAAGTAATTTTAAGATTACATTAATTTTCTATAAATTGCAATATTTATAAATGTTTGAAATTATACACATTGATATTTAATGATAAATTTACTTAAAATAAATCAACCTTCATTCTTACTTGCATTTCTCATTTACAGACTAGAACTTAGATCAAAGTTAAATTGAGAAAGAAATTGCAGGACATGTGAAGCTCAGCTGTTAGCACTTGATCAGGCACACTCTGAAGAATTAACCGACAGCCGAAGAAGTAGTTTCTGGAATGATGAGCACCTTACTCGTTCTGTTAGAAAAGACTACAGTGTCCCATCTCAGCATCCAGAAAATACCCTGCTGAGGTCAGCAGCCTTTATCAATAGGGTCTTGTGGTCATGGCTAACCATGACCTACTGGTTCCACTCTCTGCTTCAGTTTCTCTCTACCTGGGTGATTTGGTGGAGTGAAGTACGCCACTGTTCTCTGAACACAATAGCCAACACCTCAACCTTTTTTTTCTCCAGGTAATCAGTAACATAAGTAATGCATTTTTGCTTCTTTAATAATATCTTAGAATTTTTTAGTGTGTTTCTTTTGAAATGCCTAAAGGTCAGCTCTTTGGCTTATGGGTATTTTGTATCATGTGGGAATGAAGAATGATAGCTATTTAGGAGGGACCACCAATCAAAATATGTCATAGCACAGAAACTGTAACAGTATGGGCAGTCTAGTCGGTAGTATTTACCTCACAGTGTCTACCTAATCATAAATAGAAGTTCAAAATTTATTATTTTTATAGCTTTAATGAGTTATAATTGATATACAGAAAACGGTACATATTTAATGTATATACTTTGATGAGTTCAGACATATGCATACACCCATTATCCCATTACCACAATCAAGGTTATAAACATATCTGTCACCTCCAAAATTTTTCTTATGTCCCTTTGCTTGTTGTGTTTGTGTGTTAAGAATGCTTAACACGAGATCTACCCTCTTACATTTTAAATTATTTATTTATTTATTTTTGGCTGCATTGGGTCTTTGTTGCTGCGTGTGGGCTTTCTCTAGTTGTGTTGAGTGGGGGCTACTCTTCGTTGCAGTGCGCGGGCTTCTTATTGCGGTGGCTTCTCTTGTTGTGGAGCACGGGCTCTAGGCGCGCAGGCTTCAGTAGTTGCGGCACACAGGCTCAGTAGTTGTGTCTCTTGGGCTCTAGAGCTCAGACTCAGTAGTTGTGGCGCACGGGCTTAGTTGCTCCGTAGCATGTGGGATCTTCCTGGGCCAGGGCTCGAAGCCATGTCTCCTGCATTGGCAGGCGGATTCTTAACCACTGTGCCACCAGGGAAGCCCTACCCTCTTAAATTTTTAAGTGCACAATACCATATTGTTAACTGTAGGCACTATGTTGTACAACAGATATCTAGAACTTATTCATCTTGTGTAATTAACTTCATATCCACTGAACAACTCCCCATTTCCCCCTCACCCCAGACCCTGCTAGGCACCAATCTCTTTTCTGTTTCTATGAGTTTGACTTTTTAAGATTCCACACATGAAGTAAGATCATGCAGTATTTCTTTCTGTGTCTGGTTTATTTCACTTAGCATAATATCTTCCAGGTCCATCGATGTTGTCACAAATAGTAGAATTTCCTTCTTGTTTTAAGGCTGATCAAGATTCCACTGCATGCATATACCACATTTTCTTTAACCATTCATCTGTCAATGGACATTTGGGTCATTTCTATATCTTGGCTGTTGTGAATAATGCTGCAGTGAACATGGGAGTGTAGATATCTCTTCAAGATCCTGATTTCAATGCTTTTGGATATATACTCAAAAGTGGGATTGCGGGATCATATGGTAGTTCTATTTTTAATTTTTTTGAGGAATCCTCATACTGTTTTCCACAGTGCCTGTACCATTTTACATTCCCACCAACAATGTTACAAGTGTTCCAAAAATTATTTTTTAACTAGAACTTTGTAATAACTTGTTTTAACTAATAATATTTAAGTAATGAAGTTTACTTGATCCGTTCTAGCAACCTAACAATTTGTAAGGTCACATAACAGGCAATTATTGGAAAACTGAGTGGCTTTTTTAAAACCAACTTGGTTGCTACTTGGTCTATACTTTATAGGTATATATCTTAGTTCTGGTCTTATGATAAAGTATAAATTGTGTTAAGTATCATAGACAAAAAACTCTCGCAAGTGTTTCCAAACATTTCCCTGTCATCAGATTTAGTGAAAATGACCTATTAAATTAAATTTGGGGACTATAAAGATAAATATTCTGAGAAGCAGAAGATAGTTTAAAAACAAGTTACTCAACTAGACCAATATCTCTATTTACCAGTTTTCATCCTATTTCAGGTAACTAGTTCTACCTGACAGCATAATAGTTGAGGATAACAATATTTTTCAGTTTTCCTGTGTAGTATTAAAATTAAGTAGCTTCTTTTATTCCCCATTATTAAACCTGATATTATTTATCTCATTGATTGCTTATTATGATATGACTAGTTTACAAGTGGATTTCATAAATATCAGATCACTTAAATCATCTCCAAAACATTCATCAAAAGGAGACTGGTTAAATTAACTGTGCTACAGCCACACAATATAGAACATGTAGCTTTAGAAAAGCATGAGGATGCTGTGTCTAGAAACATGGAAACATCCAAGATAAGTGAAAAAGCAAGGTGCAGAGGAGTGCGTAAGTGTGCTACCTTTCCATTTAAAAAAAAAAGAAAAAGAAAAATCTAGGATGTTTGCCTGTGCCAGAAGGACACATAAGGAAATTGGGAAGCTGCCGCATAGCACAGGTAGATCAGCTCGGTGCTTTGTGACCACCTAGAGGGGTGGGATAGGGAGGGTGGAAGGGAGAGGCAAGAGGGAGGGGATATGGGGATATATGTATACGTACAGCTGATTCACTTTGCTATGCAGCAGCAACTAACACACCATTGTAAAGCATTTATACTCCAATAAAGATGGCGGGGGGGAAAGAAACTGTTAAATAGTACTGGAACAGAATGCAGTGATCAGGCATGTGGGACACAGGAGTAGGGGAAAACATAAAAGTTATATATTTGAACCGTGTTAATTGCTAGTATGTGTAATATTGAACCATGTTAATATATTAACTGTTTGCAAAACTAATTTTAAATTTTTGAACTTAAATTCAGAGGCCATTGTACATGAATGTTCATGACAGCATTATTCATAACAGCCAACAAGGAAATAACCCACATGTCTATCAGCTGATGAATGGATAAATGAAAGTTGGTATATCCACACAATGGAATATTGTTCAGGTATAAAAATGAATAAAGTACCAGATACATGCTACAACATAAATGAACCTTGAAAACTGCACAAAGTGAAAAAAGTCATGTACAAAAAGCCACATATTATATGATTCCAGTTGTATGAAATGTCCAGAATAGACAAATCCATAGAGACAGAAAGTGGATTAGTGGCTGCCAGAGTCTGGGGGGAGGGGAAAGGGGACGTGATTGCTAATGGACAGGGTTTCTTTTGGGGTGATGATTGCACAACTTTGTGACTATACTAAAAACTGAATTATACACTTTAAAGGAGTGCATTTATGGTATATGAATTATATTTCAATAAAAATGTAACTTTAATTTGCATTTACGTAAAATAAATATACATGACCAGTCCCCGATGGCATGTGAACTTGTAGGCCCTGAAATGAGCCCTCTGAAGGAAATAAATTTTATTTGCTCCTTGAAAAATGGAGGTTAATAAATTTATCTCCTTTTTATTTCACTTTCATTAACTATTTTTTAAGTATCTAATACTGGAAATAAGAAAAATGCTTTAGTCACTGATACATAAAAGATTATGATGAAGTAGAAGATCTGGGCTCCCATTCAGTTTCCCAGGCGTTTTCATGGTCTGTCCAATGGGATATAGTGATAAAAAGGACGCAGCTAACTCGTTTTCCCCAAAGACTTGGTAAATGAGGAGGCAGTCTTCTGAACGTATTAAGCAAATCATATCACTCTAATTACCAGTAACTTGACTTCTAGTTACGAAACTATGCTGTTTCCTAATTTTCTTGAAAGTTTAGCCTCATCTGTTTATCATCTTCTTTCTCCTCAAACTCATTTTAAACCTTCAACCTTTCATTAATTTACCACCACATCTTTTTCTTTACTACTGTTTATAGGAGGAAACAATAGGTCTGTTTGTCATCTACCTCTTCAAATAATTGTAAATCTAATTCAAATGGCAGTGAATGTTTACAAGTTCACACTCTACATCACTGGTTTCTCAACAGCCGAGGGAGCGCTTTGTAAAATGAGCATTCCTGTCCATTTAATTCTTTTGATCAAATTGTTTGTTTGGAAATCAGAGTAATACTGCTCTTAGAAAAATTAGAAGATAAGAGGTTACAAAGAATAGTAGAAAATCATTTATTTTTTCCCCAAACTTTAAGGTGGTATTTTCATAGATCTTGAATGTTCATAAACTTTACATAAAAATTTTAACCTGCACAACAATACAACATATCATGTGTATGGACACATACAGTTGAACTAGAAGTATGAAACTTGCATAGGGATGATAGATACCAAGTTTAGGATGGTGATTACTTCTGGAAGGCAGAGCATGGAATCAGGGCAAGAGACTTCACTGGAACCTGAAAAGTTGTGTTTCTTAAAAAGTTAAAAGCTAAAGCAAATATAGCAAAATCTTAAGATGTGACTGAGTGGTGGGGTACGGATGTATTTACTATATTCTCTACTTTTCTGTATGCTTGAAATATTTCATAGTAAAAATATAAGGTGTATCGTCCTCCTAATTATATGTATCTAAGTCCACCACTCACTGTCCATTAGTGTAATTTTGTTTATCCTGGCACCCTTCCCAATTAAAAGGGCTGAAATCTTATTGATCTTCTGGCACAATTATTTCAAGCACCTCATGTAAAGCATCAATATTCAGAATAAATAAGGTGTATTAGAAATTATATCCTTGCTTAGCCATTCATTTGTTATGAATTCCGTGACTCAATACTTGTCTTCTTTCCAATATAGAAACTTCCACAAATTTTAATAGATAATTGCGCTGCTGACAGCCCACCGCATTTATAATTACATATTAAGGCTAGAAAATTTCTGGGCCGAAAAGTCTCAATTCTAGATTTAAGTTTAATATCAAGGGGAAAAGATCATTGCCATTATATTGGATTTCAAATCAGGCACAAGACCTGTTTTATTCTATTCCAGGTTCTAGTTCATTACAGTTGAAACAAAGCACTAAATAATAAAATTGGTTGAAATTTGTTTCCTTCCAAGCATGTGTTTACAAGACCACAAAGACATGGGTAAAATAAAATGGTAGGGTGGCAATCAAAATGATTAGCACCTTCTGTGGAAGGGAAAATTGGGCTCTGAAACTGAACAATTATCCCCATAATTTTCGTTTTTTGTTTGTTTGTTTTTTGCGGTATGCAGGCCTCTCACTGTTGTGGCCTCTCCTGCTGCGGAGCACAGGCTCCGGACGCGCAGGCTCAGCGGCCATGGCTCACGGGCCCAGCCGCTCCGCAGCATGTGGGATCTTCCCGGACCAGGGCACGAACCCGTGTCCCCTGCATCGGCAGGCGGACTCTCGACCACTGCGCCACCAGGGAAGCCCTATCCCCATAATTTTCATCTTTATCTTCTAATCTTCTAATCTTCTTTATCTTCTAATTTTTCATCTTAATGGATGTCATATTTCGTCTCAGGAGTTATGGTAATTTATTTAATCACTCTCAGAGCAATTACTTCTGTAAACTATTTTTTTTTGAATTTTTGAATTTTATTTTATTTTTTTATACAGCAGGTTCTTGTTAGTCATCCATTTTATACACATCAGTGTATACATGTCAATCCCAATCGCCCAATTCATCACACCACCACCACCACCCCCTGCCACTTTCCCCCCTTGGTGTCCATACATTTGTTCTCTACATCTGTGTCTCTATTTCTACCCTGCAAACCGGTTCATCTGTACCATTTTTCTAGGTTCCACATATATGCGTTAATATACGATATTTGTTTTTCTCTTTCTGACTTACTCTGTATGACAGTCTCTAGATCCATCCACGTCTCAACAAATGACCCAATTTCGTTCCTTTTTATGGCTGAGTAATATTCCATTGTATATATGTACCACATCTTCTTTATCCATTCGTCTGTCGTTGGGCATTTAGGTTGCTTCCATGACCTGGCTATTGTAAATAGTGCTGCAGTGAACATTGGGGTGCATGTGTCTTTTTGAATTATGGTTTTCTCTGGGTATATGCCCAGTAGTGGGATCGCTGGGTCATATGGTAGTTCTATATTTCGTTTTTTAAGGAACCTCCATACTGTTCTCCATAGTGGCTGTATCAGTTTACATTCCCACCAACAGTGCAAGGGGGTTCCCTTTTCTCCACACCTTCTCCAGCATTTGTTGTTTGTATATTTTCTGATGATGCCCATTCTAACTGGTGTGAGGTGATACCTCATTGTAGTTTTGATTTGCATTTCTCTAATAATTAGTGATGTTGAGCTGCTTTTCATGTGCTTCTTGGCCATCTGTATGTCTTCTTTGGAGAAATGCCTATTTAGGTCTTCTGCCCATTTTTGGATTGGGTTGTTTGTTTTTTTAATATTGAGCTGCATGAGCTGTTTATATATTTTGGAGGTTAATCCTTTGTCAGTTGCTTCGTTTGCAAATATTTTCTCCCATTCTGAGCATTGTCTTTTCGTCTTGTTTATGGTTTCCTTTGCTGTGCTAAAGCTTTTAAGTTTCGTTAGGTCCCATTTTTTTATTTTTGTTTTTATTTCCATTACTCTAGGAGGTGGGCCAAAAAAGATCTTGCTGTGATTTATGTCAAAGAGTGTTCTTCCTATGTTTTCCTCTAAGAGTTTATCCCTCTAAGGGATTACTTCTGTAAACTATTCTTTTTAGCCCAAGCTCCTAGGTCAGAGCCACTAGGGCGGGGGTGGGGGGGGCAGACTCCTTTGGAGCTACTGACCCTCCTGCCCCCACCTTCCCGGCATTCACTGCCCTCGGCCTGCGCCTGCCTCCCTCGTTCCTCAGCTGGAATCAGTCGCCCTCCCTTCAGGCCCATCCCTCCTGCCCCATGACATCAATCAACCAGTAAGCCACTACCAGGTGCCCAGCCCCATGCCAGTAGCTCAAGGGTGCCCAAGAGAAGAAGGCTTAACCTGCCTTCAAGGACCCTGGTGTCTGTCTGGAGAAGTAAACCATACACATTTCTGCTGAAAAGCCTCAGATATCCAATCACAATGTGTATCATACAAGATTCCCCTATGTTTCCAAAGTCCATCACTTGTAGTCTAAATTTTTTTATCGGCTTCCTAGAGGTCATGTGGAATAGAATCTAGTGACTGATTGATTACCTTTTGAAAAGCTGGCTTGTTATAAACAAATTCACCTCCTAGGTGGCGCTGTTTTCAACACGCAGGCTTTTTGTCTTCTCAAGTAGCCTTCCTTTCCATCAGCGTATACTGCAGAAGTATACAGCGTATACTGCAGAAGTTTTGGGTAATCATAATTACATGAAAGCATCGTAGTGATCGTAGGAGATGTCCAGGATGCCTTCATGCTAGGATCATAAAAACCAAAGGCTTAAGTGAAGCCATCAATCCATTTATACTTTCCTGCAGCTCTGATTTTTCTTAGAATTTTCAGCTCATGAAAAAACTCAGATTTGTAGATAATTTTTTTATCATCTATAGTTTAACATTTAACAATTTAAAAACTGAAATATCACTGCTAATTACACATTATATAGTGTCCTAAATTTATTCAGTCATAAAGATCTTCATAGTTAGCCTATTTTCTTAAAAAAGCCTTTTTAGAATACCTCTCTTCATAGTTGACTCTTGGGATGACATAGTAGAATCAGCCAATTCCAAGGCAATATTGTGCATCCATTATTTTCCCTGATACCGACCAGATTATTTTTCATTCTTCCTTATTTTATTGTTTCTGCTTCACCTATGCAGTTCTAGAAAATTATAAAGAAATAATCTCTTTATAACAATCCACAAGTATGACCAAATCAAGGCAAAATTGTGTTAATTGTACCTTATGTTGTACCATCATTATTGTCTCAATACCAAGCAGGTTTCTTAAAACTCTATTATCATTGTCATTAGCTTCTTACATATTGAGTTTTACAGTTATTAAGAAAATATTCTTTATTGCTACAGTCCTTCAGCACGTTGATCATATATCCACTGTAAGCACTTGAGCATCCAAATATAACAAAACACGGGACTTCCCTGGTGGCCCAGTGGGTAAGAATCCGCCTGCCAATGCAGGAGACATGGGTTCGAGCCCTGGTCTGGGAAGATCCCACATGCCGCAGAGCAACTAAGCCCGTGAGCTACAACTACTGAACCTGCGCTCTACAGCCCGTGTTCTGCAACAAGAGAAGCCACCGCAATGAGAAGCCTGGCATCGCAATGAAGAGTAGCCCCGGCTCACCGCAGCTAGAGAAAGCCCACGCGCAGCAACAAAGACCCAACACAGACAAAAATAAATTAATTTTAAAAATATATATATATATAACAAAACATAACTAATCTGGAAAATGGTGAATAATCTAATTTACATAATAATTTGTAAACATTTTCCACATACAATTGTATGAGATAAAGGGTATACTTTGAAAAAAACGATCACTCATATCAATGTTAGTAAGCTGCAAATAGGATTAAGTTCCTTTCATCATAAAACAGTTGTTGAATCAACAATTTGAACAATTTATTCCTTAGGTATCTTTTGGGTAAACTGTATTTTAAATGGAATTCTTTTTCTATAAAATAAAATATATTTTCAAAGAGACTTTGTTGAATACACCACTCTGAAAAGAATCATAAACAACTTTGGAATTGAGTAATCCAAATTAATTTTTATCTAAGAGAAGTAATGCTATTCTGCTTTGCATTGTACTATGAGTAAGAAATTTAGTTGTATATGTATAGATGCTAAAAATACATAAGCAGGAAGATGTAGTGAAAGATTCTTTTGCTCCCGAAATTCTTTTCGGAGCTTTGCTGTAGAAAGACATTAAAAAAGGCTTTTATCCAAAACACGTGAGTAGGATGTTAACTTGAAGTGAATGGCCTTAGAGTTATATTATACCCTTCTCTACACTTAGGTTTCTAGGTTAAAGAATGAGTTTTGTTTCTTTATTTTATTTTATTTTACTTTATTGAAGTATAGTTGATTTACAATGTGTTAATTTCTGCTGTACAGCAAAGTGATTCAGTTATATATATATGTGTATATATATATATTCTTTTTCATATTCTTTTCCATTATGGTCTGTTACAGGATACTGAATATAGTTCCCTGTGCTATACAGTAGGACCTTGTTGTTTATCCATCCTATATATATTAGTTTGCGTCTGCTAATCCCAAACTCCCAATCCTTCCCTCCCCCACCTCTCCCTTGGCAACCACAAGTCTGTTCTCTATGTCTGTGAGTCTGTTTCTGTTTCATAGATAGGTTCGTTTGTGTCGTATTTTAGATTCCACATATAAGTGATATCATATGGTATTTATCTCTCTCTTTCTGACTGACTTTGCTTAGTATGATAATCTCTAGGTCCAGTGAGTTTTGTTTTTAAAATTGCTTTCAGTGGAGCTAATTTTAGTGCACTTGGGGAAGGGACTGGAGAAAGGAGAGTTCTTCTTTTCATGTTTTATTGATCAGTTGGCTTTAGTATATCCAAATGGACTTGGCTATTCTAATCATGTATGCTTAAAGATTTTCTGGAATCAAAAGGAGAAAGATTAAAATGCAATTCTGCCATCAAGTATTTGGTTACTAAAGTAGAATATACTTAGATTATTAACAAATTTTGCATAAATATCATCTCAAAATAATAAATAAAATTAAGTTAGTGACGTTGTTAGCATCAAAATTTCAGTTTAGAGTAGTTGTAATTTTTAATAACTTGTGAGCTGGGTGTGTCAGTTATCTATTGCTGCATAGGAGACTGCCTCAAAACTTTGTGGTTTAAAACGACGACAATTTTATTGATCACAATTCTGTGGACCATCAGTTTGGCCTGGGCTCATTCGGGGCAGTTCTGTTGATCTTGCTTGGATCATTCATGGGCCTGCAATCAGATGACAAGTTGGCTGGGAGCTGGCTGGCCCCAGTTGACCCTAGTCACACATCTGACAGTTAGCTAAGACTGTCAGCCAGAGCACCTAAGTT
Organism: Tursiops truncatus; assembly: GCF_011762595.2. Taxonomy (NCBI): domain Eukaryota; kingdom Metazoa; phylum Chordata; class Mammalia; order Artiodactyla; family Delphinidae; genus Tursiops; species Tursiops truncatus. The sequence continues at coordinate 102,746,909 of NC_047055.1, read as the reverse complement.
GCTCTTAATTCTTCTCTTGGTGGCTGGGTTCCACGAGGACAGGAGTGGAAGTTGTAGGGCCTCTTGAGGCCTTGGCTTGGAAGTCCTACAATGTCACTTCCACTGCTTTCTGTTGGTCAAAGAAAATCATAAGGCCAGCCTGAATTCAAGGGAAGGGAAAATAGTTTCCATCTCTTGATAGAAAGAGCTGCAGATAGTTTGTGGCCATATTTATCTATCACACTAGGTTATTTGGATCAACCTTCTCATTGAAAATGTTGAAATAATACCTTAAAAGTATTGAAGAGCTAAGAAAACAATAGTGAACTCTCAGGTTAATGTTTAATTTGGGGATGTTAGCCTGTAATCCGAGGTATAAGCTATCAGAGCACCAAAGATGAATTGGCTTTACACTTCGGATCCAGATGTCCAGGACCAGGACACTTCAAAATAAAGGGAGTCTTACAGGTGATCCCGCAGCATTATGGAAGGACCCGGGAAGATTGCACCTCCAGGATAAGGACTAACCCTTATTCCCTATCGCAGGAGCCTACAGAGAAGGCTGCCTTGGCTCTGAGCACAACTAGAGAAGAAGAAAGAGAAGGAAAAGAGTCCCTGAGAAGTTGGCACATGCCTGTCTCATGCAGATTTGTACCCCCAGAACTCATAGCTTCAATGAGCTGGGTCCCTCAAGGCCTGAACTTAGTTGATGCAGTCTGAACAGGAAGTGCTGCAAGGTGTCTGACCTAATCGAACCACAGAGCCTCTCCATCCTAGGCCTTTGGAGGCCACCAGAAATAATTTTCCTCAGGCATCAAGCAGCATGGAGTCCACGGTGCCACTAGAAGACAGGACATCATGAAAAAGAACCTGCTAAAATAACAGCAGAAAGAGATTTTTATAATTTCAGATATTATCAAACAGGTTTAAAGAAATCAATGACAAACTTGAAAACATCTGCAAAGCAGGTTTGAAAAAGAATCCATCTGAAATTCTAGGAAAGAAAAATTCATAACCAAAATTAAGAATGCCATGAATGTATTGAGGATTGGACACCTCAGAAGAGAGAATGAGTAAACTGGAAGACAGATCAGGACAAATTATCCAGCATCGAGCACAGAAAGAAAAAGTGGAAAACCTCTGCCAGCCCAACAGGGAGTTCTGGAGGGCAGATTGACTGTTAAAGGAGCCCCGCATTGGGCAGAAATGGCCAGACCTGAGACCACCACCTGCTCAGTCGTTGGCCAGCAGCCACCCCAAAAAGCATGAGCCCAGTTCAGAAACTGAGAAGGAACCCAAAGGAGCCAACAGCTACTAACCGCACTCCTCTCAGGTGAGCAGAGCCCCTTCCACGCCTGTCACAGACATCGTAAGAAGTGAAAACGCTAGTCAGGGAGGGGACAGATATTTGCATCATACATGACCAAGAACTTGTATCCAGAATCGAAAAGAACTTCTCTAAATCAATAAGAAAATGGGAGACAGCCCAATTTAGAAAAATGGCTAGAGGAATGGAGCGAGCATCTCACTAAAGAGGAAATCCCAAAGGCTATACTATCTTTTTTAGGGAGGCATATGTAGGTAGTAAAACTATTAAAAATGCAAGGGAGTGATTAATGTGCAAGTCAGAATAGTGGTTACCTCTGGAAGTCTGTGGAGGGTATTGTGGTTAGGCCATGTTTTAGTCCATTCAGGTTGCAATAACAAAAATACCGTATAGACTAGTGGCTTAAACAACAGATATTTATTTTTCACAGTTCTGGAGACTGGGAAGTCCAAGAGCAAGGCACCAGCAGATTCAGTGTCAGGAGAGGGCCTGCTTCCCAGTACATAGCCATCTTTTCACTCTGTCCTCACAAAGTAGAAGGGACAAGGGAGCTCTTTGGGGTCTCTCTTACAAGGCCAGTAATGGCATTCATGAGGGCTTCACCCTCATGACCTAATCATCTCCAAAGACTCAACCCCAACCACCATCACCTTGGGGATTAGGCTTCAACAATATGAATTTTGGGGGGGACACAACATTCAGTGTATAGCAGACAGTAACGTGGGAAGCATGTAGGATGACAGCCATTGTATCTCATGAGTGGAGTGGTGGGTACATGGGTGTTCACCTTATAATAATACATCATTTATTTAATTGCATATTTACATTTTATGTACTTTTCTGTATGTAAATTCCATCTCACAATAAAAAGCCAAAATATTTAAAACAGCTGAGACCATAGAAGAAAATATCTTAAATGAGAAATAAGCAACATGAGTAAAACCTGAAGCCTATCCAACCCTCTTTACTCTGATATTTTTCCTCCATAATACTTAGCGCCTTCTGACACATTATGTATTTTATTAAATGACTTTGCTTTGTTGTCTTTTTCTCTTACCCTCCTCTGGAATGTATGCTCCATGAAGGCAGGGAGTTTTTTTCTGATTTGTCTATTTCTTAATCCTAAGTACCTAGGAGTGTGTAGCACGTGGTAGGTGCTGAATATATATGTGTAGAATGAATGAATGAATGAATTGCATTCTAAGAATTTACCTTTAGCTGCTAAAGAGATTGTTCTGGTGGTTTGGGAATGGCCGTTTTAGGATGCCACTTTATGAATGATGGAACTCCTGGTGGCTTGGATAATAATTTTTCATCATGTATATGGTGATTGGTCACTGGAGTGTTCAGCTTCCCACAGAGTTTGGTCTGAAGGAGGGCTCATGGGCCATTTTATCTCCTAGGAGCTGCCTCTGGAGTCACTTTTCTACTTCTAAATTCTCCTTAAAGGTTGAGGTAAAGTGAAGAAAGTTTAACAAAAATAATCAGAACTCAGAAAGCAATTCTGGACATAGTTCCTGCATATTATAGTCATGCTATTAGAAACTCCATGATACTGGTTTTCTCCTACTATGGCCATTGTGATGTCAGTAGAGAATGCTATTGAGATTCATAAGAAAGGTCTACACTGAACAATTAATGGTGCTTTCCTAGTGAGGTATGGGGAAGGGGACTTCACTTTTACTGTATAGACATCTGTATTGTTTGACTTTTTTTAAAAGGTTTAGTAAGAATTGCAACTGTATAGATGACAAACTGAAAGCAAATCACAACTTGTAAGAATCCTGAAGGAAAAGAAAATATGTTTTTAAAACAGAGGAAAACTGGGCTTCCCTGGTGGCGCAGAGGTTGAGAGTCCGCCTGCTGATGCGGGGGACATGGGTTCGTGCCCCGGTCTTGGAGGATCCCGCATGCCGCAGAGCGGCTGGGCCCATGGGCTGTGGCCGCTGGGCCTGTGCGTCCGGAGCCTGTGCTCCGCAGTGGGAGAGGCCGCAGCAGTCAGAGGCCCGCGTACCCAAAAAAAAAAAAAAAAAAAAAGGAAAACTAAGGGGAAAAAGAATGTAGTGGTTAAGATCTTGGGCTCTCTGCCTGGATTTGACACACAATAATTAGTTGTGTGGCCTTTGTCTCGTTCAGTTTGTTTGCATCATTCCCTCGTCTAGAAAATAAGGACAGTAACAATCCCCAACTCTTAGAGTTGTCAGGATTAAAAGAAATAATACATACAAATTGCTTAGAACAGGGGTGTCACAGAGCAACTGCTCAATAAATGTTAACTATTATTATCTTTTAATAGGAAAAATGGTAATGATAAGGTGTTACAAAAGGAAGAGGGTCTATACTGAGTTTTTTCTCCTTTCTTTTGCTTCCTTCTGGTGCCTTTATGCCTTGTGCCCATGTTAAAATGTCAAGTGCCCCCAGAGGCCAGACAGGAAACTTAAAAAGGGAAGAGAGAAAGTAAAGAAAACAGGGAGAGACAGAGCTCTAGAAACAGAGGCCACACACCCTGTGTTGTTGCTATGGGGGAATTCAGGCCCCTGTTGCCTATCTTAATTAGCATAATGCTACTCATAGAAAGTAGACATTTGGGAAGTAAGAGTAGACAACCTCAAATTCGGAAGCTCTTGGAAGATAGAAGAGGTTACCAAAGCCTGAAAAATATTGCATATCCTTAAAAAGGGGGAGCCAGAATTTGAATTTAGACCTGTCTGTCTTCAAGGCGAAATGCCCAAGAGGTTCAATATCAAGCACTGACCCTCTGGTTTATGAAATGTTGCTCCTGTGAGGTCGACAATAGTAATAATATTTACTGAGATGTTATTATATATCCACATTAAGTGCTTTTATATACTTTACCATATATTATCACATTGAATTCTCATCAATACCCTTAAAATTAGTTAGTACTATTTCACTTTGACTAGATAATTTATTGAGCTATTAGAATGTGTTTTGTTTCTGCTGTATGTTTTTTTTTTCCTTTTAGCGATTGGAGGGTTTTATGCTTGGCTGGGCGTAGGCGGGTACAAAGATAAATGCTTATAAGGGCAGTGAATAAGGAAAGAAAGGACACAGAGCCCCATGTCTCCACCAGAGGGGAGACTCAGGTTCTTCTCCCTACAGAAACCCCAGGAGGGAAATTTAGAGGCCTTGTGGGTGGGCAGGGGTGGGGAGGGGCAGATGGTGGAGTGGTGCTCAAGGAGGCTGATTTTAGGACTAGAATCTTCCCCAGGACAGACAAGCTCCCTGAATCCCTAGCGGTGGCTCAGGAATGTTGAGTGATTTGCCCAAGGTCAAAGAGCAAGCGAATAACAGAACTGAGATTCAGGCCCAAGTATGTCAGACTCCAGAGTCAGTGCTCTTAACCACACTACCAGATTTCTTAGCACTACTGACTCTCTTCTAATCATGACTGACTGTTGTCCTGCCATATGCATTTCTGGGGCCAAAATCTGGGTGATGTACACATTCAAAAGTGTTACCAAGAAATGATGGTGGGAGAGTAGATGGTCATGTGCAATTCAGCCACATGCCCTGAAATCCTACCGGGTGAGCTTTGATTCCATATTCTAGTCTATGACACGGCTTTGCTTCCTAGAAATGTGGGTCACTGTCATTCAGTAAAGTTACCATGATGAATATTTGCAGGTGTATTTACTTGCAAGCCTTCATTTTCTACTTCCATAACTTCTGCCATTAATGTTTATGATTAATCCATAAAGCATACGTAATCGTACCTAAGTAGGTGACCCTAAATTAGCAAATTCCTATCCCATCAACCACAGAAGATTTATTCATTCTAGGAGTAATTTATTTTTTCATCACTGATTCTCTGGGGGAGATTTCAGAGCTGCTTTTCATGGCCATTGCTTCTCCGATAACTGGCAAAATAGCCTGAGAAGCCTCTGAAAGTGCTAGGTGTTTGATAAATGTCTAGCTAGAACTTTCATTGAAAATTAAGGACAGGGGCTTCCCTGGTGGCGCAGTGGTTGAGAGTCCGCCTGCCGATGCAGGGGACACGGGTTCGTGCCCCGGTCCGGGAAGATCCCACATGCCGCGGAGTGGCTGGGTCTGTGAGCCATGGCCGCTGAGCCTGCGCGTCCGGAGCCTGGGCTCCGCAACGGGAGAGGCCACAACAGTGAGAGGCCCGCGTACCGCAAAAAAATAAAAAAATAAAGTGAAGGACAGAAAATGATCCTTCCTCTGTGAATAATACCAGAAAAGGAAAGAATGTGTTGATATAGTTGGAATAAAAAGGGCACAGTGAGTGATACACTTGATATCTTAGTTTAGTGAACAAATTTCTTACCCACCTATTCTGGCAATTGACAGGTGTAGAAACAATAGACAAACTAAAATGTCTCTATGAATTTCATGAATAAAGTGGATCAAAGAAAAGGCATCTTTTAAAAATCATGTTAAAAATTAGAAATAAAAAGTCAAAGAAACCAGCTACTGTGTCTTAAAACCTTCTAAAAACTGTATTTTAAACACGGATGAGTGGGGGGAGGGGGGAGGGAGAGGGAGAGGGAAGGGGAGAGAGAGGCAAATTAGAAAACTAACAAGCAAACCAACCAACCAGGGAACTCAGTGTGGCCAGTAGATTTAAAAGATAAGTCATTACTGAAAAATCCTTATTACCTAACCCTGTGGATTGAGGACAATAAGATATACCTGGAGCTGACTCAGATGAGCTGAGATCAGCAGACTCCCCAGCTGGCCCACAGACATGTGAGCAAAATCAGTGTTTACTGTATGCAACAGATTTTGTTTTGTCACTTATATACTAATAGCTGACTGATACAATCATTGTGTCTGTTAGGAAATGGAAAGCTAACATAAGCAAATGTATAGCGATCCCAGACACACTTTAAGTCAAGTACAAGAGAATATGGAGACCAAAAAATAATTCCAAGTTTCCTCATTAGAAGCACAAAACCAACAGGGGCTGATACTGCAGGGGCCGCAGAGCTTGCTGGGAATCAGCGCATTAGAGCTGTGGTGATCCAGGAGGAGAGTATTCATGGGATGAGCGTCAATTAATTCTATGCTCTGACCTTGACTACTGAGGACACACATTATGTGAGCACAGCTAGCACCAGGTTTTTAGGCTTGCCACCTGTACTTATGTATCTTCTCACTATTTTGCCCATTAGGTGAGTTTGTTCTTATAAACTGTTCATAAGGAGCTCGTCTGGTTTCGGGGTGTTTAACTTAAGTTCTCTTTGTTAAAGTTTTCTAGTTAAATCATTATACAAAAGGTAAAAGGGGTAAGCTTTGCTTTTTGCTGCTTTCAATGCTTCATTTAATTTACTTTTAATAGTTGAGCTTGGTGGGAAGTTTGGGCTAGTTTCAGTTCCAAACGTTCGTACAGTATGAGATCTCCTGGGTGTAAACTAGGTGCTTTTGTTTAAGCCACACTTTTTGATTCATCCAAACACGTTTGGTACTTGTTAATAGGTTATAAGAAGTTTTCAATATTGGGGGAGGGTGAAGGGCGGTGCCTGTGTGCCTCCAGGCCTGATTCAAGTAAGCATTTGATTCTTAATTTACTACTAAGTCATCCTTTGGCTTTTAATTTCATAAAAACTGTCTTATAAAATATTTTATCTTCTTGAGGTAGAAGGTGTAGACCATTTCTTCCCACCCCATAGGTTACAGCTTGACCTAATATTTTTATGACTGATCATTATGCTTACTATTATTCCTTTTCAGGGTTTGTTGAAGACGGCAGCATATAGACTGTATTAACAAAGGTTGGTGAGGTTTATCAGGGTTTGTTGATTATAGAACAGGCTCCTCTAGAGGGGTATTAAGCACTGCCAAGTCCTTTGAGTTTTAGCCTATTGCCAGTAGTACTCTGGTGAATAATTTTGTTTTTAGAATTATTTGGGTTTAGGGCTAAACATAGTGGGATATCTAACCCCAGTTTGGATCTTAGCTGTTGTGTAATCAGAAATGTTAAAGTCACTTTTGTAGCTTATTTTTATTTTAGCTATGGCTTATGGCAGCTTAGCTAGGACTTTATTTGGGGGTACTCTTTGACACGCTTTACACTGAATTTCTATTAATTTGGGTTACTTGTATGGCTGCCGTGGCTGGTGTGAATTTACCAACCCTGTTTAGTTAATGTAACTCAGTCAAACTTTCGCTTACAGCTTACTTTTTATCACTGCTGTTTCCCATGGGGGTATGATTAAGCAAGATGTTGTGAGCTACTTTTTAGTGTGCTTGATGCCTGCGCCTTTTAATCTTTTAGGATTTAGAGGGCGTTCTCACTGGGATGCAGCTACTTGGATGAGTAATTTTATTAGAAATTAACAGAAACGCTGGGACCATACCTATGTGTTTTCGGAGTTAGTAAACTCATCTAGGCATTTTTCAGTGCCGTGCTTTAATTATTAAGCTACATTAACAGGTTGAGTTGCATTTTATATATATAAGAATTATGTATTTAAGTGATATATTGGTAGTCGGTATGGTAGTTTGGATTGTGTGTTAAAATTAGTATCGAAAGTTTCTTCTTTTGGAGATTATTAAAATGTACTTTAATTTTGATTTTGTTGGAGGTAAATGGCAGATCTAGGGGGATGTCTGTCTATATGAGCTTTACATATCTAAGTAATGCATTGATATAGTTAGGAGGCTAGTTTTTGATAATACCAACTTTGGTCTGGTGAAATAAGGGTAATGTTTGTTAGGTGATTGAGTTCAGTCTTGTATATTTTATATATTTTGCCTCGTTTTGAGGGTATAGCAGGGCAATAATAGACATACAAAGTATGAGATTTAGCAGGGGATAAGGGGTGTTTGACTAAGCAAACTATTTACTTGATACACCTGTGTGTGTGATGCTAGATCAAGAACACCAGGTCAAGTAGTAGTTGTACCTAGATAATGTTAAATGAAATAAAAGCATACAACATGGGAGCTGTGAGTTCCAGTTTTATTTGGGGACTTACTGAGGACTGTAGCCCAGGAGACAGCCGTTCAGATAGCTCTGGGGAATTGTGCCAAAGAGCAGGGTTTTGTGATTATGTTGATTTTGGAGAAGGGCTCCGTGCAGTCATGCACACATCTTGGTAGAAGGTAACTGCTAGTCCTGAAAAACAGGCACCTTAGTTAATGATTTTAGTGCTTTTCTAAGTATGGGAAGATGCAAGAAATTGGCTTCATAAAAATTTCTCCTGAAAATATCTATTTGAAGTCCTGTTCTGCCAGTTTTCCCAGAGCACAGAGTACCTCATTCCTGATCTCCGCCCTGAACTCCTTTCAGGGTGTGTTGAAGGTCAGCGACTGTAGTGGCTAATGACTGAATCCTTGCAGAGCCAGATAGCGAGTTGTCGTGGTCCGAGCGCGGGTTGGAAAAGAATTTCCAGACACAAGGCAGAATGTAAAGAAGATAGGGTTTATTAGAGGGAAGGGGGTCGCTGCCAGAACAGCGGGCGGACTTCCTAGTAGTCTGGGAGAGTCGACCCCGAACATGTGCTATTGATCAATTTTTATAGCCAGAAAAAAAGGAATGCTCTGAGGTGAAAATTTCGTTTACTGATTGGTCGAGGCACATACACCTTCCTTCTATAGGGTGGGAGTGGGACAGGCCAGATGCCTTTTCTCATTTGGGACAGGTCCCATAGCCCAGGTGGGCTTAGGAATTTCATAACCATCGCAACATGGCAGGGAGGGCGATTAAGAGTCCTGTAGGGGGTGTAACGCTGATACTTTTTGAGGCAGGGTCGCCCTTTGCCCTTGTAGCACCATTGTCCTTGGAGCACCACACGAGTGACATTCCTTAGTTGGCGGTAACATTGTTTTGGTTCTACATAAGCGTAAATAAATCCCTGAGATCATAGAAAATCCTCCCAGTTTTCAAGTCATTCATAGTTAAAACAATGAAACCATGTGTGGCAGATGTTTCAGTAATTTGCCCCCATTTGGTCACATCTCCCTATATCCATGCCCCTTAGTGATCCTCTTGTACAATGACTCTGGGCTTCACTATGTGACTTGTATTATCCAATGGGTCAAAAGTAAATGAAATGCAAGCAAAAAGCTTGACAAGTGATAGCCCTTTGGGAATAGCTTCTCGTTATTCTTTGGAGCCCCGAGACCACCATGTAAAGAAGCCAGGCTTGCCTTCTGGAAGATGAGATCAGGTGGAACAGCTAATAGGTCATCTCAGCTGAGAGCTCTTAGTCAGCTAAACTTCCAGCTGACTGCATTCACCAGCCTGAGCCCAGAGGCCAGCAGTAAAGGAACCACTCATGAGCGCAGCTCGAATTGCCAAACCTCAAAATTGTAAGTAAATGATTGTTGCTTTAAGCCATTACATTTTGGGAGTGGTTTATGACACAGTAGAAACTGATATATCTTGTGGACGACCTCATGGATTGCCTCTGCAATTCTTACGCAAAAGAAAGTGTGTTGTTTCCATCTCTAACAAGTTGGTAATGTGATAGTGTGATTTATAATAAGAAATACAGTATATATATGTTTGGTCTTTGTCCTTGTTTCTGGCACAGAGCTCCTAAAGCCCTTGGAATTTCCTGTGAGGAGAGTAATCAAGGTGTCTTTTGTTATGTTAATGAGGTCATTTGGAAAGCACCTAAGCAGGGGGGCTGGTTGCCAGGGGAACCAACCACGTGATTAGAGGGTTGGAAGTTTCAGTCCCATCCCCAGATCGCTCTGGGAGAGGGGTGCTGGAGGTTGAGATCTATCACTAGTGGCCAATGTAATGAAGCCTCCAGAAAAATTCAAAGGGACTGGGTTCGGACAGGCTTCAAGTTGGTGAAGATTGAGTAGAGTGGCGCACCTGGAGAAGGCATGGACGCTCTGCACCCCTTTCCACACGCCCTACAACCTCTTCTCTCCGGCTCTTCCTGAGTTATGTTCTTCTATCGTATACCCATGACCAAGTAAGTAAAATGTTTCTCTGAGTGCTGTGAGCTGCTCTAGCAAGTTAATCACACCCGAGGAGGGGGTCATGATCTGTTGTATAGCCAGTGGGGTCAGAAGCACAGGTAACAACCTGGACTTGTGATTGGTGTCTGAAGGGGGTCAGTTTTGTGGGACTGAGCCCTTAACCTGTGGCATCTTAACGCTGTCTCTGGGTAGATAGTGTCAGAATTGAGTTGACTTCTACGGTACCTAGCTGGTGTCAGAGAATGCTTGCTGGTGCGGGCAAAAGACACAGATTGGAATTGGGTATAGTTATAGGCAGAAACCTTGCTTAAGGTATTATTGAACCGTTTGGGTACCTTGGAGTCAGCTTTGATACCTCCCTCTCCTTCAGCCCGACCACCCCCATCACCAGTCTGTTGTTTTTACCAGCTATAATTCAGAAATCCATCTCCTTTTCTCCATTTACACTGGTACCACCCTCATCAAGGCTCCCACCTGGACTACTAAACAGGGATTTCTCATTTTCCTGCATCCACCCAGCCCCACACCAATCTCTGCTCCAACATGACAGTCAGAGCAGTCACTTCAAAAACAAATCTGACAGTGTCCCCCTCCCACTTAAAATCCTTCAGCTTCTCTCATTTATCTTAAGATAAAAGCCCATGTAGTTACCATGACCCACAGCCCTTCACGGTGTGACCCGAACGCAAGTTTGTGTGCCCAACGCACAGTGAGGCCAAACAAACCAAACTGTCGAAGTTGGGAGCAGAGAAAGGTTTACTGCAGGGCTATGCAAGGAGAACGCGAGGCTTATGCTCAGAAATGCACGAACTCTCCCATGGTTGGGGGGAGAAGTTTTTATAGGCAGTATTTGGGGTGAGAGCTGCAGAGCGTGTGACTTTCTTCTGATTGGTTGGTGGTGAGGTAACAGTGTGGTGTTTCAGGACTCTTGTGCTCAGCCTGAAGTTACCATCCTCCACGTGGAAGGGGGGCCTTAGTCACAGTAGAAGAACTGAAAGATATACTGTTAAGTGTATTCCTTGAGGAGGAACCAAGGACACTGCCCCATCTCTGCACTATTGTTTCTTTTTTTCAGGCAAGGCTTAATTGGGACTCATGGAGGGAGGGAAAACAAGTAACAGGTGCCCTTGCTTGCTCCCGGGTTGGGGGGTGGTAAGTTGGTTCCTTATATGGGGTGAGTGAGGTTTGGGGGGAGGGTAGAGGAGGATGAAAAGATGAAGCACAGGAAATCGTGGGGGTGATGAAGCTACTCTGTTTGATACCATAATGGTGGCCGCATGTCTTTTATTTGTCATCATTGTTTCGTGACTGCTCCTCCTTTGTTTCTGCGTTCCCTCCCTTCCCTGATTAGCAACTGTTTGCACCTGCCCTTTGAAGCGCAGGGAAGGTCTAGGGGGCTGAAGCCCTTTTCCTGCAAATAAGAAATGGGGGACACAGAAAAGCTTTTTGTACCCAGGAGGGTCCCACAGGATCCTTCTCAGTTTCAACAGCAGGAAACATCTCCCATCAGCCACCTCGAGTCTCATCTCCACAACTTCTCACCTCAGTCTCTCTACCCCTCCCTTCCTTCAGTTCTGGTCACTCCAGCCGCTGAGGCTTTTCGTGTGCTGTGGCTTTTGCCCTGGATTCTTCTTCTCTTGTTCCCCCACTGGCTCTTCCCAGACCTGTAATCTCAGCTCAGGCATCACTTAGGAAAGCCTTCTGTGGCTCCCTAGTGCAGGCTTTTCTTTTCCTTTATTGTGCTTTTCTCATGTCATTTTGTGATTGAATATACTGACGTTTGTGTGATTTTTCAGATCAATGTCTGTATTCCCAAGTCCACTGTAAACTACAGAAAGTAAAGAGTGCTGAGCTTTGCTCACCCTTGGAGCTCTGTCTAGCATAGTGCCTGGCACATAACTGACAGTACATATTTGTTGATTGAATGTGTGAGTTTGATATGCAGTTATAATTGCGTTTGGCATATAAAATATACTCAGTAGATATTTGCTGAATGAATAAGCCTGGGATAGGGAGGGGATAGCAAATGGGAAAACCGTATCTTACATGGCACTGTGTTCCTTGCACATAATAAGCTAAGTAACTATTTTTGGAATGAATGAATAATTAGAGCACTTTGAAGAGATAAAAGTATTGACCAAAAGAACAAGAATTTGTTTCTTTTATACTTGAAATAATTGATTAAGTGGTCTCCTTAATGTAGAGAACTAACTTGTAAACCAAAAAATAAATTTAAATGGGTACTTCTCTGGTTGTAGATCTATAAACAGCGTGAGGTTCTAGGGGATCATACATTGTGATCATGATTACTTTATAGAAATATTAAGTCTACAGGATGAATTCTCTTGGTTTGTAAAACACTGAACTCTTCCCAGTGGAAAAATGAGCATACACTGAAGTCAATTTAAACATAAATAGAAATCAAAACAGAACACACATACTTTCCTGTCCCCTGATTACCCTTCTCATGAGCCTTGTTTAAAGCCTCATCATCTCTCACATTAAAAAAAAAAATCACCAGGGCCATAGAAAATCCATCCACAAGTTTTGAAGGAACTCACAGATGAAATAATGAACCCCTCTGCAGTAGATGGCTGCAGCGACGGTCCCCAGTTTGTATCCACACCTTTAACTGGTCCCTACGTGCACGGGCTCAGGGTTTGGCCATGTGCTTTGCTTTGCTCACAGAATCATGAGCAATGAAATGATTGTTTCTTTAAGCCTCTGTGCGGTTCATGGTTTTACACAGCAAAAACTAATTGTCCCAATCCTGCTGCTCTAACGGTTTTCTAAACATGAACCTGAGATGTTATGCCACTGCTTAAGAGCCTTCGGGATTCAGTAGTGGTCCTTAGGAAGGCACCGTCAATTCTGGGGGGTCAGGGGCTGGATGAGGAGGCCTCTTAGAAGTCAGGGTTCATTCAGGAGTTGGGTCAGATCTGTGTGAGTGTGTGTGTATGTGTGTGTTTGAGTGGGTCAGGAAAAGGCTCAGCGTCCATGAAATTGCGTATGTTTCTGAAGAATCTAATCTAGGGGCAACTTTTCACCTTATTTTGAAAATTCGAAAAGACTCTAAAACACGGAAACATGGATTGGGGATTTTTTGCCACCCATGACACTGACAGAGAGTTCTAAGTCTTGGAGAAGGAGAGATGCTGACAGTCATTTCTCTCCTTGTTGAATTTCTTTTCCATGCATCCTCAGCATCTAATGCAGTCGTCTGGTTAAGACGCAGCCCCCCTTCAAGTTGTTAAACAGTGATAAATAGGTCCAGATGCTTTACTTTAAAAGGGCATTTTGGTTAATGTTCCTTGAGAAGCAGTAGTAACCAATAACTGCCCATTTGTCTGGTCATTCTGGGCTCCAGATGGCCTCATCACTGCTTGAGGAAATAGGAATGTTTTATTGAGCTGGAAGATTAATATGTGCTGAGCCACTTCTACCACTTTGGGAGGGGTTTCAAATTTAAGCCTCCAGCATTTCTGGTAAAACATACACCAAGTGTGACAAAGTAATCAAAACTGCTCTCTTTTGCAGCAGGATGTGTGAGCTGTTGTCTTCACAAACAGCAGTTTCTAGAACTGTCCCTCTTTGCCTACTAGCAGAGAAGCACTTGGGAGTATTACTGACTAAATTTACAAAGGAAGTAGTTTCAGCACACAAAATGTGTATCTATATATACAATGTGAGTTTCCAAGATCATTAAATATCCTACGTAAAGTCCTGGAAAATGGGATTACCCTGTTAAAATGCTGGTAGGAGATTGGTTTGAAGCCACTGTTGGTTTATCAATTTCAAATGTGTTTCTTGTAAAGTTTGCCTGATTAGTTATGTGATCATTGTGCCGAGACATGATTATAAAAACATTCCACATTAACACTTTAAAAATTAAAAATAGGGACTTCCCTGGCGGTCTAGTGGTTAGGACTCTGTGCTCTCACTGCCGAGGGCCCGGGTCAGGCAACTAAGATCCCATGAGCCGTGTGGCGTGGCCAAAAAAATTAATTAATTAAAATTAAAAAGTTTTTATCAGTAGTTGATCACAAACTATAGGGAACCAGTTTAAACTAGCTGTGGTGGATTGCAAACATGGCCATAATTATTTTCCTCCCTTCACAAGGGGTAGTCTTATCTGCCCCTTGAATCTGGGTTGACCATGTGACTTGCTTTGGCCAAGGGGACCTGAAAACATCTGAGGCAATCAAAGGTTTGAAGAGTGCTTGCACATTGGGACTTGCCCCCTCTGGTACCTCATAGAACCCTATGATTGCCCTGTGGAGAAGCCCGAGCTGGCCTGCTGAGGACGATAAATCACATTGTAATTTACTGTTAAATAAATTGATTGTTAAATCAATAAGTCACATTAGAGCCTAGTCACTTCCATAGCACCCCAGCCAACCCCCATCCACCTGCCAGATGTAAAAGTGAGGTCATCTTCTAGATCATCCGTCTGCCAGCATGAGTGGTGCATGGGTGAACTCAGGCAAGGTGGACCAAGGCAGCCCAACCCAGAATCATTCAGCCGACTCACCCTATCCTGAGCTAAATAAATGTTGGCTCTAAGCCAGAGCTTTGCAATAGTATGTTACATAGTAAAAGCTAACTACTATATAGCTTCAGCCATTGGAAGCTGGCTTCCAATAGAGTCATTGGAAGACTCCAATAGAGTCATTCCATAGAGTCATTGGAAGACCTCTGTGTGTTCTGAGGCTGAACCAAGTGAAGTAAAAGATGGGATAAACTTGAGCCTCAGAACAACCAGTACCAGGTACTTGAACATCAGCGCAAAGTAAGACTCACCATTTTCTGGGGTGACGATATTTTTAAAGGCACATATAGCTGGTGAACAATAAAAACTCCAACATTGACCCCAGTAGAACTCCATATCCACTTTGAAAATATTCCCTGCATGACTAGAGCAAAAGAAACAATCTGCTTTGATGATGGGCCCTTCAAATTTTCCCTGCCCGTATTCACCGATGCAAGTACTGCCTGAGAATACTAAGCAAGCAATTCCAACCTTTGTCTGGGGTCCTGACGCTGGTTTGGTTTTTCATGAAAGGCAAATACATACTAGCTGCAGAAGCTATCGCCCATCAGAATGGTTCCTTTGGATCTTCTCCATTAGTAACACAAGTCACTGCATGGGCCACATAGACTTTTTTTTTTAATATTTATTTATTTGGCTGCACTGGGTCTTAGTTGCAGCACGTGGGATTTTCGTTGCTGCGTGTATAATCTAGCTTGCGGCATGCATGTGGGATTCTAGTTCCCTGACCAGGGATTGAACCTGGGCCTCCTGCATTGGGAGCTCGGAGTCTTAACCACTGGACCACCAGGGAAGTCCCTGGGCCACATAGACTTTTTAAAAAATGTATTATGCTTTCAAGGACTGCCTCAGGATGCAAAAATAAAATTTGCATTAGTAATGTATACTAATGAATAAACATGAATATTTCAAAGAGTAGGCTTCTATAATTTCTTAATTTTAAAAAATATATTATTGAGATATAATTGATATAACATTATATAAATTTAAGATGTATGTGTTGATTTAATACATTTACATATAGTATTATGATTAACACCATAGTGTTAGCAAACACCTCTATTACATCACATGATAATTCTTTTTTGTGGTGGGAACAGTTAAGAACTTACCTCTTAGCAACTTTGAAGTTTATAATACAATACTGTTGACTGTAATCACTATGCTGTGCATTAGATCTCCAAGACTTATTTATCTACTCTTTTGAAGTTTGTACCGTTAACATCTCCCTAATTCTCCTGCTCCCCAGCCCTTGGTAACCACCGTTTTACCCTCTGATTTTACAAGTTTGGCTTTTTTAGATTTTCAACATAAATGATATACAGTATTTTTATTTGATTTTTCTGCACATGGTTATCCAGTTTTCCCAAACCCATTGTTAAATAAACTATCCTTTCCCCATTGAGTGTTTTTGGCTCCTTTGTCAAATATTAGTTGACTGTAAATGCGGGACCCTATTTCTGGGCTTTATTTTGTTACATTGCTCAAAGTGTGTATTTTTATGCCAGGACCATTTGTTTAAATTACTGTAGCTTTATAGTATAGTTTGAAACCAGGATGTGTGGGGCTTCCACTATTGACCTCCTGGCTATTTGGGGTCTTTGGTAGTTCATGCAAATTTTAGAATTTTTTTCTATTTCTTTGAAAAATGCCATTGGAATTTTGATGGGGAATGTATTGAATCTATAGATGACTTTGAGTAGTATAGACATTTTAACAATATTAATTCTTCTGATCTATGAACACAGGATGTTTTCCTTTTGTCTTTTTCAATATCTTCAAAGTCTCATAGTTTTCAATGTACAGATCTTTTATTTCCTTGATTAAATCTTTTCCTAAGTACTGTTTTTTTTTTTGGTTTTTTTTGGGTTTTTTTTTCTGCGGTACGCGGGCCTCTCACTGCTGTGGCCTCTCCCGCTGCGGAGCACAGGCTCCGGACGCGCAGGCTCAGCGGCCATGGCTCACGGGCCCAGCCGCTCCGCCGCACGCGGGATCCTCCCGGACCGGGGCACGAACCCGCGCCCCCTGCATCAGCAGGCAGACTCTCAACCACTGCGCCACCAGGGAAGCCCCTAAGTACTGTTTTTGATGCTATTATGAGTGGGATACTTTTGTTTCTCTTTCAGATGTTACACTGTTAGTGTATAAAAACTGATTTCTATGTGTTGATTTTATATCCTGCAACTTTATTGAATTTATTGGTTAATTCCAACCATTATTTTGGTTGAGTGTGTAGGCCTTTCTGTCATATCATCTGTAAATAACAACAATTGACTTCTTCCTTTCTGATTTAGATGCCTCTTATTTCTTTGTCTTGCCTAGTTGCTCTAGCTAGGACTTCCAGTACTATGTTCAATAAGAGTGGTGAGAATGGGCTCCCTTGTTTTTTTCCTGATCTTAAAGGAAAAGTTTTTAGCTTTGCACCTTTGAGTTATGATGTCAGCTGCAGTCTTGTCTCATATGATTTTTATTATTTTGAGATATGTTCTTTTTTTTTGAAGTAAAAAGAAATCATTTTAATATTCACATTTTCACTTCAGTTAATTCAACATGATTTCTACTAGGCATGCATACCCATTTAGTTTGATTTGCTTCATATTTATTTATTTTTCAACATGCAGCAACCCTATGAGATAGTTGAGTTGAACTGTTTATTCTTGTCCTCAAAGAGTTTTATGAACTTTAACATTTTCAAAGAGCCCTATGAGGCTGCTCAGTATAGTGGTTTTTCACTGAAACTTCTTATTTGGAAGATGGCAAAACAGACTAGGATCTTCCCAAGTCTACTGGTTGCTTGTATTCATATCACAGCTCAGTTGGGTAAGAGGTAGAGACTGAATAATAAGTAGATCACCTCCAAACCCAGCTGGGTGAGAAAACTTCATTTTTAGAAAGGAAACCAAGTCATGAAAACCTTTGTAATGGTGTGATTTGTTTCAGGGTTCTTTTTGATACTTAAGAAGGGAATTAATCCTGGTGCACAGTACTCTTCTTTATAGCCTTCTAGAGTTTTCTTCCCCAGCCATCGTTCTTCAGCCAGGTGATTTATTGTACTTGCTGCAATAAGTGATAGCCTTTTCATTTCCTGCCAAATGGATCCGACCACACTTTTAACCCTGGTGGCTGCATGTCTTGGACAATACCAGCTCGATTTATGGCTTGTTCCTTCTTAGCTGTGTGTCCTTGGGCATGTTGAACAACCTTGCTGAGCCTCAGTTTCCCCATGGTATTCCTCCAGCCGCATTAGGGGCTGGAAGTAGATGGGGTAGAAGGCGGCGCCGATCAGGGAGATGAAGCCGCTGAAAACGAGCGCGGTGCGCAGGTTCGGGGTCATGGCTCCAGCTGGTGGCCTCCCTGACCTGCGGAGCAGCCCTCTGAGATATGTTCTTTATATACCCAATTTCTTGAGTTTTTTTTTTTTAATCATGAAAGGATGTTACATTTTGTCAAATACTTTTTCTGCATCTAACAAAATGATCATACGATTTTTACCTTTCATTCTATTAAAGTGGTATATGACATTTATTGATTTACATATGTTGAACTAGCCTTGCATCCCAGGGGTAAATTCCACTTGGTTGTGGTATATAATCCTATTTAAGTGTTATAAAGTTGGTTTGCTATTATTTTGTCACGAATTTTTGCATCTATATTTATTGGGATATGGATCTATAGTTTTATTGTAGTGTCTTTACTTGACTTTGATATCAGGATAATGCTGGTCTGATAAAATAATTTTGGAAGTATTCCCTCTTTATTTTTTTATTTTGGGGGGATTTTTGTTTTTGTTTTTGGAAGAGTTTGAGAAAGATTGGTATTAATTCTTCTTTAAAATTTTGATAGAATTCACCGGTAAAGCCATTTGATCCTGAGGTTTTCTGTATTGGGAAAATATTTTTTTATATAAATTTATTTTATTTATTATTTTTGGCTGCATTGGGTCTTTGTTGTTTGTGGGCTTTCTCTAGTTGCAGCGAGCAGGGGCTACTCTTTGTTGTGGTGCACGGGCTTCTCATTGCAGTGGCTTCTCCTGTTGTGGAGGACGGGCTCTAGGTGCGTGGGCTTCAATAGTTGCAGCACACGGGCTCAGTAGTTGTGGCTCACAGGCTTTAGAGTGCAGACTCAGTAGTTGTGGTGCACGGGCTTAGTTGCTCTGCAGCATGTGGGATCTTCCCGGATCAGAGCTCGAACCCGTGTCCCCTGCATTGGCAGGCAGGTTCTTAACCACTGCGCCACCAGGGAAGTCCCTGTGTTGGGAAATTTTTCATCAGTCATTCAATCTCCTTACTTGGTCTGTTCAAATTACCTATTTCTTCATGATTCAATCTTGGTGCAAGGTTGTATATTTGCAGGAATTCATCCATTTCTTCTTCTAGGTTAGCTAATTATCCAGCATATAATTATTCATAGTAGTCTCTTATAATTCTTTGTATTTCTATAGTATCGGTTGGGATGTCTTCTCTTGGATTTCTGATGTTGAGTCTTCTTTTCTTGGTCTACTTAAAGGTTTGTCAGTTGTGTTTATCTTTTCAAACAATCAGTTCTTAGTTTCATTTTTTTTATTTTGTTTTTCTGGTCTCTATTTCCACTCTGATGTTTGTAATTTCCTTCCTTCTGCTAATTTTGGGCTTAGTTTGTTCTTTTTCTAGTTCCTTGAAGTGTAAAGTTGTTTATTTGAGATCTGTTTTCTTAATATATGCATGTATCACTTTCAACTTTGCTCTCAGGACTGCTTTTTTTAGCATCCCATAGGTTTTGGTATGTTGTATTTGTATTTTCATTTATTTTGAGAGATTTTTTTAAATTGCTTTTTTGACCCAAGGTTGTTCAGGAGTCGTTGTTTAATTTCCACATATTCGTAGATTTTCCAGCTTTCTTCTTGTGACGTCTAGTTTCATACCAGTGTGGTTGGAAAACATACCTGGTATGATTTCAATCTTCTTAAATTTGCTAGACTTGTTTTGAGTACTATCAGTTGATCTCTTCTGGAAAATGTTTCATGTGCACTTGAAAAAAAAATGTGTATTTTGCTGCTGTTGGATGGAATATTTTACAAATGCCTGTTAAGTCCATTTGGTCTAATGTGTGTTTCAAGTCCAATGTGTCCTTCTTGGTTTCCTTTCTGGATGACCTATCCATTGCTGAAAGTGGGATATTGAAGTCCCTTACTATTATTGTATTGTTGTTTGTTTCTCCATTCAGATCTGTTAGTATTTGCTTAATACATTTATGTGCTGTGATGTTGTGTACATAGATATTTATGACTTACATTTTCTTGATGATTGACCCCTTTATCATTATATAATGACTTTCTTTGTCTCTTGTTACCACTTTGGGCTTCAAGTGTACATTGTTTGATAGGAGTGTAACTACCTCTGCTTTCTTTTGTTTTCCACTTGTGAAATATATTTTTCTATCCCTTCACTTTGAGTCTATGTGTGTCCTTAAAGTTGAAGTGAGTTTCTTGTAGGCAGCATTTGGTTGGGTCTTGATATAAAAAAAAAAAAATTCCATCCAGTCACTCTGTGCCTTTTGATTGGTGAATTCAATCCACATATTTAGAGTCGTTGTTTGTAGGTAAGAATTTATTAATGCCATATTACTGTTTTCTGGTTGTTTCGTATTTCCATTGATTCTTTTTCCTATCTTTGTAAATAGGTTATTTTTCTGTAGTGGTAAGCTCCATTTCTTTTTTTCTTTTTTTTTTTTTTTTGCGGTACGCGGGCCTCTCACTGTTGTGCCGTCTCCCGTTGCGGAGCACAGGCTCCTGACGCGCAGGCTCAGCGGCCATGGCTCACGGGCCCAGCCGCTCCGCGGCATGTGGGATCTTTCTGGACCGGGGCACGAACCCGCGTCCCCCGCATCGGCAGGCGGACTGTCAACCACTGCGCCACCAGGGAAGCCCGGTAAGCTCTATTTCTGATTATCTTTTGTGCATCTGTTCTACGTTTTTTGCTTTGTGGTTACCATGAGGCTTATGTAAGACATCTCTAAAATAAAACAGTCCATTTTAAGCTGATAGCAACTTCAATTGTCTACAAAAACTTCATCCTTTTACTCCCCCCTTTTCTATTTTTGATGCCTTTCCTGCTTTTTATATTGTATATTCATTAACAAATGGTAGCTATAATTATTTTTAAGTTTTCCTTTGATCTTTATACTGTAGTTAAGTGGTTAACACACCACTGTATTACATAATTAGAGTTTTTAAATCTGACTGCTTATTTTTCTTCACCAGTGTGCTGTATACTTTCATATGTTTTCATGTCACTGATTAGTGTTTTTTTGTTTCCACTTAAAGAACTACTTTCAGTTTTTCTTACAAGATAGAGCTAGTGGTGATGAACTCCCTCCGCATTTGTCTGTCTTGGAAAGTCTTTTATTTCTCCTTCTTATGTGCAGGATGGAGTATTCTTGGCTGGTGATTTTTTTCTTTCAACTCTTTGGATGTGTCATTTCACTCAGTCCTAGCCTGTGGAGTATCTGCTGAGAAACCCATTGATAACCTACAAAAGGAATCCCTATTAGGCTATCATTTCTTTTCTATGGCTGCTTTTAGGATTCTCTTCATTTTTGAGTTTTGACAGTTCTATTATAATGTCTTGGAGAAGATCTTTTTGCATTGAGATAAGTTGATCTATTAGCTTCATGAATTTGGATGTCTAGTTCTCTTCCCAGGTTTGAGAAGTTCTCAGCTATTATTTTTTTAAATAAGCTATCTGACCCCTTCTCCCTCTCTTCTCTTTCTAGAACCCTGAATATTCTAATATTTACTCCTTTAACGGAATCCTACAAGTCACATAGGCTTTCTTATCTCTTTTTCATTCTTTGTTCTTTTTTAACTGGATTATTTCAAAATTCCTATCGTCTCACTCATTTATTCTGTCTTGCATTTGTTCTACTTTATTGCAGATGCTCTCTATTGCATTTTCACTTCATTCATTGAGTTCTTTACCTGCAGAATTTTTGCTTGGTTCTTTTAAATGATTTTTCTCTTTGGCAAATACCTCATTTTGAACATTTATTTTTTTAATTTATTTTTTGGCTGCGTTGGGTCTTCGTTGCTGTGCGCAGGCTTTCTCTAGTTGCAGTGAGTGGTGGCTACTCTTCATTGTAGTGCAGGGGCTTCTCATTGTGGTGGCTTCTCTTGTTGCAGAGCACAGGCTCTAGGCGTGCAGGCTTCAGTAGTTGTAGCTCGCGGGCTCTAGAGCGCAGGCTCAGTAGTTGTGGCTCCCGGGCTTAGTTGCTCTGCAGCATGTGGAATCTTCCCAGACCAGAGATCGAACCCGTGTCCCCCGCATTGGGAGGCAGATTCTCACCCACTGTGCCACCAGGGAAGTCCTGAACGTTTATTTTTTAATTGACCTAAAGTTGGTACATAACATTAATTTCAGGTCTATAACATAATTCAATATTTGTATACACTGCAAAGGGATCACCACCGAAAGTCTGGTTACCATCCATCACCATACAGTTGACCCCCTTCACCCATTTTGCCCACCCCCAACCCTCTTCTCCTCTGGTAACCACCAATCTGTTCTCAGTACCTGTGAGTTTTTTCTTCTGATTTTCAGATTCCACATAAAATGAAATCATACAGTATTTGTTTTCTCTGTCTGACTTATTTCACTTAGTATAATACCATCAAGGTCCATCTGTACTGTCACAACAGGCACAATTTCATCTTTTTATGAGTGAGTAGTATTCCACTATACACACACACACACACACCACATCTTCTTTATCTGTTCATCCAATGATGAACACTTAGGTTTTTCCATATCCTGGCTATTGTAAATAATACTGCAATGAATATAGGGGTACATATATCTTTTTGAGTAAGTGTTTTCATATTCTTCAGATAAATAGCCAGAAATGGAATAGCTGGGTTTTATGGTAGTTCTATTTTTAATTTGTTGAGGAACCTCCATACTGTTCTCTATAGTGGCTGTACCAATTTACATTCCCACCATTCCCTTTTCTCCACATCCTTGCCAACACTTATTTCTTGTCTTTTAGATAATAGCTATTCAAACAAGTTGTGAGGTGATATCTCATTGTGGTTTTGATTTGCATTTACCTGATAGTGATGTTGAACATCTTTCTGTAGATATATGTATGTCGTCTTTGGAAAAATACCTACAGTTGACTCTTGAACAAAGCAGGGGTTTGGGGCGCCAACCCTCTAACACAGTCAAATTTGCAAATAGCCGTATAGTCGGCTCTCTGTGTCCCTGGTTCTGCATCTGTGGATTCAACCAATCGTGGATTGTGTAATGATACTATAGTACATATTTACTGAAAGCAACTCACATACTGGTGGACCTGCACAGTTCAAACTTGTGTTATTCAAGGGTCAACTGCAGTTAGGTCCTCTGCCCATGTTTTAAATCCGATTGTTTGCATTTTTGCTCTTGAGTTCTTTATATATTTTGGTTATTGACCCCTTTTTGGATATATAATTTGTAAATGTTTTCTCCCATTCAATAGATTGCCTTTTCGTTTTGTTGATGGTTTCCTTTGCTATGATAATCACGATTTTTTTTGTGTTTGTGTGATTTCATTGAATTGTCTTTCTGGTTTTTTGGTACCTTGTTGAGTTTCTTCAAAACAGCTCTTTTGAATTCTTTACCACTAGATCACAAAACTTTGTGCCTTACATCTTGGTTATTGAAGAAGTATCTTTTTTTTTGGTGGTATGTGGGCCTCTCACTGTTGTGGCCTCTCCCATTGCGGAGCACAGGCTCCGGACGCGCAGGCTCAGCAGCCATGGCTCACGGGCCCAGCTACTCCGCTGCATGTGGGATCTTCCCGGACCAGAGCACGAACCCACGTCCCCTGCATTGGCAGGCGGACTCTCAACCACTGCGCCACCAGGGAAGCCCTGAAGAAGTATCTTTTGTTGGTGACATGATTCCTTGATTTTTCTTTTTTTCATATTGCTTGTAGTTTTGCGTTACTATTTCAAATGTGAAAGCAAGCAGATACTTCTTTAAATCTTTGCTAGTTGCCGTCAGGTAGAGTATTCCGTTTGTTAGTGCTGTTACTATGTAGGGTTTTCTCCACTTCCGTATGGGTGCACCTGCTCGGCTCTTCCTGCTTCCTCTTGTGGCACAATTCTTGAGCTTTTATGTCTTCTCTTCTTACAAGTCGTCAGGGTAGCTATTGGAAACCTTTCTTGCTTTCCAGAAGGTGGCACTATAGCTCACGTTATGATTTTTCCCTTGCCCGTAAACCCTGGCCTGTTTTCTGAGCTCACTCACTATCTACATACAGAGCTAGCTCTCGCTGCTGTACTTGGGAGTGTGCACAAGCAACCAGCTGCAGCATGGCGGGAGGTGTGTATTTAGCATTCAGGGAATTGAAGGTGCCCACGGATCTGGTAGGTAGGTCCCCAGGTGTCCTACTCCCAGAGGCTTGACTTCCTGCTGAGTGTATTCAGCAGGAACCATGTCCCTTTAATGCCCTTTGATATGATATTCTTTTCTGCCTTTTTCTTGTTCTCTTCCCTCCTCCCAGTCATGGAGGTCCTGTCCCTGTACCCTGGGTGCTGGTAGAGAAAAATGGGTTTCTTCACCTGCATGCTATGCAACTAGAGTGGTCAGCATTCATTTCCTGCTCTTCTTCACTACTAGAGAGGTTGGGAGAGGTTGACAACCCCTGATAGTTCAACCCCGTGCAGCTTAGGCTGAAAAATGATTGGTGTCCTCTATACGAAAGCTTGCTTTCTTAGTGATCTCAATGTTATGAATAGCAAACCACAAGTAGCGTTAGCTAGAAACTGCTAACTGATCTCTCCTAGGAAATTAGCTTGCTTGTTAGTTACAGAATATTCCTTTTAGGGCATATTCTTACCCACTAGTATAAAACACAGTATTTTGAAAGCTGTACACACACACACAAATCACTGTCAAAAATTTGATTCAGGGCTTCCCTGGTGGCACAGTGGTTGGGAGTCTGCCTGCCGATGCAGGGGACACGGGTTCGTGCCCCGGTCTGGGAGGATCCCACATGCCGTGGAGCGGCTGGGCCCGTGAGCCATGGCCGCTGAGCCTGCGCGTCCGGAGCCTGTGCTCCGCAACGGGAGAGGCCACAACAGTGAGAGGCCCGCATAACACACACACACACACAAAAAAAAGTTTGATTCATTTCACACAACCAAGATTTGAATGATATATTTCGGGTATTGCTTTAAATAGATCATAAATAGCAAATTATAGATATGTATCAGCTGTTTCTGTTTACCTAACATTACTCGTACAGAAAAAACTGAATGGATGGAAGTGACCACATTTTGAAGCACTCCAGGTCATGCATTTGACTAAGTTCAGAGCAATACTGCAGTATAGCTGTAGTCTAGCAACTTGCTTCTCTTTATCTCATTTCTCTTTCTTTGAGATAAAATAGAAGGCCAAAAATAAAGGGCATGGAAAATGTGATTATAAGCAAGAATCATTAAGTTATCAAAACTGAGTTCATAAATACTTGGTCATGCATCATGACCACAGACAAGAACGAGAGAATAGAATGATGTCTTTTTTATCACATATTTACCTAGAATTCTTCTTTGTTTACTTCCTTTAGTAAATTATTCTTGAATTAAATTTTGTATACTAAAGAGATAAATATAATTACTAAAAAGCATAACATACTACAGAGTTTAATGTGCTGAATAGGTGTTGCATAAAGTAGTATTTGATTATTCATGATTGATCACGTGAAAAGTATCTATCTGCTACTATTGAATATAGTTTAAAATTAATGATTCTGATTTCACTCAGTAGATTTGGCCTTTTTGAAACAGGCAACTTGGCTTCAAAGAGCATTTTCATGATTATTGTTTGCATATGCTAAAAATAATTCATGCTACCAGTAAATTAAACTTTGGCCTTTTTTTTGATTAGTGTTTACTTATGCAAAAACCTGTTTCATATCATCTAGACTTTATTGCTTCCAGACTGCGGTTTTCTATTATTTGTGTGGCTTTTGTGTTTACAAATGACATCATTGCTTTACCACCTACATAAAGTCGTAATTATTATTTTTAAAATTAGCTTATGTCTTCTCGATTAAATCAGTGTTTTTCTTCAAGTCATTGCCTGGTATATCCCAAAAGTACAAATCATGTGTACTCACACATTCAGGTATATTAAATATTTTAAAGATTTTTATCACTGCATTCCTGTAAGCATGAACACTTTCATTATTAAACAGAAAAGCACTCCTTTCTTTCCAGTAAAGTTTTAGAACAAAATTATAATGGTGAGGATGGCTGTTGGTTGGTACACTGTCTTCTTTGGCCAGAATTCCATAACACCCTTTAAAGTACTTCATGATGTGTTAACTTATTGCAACAGACAGATCACACGACCTTATGGGAAAAGGGTGGAGCAGAAATTTATCATCTCATGTAACCCACCAGCAGTGGAGCTAGATAGGCATCAGTGATATCTGCTCCCACTCCCACCCTTGCCAACACACACAGGCACACACGCACGCACACACACTACATTATATCTGCTGCTGTCTCCCTACTGGTCTCATTCTCTTCCACAGCAGAGGAAATTCTCCACAGAGAGAGTACCTCACATGGGAACCCTGGGCACCCATCTCGACAGTTTTCTGACCAATGAGGAGGGAAAACTTCTTCTCTAGCTACAATCCAGAAAAGTCTGGGGAAGAACTTTGGCCCAGCTGGGGCCATTGGACTTCTTCTCAGACTACTTGCTGTGGACAAGGGGATAGAGACTATGGTTGGCAATTCCAGAAACGCCTGGATGAAGTGAGAGAGGAGCATCTCCTTAAAGATTATTGTTCTGACGAGATAGATGATAGAAGTTCTCCAAGACAAGTCTATAATCCAGTTGTGAGCCAAGAGATCTAAAGAGAAAACAGAATACCATGTAAAAAGCCTTTCCAAAGATTTTTCTTAATGATTATTATGATAAAAGTTTCAGTATGCCAAGAAGTCAGAACAACTAAAAATTTTATATGTTTAGTACAAGACTGCAAATATATAGAGTCAAAATTGATAGAAATGCAAGGATAAATAGACAAATCCACAATCATAGTGGGAAATATTAACACTCTTCTGGTTTAATATATCAAAAAGATAAAAATCATTAAGGCTATGGACAATTTGAACTACACAATCACATTTGACCCGAAAGAAATACTGCACCCAACAGAGGCAAAATTACATACTCTTTTCAAACACACAGTTTATAAAAATTGGTCCATAAAAAAAAATTGGTCCATAAAACAAGTATCAACATAGCTCAAAGAATCAGTACCATAAAGGTCATGTTCTCTGAGCTAAATGTGATTCAGCAGGAATGCCACTTCCTGTGTGGCCAAGTAGGCTCCTAATAAAGTGACTCTGCAACAGAGAACTAAAAGCTCTGAACAAAATAGAAAAAACTGTCTAAAGGCTCCAGAGAGTGAACCAAAGCAGGCACATTTTGGATGGGAGTAAAATTTGGAGAAAAGGATTAGCCTAGAGTGATTTCACCATTTTTATGAAACTACTTTTTAAAAAGTACACGATGCACAACGACTTTCGGCCGTGCCTCCCACTTATTCACAGATTCCTTGACGGGGGAGACTGATGAACTTGACGTAGAGATTTGGTAACTACTAAGCAGATGTCTTTTGATTGTGAAAGTATATCCCTAACCTCATCCCAGCCAAATAATCTAATGGTTGGCCAAAAAAATTTTTTTTCCATTTCCCCCTAAAATCAATTCTTTGACTTTACCCCTTAGGCTATCTGGACTCCCTCAGCCCATTCCATCATGACTGTGGTTCTGAAACTGAGTAGTCCTAGCTCGCTTGGTTACCTTTGAAAATTCATTCCCAAAGGATGCATATTTACACAGACATAGAAAGATGACTTAATCCTTCATGATAGGGAAATTAGAAGTCACTCACTAGTCCTTCTTCCTCTTCTCCTCCCTTCCTCCCTTCTTTCCTTCTAGTAAGTTAGAAATGTAATACCTCTGAAATCATCTTTGTTAGATTAGAAGCATGTCACTAAGTCAATGATGGGTTTGTGGGACTTCCCTGGTGGCGCAGGGGTTAAGAATCCGCCTGCCAATGCAGGGGACACAGGTTCGATCCCTGGTCCGGGAAGATCCCACATGCCACGGAGCAACTAAGCCCGTGCTCCACAGCTACTGAGCCGGTGTGCCACAACTACTGAAGCCCGTGCACCTAGAGCCCGTGCCCCACAGCAAGAGAAGCCACTGCAATGAGAAGCCCATGCACCACAACGAAGAGCAGCCCTCGCTCACTGCAACTAGAGAAAGCCCCTGTGCGGCAACGAAGACCCAATGTAGCCAAAAATAAATAGATTAATTAAAAAAAAAAAAGATGGGTGGTTGAGAGTCAGCCTGCCGATGCAGGGGACACGGGTTCGTGCCCCGGTCCAGGAAGGTCCCGCATGCCGCTGAGCGGCTGGTCCCGTGAGCCATGGCCGCTGAGCCTGCGCGTCCGGAGCCTGTGCTCCACAACGGGAGAGGCCACAGCAGTGAGAGGCCTGCGTACCGCAAAAAAAAAAAAAAAAGGGTTTGTAATTAAAGTTCTTTCTCTTTGCCCATATTACTTTTTTAACCATGTGTAAAGTCTCACTAATGAAGGAGAAATCTGGTAAATGGAGACAATTTAAACTACATTCATGTGGCTCATGTGTATTTGCAACAATTTTGAATGGTAAAGACCCCAAGGATACACCAATACACTTGCTAAAAGTTCAATGAGAAAGTCAACTGGAAATTGATCAGGGCAACCAAGAGCTGAATAAGGAGCACATGAAAAAGCAGAAACTGCTGAAAGATTAGAATACAGTCTACGTAAAAGGCAAACGAAAACACAGAAAAAAAACCTTTAAAAAGGTGGAGCTGCTTTTTCCACTCTTGCATGGAGGAGATACTCCTAGCACAAGGCACCTGTAATGAGTCAAGTAAAGGAAATGTTTTTGATTATATGAGGAATTTTTTTAAGAAAGAAAATAGGGTATATTTATGACTTGTCAGTTATTTTGAGTTTTATGGCTGTGACTTCTTGTTAGCTGCCAAACAAGCAAATTGAATGTTTTTCTGTCTCCTGGCAATCTCTCAGTCACCATTCCTGATGCCCTATTAACAAAAATTATATGGTATGTCAGTACGTTTGGTTTTATTTCAACACGCAAATGTTTTCAGTAAGTTTTCAAAGTGGGAATCATCCATTTTCTCTTTTCAGAAGCTGTTTTAATTTTACTTGTAAGCTATTAACAAGAGTGAAATCTCTAGGAAAAAAAA
This sequence comes from Tursiops truncatus, assembly GCF_011762595.2. NCBI lineage: Eukaryota > Metazoa > Chordata > Mammalia > Artiodactyla > Delphinidae > Tursiops > Tursiops truncatus. The sequence continues at coordinate 102,717,832 of NC_047055.1, read as the reverse complement.
TCCATAGAGAACAAGGTTGAAGAGGAATCTGCTGGGATGTTAAGAGTGGTTCTCTCTTAAGAATGGGATTTTAGTTAATTTTACTTTCCTTTGTACTTTCCTATCTCTTTCTACCCTGAAGATATATTTCTAAATCAAGAGAAAAAAGTCATCAAAGTGGAAAACATCTCTGACAAAGGCCATATTACAACCGGTCCATTTCTCAGGGCAGTCATTTTATTTCTATAAACAGATATTTACTGACACCGTTGTTTGTTGTTTATCTTTATGGTCCTTCTTAGTTCCTAGCCAAGTAATATAACAATAGGTTTATGTGTAAGGCGCAATACTGAGCATTGCAAGAGATATACAGAATTGACATGTAAAGAATTAAAAATTATTCATCTTTATAGGGACCATACAATTTGAATGGTATCTGCATTTTACAGATTAAAGAAACAGTGTCAGTGAGGTAAGTGACTTGCCCATTGTCACATAAGCAGGAAGTGGCTGCGCTAGACTGTGGCAGTAATGACCCCCAAAGAAGGACATCTCCTTATATACATACCCTTTTATCCACACTGACTCTAGGCCATGTGACTTGTTATGTCCTAGCGGACACTAACAAAGAAGACACAAGTAGATACAATGTTATGTGTTAATTATACCTCAGTAAGAAAAAGACACAAACAGAGCCTTGAAAAGTACTTGCTCACTGGGGCTTGTCGTCTCCTACTGCTCTTTGGGACCCTGAGTCTGCCATACGAAGAAGCTTGGGCTAGCCTATTGGAAGATGAGACACCATGTGGAGCAGAGATGGGCTTGGAGAGGAATGCAGAGCCTTGCAGATCATGACTGAATAATAGCCTTGATCAACAAGTGTAACAAACTAAGAATGGAATTTTATTTTAAGTGTAGATTGCTAAGCAAAATTGTAGTAAGATAGCTCAAAAAAACATGCAGTCAGAGCAAGGAAGAAGAGATGGGCGATAATCACAGCCATTTAGGGAAGAAGCAAGGTGATGGCCACATTTTTGGAAACGATGCACCAGATTCAAAGCCTGCTACAGAAGCTGAGTTCTCGCGACTTAATGCCTAACATTTTGAGAAGTGTGTGGAAGGAGAAGTATTTTTTATATCTGCTCTGTGCCAAGCACTTTACACTCAATGTCTCCTTTAATTTTTATACCAATCCTAAATAAGGTGAATATTATTCTTCCCGTTGTACGAAAGAGAAAACTGAAGCTTTAGACAGTTGTAAAAATGTGCCCAAGTTCAAGGGTGGTGAAGTCAGAATTTGAAACCAAGCCTGTGTAACATATCATAAACAAACATGGGACAAGGTGGAGGGAAGAGTTGAGTTGAACTTGAAACCTGCATCTGAGACACTGACGAGCATTTAGGTGTGGATATTCAGCCACCAGAGGAAGGGAAACGTCCAAGGGTCTTGGGAGACGCCAGGAAGCAAATGGGGTCAGCTGAATTTGACTTCCCTCACACAATATAGTTATATATACGCTGATAAATTCAAGTTATCCAAAAATGTCATCTAAGCCAACCAAGTCAAATCTTTGTCATCTTGAACAGAGTGAATAAATGCTCTCTGAAACAAAAATAACTCATCTGGTAATTGAAGCATTTTTTAATGTTTTCAAGTCAACAGTGGCACAAGTAATCAAGGTCTTATATTGCTGATGTTGATGTACTGTCTGCTGAATTTGCAGGGCCAAAAACCAGATAGTCAGTAAAACATTTGGAGGACATGATGAGATAAATAACAACCATCTATATTTTATATAAACATTCTTCCTTTCCCCCTTAAATACGAGGTTGGCAAACTTTTTCTGTAAAGGGCCAGATAGTAAATATTTTAGACCTTGCAAGCTACAGATTCCATCACAACTATTCAATTCTGTTGCAACTACTCAGCTCTGCCATTGTAGTAGGAAAGCAGTCATAGAATATATGTATACAAATGGGTATGGCTGTGTTCCAATAAAACTTTATTTGTATCCAAACAGTGGGCTAGATTTGATTCCAATAAAACTATATCCAAACACTGGGTAGATTTGGTCCACAGGGTACAGTTTGCTAACCTTTGCCTTAGATAATTATGTAAGCTAGTAGTGTTATTTTCTGATTTACATGTACCTTCTAAACCTTTTCTTGGAGTGGATACTTGATTCATTTTATTGTTTTAAAAATTAAAATTATGTTAGCTATGAAACTAGAATACTAAGATCATTCAGATTTTGAGGGAAGAAACTATTTCTTTTGATCTCCTGCACTTCACTCAGGGTATGGAATATATTAAGTGGTCAGTTAATGCCCATTTATGCATTGCTGAATTAATTGCATCTAGTCAACCCCCTTGTCTCAGAGGTGAGGATATGGTACATTTGAAGAAGCACTGTGGTTACTAGGGGATGCTCAGAACTGCACAATGAGCAGGTGTAAGTTCTAGTTCTGATTCTGGCCATAACAGTAAATTGCTACAAGTCACCTCTTTTCTCTGGACTAATCTTCATCATCATTGAAACCAGGGAGCTGGCTTGTGGCAGACTCTGTTGACTGCCTAGTTGACTGCCATTCCCAGTCTTCTTCCTTGCCTGTCTCTGTACAGAGGCTGAAAATGCCCAATCTTCACTATCCAGCCAATTTTGCAGTCAGAATTGGCCATATGACACAGTTGTGGCCAGTGAGATAGAAGGGAAATTATAGGAGACTTCTGGGAAAGATTCCCTCCCACCCACCCCCACCATGAAAGGTGCAGGGCATGTAAGGAGAACTTTTCCTTTCCCACTTGTACACCCTGTCATGCATGAGCTGTGGCATCCATATGACAACCGTAAGGCCATAAGCCTTGATGAAGCCATAGACACCTCTAGCTTGGTGCTGTTATTTTGCAGCCAGATGCATTTCAACCAATATGATGAACTTTACGGCATGTTTTCGATCTGTGACTAAAGTCACATAGGCAGTTAATCAAGGAACAAAGCCTTGAACTCAGTCACCTAATTCATGTGCTTTCACTCGTATATGAATCTGCTTTATTTAATGTTCCATTTTATATTTCATTCATCCATTCATTTATTTAACTAAATTTATTGGGACTACTTCTACAATGTAGTCACTCCCTTAAGTAGACATTGATACCCATAGTTCATAGATGGTATTTTGCATGAATAAACTCAAAAACGACGTGCAATCAACTGAGGTATGCTTTGATTAAAACTGAGGGTTTGGTTTTTTTCCCCCAGATATGTGATCCAATACAAAATCGTAAATGATTTTTAAAAACAAAGCCAGAAAATACTGAGCAGTGTTGTTTGATTTTTGATGAAAACCAAGCAGTTCAGTTCTAATTAGGCCAAGCAGAACAATTCTAGTTGGGCTGGGGGAAAAAAACAAGTTGCTGTGACAACTTCAAAACAAAAAAATACTCTCAGATTACATTAGAAACATTTAGAAGCTATATGTTAATGAGTTTATTCAATCGCCCCCGGTTCAGAATAACTGTTGTGCATTGGGTGTTTTATTTGTTTTCTTTTCATGTTGAAGTCAAGACTACTCTTGTAATAGTGAAGTATTCGAGACCAAATATTCAGGGAAGATTCATTTTATGCAGCCAATGGACCAGAGGGGATTTTAGAAAACTAGAGATAAACATAAGAGCAGGGGGTGGTGGTGGTGGAAATTCATCAAAATCTGATAATCTAGGTCGTTAATGGGGCAGATGGGGAATGGCAGGAAATCAGAATATAAAAATAGTACTAAGCTGCTTCTTACTATTGAATTAATGACAATATGGCATCTTGGAATAATTTTTATAATATTTAATTATAAAAAGTTGACAAAATGGAGACCCAAAAAAATGAGGAAAAAGGAAAGTAACAAATTCATGATATAAGTAGGAGTAACAAGTTAAATAATGTATGTTCTTTGTAAAGAATAAATTATTTAGACTTTTTCAGTAGAGAATGTTTTTTTTGGTAGAGAAAATATCCTACCCAGTCTCTTTCATGGGTGACTCAATTTTATGATTACAATAATAAATTGTTACCTGTTTTTAATGTCTTAATTTTATATTATATACCAAAATATTAGTTTGGACATTCATCTCCCATGTCATTGGTATTATAGAATGTCTCACTTTCAAACCATGTAACTAACCAAAAGTTATATGATGGACTAACATTTTCATTGACTCTGATATTCAGTCTTATACTTGTTGGTCCCTGGATTTACATAGGAGGTTTCTATTTCAAAATGACTTCTATAATTTAAAAATTTTCACTTGACATTGTGTACCACAATGTAAGGGTAACTTTTCATTCTTGGCTTATAAACTTTAACAGTACTAAGCAAATACTGTTTAGTCTAGCTAAGTTTTAGTCCAGATAATTTTATATTACACAAGTAAAGTTCGATATTTCTGCAAATTTGCTTTTATTGTATTGTGCATATGTGGTAGATTACAAATATGGCTACAATCTTTTGCAGTTCTTCCCACCAAGAAGTGAAATCTGTTTTCTCCTCCCTTGAATCTGGGCTGGCCAAGTGGCCTGCTTTGATGAATAGAATGCAGTGTAAGAAATGTCCAAAATTCTGAGCCTAGGACTAAAGAGTCCTTCCAGTTTTTGCTTTCTTGTGGCTCTTGGGACCTTTTCACCACCATGTGAGCTAGCCAGAGCTAGCTTGCTAAAGAATAAGAGACAAAATGGAGTAGAGATAAGTTATCCTAGCTGAGGCCCCCCAAAACCAAGTAGCCCCCAGCCAACCACAGAAACAAGAGTGAACCCAGCCAAGACCAGCAGGAGAAATTCCCTGTTGAGCCCAGCCTAAATGGCTGATCCATAGACTACTGAGCTAAATGAATGTTCTTTAAAGATAATCAATTTTGGGGTAGTTTGTTACACAGAAATAGCTAACTGGTATAACCTGCCTCTAAGGGACATTAGTGCATTTTTCCACTTTCATATTTCCATTTCCACAAGTTTATCCTTTTGTAATTTGGTGAGGCTTAAAGATCATGTAACTGATTTTTTAAGTCATTTAAATTATAGTCTTGGGTATGACAAAAATAGATGTATGCTGGACTTTGTGGGGGATCAGTAATAAACACCTTTCCCTCAAACTCCCCCTCAAGTTTAGAACCAATTAAGTGACAGGCCCAGGAGTAAGGCAGAAGGAGAATAAACTGTCTCTGAAATCACTGGTTAGTCCTGGCCTGGACGAGGTGGCCTAGATGATGAGCTTGATGCTACTGAGTTTACAGACTGAGAATTACATACCCACTCACCGCCCCTGCTTGAATTGAATGACTTTCAGCCACTCTCTGGTGGGGAGGCAGCCCTTGTGAAACTTAAAGCAGGGGGGAACAAATTAGATTATATGCCCTCTGTACGCAGGAAGTGCCTGAGGACATTGAGGAAAAATTGTGTCAAGATGGGCAAGATTATTTTCCCAGATTCACCAAGAGATGAGTCACCATCCTCAGCAAAGGAGCACAGAAAGGCCAGGGATACCACTTTAATGAATTGTTTCTCCCAACGTACAGCTATATCAGGAGTAAAAAATAGGTGCTGGGGCTTCCCTGGTGGCGCAGTGGTTGGGAGTCCGCCTGCCGATGCAGGGGACGTGGGTTCGTGCCCCGGTCCGGGAAGATCCCACATGCCGCGGAGTGGCTGGGCCCGTGAGCCGTGGCCGCTGAGCCTGCGTGTCCGGAGCCTGTGCTCCTCAACGGGAGAGGCCACGACAGTGAGAGGCCCACGTACGGCCAAAAAAAAAAAAAGGTGCTAACACTGTCACAAACTGAAAATGATATGGGTAACCTGAACATTACTTACAAGATTTAAAATAAGAAGTAGGGACTTCCCTGGTGGCACAGTGGTGAAGAATACACCTGCCAATGCAGGGGACACGGGTTTGAGCCCTGGTCCGGGAAAACCCACATGCTGCGGAGCAGCTAGGCCCGTGCACCACAACTACTGAGCCTGCCCTCTAGAGCCCACGAGCCACAAGTACTGAGCCTGCGAGCCACAAGTACTGAAGCCTGCGTGCCTAGAGCCTGTGCTCTGCAACAAGAGAAGCCACCGCAATAAGAAGCCCGTGCACCGCAACAAAGAGTAGCCCCTGCTCACCACAACTAGAGAAAGGCCTGCATGCAGCAATGAAGACCCAATGCAGCCGAAAATAAATAAATAAATTTATTTTAAAAATAAGTATATTGAGAAAAGGCAAAAAACCATTTTGTCATAGGTGATGATGATAATAGTAATGATAACAACAAATGGTTTTTGGGCATTTGCTATAGCAAGAAGTGTTCTTATGAAAGTATTTCATTCTCATATAACCCTATGATATAGGTATTCTTGTTATCCCCTTTTTACAGATGGGTATAATGAGGCACAGATAGCCTAAAAATGGCCCCACAATAGACAAGATGGAATAGGATTGGAATCTCTTTTGGACTGTTTACATCCAAGAGTAAGAAGTATATATGTGTGTGTGTGTGTGTATATATATATATATATATATATATATATATATATATTTTATTATTATTATTTTTTTGCGGTACGCGGGCCTCTCACTGTTGTGGCCTCTCCCGTTGTGGAGCACAGGCTCCGGACACGCAGGCTCAGTGGCCATGACTCACAGGCCCAGCCGCTCCGGGGCATGTGGGATCTTCCCAGACTGGTGCACGAACCCACGGCCCCTGCATCGGCAGGAGGACTCTCAAGCACTGTGCTACCAGGGAAGCCCTAAGAAGTATATTTTGAAAGACAGATAACAAGTGTTGGCAAGGAAGAGGAGAAATTGGAAACCTCATATGTTTCTGATGGGAATATAAAATGTGATTTTATTTATTTCGGATGTATACTTGGAAGTGGGATTGCTGGATCACATGGCAGTACTATTTTTAATTTTTTTGAGAAACCTCCATACGATTTTCCATAGTGGTTATACCAACTTACATTCCTGTCAACAGTGTACAAGGGTTCCCTTTTCTCTACATCCTTACCAATATTTGTTATGTCTTGTTTTTTTGATAACAGACATCCTAACAGGTATGAGGTGACATGTCATTGTGGTTTTGGTTTTGTTTTAATATTTATTTATTCTGGCTGCGCTGGGTCTTAGTTGCAGCATGTGGACTCTTAGTTGCGGCATGCAGACTTCTTAGTTGTGGCATGCATGCAGGATCTAGTCCCCGACTAGGGATTGAACCTGGGCCCGCTGCATTGGGAGCACAGTCTTACCCACTGGACCACCAGGGAAGTCCCTCATTGTGGTTTTGATTTGCATTTCCCTGATAATTAATGAGAACCTTTTCATGTACTTGTTGGCCATTTGTATGTCTTTGATTTTTGTAGTTTGATGTAGTCCTGCTTATTAATGTTTCTTTTGTTGCCTTTGCTTTTGGTGTCAAATCCAAAAAATCAGCACCAAGACCAATGTCAAGGAGTTTACTCCTGTGTTTTCTTTTATGAGTTTTATGGTTAAAGATCTTATGTGCCAGTCTTTAATCCATTTTGAGTTGATATTGTATATGGTGTAAGACAGGGATGCAGTTTTATTCTTTTGCGTGTGGATATCCAGTTTTGCTAACACCATTTATTGAAGAGACTATCCTTTCCCCATTGTATATTCTTGGCTCCTTTGTCCTAAATTAACTGACCATATATGCATGGATTTATTTCTGGGCTTTCTCTTATGTTCCATTGATCTATGTGTCTGTTTTTTGTGCTAATACAATACTGTCTTGATTACTATAGCTTTATAAAATAGTCTAAAATCAAAAGTGTCATGCCTCCTGCTTTGTTCTCAAGATTGCTTCAAATTTTCTGTATCTTTTGTGGTTCCATACAGACTTTAGGATTGTTTTCTGTGAAAAATGCCATTGGAATTATAATAGGGATTGTATTGAATCTGTAGATTGCTTTGTATATTGTGGACTTTTTTTAAAATTAATTAATTTATTTATTTTTGGCTGTGTTGGGTCTTCGTTTCTGTGTGAGGGCTTTCTCTAGTTGTGGCGAGTGGTGGCCACTCTTCATCGTGGTGCGCGGGCCTCTCACTGTCGCGGCCTCTCTTGTTGTGGAGCGCAGGCTCAGTAGTTGTGGCTCACGGGCCCAGTTGCTCCACGGCATGTGGGATCCTCTCAGACCAGGGCTCAAACCTGTGTCCCCTGCATGGGCAGGCAGACTCTCAACCACTGTGCCACCAGGGAAGCCCCTAGTGTGGACGTTTTAACCATATTCTTCCAAAGAATGAACACAGACATCCTTCCATTTATTTGTGTTTGTTTTAATTACATTAATGTTTTATGGTTTTCTGTGTATAGATCTTTTAGCACCTTGGTTAAATTTATTCCTAAATATTTTATTCTTTGTGATGCTATGTAAATGGGATTGTTTTCAAAATTTCTCTTTCCAGTAGTTCATTGTTAATGTATAGAAACACAACTGATTTTTGTATATTGATTTTTGTGTCTTGCAACTTACTGAATTCATTGATAGTTCAGTTTTTGGTGGAGCCTTTAGGGTTTTCCATATATAAGATCATGTCATCTGCAAGTAGAGAATTTTACTGCTTTCTTTCTGACTTGGATGTCTTTTATTTCCCTTTCTTGCCTAATTGCTCTAAGATTTTCAGGACTATGTTGAATAAAGTGGTGAAAGTGGGTATCATTGTCTTATTCCTGATCTTAGAGGAAAAGTTTTCAGCTTTTCATCCTTGAGTATGGTGTTAGCTGTGGACTTGTCATATATGGCCTTTATTATGTTGAGATACATTTCCTCTATACTGAATTTGTTGTGAGTTTTTATCATGAAAGGACGTTGAATTTTGCCAAATGCTTTTTCTAAATCTCTTGAGATGATCATATGATTTTATCCTTCATTTTGTTAGTGTGGTGTATCACATGTATTGTTTTGCATATGTTGAACCATCCTTGCGTCACAAGGATAAATTCCTCTTGATCATGGTGTATGATCCTTTTAATGTACTGTTCAATTCAGTTTGCTGTTATTCTGTTGAGAATTTTTGCATCTATGTTCATCAGGGAAATTGACCTATAATTTTATTTTCTTGTGTCCTTGTCTGGCTTTGGTATCAGGGTAATGCTGGCTTCATAAAACGAATATGAAAGTGTTCTTTCCTTTTCTATTTTTGGAAGTTTGAAAAGGATTGGTATTCTTTGAATGTTTGGTAGAATTCACCAGTGAAACTGTCTAGTCCTGGACCATTGTTTGTTAGGAGGTTTTTGATTATTGATTCAATCCCCTTACTAGTAATTGGTCTATTCAGATTGTCTACTTCTTCATTATTTAATCTTGCTAGGTTGTATGTTTGTAGGAATTTATCCATTTCTTCTAGGTTATGTAATTTGTTGGCATATAATTGTTCATAGTAGTTTCTTTTTTTTTTAAACACTTTTAAAAAAAATTAATCAGTTTATTTTTGGCTGCGTTGCTGCGCACGGGCTTTCTCTAGTTGTGGCGAGCTGGGAGCTACTCTTTGTTGAGGTGTGCGGGCTTCAGTAGCTGTGGCTCGCCAGCTCTAGAGTGCAGGCTCAGTAGTTGTGGCGCACGGGCTTAGCTGCTCCAGGGCATGTGGGATCTTCCCGGACCGGGGCTCGAACCCGTGTCCCCTGCATTGGCAGGCAGATTCTTAACTACTGTGCCACCGCGTGTGCTCCTTTGATAAAAGAAGCATAAGGGATCCTTTTCTTCCCCCTCCCTTAATATTAGTATATTGGCTGGTAAGTCTAATTCTGCTTAACAAAGTCAAGTAAATAGCAAACATTCATGATCTTCTGCAGCACAGGCTATTGGGACTTACTGCTTTATTTTTTTAATAGACTTTTAATTTTGGAATAATTTAGATTTATAGAAAAGTTGTAAAGATAGTACAGAGTTCTCATATACCCTTCACCTGGTTTCTCTTAATGTTAACATCTTACATAACCATGATACCTTTGTCAAACCTAAGAGGTGAATACTGGTACATTACTACTTACTAAAACTGTAGAATTTACTTGGATTGCACCAGTTTTTTCACTAATGTCCTTTTTCTGTTCCAGAATCCAATCCATGATACCATAGTGTATTTAATTATGACATTATTTAAATTACAGGAATTCATCATGTTAGACAATTAAAAAATTGTAGAACAATTCTCTTTTTGATGTTAAAATACTTGCATGTTAAGATGATATCCAAATACATACATTTAGTAAATAACACTGGTTTAACATTTTTCTAGGAAGATCTGCCTTAGTACCCAGAGGAAAAATTTCAGCGAGTAAACTGATGGGCTCTTAGATATTTCAAAGTACTTAAGGAATTGTGTTCGTATTTGTAATGAGGTGGATGGACCTAGAGTCTGTCATACAGAGTGAAGTAAGTCAGAAAGAGAAGGACAAATACCGTATGCTAACACACATATATGGAATTTAAGAAAAAAAATGTCATGAAGAACCTAGGGGTAAGACAGGAATAAAGACGCAGACCTACTAGAGAATGGACTTGAGGATATGGGGAGGGGGAAGGGTAAGCTGGGACAAAGTGAGAGAGTGGCATGGACATATATACACTACCAAACGTAAAACAGATAGCTAGTGGGAAGCAGCTGCATAGCACAGGGAGATCAGCTCGGTGGTTTGTGACCACCTGGAGGGGTGGGATAGGGAGGGTGGGAGGGAGGGAGACGCAAGAGGGAAGAGATATGGGGACATATGTATATGTATAACTGATTCACTTTGTTATAAAGCAGAAACTAGCACACCGTTGTAAAGCAATTATACTCCAATAAAGATGTAAAAAATAATATTTCGTAGTTATCTGCTTGAGAGAGAATTAGAACTGGAATATTTTTAAACAGAAAGTTTGAAGGTTCACAGAAACAAGTACCATTGTCTGTAGGCTTATTCCCACTTTCTGGGTGATGGGTATATAATATAATTATTTTAGAAGTCTTCCTTCAACCTTATTCATTATTCATTTAGTTCAACACTCTTTCAATCAGATATTTGTTGAATGCCCATGTCAACTTAGAAAATATTCACAACCTAAAAGTTGAAAGTTACGTTTTATTCGGTGGGAATTTTTAGGACTTCAGGCCCTGGAGGCAGCAGCTCAAGTAACCCTGGGAGAACTGCACCGAGGTGGGGGCAGGCAGGTTGTACAGACGTTTTGCAACAAGGGGCAGGTAGTTGGGAACATTAAAATATTGTTAATTAAAGAAAAGCAGATATCCCAAGTTAAGGAATTTAGTGCTTTTCTATGTATGGGAAGATGCAAGAGTCTGGGCTCACCGAAATCATTCCTTTGATCTGCACCTCAGCTATCTGCGGCCAGTATCCTGTGTTTTCACAGCCTGAGTTTCCTCAGGGCTCACCGGCTCACATTGGAGGGCTGCAATCGCTGATGAGTGTGAAGTCCTTTGTTTACTGATAATGGCAGGAAATATTCCATTTTTCACCTGCAATATGCCCAGTACCATTTTAAACCCTTGGGACTCATCGGTACAGAGTGGACATCCTGATTATAAAGGGTTCTCGGTCTCCACTCACACATCATAGCAACTCTCTTAATCTTTCTAGCTTTTATTGATCCCACTTGCCTCTGCAGATAGATCTATGTTGGACTGAAATATTAAATAGTCACTCTCCTCCAATGGGACTATACTCATGACTGAATCCCTCTTGTCATAGAAACAGTGTTTCCCTTTGCAACTGCTGTGAGAAGGGTTTTATAGCTCACCCTGGCTTTTTTGGTAGGTGGAGAACACTCCCAGAGTTAGACTTGGAAAGGGACTCCTTATACTGTACATTTATTTGTTTTTGTGTTCGTTTTCGCTTCTGAATCCCACCATTAAATGTCATCTGGGCTATAGCAACCTTTGTTAAAAACTGTCGTCTCCGCAAAAAACAAACAACCATTCCACAAATTGTATGATTCCTTTATATAAAGTTTAAAATTGGCAAAACTAGTCTGTGATGATAAATTAAAATAATGGTTACCCTTTGGGGACAACCAACATGCAGAGGACACAAAGAAGTCTTCTAATATCCCATACCATGATGTGGTTGATGGTTACATGAGAGTCTTCATATATAAAGTTTTTCAGGCTGTACACTTAAAATTTATGTACTTTTATGTACCATTAATAAGTTAAGGAAACAGTCCCTTATTATCCTCTCTCATTAAAATAATTCTTTTCTTTTTTTAAAAAATGTATATGTATTATTTATTTTGGCTGTGCCAGGTCTTAGTTGCAGCATGTGGGGTCTTTAGTTGTAGCATGCGGGCTCTTTTAGTTGCGACGTGAGGACTCTTAGTTGTGGCATGCATGCGGGATTTAGTTCCCAGACCAGGGATGGAACCCAGGCCCCCTGCATTGGGAGCGTGACATCTTACCCACTGGACCCACCGGGGAAGTCCCAATAATTCTTTTCTTGCTATCTGTGATATTGTGATTTACAATGAGAAATATATATTTAGTGTTTGTCCCTTTGCTGGCACAGAGCTCCTAAAACCTTTGGAACTTCCTAATGAGAGTGATAAAGGTGTCTTTGTTATGTTAATGGTAACTTGCTTTGTTTTGTTTTTTGCGGTACTCGGGCCTCTCACTGTTGCGACCTCTCCCGTTGCGGAGCACAGGCTCCGGACGTGCAGGCTCAGCGGCCATGGCTCACGGGCCCAGCCGCTCCGCGGCGTGTGGGATCTTCCCAGACCAGGGCACGAACCCGTGTCCGCTGCATCGGCAGGCGGACTCTCAACCACTGTGCCACCAGGAAAGCCCAATGGTAACTTTTGGAAAGCCCCTTTTTCTCCGAAAATGGGAGCTGGTTGCCAGGGGAACCAACCCAGTGCTGAGAGGGTTGGAACTTTCAGTCCCACCCCCAGATCTCCTGGAGGGGAGAGGGGCTGGGGATTGCGTTCAATCGCCAATGGCCAGTGATTTAATCAGTCTTGCCTATGTAATGAAGTCTCCATAAGCACTCAAAAGGACAGAGTTCATAGAGCTTCGGTGTTGGTGAACATGTGGAGATGTGGTGAGAGTGGTGTGCCTGGAGAGGGCATGGAAGCTCTGCACCCTTTCCCCAAGCCTTGCCCTATGCACCTCATCCATCTGGCTGTTGCCGATTATATCCTTCTATCATATACCCGTGATCTAGTAAGTAAAATGTTTCTCTGAGTTCTCTGGGCTGCTCTAGCAAATGAATCGAACCTGAGGAGAGGGGGTTGTGGGAACCTCTGATCTGTGACTGGTGGGTCAGAAGAACAAGTAACAACCCGGACTGGTGATTGGCATCTAAAATGTGTGTGTGTGTGTGTGTGTGTGTGTGTGTGTGTGTGTGTGTGTGTGTGTTGAGGGTGGGGACAGTCTTGTGGGACTGAGCCCTTACCCTGTGGCATCTGATGCTATCTTCAGGTAGATAGTGTCAAAATTGAGTTGAATTGTAGGACACTGAAAATTGGAATGGTGGTATGAAAAAAAGGACAGACAGACATTGGTGTCTCTCTTTTCCACTTAATCTCCTCATGTTTATTTACACATGTATGTGTATTTTCAAATCTCCTGTATATTCAACTCTTTCTTTAGCTTTGCATCATAGAACATGAGTAAAATCCCTCGTATGGTAATGTGGTAGGGATTCTGGAGTAGACTAGAATAATGTGGAGAATTAAAATTTTTCATTGAATAACAGAAACCCTCATATATACCACAAACAGAAGCCATATACTTACATGTCATAAACTAGAACTCAGGGTGTTCTAGAACTAAGAGGAAGATGTGGAAAGTGAATCCTGTAGGACAGTTAGGAGGCTGTAGAGACCAAGTGTTTCTGGGGATCCCAAACCCTTTACGTGTGTCCACAGTTCTGGTGGAGAAGGCCGTTTTGGCTAGAGCAGCTGGGGCTTCAGTGCTGAACCTCCACGCCACTGGAGCTGAAGTTCTGAGCTGTGCCTTCTTGTTCATTCCTGATAATGTAAAAAATTTTCCACCAGTTATGCTCCTAGAAAGAAAAGGCAGAGGACCCTCGTTCCCTCTGTGTTTTTCTCAGTAAGAGAATGATCCCAGGGAAGGGTGCCGGGGCCTGGGAACATTGCGGTTAGTTCAGCTCGTGCCTGCGGGCACGTTAGTTCAGCTCGTGCCTGCATAGCGCACCTCCTTGGAGGTCAAAATTATCACTTCCTTTCAACCCTTAGCTGAGAAGCTGTACCAAGCTTCTCTTTCCCTTATGACAAAATCTCTCTCCAGTGGTCCCATTGTTCATTCATAAAATATGACTCTTGTCAGTTGCTCATCCCCACTCCTGGCAGCGCCCCCTGCTCATTGACCCAAGTATCCCAAACGTTCCTTCAACTAAGTCTTTATTAAGTGTTTATTACTTACCAGGCAGTGTCCACACTTCATATGTATATGTAAAACATCACTAGGGACATGGGTTGACTTGCTTTTGTCCTAAGTTGCTCCTCAGCAGTGCATAAATCGGGATAGAATTAGGTGGTAGGAAGGTGTTGCTTAAATCTACCTGCCAGAGAAGAAGATTCAAGGCCCAGCCCCAAGTCAGCCAAAATGCTCAGTTACATTTTCGTATAAGTGAGAGAGAGAATTAAGAATATTACACGTGGAAAGCCTGTCCATTACTCAAAGTTAATGTGTTTATAGTAGTCCCAATAACTGGATAGCAGAAAACAAGCCAGAATTCTGAATCTGATATTGCAAAGTAAGCCTATGTGTGTGTGTGTGTGTGTGTGTGTGTGTGTGTGAGTGTGTGTGTGAGTGTGTGAGAGAGAATGTGTGAATGAGAGCGTTGTTTCGATTTGACTTTTTTTCATGCCAAAAACAGCAGCATAAAATTTGTCAGGGTTGAAAAAGAGTTAATGATGTAAGGGTACTTCAGGCCAAATATATTTTGATGAGCATCTGATTCAACCAAATCTATGAGTCACTTCCAATGAGGATACACTTGGAAGTCTCACAGGGAAAGAACCCCACTCCCTCAGGATTGGCAAAGTCAAATTGTTGAGACACTTGCTTCAAGCACATAGGATCTCAGGTATTTCACTTAAGTAGGTGGTATGTCAGGAGGACAAATCCTAGTGCTTGGACATTTTAAAGTAAAGAGGCTAGTCTAGTTCACTGGTTCTAATCCTTGGCTAGAGATTAGAATTACCTAGGGAACTTTGTTAAAATATTGATCCCTGGGTCCCACAATCCGTACGTTCTGATTCAGGTGGACCGGGATGAGGTCTGAGTGAGATCTAATCCTGTGGAGAAACACTGTGCCTTAGCAGGTTGGGAAATAAGTTTCTGTTATCCACATTGGTTTAAAAAGATAGTAAAGAGAATAAAACAGCAATCCATCCATCAACTGAAATTCCATAACTCCAGCAATCTTAAGGGAACCAGTCATCAGGTGTCATGCTCCAGGCAAATGTCCTTAAAGACGAAAACGAGGACAAAGGTCATCTGCTCAAAGCTGGGGTATAAAACTTAATCTCATCAAGTTTCTAAAATAGAGATGGGCTAGTTCCATCCTGTTGTTGGAAATGAGACATGGGGCTCCCTCAGAGGAGACCTAGAGATCAGAAATGAGATCAGCAGGTGCTTTTGTCAAAATACTCATTTGTGAGTTACATCAAACTCAGGAACATAAAAAAAGCAGTCCATTGGAGAGTCCTAACTTCAAAAGTTGTGAACTCATCTGCTGCCAAAGTTTACCTAATCCCCCTTCTGTGAAAAATTGTTATCATTTTTAGCTTGGTTTTAAAACTGTGTACTTCAGTTACAGTTTTGTAAAGCTATTTTTTTGGTGTGTGAAATAATTCAAAAGCCTTAAAAATTAGACACTTTTTAAGTGATGATAGCACTTGGAGACACACACACTTTTACACCTACAATACACATTGCTTCATTTATTTCATTTCAGCTCCCTGGGGGGGGGGAGAGTATGTGGAATTAATTTCCAGTTGGGGAAGTAAGTCATGATCTGTAAGAAATTCTTTTTAGGACACACAGTGATCCTGGGGAAAAGTAGAAATCTAATCAGACAGGGTCCGTCTTCTTGGTGTCCTGTATTTCTCTATGAATGGACAAAGTTGCACATTCCCAGCAGCACAAGTTCACGTAATTTTTTAAATTGAGGTAAAATTGGCATACATTATATTAGTTTCAGAGGTACAACACATAATGATTCAATATATTGCAAAATGATCACTATAACACTAGTTAACATCCGTCACCATACATAGTTACAGAATTTCTTTTCTTGTGATTAGCAGTTTTTAGATCTACCTGCTTAGCAACTTCCAAATTTGCACTACAGTATTATTAACTATAGTCACCATGCATTACATCCCCATGACTTATTTCATAACGGGAAGTTTGTACCTTTTGACTTCCTTCACCCATTTCGCCCGCCCCTATTGCCTCCACCCCCGTCTGTGGCAACCACCAATATGTTCTCTGTAACTTTGAGCTTGGTTTGCTTGTTTTTTTAAATTCTGCATAAATGTGAGATCATACAATATTTGTCTTTCTCTGACTTATTTCATTTAGCATAATACCCTCAAGGTCCAACCACGTTGTTGCAAATGGCAAAATTTCCTTCTTTTTTATGGCTGAGTCGTATTGTTATGTGTTGTGTGTGTGTGTGTGTGTGTGTGTGTGTATATGCCACATCTTCTTAATTCATTCATCTATCAAAGGACACATAGGTGTTTTCATATCTTGCTATTGTAAATATTACTACAATGGATATAGGGGTGCATATATCTTTTCAAATTAGCATTTTCATATACTTCAGATAAATACCCAGAAGTGGAATATCTGTGTCAGAAGGTAGTTCCATTTGTAGTTTTTTAAGGAACCTCCATACTGTTCTCCATAGTGGCTGTACCAATTCACATTCCCACACCAGCAGTGCAAGAGTGTTCCCTTTTCTCCACACCCTCTCCAGCATTTATTGTTTCTAGATTTTTTGATGATGGCCATTCTAACAGGTATGAGATGATAGCTCATTGTTTTGATTTGCATTTCCCTGATGATTAATGATATTGAGCATCTTTTCACGTACCTGTTGGCCATCTGTAGGTTGTCAGTGGAAAAATGTCTATTGAGATCTTCCGCCAATTTTTTTTTTTTTTTTTGCGGTACGCGGGCCTCTCACTGCTGTGGCCTCTCCCATTGCGGAGCACAGGCTCCGGACGCGCAGGCTCAGCGGCCATGGCTCACGGGCCCAGCCGCTCCGCGGCATGTGGGATTTTCCCAGACCGGGACACGAACCCGTGTCCCCTGCATTGGCAGGCGGACTCTCAACCACTGCGCCACCCAGGACGCCCTCTTCCGCGAATTTTTAAATTGGATTGTGTGGGTTTTTTGCTAGTTATATGTATGAGTTCTTTATGTATTTTGGATATTACCCCCTTATCAGATATATGAGTTGGAAATATTTTCTCCCATTCAGTAGATTGCCTTTTCACTTTGTTGTTGGTTTCCTCTACTGTGCAGAAGCTTTTGAGTTTGATGTAGTCCTATTTATTTATTTTTGCTTTTGGTGTCAAATCCCCCAAAATTATCACCAAGACCAATGTCAAGAAGCTTACAAGCTTTGCCTTCTTTTAGGAGTTTTATGGTTTCAGGTCTTAACATTCAAATGTTTAATCCATTTTGAGTGAATTTCTGTGTATGGGGTAAGATAGTGCTCCAGTTTCATTCTTTCGCTTATGGCTGTCCAGTTTTCTCAACACCATTTATTGAAGAGATTGTCCTTTTCCCATTGTATATTCTTGGCTCCTTCGTCATAAGTTAGTTGATCATGTATGCATGGGTTAACTTCTGAGCTTTGTCTTCTGTTCCACTGATCTATGTGTTTTGTTATTCTTCCAGTACCATACTGTTTTGATTGCTATAGATTTGTAATATAGTTTGAAATCAGGATGTGACAAAGAGTTACATCCCCAACAGCAAAAGTACATGCAAATTTTAATGCCATAGTTTTTTTTAATGAGTGAAACAGTGTTTTCCTTTTTCAAAATATTTTTCTTTTACTTATTTTTATTGAAATGTATTCGATATGTGATGTGTAAATTTAAGGGGTAAAACATGTAAATTTGATACATTTATATATAGTAATATGATAGCCATTATAGCAGTAATTATCATGTCTATCATGTTACATAATTATTCGTTCCTTTTGTGGTTGGAGTAATGCTACAGTTTTTCTGTTTTTGCTTTTTTAAAATTTTCAGGTCAACTTTAAAAAAAATTTTCTGGTCAATTTTTAAAAAAAATTTTGTTAATATTCAAGTATAGTTGATTTACAATATCATGTTTCAGTTGTACAGCACAGTGATTCAGTCATACATACACACATTCTTTTTCAGATTTTTTTCTCTTATAGGTTATTACAGAATACTAAGTATAGTTTCCTGTGCTATGCAGTAGGTCCTTGTTCATTATCGGTTTTATATATAGTAGTGTGTATCTGTTAATCCCAAACTCCTAATTTATCCCTCCCCAACCCCTCTTTCCACTTTGGTAACCGTAAGCTTGTTTTCTATGTCTGTGAGTCTCTTTCTATTTCATAAATAAGTTCCTTTGGGGCTTCCCTGGTGGCACAGTGGTTGAGAGTCCGCCTGCCGATGCAGGGGATGCGGGTTCGTGCCCCGGTCCGGGAAGATCCCACATGCCGCGGAGCGGCTGGGCCCGTGAGCCATGGCCGCTGAGCCTGCGCATCCGGAGCCTGTGCTCCGCAATGGGAGAGGCCACAACAGTGAGAGGCCCGCGTACCGCTAAAAAAAATAATAATAATAAAATAAAAAAAGTTCCTTTGTATCATTTTTTAACTTCCACATATAAGTGATATCATATGATATCTGTCTTACTCTGTTTGGCTTACTTTGCTTAGTATGATAATCTCTAGGTCCATTCATGTTCCTGCAAATGGCATTATTCCATTCTTTTTATGGCTGAGTAATATTCCATTGTATATATACCACACATTCTTTATCCATTCATCTGTCGATGGACATTTAGGTTGCTTCCATGTCTTGGCTATTAAAATAATGCTGCAGGGACTTCCCTGGTGGTGCAGTGGTTAAGAATCCGCCTGCCAATGCAAGAGACACAAGTTTGAGCCATGGTCTGGGAAGATCCAATGTGCCACAGAGCAACTAAGCCTGTGCGCCACAACTGCTGAGCCTGTACTCTAGAGCCGGTGAGCCACAACTACTGAGCCTGTGTACCACAACTACTGAAGCCCGCATGCATAGAGCCTGTGCTCCAGAACAAGAGAAGGCACTGCAATGAGAAGCCTGCACACTGCAACGAAGAGTAGCCCCCGCTCATTGCAACTAGAGAAAGCCTGTGTGCAGCAATGAAGACCCAGTGCAGCCAAAAATAAATATAAAAAAATAAATAAAGTTATTTTTTATAATGCTGCAATGAACATTGATTGGGGTGCATACATTTTATTGAATTATGATTATCTCTGGATATATGCCCTGTAGTGGGATTGCAGGATCATATGGTACCTCTACTTTTAGTTTTTTAAGGAACCTCCATACTGTTCTCCATAGTGGCTGTACGAATTTACATTCTCACCAATAGTGTAGGAGGGTTCCTTTTTCTCCCCACATTTTTCCAGCATATATTATTTGTAGACTTTTTGGTGATGGCCATTCTGAGGGATGTGAATTGATACATCACTGTAGTTTTTTGTTTTTTTTTTGTTTTGTTTTGTTTTTGCGGTACGCGGGCCTCTCACTGTTGTGGCCTTTGCGGAGCACAGGCTCCGGACGCGCAGGCTCAGCGGCCATGGCTCACGGGCCCAGCCGCTCCGTGGCATGTGGGATCTTCCCGGACCGGGGCACGAACCCGCGTCCCCTGCATCTGCAGGCGGACCCTCAACCACTGCGCCACCAGGGAAGCCCATCATCACTGTAGTTTTGATTTGCATTTCTCTAATAATTAGCGATGTTGAGCATCTTTTCATGTGCTATTGGCCACCTGTATGTCTTCATTGTGTTTTTGTTTGAGTCTTTTTCCTCTTTTGTCACAGTTCTTCTTTTTAAAAAAATTTTTATTTTATATCGGAGTATCGTTGATTTACCATGTTGTGTTAGTTTCAGGTGTATGGCAAAGTGATTCAGTTATATATGTGTGTGTGTGTGTGTGTGTGTGTGTGTATGTGTATATATATACTTCAGATTATTTTCCCACTTAACATTATTACAGAATACTGAGTACTGTTCCTGTGTGATAAAGTAGGTCCTTGTTGATTAAAAATTTTACATATAGTAGTTTGTATTTGTTAATCCCAAATGCCTAATTTATCACTCCCCGTTGGTATCATAAGTTTGTTTTCAAAATCTGTGAGTCTCTTTCTATTGTGTAAATAAGTTCATTTGTATCACTTTTTAGATTCCACATATAAGTGATATCATATGGTGTTTGTCTTTGTTTGACTTACTTCACATAGGATGATAATCTCTCTGTCCATCCATGTTGCTTCAAATGGCATTATTTCATGCTTTTTATGGCTGTGTAATATTCCTGTGTGTGTGTGTGTGTGTGTGTGTATACACACACATGTTTTTTACGTATTGCTCTGTTGGTGGACACTTAAGTTGCTTCCATGTCTTGGCTGTTGTAAATAGAGCTGCTATGAACATTGGGGTGCATGTATCTTTTTGAATTAGAGTTCTTGTCTTTTCTGGATCTCTGCCTAGGAGTAGGATTGTGGATTGTATGGTAACTCTATTTGTAGTTTTTTTTTTCTTTGTATTTTTATTTTATTTTATTCTATTTTTTTTAACATCTTTATTGGGGTATAATTGCTTTACAGTGGTGTGTTAACTTTCTGCTTTATAACAAAGTGAATCAGTTATACATATACATATGTTCCCATATCTCTTCCCTCTTGCGTCTCCCTCCCTCCCACCCTCCCTATCCCACCCCTCCAGGTGGTCACAAAGCACCGAGCTGATCTCCCTGTGCTATGTGGCTGCTTCCCACTACATATCTATTTTACGTTTGGTAGCGTATATATGTCAATGCCACTCTCTCACTTTGTCACAGCTTACACTTCCCCTCCCCATATCCTCAAGTCCATTCTCTAGTAGGTCTGTGTCTTTATTCCTGTCTTACCCCTAGGTTCTTCATGACATTTTTTTCCCTTAAATTCCTTATATATGTGTTAACATATGGTATTTGTCTTTCTCTTTCTGACTTACTTCACTTTGTATGACAGACTCTATGTCTATCCACCTCATTACAAATAGCTCAATTTCGTTTCTTTTTATGGCTGAGTAATACTCCATTGTATATATGTGCCACATCTTCTTTATCCATTCATCCGATGGTGGACACTTAGGTTGTTTCCATCTCCGGGCTATTGTAAATAGAGCTGCAATGAACATTTTGGTACATGACTCTTTTTGAATTATGGTTTTCTCAGGGTATATGCCCAGTAGTGGGATTGCTGGGTCATATGGTAGTTCTATTTTTAGTTTTTTAAGGAACCTCCATACTGTTCTCCATAGTGGCTGTACCAATTCACATTCCCACCAGCAGTGCAAGAGGGTTCCCTTTTCTCCACACCCTCTCCAGCATTTACTGTTTCTAGATTTTTTTGATGATGGCCATTCTGACTGGTGTGAGATGATATCTCATTGTAGTTTTGAGTTGCATTTCTCTAATGATTAATGATGTTGAGCATTCTTTCATGTGTTTGTTGGCAGTCTGTATATCTTCTTTGGAGAAACGTCTATTTAGGTCCTCTGCCCATTTTGGGATTGGGTTGTTTGTTTTTTTGTTATTGAGCTGCATGAGCTGCTTGTAAATTTTGGAAATTAATCCTTTGTCAGTTGCTTCATTTGCAAATATTTTCTCCCATTCTGAGGGTTGTCTTTTGGTCGTGTTTATGGTTTCCTTTGCTGTGCAAAAGCTTTGAAGTTTCATTAGGTCCCATTTGTTTATTTTTGTTTTTATTTCCGTTTCTCTAGGAGGTGGGTCAAAAAGGATCTTGCTGTGATTTATGTCATTGAGTGTTCTGCCTGTGTTTCCCTCTAAGAGTTTGATAGTTTCTGGCCTTACATTTAGGTATTTAATCCATTTTGAGCTTATTTTTGTGTATGGTGTTAGGGAGTGATCTAATCTCATACTTTTACATGCACCTGTCCAGTTTTCCCAGCACCACTTATTAAAGAGACTGTCCTTTCTCCACTGTACATTCCTGCCTCCTTTATCATAGATAAGGTGACCATATGTGCATGGGTTTATCTCTGGCTTTCTATCCTGTTCCATTGATCTATATTTCTGTTTTTGTGCCAATACCATACTGTCTTGATTACTGTAGCTTTGTAGCTACAGTATGTCTGAAGTCAGGGAGCCTGATTCCTCCAGCTCTGTTTTTCGTTCTCAAGATTGCTTTGGCTATTCGGGGTCTTTTGTGTTTCCATACAGATTGTGAAATTTTTTGTTGTACTTCTGAAAAATGCCAGTGGTAGTTTGATAGGGATTGCATTGAATCTGTAGATTGCTTTGGGTAGTAGAGTCATTTTCACAATGTTGATTCTTCCAATCCAAGAACATGGAATATCTCTCCATCTATTTGTATCATCTTTAATTTCTTTCATCAGTGTCTTATAATTTTCTGCATACAGGTCTTTTGTCTTCGTAGGTAGGTTTATTCCTAGATATTTTATTCTTTTTGTTGCAGTGGTAAATGGGAGTGTTTTCTTGATTTCACTTTCAGATTTTTCATCATTAGTGTATAGGAATTCCAGAGATTTCTGTGCATTAATTTTGTATCTTGCTCCTTTACCAAATTCATTGATTAGCTCTAGTAGTTTTCTGGTAGCATCTTTAGGATTCTCTATGTATAGTATCATGTCATCTGCAAACAG
Source organism: Tursiops truncatus (assembly GCF_011762595.2). Classification (NCBI taxonomy): domain Eukaryota; kingdom Metazoa; phylum Chordata; class Mammalia; order Artiodactyla; family Delphinidae; genus Tursiops; species Tursiops truncatus. The sequence continues at coordinate 102,694,922 of NC_047055.1, read as the reverse complement.
TGACAGCTTTACTTCTTCGTTTCCAATTTGGATTCCTTTTATTTCCTTTTCTTCTCTGATTGCTGTGGCTAAAACTTCCAAAACTATGTTGAATAAGAGTGCTAAGAGTGGGCAACCTTGTCTTGTACCTGATCTTAATGGAAATGCTTTTAGTTTTTCACCATTGAGGATGATGTTGGCTGTGGGCTTGTCATATATGGCCTTTATTATGTTGAAGAAAGTTCCCTCTATGCCTACTTTCTGCAGGGTTTTTATCATAAATGGGTGTTGAATTTTGTCAAAAGCTTTCTCTGCATCTATTGAGATGATCATATGGTTTTTCTCCTTCAATTTGTTAATATGGTGTATCACGTTGATTGATTTGCGTATATTGAAGAATCCCTGCATTCCTGGAATAAACCCCACTTGATCATGGTGTATGATCCTTTTAATGTGCTGTTGGATTCTGTTTGCTAGTATTTTGTTGAGGATTTTTGCATCGATGTTCATCAGTGATATTGGCCAGTAGTTTTCTTTCTTTGTGACATCCTTGTCTGGTTTTGGTATCAGGGTGATGGTGGCCTTGTAGAATGAGTTTGGGAGTGTTCCTCCCTCTGCTATATTTTGGAAGAGTTTGAGAAGGACAGGTGTTAGCTTTTCTCTAAAAGTTTGATAGAAGTTGCCTGTGACACCATCTGGTCCTGGGCTTTTGTTTGTTGGAAGATTTTTAATCACAGTTTCAATTTCAGTGCTTGTGATTGGTCTGTTCATATTTTCTATTTCTTCCTGATTCAGTCTTGGCAGGTTGTGCATTTCTTAGAATTTGTCCATTTCTTCCAGGTTGTCTATTTTATTGGCATAGAGTTGCTTATAGTAATCTCTCATGATCCTTTGTATTTCTGCAGTGTCAGTTGTTACTTCTCCTTTTTCATTTCTAATTCTATTGATTTGAGTCTTCTCCCTTTTTTTTTTTTTTGATGAGTCTGGCTAGTGGTTTATGTATTTTGTTTATCTTCTCAAAGAACCAGCTTTTAGTTTTATTGATCTTTGGTATCGTTTCCTTCATTTCTTTTTCATTTATTTCTGATCTGATTTTTATGATTTCTTTCCTTCTGGTAACTTTGGGGGTTTTTTGTTCTTCTTTCTCTAATTGCTTTAGATGCAAGGTTAGGTTGTTTGTTCGAGATGTTTCCTGTTTCTTAAGGTAGGATTGTATTGCTATAAACTTCCCTCTTAGAACTGCTTTTGCTGCATCCCATAGGTTTTGGATCGTCATGTCTCCATTGTAATTTGTTTCTTTTCTAGGTATTTTTTGATTTCCTCTTTGGTTTTTTCCGTGATCACTTCATTATTAAGTAGTGTATTGTTTCGCCTCCATGTGTTTGTATTTTTTACAGACCTCTTCCTGTAATTGATATCTAGTCTCATAGCATTGTGGTCGGAAAAGATACAATTTCAGTTTTCTTAAATTTACCAAGGCTTGATTTGTGACCCAAGATATGATCTATTCTGGAGAATGTTCCATGAGCACTTGAGAAAAATGTGTATTCTGTTGTTTTTGGATGGAATGTCCTATAAATATCAGTTAAGTTCATCTTGTTTAATGTATCATTTAAAGCTTGTGATTCCTTATTTATTTTCATTTTGGATGATCTGTCCATTGGTGAAAGTGGGGTGTTAAAGTCCCCTACCATGAATATGTTACTGTCGATTTCCCCTTTTATGGCTGTTAGTATTTGCCTTATGTATTGAGGTGCTCCTATGTTGGGTGCATAAATATTTACAATGGTTGTATCTTCTTCTTGAATTGATCCCTTTATCATTATGTAGTGTCCTTCTTTGTCTCTTCTAATAGTCTTTATTTTAATGTCTATTTTGTCTGATATGAGAATTGCTACTCCAGCTTTCTTTTGGTTACCATTTGCATGGAATAACTTTTTCCGTCCCCTCATTTTCAGTCTGTACGTGTCTCTTGGTTTGAAGTGGGTCTCTTGTAGACAGCATACACATGGGTCTTGTTTTTGTATCCATTCAGCTAGTCTGTGTCTTTTGGTGGGAGCATTTAATCCATTTACATTTAATGTAATTATTGATATGTATGTTCCCATTCCCATTTTCTTAATTGTTTTGGGTTTGTTATTGTAGGTATTTTCCTTCTTTTGTGTTTCTTGCCTAGAGAAGATCCTTTAGCGTTTGCTGTAAAGGTGGTTTGGTGGTGCTGAAATCTCTCAGCTTTTGCTTGTCTGTAAAGGTTTTAATTTTTCCATCAAATCTGAATGAGATCCTTGCTGGGTAGAGTAATTTTGGCTGTAGGTTTTTCTCCTTCATCACTTTTGTTTGTTTGTTTGTTTGTTTGTTTGCGGGCCTCTCACTGTTGTGGCCTCTCCCGTTGCGGAGCACAGGCTCCGGACGTGCAGGCTCAGCGGCCATGGCTCACGGGCCCAGTCGCTCCGCGGCATGTGGGATCTTCCTGGACTGGGGCACGAACCTGTGTCCCCTGCATCAGCAGGTGGACTCTCAACCACTGTGCCACCAGGGAAGCCCTCCTTCATCACTTTAAATATGTCCTGCCAGTCCCTTCTGGCTTGCAGAGTTTTTGCTGAAAGATCAGGTGTTAACCTTATGGGGATTCCCTTGTGTGTTATTTGTTGTTGTTCCCTTGCTGCTTTTAATATGTTTTCTTTGTATTTAATTTTTGACAGTTTGATTAATATGTGTCTTGGCATGTTTCTCCTTGGATTTATAATGTATGGGACTCTCTGTGCTTTCTGGACTTGATTAACCATTTCCTTTCCCATATTAGGGAAATTTTCAACTATAATCTTTTCAAATATTTTCTCAGTCCCTTTCTTTTTCTCTTCTTCTTCTGGAACCCCTATAATTCGAACGTTGGTGTGTTTAATGTTGTCCCAGAGGCCTCTGAGACTGTCCTCAGTTCTCTTCATTCTTTTTTCTTTATTCTGCTCTGCAGTAGTTATTTCCACTATTTTATCTTCCAGGTCACTTATCCGTCCTTCTGCCTCAGTTATTCTGCTATTGATCCCTTCTAGAGTATTTTTAATTTCATTTATTGTGTTTTCATCATTGCTTGTTTCATCTTTAGTTCTTCTAGGTCCTTATTAAATGTTTCTTGCTTTTTTTCTATTCTCTTTCCAAGATTTTGAATCATCTTTACTATCATTATTCTGAAATCTTTTTCAGGTAGACTGCCTATTTCCTCTTCATTTGTTAGGTCTGGTGGGTTTTTATCTTGCTCCTTCATCTGCTGTGTGTTTTTCTGTCTTCCCATTTTGCTTATCTTACTGTGTTTGGGGTCTCCTTTTTGCAGGCTGCAGGTTCGAGTTCCCATTGTTTTTGGTGTCTGTCCGCAGTGGCTAAAGTTGGTTCAGTGGGTTGTGTAAGCTTCCTGGTGAAGAGGACTAGTACTTGTGTTCTGGTGGATGAGGCTGGATCTTGTCTTTCTGTTGGGCAGGTCCACGTCTGGTGGTGTGTTTTGGGGTGCCTGTGGCCTTATTATGATTTTAGGCAGCCTGTCTGCTTATGGATGGGGTTATGTTCCTGTCTTGCTAGTTGTTTGGCATAGGGTGTCCAGCACTGTAGCTTCTGGTCGTTGAGTGAAGCTGGGTGTTGGTGTTGAGATGGAGATCTCTGAGAGATTTTCACTGTTTGATATTATGTGGAGCTGGGAGGTCTCTTGTGGACCAGTGTCCTGAAGTTGGCTCTCCCACCTCAGAGGCACAGCACTGACTCCTGGTTGCAGCAACAAGAGCGTTTCATCCGCACGGCCAGCCCACTGTCCCCACGACTGTCGTGGCTTCGGCCGCCGGGGCCACTCCAGAGCCAGCATCCTCAGTGAGGCTGCCCTTCCCTCGGGCTCCAGGGCAGTTCCGTGATGGTGGAGGGAAGAGACCCCGAGCCGGTATTTGTAGACTTTTTGAGGATGGCCATTCTGACCGGTGCGAGTTGATACCTCAATGCATGTTTTTTGTTTGTTTTGTTTTTTTATTTTGGCTGAGTTGGGTCTTTGTTATTGCGTGCAGGCTTTCTGTAGTTGCGGCACGTGGGGACTACTCTTTGTTGCTGTGTGCGGGCTTATCATTGCAGTGGCTTCTCCTGTTGCGGAGCACAGGCTCTAGGCATGCAGGCTTTCGTGGTTCCAGCGTGCAGGCTCGGTAGTTGCGGCACGTGGGCCCTAGAGTGCACGGGCTTCTGTAGTTGTGGCATACAGGCTCTGTAGTTGTGTGCACAGCCTTAGTTGCTCCGTGGCATGTGGGATCTTCCCAGACCAGGAATCAAACCCATGTCCCCTGCATTCGCGGGTGGATTCTTAAGCAGTGTGCTACCACGGAAGTCCCTCAATGTAGTTTTGGTTTGCATTTTTCTAATAATTAGTGATGTTGGACATCTTTGCATGTGCCTTTTGCCTATGTGTATGTCTTTTTTTTTTTTTTTCCCCGGTACGCGGGCCTCTCATTGTCGTGGCCTCTCCTGTTGCGGAGCACAGGCTCCGGACACGCAGGCTCAGCGGCCATGGCTCACGGGTCCAGCCGCTCTGCGGCTTGTGGGATCTTCCCGGACCGGGGTATGAACCCATGTCCCCTGCATCGGCAAGCGCACTGTCAACCACTGCACCACCAGGGAAGCCCTGTCTTTTTTTTTTTTTTTTTTTGAGGTTTTTTTGTCTTTCCTCACAGTCTTTATTTATTACAAAATATTTATTTTGTATTGAAGTATAATTGATTTACAGTGTTGTGCTAATTCAGGTGTACAGCAACACGATTCTGTTATATATATACATATACCTATTCTTTTTCAATATCTTTTCCCATATAGGTTATTACAAAATATTAAGTAGAATTTCCTCTGCTCTATAGTAGGTCCTTGTTGATTAACTGTTGTACATAGAGTAGTGTGTATAAGTTTTCCCAAGCTCCTAATTTATCCCTCCCCTTACCTTTCCCCTTTGGTATCTTAAGTTTATTTTCTAAATCTGTGAGTCTGTTTCTATTTTGTGAATCAGTTCATTTGTATCATTTTTAAGATTCCAGATATACATGATATATATAGTATTACTCTTTCTCTGTCTGACTTACTTCACTTAGGGTGATCATCTCTAGGTCCATCCATGTTACTGTAAATGGCATTGTTTTGTTCTCTTTATGGCTGAGTAGTATTCCACTGTATATATATAGCACACTGTCTTTATACATTCATCTGTTGATGGACATTTAGGTTGCTTCCATAGCTTGGCTATTGTAAATAGTGCTGCAGTGAACATTGGGGTGCATGTATCTTTTCGAATTATGGTTTTCTCTGGATATATGCTCTGTAGTGGAATTGCTGGATCATATGGTACTTCTGTTTTTAGTTCTTTAAGGAACCTCCATACTATTCTCCATGGTGGCTGTACAGATTTACATTCCCTCCAGTAGTGTAGGAGGGTTCCTTTTTCTCCACACCTGCTCTAGCATTTATTATTTGTAGACTTTTTGATGATGGCCATCCTGACTGTGAGGTGATACTTCATTGTAGTGGTGATTTGCATTTCTCTAATTTGCATTTCTCTAATAATTAGCGATGTTGAGCATCTTTCATGTGCATTTTGGCCACCTGTATGTCTTCATTGTGGGTTTTTTTTTTTTTGTTTTTTTTTTTTTTTTTTTTGCGGCACGCGGGCCTCTCACTGTTGTGGCCTCTCCTGTTGTGGAGCACAGGCTCCGGATGCGCAGGCTCAGCGGCCATGGCTCACGGGCTTAGCCACTCTGTGGCATGTGGCATCTCCGGACCGGGGTACAAACCCGTGTCTCCTGCATCGGCAGGCAGACTCTCAACCACTGTGCCACCAGGGAAGCACCATTGTGGTTTTTTTTAATTTGAGCTTTTTTCTCCTTTGTCACACTTTTTTTTTTCCTTTTAAAAAAATTTTATTTTATATTGGAGTACAATTGATTTATTACCATGTTGTGTTAGTTTCAGGTGTACAGCAAAGTGATTCAGTTATACATATACATATATCTGTTCTTTCTCAGATTATTTTCCCATTTAGGTCATTACAGAATATTCAGTAAAGTTCCCTGTGCTATACAGTATGTCCTTCTTGTTTACCTGTTTTATACATAGTACTGTGTACACGTTAATTCCAAATTCCCAATGTGTCCCTCCCTCATCTATCCCCTTTTGTATCATAAATTTTGTTCTACATCTGTGAGTCTGTTTCTGTTTTGTAAGTCACTTCATTTGTATCATTTTTTAGATTCCACATATAAGTGATATCATATTTGTTTTTCTCTGTTTTACTTCATTTAGGATTATAATCTCTAGGTCTTTACATGTTGCTGCAAATGACATTATTTCACTCTTTTATGGCTGAGTAATATTCCGTTTGTGTGTGTGCGCGCACGTGTATACACACACACACACACACACACACCACATCTTTATTCATTCATCCGTTGATGGACAGTTAGGTTTCTTCCATCTCTTGGGTATTGTAAATAGAGCTGCTGTGAACATTATGGTGCATGTATGTATCTTTTTAAATTAGAGTTTTTGCCTTTTGTAGATATCCGCCCAGGAGTGGGATTGCTGGGTCTTGTGGTAGCTCTGTTTTTAGTTTTTTAAGGGATCTCCATACTGTTCTCCATAGTGGTGGTACAAATTTACATTCCCACCAATAGTGTAGGAGGGTTCCTTTTTCTCCATACCTGCTAGCATTTGTTATTTGTAGACTTTTTGATGGTGGCCATTCTGACTGGTGTGAGGTGATACCTCATTGTACTTTTGATTTGCATTTCACTAATAATTAGTCATGTTGAGCCTCTTTTCATATGCCTTTTGGCCATCCTTATGTTTTTTTTTTTTTTTTTGAGGTTTTTGTGTCTTTTGTCACCGTTTTTTGTTTCCTTTATTTAAAATTTTTATTTTGTACTGGAGTATAGTTGATTTACAATGTTGTGTTGGTTTCAGGTGTACAGCAGAGTGATTGTTATACATGTATCTATTCTTTTTCAGATTATTTTCCCATTTAGCTTATTACAGATTATTGGGTATAGTTCCCTGTGCTATACACTGGGTCCTTGTTGATTATCTGGTTTATATATAATAATGTGTATATGTTAATCCCAACCTCCTAATTTATTTCTCCCCCCACCTTTCCCCTTTGGTAACCATAAGGTTTTTGTTTTTGTTTTTGATCCCAGCAGGGTACTCCTCTCTGTTCACTAGAGCTATATGCTGTAGGGGTGCCCCCTGTGGGGGTTGCACAGCTCCTTCTGTTTTGTCAGGTAACTGTTATGGGTAGTCTTGTAGGCGTGGCTGGTCACTGGTCTGGTTGTTTGCTGGCCCTGCCTTGTATAGAGGCTGCTGGCCACTGCTTGCCTGGGCTGGGTCAGGAGGTGGCCGGCTGCACAACCCGGCGGGGGGGCAGGGGCGGTGCACTGAGCCTAGTGCTGGCCTACTGGCAGGCACAGCCAGGTCCTAGGGTCTGGCTGCAGCGTTCAGGGGTCCCAGATCTGGTGTCAAACCACTCGTGATTGGGGCCAGTTCCTGACCCAGATGGCTGTGGGGTCCAGGGTGTCCCAAAATTTGTGTTCACCTGCTGGTGGGCTGGGCTGGGGTCCAGCTGGTCCCAGGGCTAGTGCTGGCCTGCTGGTGGTGGGCCTGGTGTGCAGTTTTATTGGGGCTGGTGTCTGCCCGCTTTTGGGTGAGGCTGGTCCGTAGGCTAGAGCAGGCTCCCTGGTGTGCAGTACTGGCAATTATAAGGTTGATGCCTGCCCACTGGTGGGTGGGGCTGGGTCCCAGGGTCTCTGGGGGTCCTGGATCTAGTCCCTGTGCACTGGTGTGTGGTGCAGGGTCCTCGGCCCTCTGGTGGAAAGGGCTGTGTCCAGGGGTGGCTGTGGGCTCAAGGGGTCTTAGGGCAGCCTCTCTGCCAGTGGGTGGGGCTGTGTGGCCACCTGGCTAGTTGACTGCCCTGAGGTTTCCCAGTGCTCTTGCCTACAGGCTGATAGGCGAGGTCAGGGCTGCGTCCTGAGGCTCATAAGCTAGATGGAGGATTCCAAAATAGCACTTGCCAGCACCAGTGTCCACATGGTAGAACAAGCTCCCAGAATGCCTGCCTCCGGTATCTATGTCCCCAGGAATGTTGCCTCCTGCCTCTCTGGGAGACACACCAAGATCAGCGGGTGGGTCTGACCCAGGCTCCTTTCAAATGACTGTTTCTGCCCTAGGTCCCAGAGTGTATGTGTTTCTGGTCCTTTAAGAGTGGGGTCTCCATTTCCTACAGCCCTCTGGGACTCTTGAAAGGAAGCCCTGCTGGCGCTCAAAGCCAAGTGTTTCCGGGTTTCAGCTTCCTGGTGCAGCACCCTCGGGCTGGGGAGCCTGATGTGGGGCTTGGACCCCTTGCTTCTCGGGGAAGACGTCTGCAATTGTAATTTTCCTCGCATTTGTGGGTCAGCCACCTGGGGGGTTGGGTCTTGACTGTACTGTGACTCCACCCGTCCTACCCATCTTGTGGTTTCTTCTTTCTGTCTTTAGTTGTAGAAGATCTCTTCTGGTAGGTTCCCGTCTTTTTCACTGATAGGTGTTCTCTAAATAGTTGTCATTCTGGTGAGAAGAAATGAGCTCACGGTCTTCCTACTCCAACATCTTGGCCAATTTACTTTCCTTAGACTTTTTGATACTTGTGATTATAAAATTATTACATGGTCATCATAAAATAAGAATAATTCTAAAAATTCAGTCACGGTTTAGAAAATAAAGATTATCTGTAATTCCATCAATTGGATATTATGTAAACTATGACTTTTGACAAAAATTAATAATATCACGTAGTTCTTACACAATTTACTTAACCAACCCCATTAGTGGTAAGTTGTTTCTAATTCTTCACTGTGGCAAACAGTACCTTGACTGGATGATACATGCTTCTTTGCACACCTAATGATGTCTTTGTGAAAATTTCCCAGGACTGGACCACATTTAGACTTTGATTAAATGTTGCCAAATTGATCTCTAGCAGTGTGAGAAGGTCCCCGAGCACTGGGTATTATCATTTTTCACATTTTTACTGTAGTATCTGTTCGAACAGATTCCTGTTGAATTCAAGCTAGATTAGATTAGTTCAGCATTTTATAAATTCATGAATTTTATTTAAAGCCAGCATATTAAGTTAATAAACACGTATGGTTAGATTTCTTAGATAAATAAATACTAAGTTTAATGTGTATTATACAAAGGCAATATTTCAAATTCCTTCTTCAGTGAAGTCAATCCTGCTGGTGGTACTTTCTTGTGAAAATGCTGAACATGCTGAGAAATAGTGAAGATCTCTACAAGAATTGAGTAGCTATAGTAATTACTATATTTTCTTTAATTGATTCTTATGACCTCGACCTCTAAACAGAAAATTACAATGAAAGAAATCACTACCAATGGAAAATACATTAACTATATTACACGTCTAGTTTAAAAGTAGGAAATAAATAAACCACAGGTAATGCAGGGCAGAAATAAGAAATAATGTCACCAGGCAGTTCTGTCAGCAGTATAGGAACTGAGTTTGTGGAACTGATTACTTAATGACCAAAGATGAGACAGTGAAATAAATCAATGCAAGAGCAAAGAATAAAGGGGAAGGGTAGCAGTTAACATCAGGTAACCCTAAATTTTTTTATATCCATTAAGCAAGGAAAAGGACCCTGTGAAACTATAATAACCAAATGCTATGTTTTAAGACACGAAAAAAATTAAAATATACAGCTTATAGACACTCAAATATTAAAATAAATTTGCCTTCTAGTAGCTCAAAATATCATAATTGAAGTTAATTTCTCATTCCTTATGTAAGATAATACATCAAATTCAGAAAACAAGGGATTTGCAGTTATGCATTGTTTATGTTCAGTAAAAATCTTTTAGATTTTAATATTCATTTTTAAAAAGTGCATAGCAGGTACACCAGAGGATTCTCAAAAAATTTCTAAAACTCAGTATATTTTCCTTATCTTCAGCAAATTAATCTATTAAAAATGAATCAGGGACTTCCCTGGTGGTGCAGTGGTTGTGAATCTGCCTGCGGGTTCGAGCCCTGGTCCGGGAAGATCCCACATGCCGCGGAGCACCTCAGCCCGTGCGCCACAACTACTGAGCCTGCGCTCTAGAGCCCGCGAGCCACAACTACTGAGCCCATGTGCCATAGCTACTGAAGCCCGTGCCCTAGAGCCCAAGCTCTGCAACGAGAAGCCACTGCCATGAAGAAGCCTGCGCACCACAACAAAGACCCAACGCAGCCATAAATAAATAAATAAATGTAAAAATGAAACAAGTTTTTTTTTTTTTTTTTTTTTTTTTTTTTTCGGTACGCGGGCCTCTCACTGTTGGGGCGTCTCCCGTTGCGGAGCCCAGGCTCCGGCCACGCAGGCTCAGCGGCCATGGCTCACGGGCCCAGCCGCTCCGCGGCACGTGGGATCTTCCCGGACTGGGGCACAAAGCCGTGTCCCCTGCATTGGCAGGCGGACTCTCAAGCACTGCGCCACCAGGGAAGCCCTGAATTGAATTTTCAAATTCTCTTTTGGCAGGATAAAAACACCAAATACCTATTTAAAATTAATTTTGAAAATGTAGTCTCAAAGCAAAACACTGCCCTTGAGTTTCCTCCATAATACTGAGTTCTCTACAAACATATCCATTATACTTCAATAAATTAGTTTTAAAAATTATGTACACTTCAGTTTTTATGAGAACCTTCTATACTTTATTAGAAAAGATATCTCCAGTCGAATATGTTAAGAAGAAAGATAGCTCAAATATTCTAGAATTGTAAAATTTCAGTTTTTCCCCCATTGCTTACATATTGGTCTATTGGGCTTACAAACAGCAACACTCTTGGGCTGATACTGTTAAGAACTTTGCTTAAATTTTGAGGACAGAAAAATAAAAATTTCACAAGTCAAAAATGAATCATGAATAGATTATATGCTGATGCACACTATAAGATAGATTCTACTTAAATAAATTAAAGCAATAGTTAATGCAAAATAAAAATGGAATGCAGGCAACTTGAAAATAAGTTTAACGTATATTAAAAATTAAAATAGCACTCTATTTAAAAGTACTGTCATATGCATTCCTTAAAAAGCTGTGTGTATATCTAGACTTCAAAAGCGAAAAGTCAGAACGAGCACTGCACAGTGAAGATGCAGAAAGTTTTACCAGAGATATTTTTGTTTACTAACAGAGACATATAAGCAACTTTCTATTCCTCAGTTAACTGTTCTCCCCAGCCCCCAGTACCCAGCAAATCAACTCTAGTCCCAGCTAAGCACAGCAAGTATCTGATGGAGAACACTGATATCATCTGGTAAAGTCATTTCAGAAAGCCTCAAATCCATAGCTTCCAGTACAGGACGTTTCCATATGGAATCTTAGCACTGGACTCTAGAGTTTTGCCTAGTCTGAACTTGCGTTTTATGATTCTTTACATTTTTAATAGCTTTGTAAGTACTTCTACATAATAAATTACCTTTCTTATTGATGAGATCATAAGTTTTTGAGCTGAAGTTTTCCCACAGACAACCACCTTTGTATGGTTTCCCCCTGCGTGTTTGGAGTGTGTGAGATAAGAGAACCAGAGACAGCACATGCCTCCTTGTGGGTATGACACCTGTAAGGGTTTCCTTCAGTAAACCTGCGACTGTGAGAGGTCAGCGTGCTGGGACGGGCAAATCTTTGTCCACTCCTATCTTAGACATAGGACTTCTCTCCGCTATCTGTCCATGTTGTTAATCTTGAAATTGTGGAAGTTGTAAGTGGTCAGTGACATACATCACACTTAAAGGGTTTTTTCTCACCACAGTGAATGCAACTGCGGATGAGTACCTGGCACTTTTGAGCAAAAGCCTCTATCACATAATTCATTTATATGGCTTTCTTACATTGAGTTTTCAGCTGGTTATACTGGGTGAACACATTTCCACACGTGTGGCAGAGGTAGAGTTTGACTCCCTTGTATGTATACTCACGTGCCTTCTCAAGCTGCTGGCTTGTAAAACCACTTTTCCATACACGTTACACATCAGCTTGCCCTTGGAAGACCTCTGATCCAGCTCTTTCCTGGAGCTTTCCAGCTCGTAAGGATTCTTGACACTGGCTGTATTAAATACAGTGTGTTTTCCCTCAGAGTATAGTTGAACTGTGATTTTCCACATTTTCGTTTCACTGTTAAGAGTTTGCACAGAGACATCTAGTAATGGAAATGTATTTCATCAACTCAAGTTCTGAATTATTTCTTTGTGCAACTTGTTCTGTTACAAGTGTGGACAATTTACTTGCATCTAGAACTGTTTCAACAGATGCATTCTCTGACCGTCACTGAGGTATCATACTCTTTTATTCTGCCCTGTTTTCTGGGAGTGGAAAGCTTTCTTTTGAGTTTGAGATAACATCTTTGCTAAAGCCTCTTGTTGAGGATTTGCCTGAACTAAATCTGGCTGTTTTGTTTTTTTTTTCCGGTACGCGGGCCTCTCCCGTTGCGGAGCCTGTGCTCCGGACGCGCAGGCTCAGTGGCCATGGCTCACGGGCCCAGCCGCTCAGCGGCATGTGGGATCTTCCCGGACCGGGGCATGCAGGCGGACTCTCAACCACTGCGCCACCAGGGAAGCCCCTGACTTTGTTTTTATTTCCAGTTTTTAATCAAGAGCTTTAGAAGTTTTTTTTTCTTCTTCCCCTTTTAGGTGGCTTGATTTGATTCAGTAATTTTTAAAGATTTAATGTCTTGCAATTAGAAAACTGTGGCCTGTATAATTGTTTTAAAAATTCAGGTTTTCTGGGTATATTTTTTTTTGGTTAATGTTTGGTGGACATTTGAAAAAATATTTAGTTCACGTGAGATACAAAATTTTATTATATGGAGATTTAACTGCCGATTATAATATTTCCTATTTTGTCTGTTTTGCATGTCAAAATTAGACAGGTGTGTTCAAGTTTTACACACAAAATTTAGGAGAATTCTGATGTCACCTTTGTTTATTGTTTATCTTGATAATCTTTTTAAATCCTCTCATCCCCATGTTTCTTTTTTCTATATTTCTTGCTTCTTCCCTGTCTGCTATGTTCGTTCCTTGTGGTATGCCTTATTGCATCTCCTGGATCTAGAATTCACATTTCTTATGTGTTAGCTCTTCATCGCTATCCCTTTCCTCTGAATTCTAGAATAGTTTCTCTATTGACTCAGTTTTGTGAAATCTCACTACCTATATTTTTAGTTTACAATTCCATAAAAGTTACTTTTCATTTGAAAGCAACCATCCCTGATCTGATTAATCCTTTTTGAGAGATATGACATAGCTGTAAATTTCTGTTTGGAATTAAAATTAGAAATCAAAGTTTGCTCTTCTTCTCTGATTCTGTAGAATGAAGTCCTTTTTTCAGGAGGCTAAACGTTTCTATATGTTCGCTGATTTTTAAGGAAAATTTTAAAAGGTTATGTGGGTCACACTGCTTTAATCTTTTAATCCTTAACGAAAAAGCAAGCGTAAAGCTTTCTACTCTTTTCTGTAGCTTCTTCTTAGTTAGAAAATTACTTGATTACAGAGTATAGGAAAGACAGGGAGGTTGAATGTTTTGCTAAGCATTTGTTTCTAGCCAGTCAATAAGCAAACACCAGTGGCTGCTGCTTTTAGGTATTTACAGCAGGGTTGAAAATTGCTCCCTGGAATCTTGAGCTAGGCTAAGGAAGTTTTTCCTCCATGCTCGTATGGCAGCTTTAAGTTACTGGGTGCATCGTGCTCCTTATCAATGTGGCCAAACCAGTTGTATTAAGTACCACTCTTATTTAGTCAATTGTGGTGCAAGTGAGACAGGAGGCAGTTGCCGCAGTCTCCCTGCTTTCTGACCATCACAGATCCTTCTATTTGCCTGCTGCTCAGAATTTGGGGGTCTTCATGGCCTCCGTTGGGGAGCCCAATAGACTTGAGTTATAGGTTAACTTTCACTGGCAGCTAAAACTGTGGGTTCTTGATATTGGTTGCTACCGCCCTCAGTACACACCCCCCCCCATCTGCATCCTGTCATTTCCTTCTCCCTGAGAGCACCCTTCCCTGTTCTCCAGCCCTTAAAAATGTTTTCATTAGTTATTTCAGTAGAATTTGGGAAGAGAAACTCAAATTCTAATCTTGAAATAGCAGTACCCCTGCCAGCTGTGACCATTTCATTCGTTGTGAAAGTGTAGGAAAGTGTAGAGGGAATGCAAGCTATTTCAATACACTAATCCAATTTTCTCCTCCCCCAACCCCAAATGCCTTTCAAATAAAGACCCTTTTTTTGAATCATGTACACCCAAAGCAGACTATTTTTAGTGACTTAAAAGAAGTCATAATTGGGGGATGGGATTTAGAAATGGCTATGTTAGTGGTTCTTGATCAAGGGAATAGAACTACCTCAAAACAGATTCAGTCCCCAAGAGAATAAATGCATAAACAAGTCAAAAGGAAGCAAAGTAATATAATATATAGTAGGTAACATTTTGCTCTCGAATCGCAATGCAAAACCGAAGGAAGCTAGGCTGCATCACCTGATTTTCCTGCATTCTCTTTTTCTTACCGCTAGAACGTCATGAGAGGCTGGTGAAAAGCACACCCACCCGACTTCCCTGTTGGCACAGTGGTTGTTAGTCCGCCTGCCGATGCGGGGGACGCAGGTTCATGCCCCGGTCCGGGAGGATCCCACATGCCGTGGAGCGGCTGGGCCCGTGAGCCATGGCCACTGAGCCTGTGCGTCCGGAGCCTGTGCTCCGCAACGCGAGAGGCCACGGCAGTGAGAGGCCTGCGTACCGCAAAAAAAAAAAAAAAGCACACCCACCACTTTTCCAAAGGGCAGGACAAGTGAGATGATTTCACAGCTCTAAGAGTATGGAACTGGCGAACCAAAAATCTCACCCACATATTATATACCCTATTAAAACCTCTGAAACCTCCGCCACGAAACACCACCTGGATAGTGTCCTAGAAAAAGGCCTGTAGGCCAAAGTCAAGTCAGGAAGTCTCTGGAGGAATTGGGGTAGGAGACAAACCACACCCAGCACACTTCCGTGGGGGAAACTGAGCGGTCAGTACCTGAAGAGAAATCATTATATGGGTAGTGGGATTACAGACAGATGATGCAGTTCTCTCCGATGCCTAATTAACAAAATGAGCAGCACAAGGAATCACTATTGTGGTAACCAGATTTGAAGTAATCTTCTATTTCAAAAACAGATTGTTTAAAAGGGACAACACAGGATGTGAGAAGTGATGAGAAAGGAAAGAAGACAGTAAAAAAATACTTCACATACTATTTTTAGTTATCTTTGATGTTCTATGTGTTACTTTACACTAAGATGTGGTGGAGGGTAACCAAGTACCTGATGAAGTAAAGTTTCCTTGTAACTTCTGAGAGGGAAGGAGGGAAAGTATATATGCAGATTAAAGATGTAAGAAACATAACAATCAATGTCAAGTATTCTATTTAGACCCTAATTTAGACATGCTTATAAAAAAACCCTGTGAGACCAGTTGGGAAACTTAACACTGGATATTTGATATTATCTTATAAGGTGTGATAGATGGTGCTTTTTAATAAACTTAAAAGTTTATTTACAGATGAGTTGCTGGGATGTCTGGGGATTTGTTTCAAAATAATGGTGGGGGTGGTGGATGAGAATATAGATGAAATAAGTCTGCTTATATCTGGATAATTTTGGAAGCCGGGTAATGAGTGGGGGATTACAGGATTCTTCTGTACTTCTGTATGTTTGCAAATTTTCTTATATTTAAATAATGTAGTGGGAGTGATTTTGACTTTAAATATGCCTAATCACTGAAAATACTATCTACCATACTTCATCTGCAGTATTTTCTGTGCACAAGTTGGGAAGGGTGACTACAGACCCTAGCAAGAGGAAGGTGATTATATCCCTTTGAAAACCTAACTACAGATGACATAAAGATATAAGAAAATCACTCATTCTTTGGTAAGTGATATATATTAAAGTGGAATGAAAAATGTAAATTTTTAACATATCCCACTTTTTTTAACATCTTTATTGGAGTATAATTGCTTTACAATATTGTGTTAGTTTCTGCTGTATAACAGAGTGAATCAGCTCTATGTATACATATATCCCCATATCTCCTCCCTGTTGCGTCTCCCTCCCACCCCCCCTATCCCACCCCTCTAGGTGGTCACAAAGCACCGAGCTGATCTCCCTGTGCTATGCGGCTGCTTCCCACTAGCTATTTTACATTTGGTAGTGTATATATCCCACTTTTATATAAAATTTGCTTATTTATACTTTCACCCAATTTTTAAGTTAGAGTAATGTACTAATACTTAATAACCCACATCTAACATTACTACATGTTCTAATAGAAGAATAGAAAAGATTAGATTTCTAAGACAGCATATTTCAGTCCAGAAATATATGAGTATTGGAACTAGGACTGGTTTGATATTGTAAATCATTTCTAATTACACAGAAAGGATGCAGAATGTAGTGTTTGCTTTTAGTTTATTAATTTATTTCTCAGGGATCTGACTTTCCAAATATGTTCTGTTTGGAGATACGATGCATGCATAGCCTTTAAAAATGCCTTTGTACAATTTCGCCTCAAAATAATTAAATTCACAACATACACAGAAATCTAAGACATGGTATTTACAAGATTTAATAAATTCTTGCTGTTTTAGGGAAGAAATTGAGCAAATCTTTTACAGTGGGGAAACATGGACAACTGGGTGTCATTATAAACAAGAGATCTGAATTGTTCAGTGTCAAAGCCACGTTTCATGGCTTTAGAAATTAAAATTGAGTCGTCATTCTATTAATCTCTGAATGCTCAAGCCATGCAGAATCTACTTGTATTAAATATTTGGGGATGCAAATAACAGGAAAAAATATGCACGTCTGGTGAATGAAATCATCATCAGAATTACCTTTTACAATAAGAAAATACTGTTAATAATTCTTTCAAAAAGATACAGTAGTGGTGCAACAGACAGTGCCAAATTTATTTTGATTTTAAAGTAACATTACATTTGTCATTTTTCTCTACGGATATACAGACACACACTGTAACGACTCGTTCAAAGTCTGAACAGTGATTACAATATTAAAATATAAATCAATTTAAACTATAAGGGGACATCTTCACATTCCAGGGTACATCACTGATATTTTCAAAGGACAGTTTTTCTATGCCTTATATTCTTGCTTTTTGTTTATACTGTCAAAAACATTACAATTACCTTTTAAAATACTATATAAAATCGAGTTGCCACAGAAAGTTGGAATATGAACCCCCTAGATAACTGGGACAAAGCAATGTCAAAACTGAAGGAAACATTGATCTCTTTTATAATAAGTACTAAAATTGAGACCAGCTCCTTAAAAATTATTAAACTGCTCATCACACTCCCATTTTTTCAGGGAAATAAACAAATTAGCAACACTTTCCCCACCATCATTAATCTGCTCTAAAACTACCTTTTCTACCACGCACTTCTTATTTTAAATTGCGCGCCTCTGTACTCCCTCAAACAAGGTCATTATTGGAAACATTTTACAATGCTTAGAAAGTTTCTGACTCATCTTTTACCACTTTAAACTTTTAAGAACTACCTCAAAATGTAAGGGGCAATGTACTTTAACAAAATGACAAAGGTGCTTTCTACAAACCCAGTTTACAAAACAGTGAAATAATGTAAAATGTACAGTCAGCTCTCTGTGTTCCCAGATACATCAAACTGGTTGTATTTTAAGAAAAAACCTTTTTTTTTTTTTTTTTTACTAGAAACAAGAAGTGCACCAACTGATCCTAAAAGCATAGGCACCTCAGCAGCCAGATCCTTTTGAAAAGGCATCTTGAAAGTTGACTGAATTCTTGTTCAAACTTGTCATAGGCAAGAAGTAGTCTATATATGGGACACAGTTAAATATATCAAATTTATCAGTGTCAAATAATTTTGCTTATTTTAAAAACTGAATACAGCCTATGTTGGCGTATGAAACTTGTGCACAACCAGAAATGAACATATACAAAACTTCCTTAAAAATCAATCGCTGATGTCTCAAACCCCACCCTCTACACCTATCAAATAGACTGATTGCTCATATTTCCTGGCAGGTGAAAACAATGATTTACTAGATCTATCACCAAAGGACTGGAACCATGCATCTACTGTATGATGATAACAGTTCAGTAATCTGGATGTATGTTCATGCAATAGTTTTAAAGTCATCTACATGGTTTTAATAAAGCATCAAACGGTTTTCATACATGCTACTTTCATTCTCAACTGACAACTGCCAAGTTAATTGCTGCCACTTCAGCATTATCACTAAGAATACTGGGTAAACCTTTAGCTAGAACATCAAGCAATATATGTATTTTTCCCCTAAATTGTTACTTAATACCAAGTGGGGTTGACCATCACTAAAGAGATGTGAAACCATACAAAGGCAAAAGCATGGGCATATTACAGGACAGTAGGACTGATAGACTTATTGGAGACTGACAGACACCAGTGTTACTACAAAAGCCTTTAAAGAGTGAATGCTGTTTTCAGGTCAATGCTTTTAAGCCCATCTGCTTTCTCACCTTTATTTTCACAGTTTTACCACAGTTGTTATATGAGAGATGTTTTATCAGTGTAAGTACATAGCCACGCTGACTTTGTGAGACAAGTAGATATTCTTCAGGACATTTTCCACATATGAAAAAATGTTTTCAAAGCAGGTACAGTGTGAAATTGTGATTTTGATGATAAGCTATGATAAGTTATTATGCCTTTGGTTTCATTATGCTATTAAGTGCAGCTTGTTTTTCCAGGTCTGCCAGAGATTACTGCTAAATTAGCACAGTGACAGCGTGAAGCTTGTGTGTGTGTGTGTGTGTGTGATAGAGAGAGGGAGAGAGAGGAGAGAAGGGGGACGGCTGGTATGGGAGAGTATATATACTCCTCAGGTTATATATAACCTGAGGTAAAATCCTTTAGGATTAGGAAACCTACCAGTTTCATTGCTGTTTATATTTACCCAAATAGGGGGAAGATTCCAAAATCCAATTCTGAGCTTGGAAGAAAAGTCAACAATGGTAAAGACCTTAATTCAGTGTCCTGTTAATAATTTTCTAGTGGTGCACTTTAGTAAGTCAAATGATTTTATGTCTTCAGTTATTTATACCCTAAAGTTCTAGTTTCATAAATAAAGAGTGCTTTAGTATCACCTGAACTGTCTGAACAAACTCAGTATCATCTCTGAATACAGTATTGTTACATTTTAAAAGTTCTTAGTTTCAAAGTCTGTTGTATTCACCTTTCTCTCAGTCGTTATTTCTTGACTAGCCTTCTCTTCCTCCCCAAATAACGCAGCGTGCAACTTTATGATATTGGCCAACTATAATGTTCCTCACACTATTTTGTTAACATATGTGCAAATATATCTTTATTGAACAACTAATATTAATTTTTTTCAGCTAAATTAGGATTATGGCACAAAGTATTATCTGTGCTGTAAACATCATGGACTCATCACAAATTGGAAGGAGGGGGAAAAAGGCTCTAGGGACTGCACACATTTCTTATAGAACCACAGCTGAGCTCAAGATTCCAAGTGGATTTTGGAATGGATTTACATTCAGCATACGTTCACTGTGCTATTGGTGAAGCGCAGTTTTACGAGAAGGTCATTCATAAAATCATAATTTGTAAGGACTTGGTTATTTTAAAAACCAGTGGCCTAATAAAAGCATGCAGTAACTTAAAAAATATATCTATTATGCGGCATAATTAGGTCTTAGTTACCAGTGTTGGTATAGCTTGATGAATCACTGTACAAGCAAAAGGGATCTTATTGCCTCTGATTGTACTTTCGAACAAAGGGCACGATATGCCTAATTCCTGACTGCTACAAATCGCATTTTAAAACATTTTGTTTGTGTGTTTGAAATTACCCCTGAAAAAAGCAGCAATTACAAATACCCTTGTTATTTTGCCCCCCCAGGAAAACATCCTCTGGTTGCTTCTCCCTGTCCGTCCTTCTCTTCAGTAGGAAGCAACAGGAAGAAGCCTGGGGAGCCTGGGTTTTCCAGAGAGCTTGTGACCAGGTAAGTCTGCTCTGGCAATTCACAGTTTGTCTGCATAAACTGTAACATGTCACATCATGAATCAAAGTTCTAGTTTATAAAATAAGGGTAACTTATTTTATAAGTAACTTTAACAGCAGTAACTTTAACAATTGGGGTTGCACAGAAGAGCTCTTGACTTCTCTGTGTACATTCTTTCAGGAGTGAATCCTTTCCCCATTTCAAGTATCCCTTTCGATCTGTAACTCTGCAATGAGTTAAGAAAGGGGGAAAAAAACCCTCCCCATTTTTTCTTCATTGAGCACAAGCGGCTGCATTGTCACCCCCCCCCCCCACCATGTTATATGAAATGAAAAGGCTGGGCAGATGAACAGATTCCCCAGGTTTCCTTTTTTTCTAATGGGCGCTCAAAGCTTCACTCTCAACCTAGTGCAGACTCTTGGGAATTCAAGTGTACCGTGGCATCTCACACTGCTCACAGCGATTTAGTGCGGGGTGGTTCAGAAAGGTGCAGCTATCACAATTCCATGGAGCCCCTTCATAGTCTTCATCTCGGGGTTGTGTCCGAGGACTCTGTTTGGAGCTACTTGGATGCTCTGAGAGAAGGTAGGAATAAAAGAGAGAAAACAGAAAACAGAGTGAATTTTTTTCTAAGTATCATCGAAACGGAAATTCAAAATTACCCCCCAAAAGCAAGGAAAGTGGTATTGTGAAATGACAAAGCCAGCAGTATACATAGCTACTAGAAATGCAGAACTAAATAGTAAGTTTATGATATATTTTCTACTTTGTTCTCAACAATTTACTTTTTTCCTACAAGTAGATAGAAGTCCAGTACAGACTACCTTCCAAGTTAATTAATCATCTCTCGATAGTGGATAGTTATGCTATATTCCAGCCAAGTGAAAACAATGAGAAATGTTATATAGCATGTTAAATTAGTTCTGAAGTTTTCCCTCACAACTTCGGCCCGCCCATGACTCCACCCCCCCGTAGTACTAGTCATACTATTTCAAACATCGATTAAATGTGTGCCTTCTTCCATGAGACTTTCAGCTCCACAATATGCATGTTTTTAATCATAATGACTTATAAGTGGTGTGACAGTTCATAAAAAACATTCTATCATAGGGTGGATGGGTATGTCGATCCTTTGATAAATTCCAAATAGCTGTCCCTGTTTTACAAATTCAGGTTTTTCCAGGACCAGAGGTGTAGCTCCAGGAACAATCCAATCCAAAGCCCACAATCCTTCACCATTCCCCAATCCCAAAAACCTCCCCTATTTATCTTAAGAGGCTTGTAGTAGTGGGGGGTGGGGTGGATCTGGCCTTAAGGAACAAAGTCCACCTAGGAGAAGCTTGCATTTCTCCTCCTATGCCTTTGAGATGCCAAAGGTCTAGCCGGTCTACTCCAGGAATGCTTATCTAGGCCATTTTCAAAATGCAGACTTCAAAGGTAACTAACTCTCATCAACAAGAAAAAAATAAAGGGGGGCTAGGTAACAACATGGAACTTGGCTTGTCATACAGACCATAGAGTCAATTTGACTAGAAGTCAAATAAGATGTTACTATTCCTGTTACAAAATTTGTCAGCCAGAAAATAAGTTGATATGATGAAACTTTAAAGGTAAATGAGATGAGAGTTTTTAGGTGAACTCTTGAGGAATAATGTTTTAGGACTGCCTACACAGAACAGTTTCTCCAGATTTTTGGTAACTTTTGAAACTGCTAAATTAAGCAATGGGAATTCACTGAATATTCGGATCATTTCCAAATAAGATACGAGAACATTAACTGCTAAACAAGTCTGTTTGCGTTCACTGGACATGTCTTGGGACCCACTAAAGAAAGAAATTAATTAGGTTATTAAAGAAAGAAAGTAGGTTATAGGATATGTTCATAGTTTGTCATACCAGCATTTCCTGACTGGCAAACAGTTCATAATTACTTCTTAGATTTTGCTAGAAACCAAGGCTTTACGGTTACGAATTCTAATTAAAATATGTAAGTACTAAAAACTCGTAAGGAAAAACATCTTTGTATGCAAGGAAAAAGAAGGGGCATAAGGAATGAAAATGTGTTTTGTTAAGAGAACAGAAAGTAATTTGTCATAAAGCTGGTTATTTCTAAACGGGAAAGAAAATAAGGGAGAAATTAATACGAATATAGAAAGTTGTAGAAGGTTTGTGAGAAAGGAATTCTATGGGTGGTCAGGACTAAGATTAAATTTGAGCGTGTAGCTGATTCGCTTTGTTATGAAGCAGAAACTAACACACCATTGTAAAGCAGTTATGCTCCAATAAAGATGTTAAACAAAATAAAATAAAAAGTACACTAAGAGGAAATCTTAACAGAAAAAATGTAATACTTTAATGTTAAAGGGAAAGTGGTGCAAAACCTGAACTTGTTACCTCTGTTAAGAGTACAAAGTTTTCTTATAATATTAATCTGCTTTTGATAAGATATTGTAAAGTCCAAAACTTTCAAGTTGAAGTTGTTTTTTATTTATTTACTTGGCCTTGTTTCCTAGATACTATTATTTTTAGAGGACTCTGTCCCATGTGGTGGCCACTAGAAATGCAGCCACTCTGAACTGAGGTGTGCTCTAAGTGTAAAAGGAAGATTTAGTATGAAAGAATGTAAAATAAAATACCTCACTAATTTTATATTGATCTCATAGTGAAATGTTATTTCACTTTTCTCTTTTACTTTGGCTAATAGAAAATTTTAAATTATGTGCGTGGCTTCAACTGTTATTTCTATTAGACAGCACAGCCTTAGAAACTCAGTAGAGAGTAATTTCTTAAGGGAAAAAAAAAGGTTGGCCTTTACTTATGAGAACTCTACATGGGTTAACACGTGTGTTTGGACATTTTGCACAAACTCCAGACACACAAGTACAAACCATCTGCAGCTGCTGCCTGGGTGTCATGGATGTCCTCCTGTACTCTGGAGGTCACGCTAATTCTTCGGGCTTTCCTCTCAACTGTGCAGGTGTCTGATGAGTCTGCATGAGAAGAAGCAAAGCCAGGAAGAAGGGATCAAGCTGTGCATTAGAAGAGCGGACAGGCTCACAAGGACCTTTCGCAGAACACACACAGTTGAGTAATTTACTCTTTTACCTCATGCTACCTTTAGTTCTCCCATGAAGGTAAGTCCCATATTTAATACTGCTCTTACAACCTATCCAGAGCAGTGGATAAGGTGGTATCCACTTTTTCCATCCTCTCTAATTACTTGGAATAAATGACTTATTTCACCAGTTTCCCACTTTCTAGTGAGTTAGGGGTGCAAACTCAGTATAATTAAATGTCAATATGAACACAAAATTCGGGAGATGATACTTTAGCAATTCCCTGATTAAGCAGTAGTTACTAGAAAATTATGGGTTTAAAGTACACCACCCATATAAGGCTAACCCAAGAACACATTGCATTAATGGTAACAGTAAACCATAGTAGCAGTACTTGAAAAATCAGAACCAACTCAAAGTAATACTATATACTGATAATACATACTCCCCAGTCTTTCATAAATTCCAGTTACCTGTGTGTGCAAAAGCCTAGCAGACACTTCACAACATGGACTGCAGGCACACCAATTACCAATTTCTTGCGAGAATACTGTTTCTATTAATGTATAGGCAGTTAGTTAGTGAGTAGCGTTTTGTATTAAGTAAAAACAAAAAATGGCAGACTTCATATGATTTACCCTTAAGAACCGAAGAAAGATCTTACATTTTGTAATCAGTTTGGAGCCCATAAGCAGCCCTCTAGTACAACCTACCTTTGGAAATCAGTGCTCCACAATCTTAAACACTGTTATCAGAGTAAAACAAAAGCAGAGTGAACATCTTAGGCTCCAGAGACTAGACTAAGGTAAAGTTCTACTTCTTAGAACTGTTAACCACTTTTATAGCATCACATACCTCCTTCTCGCTGACTCTTACAACAACCCTGTACAGAAGCACCGCTCTGGATCTGAACAAGGTCAGGTGGCCAAGACAACCAGGACCAGCGCTCAAGTTAAGTTGTACCACACCAAGGTCAGTGCTCTCGCCACTATGAGTTACCAATGTCAAGGTTGGGGGTGGGGGGACAACTTTCTGAATCAGCTGAGGCAGCTTATCACACACACACTTGCGTTGCTTAACTACAAAGTCTGGTCCAAAAAGATTTCTCAGTCTCCCTTTCTGTCTTTCCTTCTTTCTCTAATTATCACACTTATTATTCAGATAAACATCTATATTCCACTTGGATATTCTAGGTCTTCTGCATTTCCATATGAATTTTAATTTCTACCAAAAAAAGAAAAAAACAGTAAATCTGGTATTGCACCAATCTGAAAAGAATAGCTACCTTAATAAAACTGATTTAATAACAGACATGGTTTATTTAGGTCTTCTTTAATTTCCTTTGGCAGTGTTTTATAATATTCAATGTACATATCTGGTGAAACTTATTAGTGTCATTTAAGTGTCATTTTTTGGATGGTATTGTAATTATCCTTTTATTTCCACTTTCCAATTGTTGGCTAATATATATAAATATGGTTTTTGGATCCTGACCTTATATCCCAAAACCTTGTTAAATTCACTTATTAGTTCTAATTTTTGGTATCCTTAGATTTTCTTTGCAAATAATCATGTCATCTGCTGAATTTTATCAGATGGTTTTCAGTATCTAATGAAATGATCATATGCTTTTTCTCCTTTACTTTCTTAATATTGCATTCCTGAGGCTAAACCCAATTTGGTCATGATGTATTATCTATCTTTTGTTCTATTGGGAATACTTTATTAAGTTTATGTTATGAGGGTTATTGATCTGTAACTTTGTTTTCTTTTGGGGAGGTAGGTAATGGCTATCAGGTTTTAGAATCATGGTCCTGCTGGCTACATAAAGAAAATCGGAAGCATTCCTTCCTCTTATTTTCTCAGAGTTTGTATGATTGGCATTATCTCTTCCTTAAATATTTGATAGAATTCACCCACTGGTGCAACCATCTGGGTCTAAAGATTTCCTTCTGGGAAAACTTTTAATAATGGATTCAATTTCTTTAATTACATATATAACTAGTTATAGTTCCCTTTTCATCTTGTTCTCAGTATTTTTCAAGATGTGTCCATTTCATCTACAGTGTCGAGTTTACTGGCATAAAGATGTTCACTGCATTCCCTTATTTTAACAGGTAGCCTCATCTTTCATTGCTGATTTTGG
This sequence comes from Tursiops truncatus, assembly GCF_011762595.2. Classification (NCBI taxonomy): domain Eukaryota; kingdom Metazoa; phylum Chordata; class Mammalia; order Artiodactyla; family Delphinidae; genus Tursiops; species Tursiops truncatus. The sequence continues at coordinate 102,669,606 of NC_047055.1, read as the reverse complement.
TAATCTGTTCTTCGAGATCAGTCAACCTGAGAGTTTACTGACTTTGTTTATCCTTCAAAGAAGTTTTGGCTTATTTTGGCTTTGATGCCTTTCTCTGTCGTTTGTATTTTCTGTCTCATTGATGTTTCTTGTATTTTCTTTCTTTTCACTTCCTTTGTTCTATATTCTTAGGGTAGAATTTTATGTCATTGACATTAGATTCTCCTTGTCTTATGTGAGCACTGAAGGCTATAAATTTCCTTCTAAGCACTACTTTAACTGTCGTAAAGAATTTGGCCTTGCTCAAAGAAAGCTCTAGCTTTGGCCCCAGCTCCTGGCAGATAACCTCTAAAATCCTGAAATTTCACAAGAGACAGGAGTGTCCTTGTTAATTATGGTGGGCCCTTCAGACCATAGAGTTTATGCTAATAAGGTGGCTCACAGTGGACATATCCCTTAAACAGGGTGATTCCTCCCACAGCCCTTGAATCAATTAACCGGATTACCACTAGGCAATGCTTCCTTAGTAGATACAAATCTGGTACTTGGTAGTCATCCACTAAGATTCTTTGTACCATTTTTAGACAGCAGTAGGCTATTTTAAATGCAGAGCAGTCAAAACATCCACAGTATTGGCTTGGCCTAACAATTCATTCAGGTTTTTCTGTAACATCTTACAGAAAAGCCTGAACGAACTGGCCAACCCAATAGTATTAAACAATAAAAAGAACATGTACTGCATTGCCACCTATAAATGAAATCCTTAAAACACTCTGTACTGAGTGTTGAACACAAAGCTGTTTAGGTTAGGTAACAGTATTTTGTGTAGAATTAAAATTCTCTGATTAATCAGTTTGATGTGATTTTAAAACGTTACCCCTGTAGGTAACTTTTGTAAGTAAGGCCTTCTCCAATACTGTATGTCCTCATGATCAACCTACCTTGAGTTCTTTAAACCAAAGAGGATTAAGATATGAAATGCATACTTGACCGCAGGCTTGAGAAGTATAAGAATGATTTTTTAAGAAAGATACTGCAATGCTAGTTATACATTTGGTACATAAAACTCAAAGGAAAAGATTTAATACCACACAGAAATGATTTAATAACTATGCAAAAGTGATTCCTCAAATCTTGGTCATGTAGGATTTCCTTTGTCCTAGTCCCAATCTAAGTGTTATGCCCGCCTGTTGAGTACACAAGGATTCTTTTGTGGCCTGTCAATTAAATAATCGTAGATCTACTGCAGATCAAACTTCCCATTCTAAAATAAAACCTTTAAAATTCCCATTACACTGTAAGAATTATCTTTTAGGACTATAGTTTTAATAATGCTGAGTAAATTTAAACTATATTATATACAGTTTCCATTTATTTTGGGGGAAGGGAGACAACAGAGCAGAGTAGAAGAACTTGAGCTCACCTGCTCTCACCAAGCCACCAAAATCACAACAAAATGCTGAACAACAATCAACAAAAAACACTGGAACCTACCGAAAAAGATATTCTACGTCCAAAGGCAAAGAAGAAGCCACAAAGAGATGGTAGGAGGGGCACTTTCCCCATATAATCAAATCCCATACCCACCAGGTGGGAGACCCACAAACTGAAAATTAATTATATGGCAGAGGTTCTCCCAAAGGATGAGGGAATGTAAACTGGCATAGCCACTGTGGAAAACAGTAAGGAGATTTCTCAAAAAACTAAAAATAGAGCTACCATACAATCCAGCAGTCCCACTCCTGGGCATAATATATCTGGAGAAAACCATACTTCAAAAAGATACATGTACCCCAATGTTCACTGCAGCACTATTTGCAATAGCCAGGACATGGAAGCAACCTAAATGTCCATCGACAGAGGAACTGGATAAAGACGATGTGGCACCTGTATACAATGGAATATTAATTACTCAGCCATTGAAAAGAATGAAACAATGCCATTTGCAGCAACATGGATGGACCTAGAGATGATCATACTAAGCAAAGTAAGTCTGAGAAAGACAAATATCATATGATATCACTTATATGTGGATTCTCAAAAAAGGGTACAAGTTCACTTATCTACAAAATAGAGAGTTATAGATAGACGTAGAAAACAAACTTGGGGGTAAGGAGGGGAGGGATAAATTGGGAGATTGACACAGACAGACACACTACTGTATATAAAATAGATAACTAATAAGGACCTACTATATACAGCAGAGGGAACTCTACTCAATATTCTGTAATGGCCTATATGGGACAGAATCTAAAAACGAGTGGATATATGTATGTATAACTGATTCACTTTGCTATACATCTGAAACTAACACAACATTGTAAATCAACCATACTCCAATAAAAGTTAACAAAAACAAAACTCATGGGGATCAGAAACCAAAAATCTACAACAGATACACAAAAGAGAAAAAGCAATCCAAACACAACACTAAAGATAGTCATCAAATCACAAGAGAACAAAAGAGGAAAAGACGTGCAAAAACAAATCCAAAACAATTAGGAAAATGGCAACAAGCACATACATATCAATAATTACCTTAAACGTAAAAGGACTGAATGCTCCAACAAGGAGACACAGACTGGCTGAACGGAAACAAAAAC